>NC_072436.2:75830000-76438333 GCF_028878055.3 Symphalangus syndactylus
CTAGTCAAACACCTCCAGCCTGTGGCTGCCTGCACTCAACCCGGTAGGGTCTGGGACTCCTCCGATGTCTGCTGACCTAAGTGTTGGCTCATCTCTGGGGCTGTTGCCAACCTGTCTCTGATCAAGGCTCTTCCCACTACAACTGTACTGCTCCCCACCCTGATCTTTTGCCACTGCTGCCCAAGCTGCGGCGTCTTGCTCGGGGCCTGCCTCATCACTGCTGACAGCTACTGTTGCCGCGACTGCTCCTGGTAATGGATCTGCTCTCTTGCTGCTGGAAGGAGCCAACTCTCCTGCTCTGTGCGGATAAAGGCTTGGCTCCCCAAACTTGATAGCACAGCTCAGGACAGTTTAGGGTCCTCTCAGAAATCCTTGCTCTTTCAGGTTTACAGATTCTCCTTAAAAGGACCTGAATCAAGTTCCAAAGGAACAAAGGTGATTGTCATAGTGCTCTCTTTGCAAAATTGTAGACCTCTGTAAACACAGACCTGGGCCCCTAACTGATAAATAAGAGAGAGCTACTGCAACTGTCCCTCACTAGAGGATGAGTTTTCAGGTCCTCCTGGTTGGGAACTGCCTTTATCTCCTCCTTGTTCAGAGGGGTTCATATTACAGGCTTTGGAGCAAGACAAGGGTTTGAGTCCTGGTCTACTGCTCATTAGCCTTGTGACCAAAGGCAAATAAACCCTTAATCACTACTCTCTGCTTTGGTTTTCTCATGTGTAAAATAAGAGTATTAATATATATCTCAAAGTCCTCTTGTTGCTAAATGAGATACTGAGATTTATTAAAGCACATAGATTAAATGAGATACTGTGTTAAAGCACATAGCAGAGTACCTAGCATAAAATAAATTTCAATACTGATACAATATGATTATTATTTTAGAGTCTTAACCCTGCTGGCTAGAACCTGACTTTTGGACGCCCATATATTTACAATGTTTTGAGGGGTATGAGGCTGGCATGTGGGGCTAGGATTGCTCAAGACCTATAGCTTGTTCTTGATCCCCTTTCAATCTAGGTCCTGGCTGGCAGAAAGCAGGTTTGGTAACTCAGGCAGGCAAAAGAGATGGCAGGATGGAGGAAGGGCCCCCGATCCACAGCTGGTGCCCACAAAGACAAACCTGTCAGTTACCCTGCACTTCTGTCTCCTCAGCTGGATGACTCTTCCTCGTCTCTGCATGTTGTCATTGCTGCCACTGGTTGTAGGTTTTTCTGTCATGGCTGCACCACATTCATTTCTATCTGGTATCACTTGCAGAGAAACGTGATCTGCGCTATGTCCAGGCCCTGCCCAACCTGGGGGTCAGTCCTGGCAAAGAAAGCTGCCTCCTAGATATTTATCATAATTGCACAACCCCCACTCCTACCTCGCCCCCTCACCCCGGGACCACTCACGTGCCTTCTTACCTCCAAATATTTTAGCCACAAACGGCATGCTTTTTGTTAAAATGTTAACCATTCTTTTGCCTGATTTTTTTCTCAGGTCCCACATCTAGGAGCTATTTCTGATTTGCTTGGTTGATAAAGGGTTGTACTTTGTACTCTAAGCCACACCCAGAGGAAACAGCAAAGTGGCCAGACATTCCGCAGATGAGGACAAATGCAAAAAATGAGACCAAGGAGATGGCACTTCATGGGTGAATGAAAGATGCCAGTCTCTTTCACATACTACATAATCAAAATTTTGCTTTAAGATAAGTGGAGGGTGGCATGCTGGCTCACACCTGTAATCCCAGCACTTTTGAGAGGCCAAGTTGGGAGTATCCCTTGAGGCCAGGTGTTGGAGACCGGCCTAAGCAACATGGTGAGATCCCATCTCTAAATAATAATAATAATAATAAGCGGATGTTGTAAAATCTCTATTTAGTGACCTAATTTGAAAATACTTCCCCCCCCCCCGCTTTTCCTGCATGCCTTTTTATTGTAAGCAAGCACCCATGCACCCTAGATATTACAGAGGTTTGTGATTTATTCAGCTAAGATGGTTTGACCCATATATAAGTATAAAATCCCAGTATCCCTGACTCCCTGAAAGTGGAACTACAACACATTATTTCCCTCGGATAAAATGCAATGAAATTCTCTTGTCCCCTCCGCCCCCCAGGAAGGCTTGAGTCCTTAAGGGGACAGAACTTATGGCAGTAGGAAGAAAAATTCATGCAGATACAGTTACTTGTGACCAAAAAAAAAAAAAAGGAAATGAATTGGAGAAAACAAATTATGAGAGGAATGGAAATAAAACCAGCACTTCGAAAACGGCAGAAGAACCCAAAGAAAGCGCCAATCAAAAGGGAGAAAGAATTGCAGCACCAAAAAAAAAAAAAAAAATGGTGCAAACTGGGGCAAATGTGTGTGTATAGGGAGAGAGGGAAGGAGGAAAAGGAGGGAGGGAGAGAGGGAGGGATACCTGGACAGGGTCAAGCTGGAAGAACAAGCAGCGTAAGACAGGAGTCGGGGTGGGGGAATCCCAGAAAAATCTGTTTACAAAAAGACAGGCTTATGGAAATTCCAAGTGACTTTAGAGATTCAGATCCAAAATAGAAAAGGACCCAAATACACACATGTCTGTGTGTATTTTAACCAACTGCTGATGTTCTATCTAGACTAGAGGAAATTCTCCCCGGCCTTGAACAGACGCTGTGAGATTTTAGATTTCAAGAGACCTAAATTATCTTCCACGTAGCCTCTTACTGCGCCCCCGCGGCCCGCTTGCCCCAGGCCAAGCCCTCGGGCGCGGCTGGGACACGGCGGGAACTCGCGGTGCGCTGGGGCTGTCCCCTCGCAACTCCCTCGCATTGTCTGCCCGCCTCCCAGTGTCTCCGCTTCCCAGGCGCACTTGGGTTATTGTTCTCCCTTCGCAGGCAGGGAGGAGGTAGGACCGGACGGAGGAGGCAGCCGGGGGATGCGGCAGGCGGCGATCGGCTGCCACCCGAGCAGGGGCGCCCCGGTCCTTCGCGCTCCGCCGTCCCTCCGCTGAAGACCGTGTGCCCCGGAGTGGGTCTAACGCAACCCTGAGCTCGGGTTCTGCAGGGGACCGGGTCCCCTGCCCCTGCCTGCAGTCTCCAGCTCCTAGGAGGGAGCGGGGCGCGGGCCAGGGCGGGGAGCGGGAAGCCGGGCGGGCGTCCCGGTGCCGCGCAGTGGCTCCCGCGGGCTGCCTGGGCGCTTTCGGCTCGGGGGAGGGACGCTATGACGCACCCTGTCGGTATTAGAACACTTCACCTTCTATTTATAGACACTCCTCCAACCGCAGACCTAGCTCGCCCTCCCTCTCCTTGCCTTCATCGTGAACGAAAAATCCTACCTAGAATGGGAGATGCTAATACACAATGATCGGGAAGAATTCAATTTTGTGTATCCCTTTGTAATTCCAAGTATTAATTGCAGGTCTAATGATCTCTCTCTGGCCCAAGGAATTCCCCAATTTTCTAAAGCTTTAAAACCTACTCTACTTTATTTTACATCCCTTCTAAATATGTCAAATTCGTCTCTTGTGAGTTCATGAAATACTCGCCAAGAGTTTGCTCAGGCTGGATAAGACGTAAACCCATCGAATTCAGGGAAGGGATGTTTCTAGCTGGCTTTCTGTATCTGCGGAACCCTAGCAATTCTAAACGTAGAATTTATTCGGGAAGAGAGAGCAACTAAAGGAAAAATATTGCACATTTCAAATAAAAGCAAAGTTTGTCTTAGTGTTGTTTTTTTTTTTAATTGTGGCTTTTGGATACTGACTTCGTGCTTTTAGCTGTACACTAACCGTGTAATTATAGGTGATTAAAAATAATTCTTACCTAGTCACGTTAACATTTGCAGTAATTAAAACGGGTACTTTTTTAACGGTAATTTATTTCTTATAATTTGGTTGGTCTGCTGCAGTCAGCACTGAAGAGGAAGCCTGATTATCTTTCATCTTGGTTTCTAGTCAGTTTCACTTTCTGAACTCCACATACTCCAGAGTCGACTGCCTTTTTGATTTATTAAGAAAAAGGATTGGATATACATATATAGATATAGGTTTGTTTTTAAAAGCCTAGCTAAACCATGGCTTGGTTACCATGCCAATTATTGTATAACCACAAAATTCAAGTAGAGTAGCATACAATGTACTGTTCTTGCTAACAACTAGTCTATGAAGTGGGGGGTGTCTGTAAAAACAGCATTATTACATGGTTTTGCTGAGGAGAGTACTGTGCCCTAGCACTGTATGAGTACTTAAAGAACAACCACAATAGCAATTGTTACAGTGCATTATAAAACACCCATTTGATGGTAGGACCCTCATGAAAGACAATTTGGCAACTGCACTTACCCTTGGATCCAGTCATTTCATTTCTAGGAGTTTATGCTACAGATGCAGTACTTACATGTGAAGTCATTGGTTGTTGCAATGTGTGTACTAGCAAAAGGTTAGAAACAATATTAATGTCCCACAATCATGGTACATCTATATAACGAACTGTTATATGGCCTTGAAGAAGATTAAAACAATCCCTTTTTGTACTGATAGGGAAGTATCTTCAAGATATTGTTAAGTGAAAAAAGAAAGGTGCAGAAACAATATAAACTACTATGATTTACATTAGAAAAATAAGTATACATGGTATATATGAACTTGTATATATATTCAAATTATATATATGAAACCTGTAACAATGTTTGCCTTCTGGGAGGTAACTGAGAGGCTAGGATGGGAGAGAAAATTATTTTCCATGATCTATCCTTTTGTATCTTGGAATTGAGTATGTATCATCTATTAAAAATTTTTTTAACTAAAAATACCCTTATTTTTTTTTCTAAATTTGGGCACATATGGCAGGCAGATCTCTCTTTAATTTATAGGTGAGTTAATCTTTGGAGGGAAATCTTCAGTTTCCTCTTTTGCTTGTCTGTGGAGACCTGAGGGTACATACTAGACACTCAATATTTGTAGAAGTTCTGTTTTGGGATTATCATTTTAGAGAAGTTTACTGGGAAACAAACAAAGCTAATCTTTCATCCTTAGCATGCTTTTTAAAAAATTTTTATGGGTACACAGTAGGTGTATATTTTATGGAGTACATGAAATATTTTGATATAGGCATACAATACATATTTATCACATCAGAGTAAATAGGGTATACCTCAAGCACTTAACTTTCTTTCAGTTTATACTAAAAGAAACATTCCAATTATACTCTTATTTTTAAATGTGCAGTGAATTATTGTTGACTGTAATCACCCTGTTGTGCTATCAAATACCAGATCTTATTCATTCTAACTCTAGTTTTGTACCCATTAGCCATCCCCACTTCTGCCATCCCCGACTACCTTTCCCAGCCTCTGGTAACCGTCATTCTACTCTCTATCTCCATGAGTTCAATTGTTTTAATTTTTACCTCCCACAAATGAGTAAGAACATCTGAAGTTTGTCTTTCTTTGTCTGGCTTATTTCACTTAACATAATGTCTTCCAGTCCCATCCATGTTGTTGAAAATGACAGGATCTCATTCTTTTTTATGGCTGAATACTTCTCCATTGTGTATATGTACCACATTTTCTTTATCCATTCATCTGGTAATGGACATTCACGTTGCTTCCAAGTTTTGGCTATTGTGAATAGTGCTGCAATAAACATGGGAGTGCAAATATCTCACTGAGATACTGATTTCCTTTATTTTGGGTATATATCTAGAAGTGGGATTGCTGGATCAGATGGTAGTTCTGTTTTTAGTTTTTTGAGGAACCTCCGTACTGTTCTTTCTCAGCACTCTCAACCTAGCTGGACCTAATCTATGAATCACCATAGAAATCCTTTGCTCAAAGCTTGGTAGACCTGTGTTACCAGCATTTTAAAAAGCATTCTGTTGTTCATATTTTTTCCTCTATTCTTGTGGCATGTTATGAATGGAAGTAACGGCAGAGTTGAAGGTCTACTGAGTATCTGTTATAAAATAATTATGTAAAAAATTTATAACATCAATTTTATGTTACACCAGAGTGTAACTTAAAACAAAGATCTGTTTATCAGAATTCACATTTCCTACAATGGCTTTCTGTACTAGAGATCAAGTAGTTAGATTCCAAAATATTCCAGTGAGGTAATGTGTACACAGTGCTTCTGCCTGTTACAAAAGTGAAAAAGCACAGGCATCGAGATAGAAAAGGGGTTGTGCACTACAGGAGTCATGCCAGAAATAAGCCAAATGATTTGTTTTCAGTTCCATTGTAGGTGTTTCTTACGTAAGTTTATATAAGTTAGTGTTGTTACTCTTCAGTACAATAGGAAAGGGTGCAGGATTGATGCTGCCAGGGCAGTTTCCCTTCAGAGGACCCAGCATTAATGCCCTGTGATGAAGATTTTGATGAAGACAAAGAGGAAGAAGAGGAGGAGGGATATATTTGAATAAATGGAAATATTTTGAGTGTATCTGTATATGAGCTAATGTACACAGAGCACTTTACCAGAGCCTGGCAGATAAGAAGAGCTCAAAATAGATTTATTATTGGAATGGGGAGAGATTTACAATAGTCTCTTGGGTCACAAGTTGTGTTTAGGGTCATAGAGTAGGGCTGCTCACTGCCCATATTCCACTTTCTTAAGAACCACAAAATTCCTGTGCAAACTTTCCACCAAAGTAGACCACTTTCATGATTTGTACTCTCTCTATGCGCCAGCTATGCTATTTATAGGGACCTTTCTTTTGGAAAGCTTTTAAAAACATTAATTCAGGCTACCTTTGCTCTCTACTTCAGTTTAGCTTTGCTCTAAGCAATAATCATGGCTTTTAGGTGTCAGTGATATGTATATTATATATTTAATATATTATATGTGAGTATGCAATATTCATATATTAGAATAAAACATATTCTGTATATTAGAATAAGAAACGTTTGTAAGGCTGCTGAAAGTATCTCATGTAGCATGTCTATCCAGTTGGGATACGGGAAAGGCAAGATCACAACGTACTTGTCCTTGAGGATCCTGCAGATATGCTATAACCTGAAGAGGACTTTATAACATACTTGGCAGCTACTCCTCCCCTTCCACATCCTAGATTTGGTTAGGGGTGGCTGTCCTGAAGCTGGAAAAGCATGCCATGTACCTGCTGTTCATGCTACAAGGAAGACACTTCCAGAGCAGAAAGCTTTTCCAGTCCTGGCCACACATGGTTAGGTCTGCTGTGTATCCATGTATGTCTGCGTATCTATATTCTGGTGCATTCCTGCGTTGGTGCTGGCCTCAGCTCAGACATAACCTTTCAGACAAATATATTCCAGTCAGCTACTTGAGAGCAACAAGATTAAATTCTGTGGGTGGTGAAGAAGTTGGGTGTTTTCCCGGAAGAGCCTCAGTTTCTGTAACCTGTCTGGCAAAACCTCAGGATGCAGAGACTGAGGCTGGGGAAAACCTTATCTTTTGGAATTGGGCTAAGATATATAGGCCTATATTATATCATGCACACAAAAGAGTATACTAAATGAAAGTGTACAGCTTAAAAAATAATCATAAATCGACACTCGTGTGTCTATCACCCAGCTTAAGAAATAGAACATTACTGGCCTCTTGGAAGCCACTGTGAGCCCATTTCTGAACACATTTGCCTCCCTGGCCCCACCCTAGGAGCTATCATCCTGGATTTCATCTTTCTATGTAGTTTTACTGCCTACATATATATTACTGAATAACGTGGTGTTTAATTTTGTCTGCTTTTGAGCTATATATAGATAGAAGCTTTGGTGACTTGCTTTTTTCACTATCTTTTTAAGCCCCATCCAGTCCTTTCCTTCCTCTTCCCACTGCAAGCCTCCATAGTTCCCCTCTTGGATTCTTGTGTTTCTCTCCTGACCAGGCTCTCGGTTGTCAGATTGTTTCCTCCAGAATTCATTGTACAAACCACCACCAAATACTCACCTTAAAAAGCAGTGTTGAATTAAAAATCATTTTCTAGAAGCACATGCAGTATTATGAGAAATGATTACCATATATTGTTACATTTACAAATTTTGTACAAATATATTTCAAATCACTTATGAACCAAAATTCTAAAAGTGACTCTCTCCGAACGGTAAGATTATAGATAGTTTAATTATTTTATTGGGATTTTCTATATTTTCCAAGGTTTCAATGGATTATATAAAGCCTTGGCAGCAACGTACAGCAGCTCTTTCCTGCTTTCATTTTCCAACCTCCCAGGGGTTTCTGGGGCATGACCTATGGGTAGATGGGAGTGTTGAAGCCAAGATCACGACTCAGATCCCGCTTTCTCAGAGATACATTCGTATCTAGAGCCCCCGGCTTTCTTTCCTACCCTCAGTCCACAGCATCATTATCTTGTCTGCAGCTAGGTAGCCTGGCTCTTCATTTATTCTTCCAGACATGGCTGGCATTACAGATCCCTTGCAGTTGTACAGGGCCTCACACTCAGAAGGGCCCAGGTTTGTTTTAAGACTCTGCTGTGCTGTCTTGAAAGTCTTCATTTTCCTTTTGAACCTATGATTTGTAGGTGATGTCTGCTGGGACAATGGCGCACGAGCAGAGGAGATATTCATCAGCTGTACATCTGCTGTTCCTCGCTGCCCCACAAGCCCAGAATTCTGGTTGTCTTACAAGGTTTGGAGGTTCAGTGACATGTGTGTTTCATCTTTGATTGGTAAGTGGGGGTGCTGACAGCCCTGAGAGGTCACATTTTCCATTCAAACCAGAACTTGTTTTCAATGCGGAAAAAAAGGCAATGCATTCTAAAAAATGGGAATGACCAGGGAAATGGATCATATATCTTTTCTTACTTGTTATATTTCCCTGTATTAGCTAATCACATATGCTGAACATGAAGACATAGAAGAAATGGGAAATATTGGGCACTGTATAGTTCTTTTTCCTTTCAGCCGTTCCTTGCTCATCACTAAGCTGAAGATGGAGTGTTGGTAGAATGCTTACATGTCAAGGAATAAAAGCAATTGAGCTGGTTGTGCAGTGTTTCCAATATTCTGGTAAGAACAAAATGCATATGCATGTACAAACTATGAAATATGAACTGGATAATTTCAGTGATTCCACATATAAAGTGAATGCTCTTCTATTTGCACTTAAAACTGGTAGTGCACAATATAAAAATGAACAATAAAAGTCAAGCTAATACATTAAATTTCCCATTTTTTTAACTTAGAATGACATTAAATAAATGAAAAAAACCCACACCACAAGTTCAGAGACACACTACAGAAGAAAGGGAACATCTTTATATTCTAGTACTTTAACAGCCCTTTTTTATTTCCAAGCTCCACGAATTATGTAGCTGGTCCTGCTTCCAAATCTGTCATTTATGTTGCATTGTAACTTATGAAAACCCATGCTTCTTCTTTAAAACTATTGTCTCTGTTGTGAGTTCTTAACGTTCATTTTGAAAACTATAAATCAAGAATCGATTCTCTTCTTTGTTTCTAAATCTCTGCTGTGCTACCTCTGTACCCCAAGAAAACAGACAGGAGTATAGGAAATGCAGGAAAGCCACACTGGTTAATACCTCAAAACACGACCCCCCTATATTAAAAACAAAAACAGAACAAAATCTAGCAGCTGTAAATTCCTTGAAGGCAAGGACTTTTTTGTCTTCCTCCTGGGTTTAACACAGTGCTTTCCTTGTTTCTTGTAATAAGGACCTAATAGCTGTTTGTCCCTTTCCTCAACAAGTGTTTGTTCAATTAATTTTTTTTGTTTTGTTTTGTTTTGTTTTGTTTTGTTTTGTTTTTTGAGACGGAGTCTTGCCCTATAGCCCAGGCTGGAGTGCAGTGGCGCAATCCTGGCTCACTGCAACCTCTACCTCCCGGGTTCAAGCAATTCTCCTGCCTCAGCTTCCTGTAGCTGGGATTACAGGAATCCGCCACCAACCAACCCCGGCTAATTTTTCTTTTCTCTTTTTTTTTTTTTTTTTTTTAAGAGACAGAGTCTCGCTCTGTTGCCCAGGCTGAAGTGCAGTGGCATGATCTCGGCTCACTGCAAGCTCTGCCTCCCAGGTTCACACCATTCTCCTGCCTCAGCCTCCCGAGTAGCTGGGACTACAGGCGCCCGCCACCACACTCGGCTAATTTTTTGTATTTTTAGTAGAGATGGGGTTTCACCGTGTTAGCCAGGATGGTCTCGATCTCCTGACCTCGTGATCCACCCGCCTCGGCCTCCCAAAGTGCTAGGATTACAGGCGTGAGCCACTATGCCTGGTCATTTTTTTGGTATTTTTAGTAGAGACGGGGTTTCACCATGTTAGCCAGGCTGGTTTCGAACTCCTGACCTCAAGTGATCCGCCTGCCTCGTGCTCCCAAAGTGCTAGGATTATAGGCGTGAGCCACTGTGACCGGCCTGTTCAATTAAATTTAAAACACTCTTCATTGTGCTTTTACAGTTCTCAACCACCACCAGAGGGTCCTTATTGTCTTATCCCAAAAATTGAAATTCTTAACCAGGCATCTAATGCTCTATAATCTGGACTCAGTCTACTTTTCCAAATACGTCTCTCAAGGCTCCCTGGAACTCAGTAAGTAATTATTGAGCAAATATGGAATGACTGATCAACAGCTCCTAGGAGTTACAGAAACTGCAGTTGGATAAATCATTAGACCTTTTAGGGTCAAGTTTATGAAACAGATGCAAGCTAACATTAAGGCCCCAGTATTGGGAGCTAGTGGTGAGTGTTACAGACCCTAGGCGAGAATAGTAAGAAATGAGATCCCAAGAACAGTCATCCCCGCAGGATCATATTCTGGCTTCCGCAAGATTCAGGGACCCAAAGCTTGCTGGAGAATTGCCTGCAGCTGCTGCTAGTCCACCAGGAAAGGGTGTGAGCAGCTGGGCCTCACAACAGGGGCCTTCCTGTAGAGCTCCCTACCTGAGCTCAGGCAAGCTCCTGCATGTGAGAGTTTGAGTGCCATGAAATCCTAGCCGTTACTAAGGGTCAGAATTTAGTATACTGGTAATAGCCCTTAAGAAAAGCTTCGGGCAGAGACTGGCTTTTAAAGCCGCATAATTCCAACAGGCGTTATTCTGAGCATATCTTTGTGGGAAACGATTTTGTTTTTAACATGCCTACTGGAGGGCTCATAACCTAACACGGCTGGGAGAAACTTCAAGAACCATCTCATCCATTCCCCTGTCTTTAGCTAGAAAACCCTTAAATTTTTTTTTCAGAAAGCTACCCATGTATCCCCAGCCTTTTGGTAACTCCATTTGTTCATCAATCCTGATTTCAGGGAGCTATTTCTGATATTTAACTAAACTTCTTTGGCTAACTCTCTTTTTTCATCTCGTGCTTCTCAACTCTAAATGGCCCTTGTGCCTACTGCTTGCTTATTGACACAAAGTTGATATTACAATCACTGTTATTGTTTTATCCTTATGGTTATTATTAGAACTGATAGCACATTAAGAGGTGTACAAAGATATATAAGCAAATATATGTTTAGATCAGTCTTACAACTTTTAAAAATCCAGGACTGTTTGGGTGTTTTTTTTTTTTGAGATGGAGTCTCACTCTGTTGCCCAGGCTGGAGTGCAGTGGCACGATCTCAGCTCACTGCAAGCTCCGCCTCCCGGGTTCACGCCATTCTCCTGCCTCAGCCTCCCGAGTAGCTGGGACTACAGGTGCCCGCCACCACACCTGGCTAATTTTGTTTTTGTATTTTTAGTAGAGACGGGGTTTCACCGTGTTAACCAGGATGGTCTCGATCTCCTGACCTCGTGACCAGGTAATCCACCTGCCTCGGCCTCCCAAAGTGCTGGGATTACAGGCATGAGCCACTGCACCCAGCCAATTTTTGTATTTTTAATGCAGACAGGGTTTCACCATGTTGGCCAGGCTGGTCTCAAACTCCTGACCTCAAGTGATCTGCCCACCTCGGCCTCCCAAAGTACTGGGATTATAGGCGTGAGCCACCACATCTGGTCTGTTTGTATGTTTTTAACTTAGAAATGGGGACGTGAGCAGATACGAGTAGCAGAGTAGCAGGATTGTTTTCTATATCTCGGACTGTGGCCCACTCCTCAACAGCCATCACTCATCTTGCACCCAGCCTGGGAAGAAAACATATAATCGATAAATGTCTTTTAAACAAGCAAAAGGGGAGCAGGAAGATGATGGTGGATGCTATGAGGGTAGAAACCATGGGGGCCTGGGGACTGAATGAAAATCTGCCTCAACGTCATGTGAGAACTGGAAGAAAATATTTGTCAGAAATGAATTGTGACAATACCTACCCTACTCTTCCCTCAAAGTGTCCCAGCTAAAAGCAGAAATGAAAAACAAAGAGATGTACCCTATAAGGAAAGACATTCAAAGGCCTGGGGCTTACCTGATCTTGTTCTGTTTACTTTTTTTAAAAAATTCATAAAACATTTAAAAAAATGTATCCATGTTGCAAAATGTACACTTAGTGCATTACTTCCAACAGCTGCATGTTGTTCCATGGCATCCATTACCTCGTACTTACCCATTGTGCTGGTGATGTATATGCTAAGGTTGCCTTCAATATCTGGCTAGCTCAAGCACTGCTGTGATGAACACCTCAACTGTGGTCACTTATGGACTTGTGCAAGAGCTTCTTAGGGGTGCACATTCCTAGGAGTGGAACTGCTGGGTCATCGGGAAAAATACATTCTACTACATTCTATATTTCATTAAGTATTGTTAGTTAATGCTCCAAAATGATTGTACCAGGACTTAACTCCCAATAATAAAGCAGGAGGATTCAAATTTCTTCCTATCCTAGGCAACACTTGATATTACTCAACTTTCACATCTTTGCCTATTTAATAGATGTAAGTAAGTGTTTTGGTGTTTTAATGTACAGTTATCTGATTATAAGTGACGTTGGATATCTCTTCATCTATTTGTTAGTCTCTCAAGGTTCCCTTCTATAAATCTGCCTGTTCATATCCTTTGGCTATTTTTCTATTGCATTTCTTTGTTTTCTCAGTTATTTGTAGGAATTCTTATTACTGTATATTCTAGATATTAATCTTTTGTTGGCTTCAGACTTTGAAAATACTTTCCAATCTATCAACTTTCTCTAAACTTGTCTATGATGTTTTTTGTTGAACAGAACAGTTTAAAATTTTGATGTCATCAAGTTCATCTTTTTTTGATTTTATAGTTTATGCTTTGAGTCTTGTTTAAATGCTTTTCTTCTTTTTTCTACCCTAAGATTACAAAGCTATTCTACTATTTTTAATTTCTATTAGTTTTACCTTTTACTTTTAGGTTTTTTTTTTGTGGTTGTTATTAATGTTAATGTAGAGCTCACCTTTGCATATGGTATGAGATAGTGGTTTAATTTTATATTTTTCTCATGGTGAACCAATTTCCCCGACATTATCTATGAAACTAAATCTCTGTGTTAGATTGGATTATTGTTCCCAATCCTTCTTGTGCTCCTGGCTCTACAATTATACACCTGTGCCCCTTGGCATGAAGTTTTGCACTACCTTCCACTATTGATGTTCAACTTGGCCATATGACTTGTTTGGCCAATGGAATGTTGGTGGATATGATGAGAGGAGAGGTGTTAAATGTATTTGAATGATTTGGCTTGACCTCTTGAGCTTCTGGCAGTGCCAGAAGGAGACATGTGGTGAAGACTTGAACCTGACCTGCATCCTGAAGCCAAGTCCAGCTGAATTCAGCTGAACCCAGCCAAGTCTTAAGGAGCCCAGATGAGATGAGCTGAATCTCAGTTCATATATAGACCCGTAAGGGAGAAAAATAAATGACTACCATAAGCCACTGATAAGTTGGGATTATCTGTTATATAATATTATTATTGCAGCAAGCAATAGCTGACTAACTCAACATGATTTCCTCATGGATTTGTGGTGTTACCATGATCACATATCAGATTCTCTTACGTAAATGAGTTGTTTCTGAGTTCTCTATTCTGTTTCATGGTTCTGTATGTCTGCTACTATCAAAAATTACCAACTTATAAAGAAATTTAGTCTTCCATGTGCATTTTAGAATATGTTTAAATTCCCCAAATCTTGCTACAAGTTTGGTTTGCATTGAATTTATAAACACATTTAGAGATAACTGAGATCTTAATAATGTTACATCATCTTATCCATAAACATTATATATACCTTTATTTGGGTTTCCTTTGAATTCCTTCAATAAATTTAAATATGTTAATTCCTGGATACTTTATAGTTTTGTTGCTTTTATAAATAGTATCTTATTTTCTAGTTTGTTAGTGTAAGTGTGAATGAATACTTTCAGTTTCCATGAATTGATTTTCTTTTTCTTTTTTTTTTTTTGCAACCGAGTCTCACTTTGTTGCCGAGCCTGGAGTGCAGTGGCGTGATCTCGGTTCACTGCAACCTCCACCTCTGATCCTTCAAGCAATTCTCGTGCCTCAGCCTCCTGAGTAGCTGGGACTCAGGCATGCACAACCACACCGGGCTAATTTTTGTATTTTTAGTAGACACAGGGTTTTTCATCATGTTGGCCAGGCTGGCCTCTAACTCCTGACCTCAGATGATCCACCTGCCTTAGCCTCCCAAAGTGTTGCCACCATGCAGGGCCATGAATTGATTTTCTATTTGGGAATCTTGATATATCAGTTGGGATTAGATTTGGCTATAAGTAATGCAAACACACAAACACAAACTAAAATAAAAGTGTCATGATGAGACAGAAGTTTATTCAAGAAATTCAAGAAGATTGGTGAGTAGATACCTCAGGGCTGGTACTGCTATAGCAGGTGTCTTCTGTCTTGTTGCTCTGCCATGTGTGGCTTCCCTATCCAAGGTCAGCTTATGATCTAAGATGACTGCTAACACTGCAGCCATTATGTCTGCATTCCAGATGACAGGAAAGAGGATGAAGGCACACTTTCTCCCTTTAAGGATGTATGCACTACTTCTGCTTACAACCTGTTGCCTGGGACATGACAATACTTAGCTGCAAGGGAGGCTGGCAAATGTTTTTATTCTGGTTGGCCCTGTGCCCTGCTAAAAAACCTAGTATTATGGAAGAAGGGGAGAACAACATCTCTGTCACCTTGCTGAACGCTTATTATTTCTAATAGCTTGCTGTTTCTATTGGATGTTTTATGTGGTTGATCATATTACTGCAAACAATCCAAATTTTGTTTCCTTCCTTCTAATTCTTCTATTTAATTTCCTCCTCCTTTAAAAAATATCATTCTGTTAGCCAGAACTTTCAGCGTCATATTAAATAGTAGAGGCAACATTATCTTGATCTCAAACTTATGTGGAATGTGTTTAAAGTTAATCCATTAAGTAATGTACTTGCTGTACATTTTGGTCCTTTGTAAGATTAAGTAAATTTCCTTCTATTCCTAATCTTATAAAAGTTTTTATCATTAGTAAGTGATATACTCTCTCAAATGCTTTTTCTTAGTCTTTTGAGATGGATTATATTGATAGACTTTCTGATGTTAAATCATACCTGAATTTCTGGAGTAAATTCTACCTGACCTATTATGTTTTCATGATAGAGGACTAGATAGGTGGCTAGTCGGATAAGTGCATTCTAAAGACAGGGAAATACATTTTAAGGTTTCTTCTAGCTCACTGTAATAAGCATGTTGGATTTAGTTTGCTAGTATTTTACCTATAATTTTTGCGTCTATATTCATAAGTGAAATGGGCCTATTCTTTTCTTGATCTGTTCTTTTTTCAGATTGAGAATCTAATTTGGCTGTGTAGGTTTTAAAAAATTTTTTTCCCTCTACTTTCTCTTGCTCACAATGGCCTTTTTCTTCATTTGTTTTGTAATTTGGATTGTGAGCTCATGTTTGCCTAGGCTTTATATGTAGAAATTCTATGAGGTCTGGGTGGAATCCTTTATCCTTGGTGGAGGATTTGCTTTTGCTTCCTGATCTATGTGGGTAGTATATGTTCAAACCTGTTTAAAAGGAGCTTGGCTCACGCCTGTAATCCCAGCGCTTTGGGAGGCCGAAGCGGGTGGATCACGAGGTCAGGAGATCAAGACCATCCTGGCTAACACAGTGAAACCCTGTCTGTACTAAAAATACAAAAAAAATTAGCCAGGCGTGGTGGCAGGCACCTGTAGTCCCAGCTACTCGGGGGGCTGAGGCAGGAGAATGGCCTGAACCCGGGAGATGGAGCTTGCAGTGAGCCGAGATCTCATCACTGCACTCCTGCCTGAGCGACAGAGCAAGACTGATCAGCTACAATCATAAATATATAAATAACAACAAAAAGGAAATCTTTTATTATGACATACTGTTTGTTTTTCAGATTTTAAAAAAGACATCCAACTCATAATCACAACAGATTAGAAAGTAGAGATAAGCAAGAGGAAAACTAGATAGAAATGAACCAAATTCTGCTTATCGCTGACAAACACACTTAAAGCCTCCCTACACGTTTCCTCAGGTTCCTGTTTTAATGTTGCATGTGTGTACTTTTGAGCCTCTCAAATAGATTGTAAGCCATTTGAGACACCAAAAATCTCATATAGTACTTTATCTTTTAAATAACTATCACAGCCTTAGTACATCACTATTACACTACTAGTACATCACTACTACATCACTAGTATACTACCAGTACATCACTAGTACATCTCACTGTTTGGAAGAAAAATGACAATAACACTATAGTTGTTGAAATTAATACATTGAAATTTGCATTTTGAAATGTTCCTACATAGAAAAAATTCTGTATCTGTGTATTTTGAGATCATAAACTAGTAAGCTTCTCACATATTACAATTCATATACAACATCAATTACAGTGATTTTTTTTCAGGCATATATGATTTTTATTTGACTTGCCCATACTTCTTAGTGCTGTAGTTATGAGGTATGCTCATGTCATTTATAGAAGACTATTGGCCAGCTTCATCCTCTTTTTTAGGGATCACTCCTTCCCTGCAAAGCCTGTGTGCAAGCAGTGTAGAAGGGGAAGTGAGCACAAAAATGAGAGGTAGAAAATATAGGCCGGGCGCTGTGGCTCATGCCTGTAATCCCAGCACTTTGGGAGGCCGAGGCGGGTGGATCACAAGGTCAGGAGTTCGAGACCAGCCTGACCAACATGGTGAGACTCCATCTCTACTAAAAATACAAAAATTAGCTGGGCGTGGTGGTGCGTGCCTGTAATCCCAGCTACTCAGGAGACTGAGGCAGGAGAACCACTTGAACCTGGGAGGCAGAGGTTGCAGTGAGCCGAGATCGTGCCACTGCACTACAGCCTGGGTGACAGAGCGAGACTCCGTCTCAAAAAAAAAAAAAAAAAAAAAGGAGAAAGGAAATAGAAAAGGAAATAGAAATAGATACATATAAGAAAGGAAGAGGAGGAAAGGAACAAATAAACAGGGGTTCTCAAATTTTCAAAACGAAGGAATAAACAAGGTTCTCAAATCAAATATTTATTTTAGTATTTTAATATTTTAAAATGTTGATATTTATTCAAGTCACCTGGGATATTTGTTTAAAGAGCAGATGTCCAGGTAGAGCCTACAGAGATGATAATAGGTTTCAGCACATCCAGGAATTTGGGTATGTCTTCCCTTTAAGAAACACTGGAATAAGGAGTGCACAAAATTAGACGGCACACGGTAGGGCCTGGAGGCATGCCAGTAACAACTGACACAGGGGCAGCTTCTGCCACAAGATGCTAACCCTAGGTATTTACAGATCCTCTGAAAGATACTAGTGAATGTCTACTCAACTACATACTACGTACTACACTCTAGTGTACAAAGAAGATTCAAAATCTTCAGGGTTATTCATATGTAAAATAACACTCTGATCAATTACAGTCACCTGAGTCATGAAATGACCTCACAGTGGAGGAAATAAGAAAGGGGCTTCCAAAATGTATCATTAGCGCATTCTTTTTTTTTTGAGATGGAGTCTCCCTCTGTTGCCCAGGCTTGAGTGCGGTGGCACGATCTTGGCTCACTGCAACCTCCGCCTCCTGGGTTCAAGCGATTCTCCTACCTCAGCCTCCCGGAGTAGCTGGGACTACAGGTGTGCGCCACCAGGCCCGGCTAATTTTTTTTCTTTTTGTATTTTTAGTAGAGATGAGGGTTCACCATGTTGGCCAGGCTGGTCTCGAACTCTTGATCTCAGGTGATCTGCCCGCCTCGGCCTCCCAAAGTGTTGGGATTACAGGCATGAGCCACTGGACCCAGCCAGCACATTCTTAAATGTAGTTCAACAACCCACTTTGGAAAAGAAGTGAATTTTTCCCACACAAGGGATCTAATTTGTTTCACTTACCACAGGGTGACCTGGCTAAGGGAACACTGTCCACTTTTTGCAAATGATGTCTTGGGATGAGGACACTGGCCTTCCTGCACTGTGGAATTCCAAAGGAGTTTCAACATACTGAGAGGCAACACATACACAAGCTGTGTGCTACAAGAAGTTTGTGGCACAGCTCATTTTTGTAAGTGGACTCAGGACTACTGAAAGAAATCATGGAGTAGGGCTAAAATCAGAAAGGGAAGAGAAAAGAAGTGTCAGGCTGTATGTCTTAACAGGCCCAGGGGAAGGATCTGTATCCTAAAATGACAATAATCAAGGAAGGTCCCAATATGACCAAAGTAAACCTTTGTGTTCACTTAGTATCTCTCTTCTGAATTCCAGAACACTGTAGGTTTCAATTTCATATATATATTTGAAATATATACATATATATATATATATATATATATATATATATATATATACACACACACACACGTACGTAAAGATTTCACTCACTTCAAGACTCCGAAGCTAAATTATTCCTAGGTCTCTCCAGATGACTCCTTTGTGGAAAGGGGATGTCGGGTATTCTAAGTGAATTTGAATAGAGATACAATGTCTAATTTGCCTTTCCTTAGTTTCTTCACAGAAGCAATTGTCTTTTAAGTCTCAAACAACGTGCAGAAATGCACCTGCGGGGAAGAAGGTGGGTTCTTGCCAGTGTATTTGCTTTAGTGAACATCTCCATTCAGGTTTATTGGTGGTTACAGTTACAGTACTTTCAAGTACAAGGGTGTGGAAAGGGTTAAGGTCTGTAAAATGATTGCTGGACAGTAGCCAAGAAACAGAAAAGCCATAGCTCCTGGGAATCAGCAGGGAGGAGAAGATCTAGTAGTGGGTGCTGCGGAGCACCGCCGTCAGGGTTCAAGGTGAGCCAGTGAGAGGAAGAGCGGTGCGGGAGGGAGGGTTGGAGGAAGCTGAGGTATCGACACGCATTTACAGCTTCGCTCATACCAGGTTAAGAAGTGCCTTTTCCAGAAACTCAGTAAAGAAACAGGACTATTCAGGAGCTGTTTCGACCTGCCCACGCCCTACCCTGACTTTCCCAGAAAACAGGCAAGTAAGCAAGGGGCAAATGTCACGGCCAAGCCTCCCGCTTACGGCTTCCAGCCTCCTCAGATCCCAGCACACAGCCCCGCCAGACTTCCCCCAGAGCGGTATCCAAGAGTGGGCACTGTGTGATCTGATTCACTCCAAATCTGGCTGTCCCCCGGGAGTGGGGTTTGGCCGCAGGGGCTCCCCGGCAGCGCCAGGCAGAGGCTGAGCAGCAGCAGCCGCCTGCACGCAGAGTAAGGAGCCAGCCTCTGCCGCCGCCTCCTCCTGCCGGATCAGAGTAGGCGGCACAGCCAGTCCCTATCACTGTCACGCAGCCAGCAGCGGGCCCCCGCCCCCCCGCGCGGCCCCGGCCCTCACACTGTTATTTGCGTGACTGACCCGAGCCGCGCGGGAGGGGAGGGCGGGCCCGGAGAGGCGCTGGTGGAGAGGGGGAGGCCGGGCCCGCCCGCTCCTTCCCTTCTGGCCGGCTGCGGAAGCCCTCTCCTTCCCATTGGCCACACGCTCACGTCCATCACTCCCGCGAGGCGCTCGGATTGGCAGAAGGCGCACTTCTGGAGCGAGGAGTGCCGAGTGCCTCCGCGGGTCTCCGGCGCCTCCTCCTTCCCTCCACCCCACACTTGAACGTCCACCCACCTCTCCCCACCCCCCACTCCACTGCCCCCGCCCCGTTCGCGGCAGTGTCCTTAGAAGACTCATTGGGCCAGGGGTGCAGCCAGCCGCTTAACGAGCCGCGCCGCCATAGGCCGAGGCCCACGCCCGTCGGAACGACGGGCCTCGCCATTGGGTAGCTCCGCTCCGCCCCCTCAGCTCCTCACCCTCCCGTCGCCGCCTCCCAGCCCAGCTCTCCGTCGGCCCCCTTACCCCGCCCTTCCCCGCCGCATCTCCCCTGTCCAGCTGGGCGGGGATTGCTGTACGACTCTGTAAAGTCTGTGAGTCACTGCACAACCCATCAATCCAATTAAATGTCTTGAGCGAGCCGAGCAGGCGGTGCTGCCGCCCGCCGCCGCTCGCCCCGCCGCGGCCGCCCCTGCTCCTGCTTGCAGCGCCTCTCTGATCCATGGCTGGCTGTCTGTACTTGTTACGGTGTAACATCCTCCTCCTCCTTCTCCTCCTCCTCCTCCTCCTCCTCCTCGGGAGCCGCTGCAACTTCCCCTCAGCCAGCCTTCTCCTCTGCCTGGGGACTGCAAAGGCATGGGATAGACCCAGAACCGCTTCCCTCTGTCTCCCCTCCAGCCCTCGCTCAATTTTCCCCCCTTTAAATTAAAGTCTGTTCCTCGCTCGTCGTCGTTTTAGAGATTTATTGGTCGGTCTATTATTTCCCCTGATTTTATTTTCCCTCTCTGGGGCAGAGATCGTAGGGGCCGGTGGGTTTATTTTAGGGAGGGGGCGCTCCATCACCCCAACCCTCCGTTTCTCCTTCTCCCTTTTCGGCCGTGACTTGATTTCCCCGCTCCTCTGCGCTCCCACCCCTCGAACTCACCGTCCTGTACTCGAGTGACGCACAGACACCCCCCGCCCACAGCCCAGACGTCCCCTCCCTCGCTGCCACCCCGACCCGTCTCGGAGCTGGACCGGGTGCCGACTTCTTCGCAGAAGGGTGAGTGCTGTGCTGGGTTGGGTGGGGAGGATCTGAAAAAATGTGGTGGCCGGTCCACTGTTGGGGAGGGCAGGGATCAGGTTGTGGGCTGCAGGTTCCCGGTCCGGCGTGGATTTAAGGTGGCGACTCCCTCCTTTCCTCCCTCCCTTGCTCTCGCTTCCCCCGCCCCTCAGCTCCTTATTCACCAGCCTTGCTGTATATCTAGGTATTGCCAGACTTCCACCATCGGGGCATTATAACGCTTATAAAACATTTGGTAATGGCATGCTTTCTGTCTTTAGGATGCTTAGAGGGCAGTAATAGCCACCAATCTGATCTAATAGATTCTATCACCTGCAAAAAGTGTAAAAGGGACGATGGGTACGTTTTCTTCCAATTCAAAGTTAAACTTTTATTCAATAAAGGCAAGGCAGAAAGGTATTTTTAATTTGAATGCGTGGCGATAGAGCGGCGATAAAGCAGAGAAAGACAGATTGTCTAGTGGCATTGCTTAGTGTTTTTATTTGAAAATAGTTTTATGGGTTCCCTATTGAAAAAATATCAAGTCCGTATCAAAGGTTATGAAGTCTTTGAACCTGTTGGAGGAAAGCAAGGTAAGGTGGAAATCCAGCTTGACACTTCATCTTTAGTTCATCTCTGTTCCAGGGAGGCATTACAACACAGAGTTTTAAATTTCTCAGTCACTGGACACAATGGAGCATGTTAAGGATATGAGATAAATATGGATTATTTCTCTTTTGATATCCATCTTTTGTGTACTTGATTGCTTGTGCAGCGATGTCATACTACAGAATTTTGTAAAATTTTAATTTGGTTTCTTGGTTGTCCATAGCTCAGAAGTACAAATACCTGTCCATATATGCTTTATGAGGATGTTGCCATATGCATCTTTCATATTTTGTTTGAAGTAAAAGTAAAAATTATGAGAAATAGTTGCTCAGAGTTGGCTTCTGAGGTTGCTTTTTAGAATTCAGCTGTTTTAAAATGGTATCACTCTTTTTGAGTCAAGTTCTGGGCTAGTTGTCCACAAGATTCAAATGAGGCCAAACCAAACATGTTTTGAAATATTAAAGTACAGGAAAGGCCTCTTAATAGTTCATTCTCTCCTTCTCTTTCAGAGTAACCAGAATAAGTTGTTACTAAATTTAATTTTAAAGAATAGACTGTTCCTGTACTGAAATCTGCCAAGTTGCTACAGAAAGATTTCTTTTTAAAGAGCAGAAATGTGTTTATGATCAGCCCAAAGTAGTAAAGATGAAAAGTGACTTAAATGTAAATGCTGTCTTAAAGAAATGCTTGTCATAAGCCCCAAAACCTTCCAGAGTGTTTCAGGAAGACTTCTACAAAGGCTTTTTGAGTTGTTTAGTAAATTTTATCATGTGACCTTTTTTATGAGTGTAAGACTGAATTATTGAAAGACCTCATAGCACAAGGGAGCCATGCTGCCAGAGTTTGAATCTTATCACCATCCCTCACTGGCTGTGTGACCTTGGGGACGTTTCTAACCTGGCTTTTGTGGTTTTGTCCTGTAGATGGAAAGAATGACTTCTCAAGGGGTTGTTGTAAGGTTGCATGAGAGCACATGTCACAGAGCACTCCAGGTTAGCTACCCCACCATCACCAGCAGTCTTAGAGAGGTGTCTAGTGTAGTGGTTAAGAGTAAGACCTCACGCTGGTTCATGCCTGTAATCCCAGCACTTTGGGAGGCTGAGGTGGGAGGATGGCTTGAGCTCAGGAATTTGAGACCAACCTGGTCAAGATGGTGAGATCCGGTCTCTACAAAATAATTAAAAAAAAAAAAAAAAAAAAAAAAAGAGTGGGGCTTCCAGAACCAGATTCCGTTAGTTTAAACCCCAGCTTTTCCTCATTATTTTTGTGACTTTGACCAAGTTAGCCTCAGTTTCCTTATCTGTAAAATGGAAATAATAGCACCTACTTCATAGGGTTATTGTGATTGCACAGAATGAGTTAATATGCGAAGATCTTGAGTAGTCTTTGGTGCATTTTTGCAAGTTTAACTCTTATGTGCTTTGCATATCTTGAAATATGAATATGTTTTTTAGACAATTTTTTGTAAAGATAAAATTATTATCAATAAAATAATCAAAATTTTTATCAATATGCCTGTTTTATGGGATTTCTACTTTTAATCTAGAGTTTGTATGACCCTTTAAGAAACAGAACTACTGGACCAGCCACAGTGGCTCATGCCTGTAATCCTAGCACTTAGGGAGGCTGAGGTGGACTTTGAGCCCAGGACTTTGAGACCAGCCTGGGCAACACAGCAAAACCCCATCTCTACAAAAAATACAAAAATCAGCTGAATGTGGTGGCACATGATTGTAGTCCCAGCTACTGAGCCCTGGAGGTGGAGGCTGCAGTGAGCCGTGATTACGCCACTGCATGCACTCCAGCTTGGGCGACAGAGACCCTTTTTTTCTTTCTTTTTCTTTCTTTCTTTTTTTTTTTTTTTGAGACAGAGTCTCACTCTGTCACCCAGGCTGGAGTGCAGTGGCGCAATCTTGGCTCACTGCAACCTCTGCCTCCTGGATTCAAGCAATTCTGCCTCAGCCTCCTGCGTAGCTGGGATTACAGGTGCACAGCACCATGCCCAGCTAATTTTTGTATTTTTAGTAGAGACACAGTTTCACCATGTTGGCCAGGCTGGTCTCAAACTCCTGACCTCAAGTGATCCACCCCTCTTGGCCTCCCAAAGTGCTGGGATTACAGGCATGAGCCACTGTGCTTGGTAAGACCCTGTTTCAAAAAAAAAAAAGAAAAAGAAAAAAAGAAATTTAGCTATTGAATGAATTGAGTTGATCCCCTTTCATTTAAACTTGCATAATAGAATGTACATACCTCTATTGTAAGTGTAATACATATCACATATTTGCTGTTATCTGTGGTTTTCCCTCCTGTTAAACAGAAAGCTCTTTGAGGGTAAGAATAGTATTTCATTTATAATTTAATCTCCAGTGCCCAGTACCTTGTATTTAAAGAAGCTTAATTAATGCATGTGAAATTAATTAAATAATGCTACTCTCATGTTTATAGTAGTTGAGTGACGTTATAAGTGATATTGTAGAGAATACTATTATTTGTATTATTGAATTGAATTTTCACTTTCTCAATTATTTTTGCAAATAGAGAATAAATGAGAGGAATTACAGTATAATTTACTTTTCATTATGGAACTATTTTTTATTTTCAAGATTAAACAGAAAATAGTGTGAAAAGTATGCCTGTCATATCCTCCTTTGATACCTGACATGTCCAGTTTTTAATCATAAAATCTTCTGACTCCCACACTTTCTGTCATTAAGTTGGATGTTGTTTATAATTAATATGAATTATATGAATTAGATTTGGAATGTCCCAAAAATGATGATATGATGTTATTATCTGTTACAGATTAATGATAATAATGTGTCAGCCTAATTCTGTGAAATTTAAAATGGCATCATTTCCTTAGGGACCACATCCTTATTCTCTTTCCATTCAAGAGTGAAACTTTCTCTTGAGCGGTCTTAATAAATAATTAGCTATTGAAATAGCTGCACTAAATAGTGTGGCAGGAATCATAAAGGAAGCATATGTAATTAGTAAATAAAACACACTTTAAACTTTACCATATGCTTAATATGGTTACTCAGTTGGGGAATATATTTTTCAAAATAAGCAAAGTTGATGGGGCCTACCACCTGCCTCATTTATAGAATCATTCTATTTTACTTATCAATAAAATCCAGTCTAATTACTGAGCCCTCTGAAGTTATAAAAAGCCAGAATTATCTTTCATTAGAGATCCTTGGTGATAAAATCTGAATACTAATCTACTCAGAATTGTTACAGTGTTCCATCACATTGTTAAAACTTTTCAAATACATATGTGAAATATCTATTACAATGTGGGCAATTTTGTGTATATAAATCTTCGTTTAACCAAATCATCAGTTACCCAGTTTAGTTGAATATATTACATTTTCATTGGCTAAAACAATTAATTTAGAAAACTTGCCCTTTTTGTTTTGATACATTTAAAACAGCTAATCTACAGTGAAACTTTAAAAAATAATAATTTATAAGCACTTAGAAACTATGCTTGTTTGGTATGCAAGATCGGAAGTCTATTTTTCACTTGACACATTTTAGCGTGCCATTTATTCTATAGGTCACACCTCTTTCTTTCTTTCAGCTTTTTTTTTGTGAGGACATTTGGGTATTTATTAGTATTTTACAGACTTATACAATTTCCGCAGGTTTTTTTTTAAAACAGTGTTTGTTGTGTACAATTATTTGGAAAGAGCAAGGAAGGATAGAAATAACCTTTGAGGCTTGCGATTTCTATCCTTGTCTTCTAACATTAGGAACATGGATAACTATCTATACACTTTGTCAGTAATCAAAAGGAGAAGAAAATAACGTATGCATTATCTTATGGCATAAACTCAGAATTAAGGTCCATGAAGTTCTATACTGAGTGATGCTACTGATTGGCATGTGACCTTGAGCATTACACTTAACCTTTACCACTCTCCATGAGTGAAGGCAGTTACCCTCTGCTCACTCACAGAGGAAGTTGTAGGGGTCAGTCGTAAGTGCTTTTTAAAAGCATTTGAGAAGGACACAATGCAAGCAAATACAAAGTAAACATTAGCATTTATAAATGAATATTTGTTCATCATTATTTAAAAATTGTGACCTTTCAGATTTTTTACCTAATGGGCATTTTTCCTTTTAATTTTATATGTGAAGAGACTTTTTACTAGTATGTTCACAAAAATATATATGTATATATATATGGTACTTTTTAAAGAAGCAATGAACTTTGGTTTAGCTGAATGGGGTTTTAAATGTTAACACTGAGATTTTGGTACATCTTGGGTTATAACAGATGTTGATATTTTTGAGAACAAACTTCAGGTATCTGAGAGTTAATACATTTTATTAAGTTAAAGTTTATAAAACTTATATTTGCATTGCAGGAAAACGTGTTCAGACTTAGATTCCATTAGCAGTGTATTCAAATAGAAAAATTAATCATATTATTTACTTTTAAATTTCAAAAGGATTACTTGGCTGTAGGACCCATCTTGTTTTATTATTTATTTATTTATTTATTTTTGAGAAGAATGGAATCCCTGGAAAGGACCCTTCTTTATACTAATTTTTTTTTTTTACCTTGAATGCAGTGAAATATGCATTATTTCAAAATACAGTGGCTTGGAAGATTTAATTTATTTCAGCTAATTTTGTATTTAGGAAAGCTAGGGAAGGCCCGTGTGGAAAGGCTGCATTTTAAGAAACTGTCCCTAACAATGAGTTAGGAATTATTAAAATTTAAAAGTCAATGTATATAATTAGCATTATATACATTCCTTTGAATTCCAGTTTTATGTCTCTGTGATTATTAGCAGAATTGTCACAACCTCATGATGTTACTCACTTTTTTTAAGCGAAAATGAAATTCTAGTGTACTCAGAATAACAACTATTAAAACAAATAAGGCACGTAAAGAAATATTTCTTTTAACTGACTTTAAGAAGAGTGAATAGTGATCCTCAAATATGAGGTTTCTAAGCAGAAAGCAACTTTAAAAAACATATTGTCCTTACTGTTCAGTAGCCAACTCATTGAAACTTAGAATGATCAGTTTTCTTTTTGAATTTAAAGTTCACATTGGTGTTTATAATGTGTTGTGTGTTGGTATGTATAACTCTTTGGTATTGAATATTTACCTTTAACATATTAAATAAAATGGTCAAACTAGTCTACCTTTTATTTAAATTTCATCTGTTTTTCACACCCTTCTTTTTGTTCTTACATTGTATTTCAGTTTTCTTAATATTTCCACGTTTGTCTTTTCTTTTTATGCAGCATCTTCATTTTACTCTGTCCTGTCTTCCTCCCAAGAATCATAGGAATTCTTTTTCCTTGATCATAGCAGGTTTTTTCTGTTAGCTCCCTTTGCATTTGCCTCTATATAAGGTATGGAGTAGGAGTTTTTATTTATTTCAGTCTGCTTTATGAGACTGATGGAAAGACCTTCTCTATAGAACATTTGTTTTGCCTTGTTTCGGAAGATGAGCTCTCTAATCATCTTAGCTACACAAACTTAAGGGACCACGTCATAAACCTAAGACCAAGTTTTAGCTTGTGTGAGGTGGTAACAAGGGAAAACTGTAACATGTTTATTACTTACTGATTTTCTATTAATCTATTTTATGTGGAGGAGCCCACAGATTTTTTTCTTTTCACATTATCTTGAACTGTTTCATCCAGGCTTTTTTTTTCATTGCACGTCTGGTGCCCTGGTGAGCTTTGGAGATGGTTTCTCCCATGATCATCGCCACCTGACCACGAGGAGGGTGGCTTGCCTGAGAACATCACATCAGCTGGGATGAGCAGCTCCTTTTGTTTTGTTTTGTTTAGTTTGTTTTGTTTTGTTGTTGGCTCCTTAAAGCCAGGCAGAACATCAGACCACGTCCGCTGTGACATTTTCCAAGGTTCACCATTGTGGAATGATTAATGGTCCCTGGTGAAGTAACCATCAGCTTCATTGTCTTCTGTGGCTTCAACTTAAATGAAATGTATCCCTTTGAGTTAACTTTAGTTTTGATTTTAAGGGCTCTTTTTATCCAGAAAATCAGAGTATAAAAAAATGTATTTTTAAACATAAAAGATTTACATAAAAATCCTGTAAGTAAGAGTTTTCGTAAGGACCAAACTTCATTGATCTGGAGAAAATATTTAATAGTTTCTCAAAATATCTGACATTATTTCGACATCAGTAGTAGAAAAGCTTTAAATTTGATTAAACAAAAATAAATCCTCCTTTTGATTTAAAAAGCAAAGTCTATTTTTACTTTTTAAACAATTTGAATACAAAATTAGATAAACTGAGTTTTGGAGTTGATTAAATAAGATATTTCCCAGAAATGGTACTTTATAAAATCTATGCCTCATGGAAGAAGTTTGATCTTTTTTATACATATACGTCCCATTTTGGGCTTCTATTCATTTACTGATTCAGTTAATTCAACAGATATTTATTGGGCACTTACTATGGGTCAGCTACTCTTATTAAACACGTATGATATAGCGGGGAAGAAGAGGGATGAATATGCCTGCCTTCATGGAAATTCCAAACTATTTTGGGGGTATTTACAGCTTGTTATCTACTATTTGGAGTAGTTATAATGAAATATTGTACAATAATGACCTGAAAAAAATAAGGATTCTTTTCATGGATTTTATGCCTGCTGACTTGGTATAAAAGGAATCCTAAATCTTAAAACAAAATTTCACTTAAATGGACAATTTTTATTTGACTTTGAGTTGAAATATTAAAAACAATAATGTCAGTAGTTTCCAACAGAAATCATGAATCATCCTCATTTCTGAACCCTGGAAAACCTTACAGTGGACAGAGTCTGAAATTTCTCCTAGGTTTTCTTTAAACTTTTAAGTTGTTTTATCCTATTGCTTTGTTTTCTTTGTAATAGAGCCTGAGAAAAAGGGTAACATTGAAAATTGCACAATGGAAATGGAGTCATCTCTGCTATATTGCACAATTAGCAAGAAAATCTTAAGTTTTCTTTGTCTAGCATACATTAAGAACTAATTTTTTGTTTCTATGATTGTACTATGTAATTTCCTAAACAAACAAACAAATAAAACTCTTAGGGTTCACTTCCACCTCAGATATTAAAGTAGATATACCTAAGTATCTATGCAGTACAAGTAGCATTAATACAGTATAATATAACATAATGATTTTCATTAATTGTTTCATTTTTATTAATATTTAATACATGTCCCAAGTGCTTGGGGCTGTCAGAGACTAATAATAAGACATGGCATCTGCCTTTAATGGTGTTCACAGTCCAGTTAGAGACAAAAGAGCTCCATATGAAAATTAAATCATTTATATTAGGCAATATGTAATTTAGCTTAATGGGGAGTCTAGGGTGGACCACTACAGTAAGCCTAGTCTTGCATCAAGTGAACTTACCTTCTAGAAGAAGTTCTAAGTGGCCTTCCTGGGAATCCATCCTTCCTTTTAAGTTTGGGCAAAAATGGTTAGCAGGCTTTCTTTTTGTCCATGGACACCTAAGGGTAGAATAGTCTCTATGCTAGCTGTTGCAGTGGCTCAGCAAGAGAGGAGAGGAAAAGGGAATGGAGCACACATTCTACCCATTTATTACATTTACTAGCTATCACCTTGGGAAGCAAAAAGTGCGCCTCAGAATAGAATATATGGACACAGTATGGATATATTTTAGTTTCTTGAGAATAAAAATTATTCAAGACTGGGCACAGTAGCTCACACTTGTAATCCTAGTGCTTTGCTAGGCTGAGTTGAGAAGATTGCTTGAGGCCTGGGGTACGAGACCAGTCTGGCAACATAGTGAGACCCCTGTGTCTGCACAAAAAAGATTAGCTATAGGTGGTGGTGCACACCTGTTTTCCCAGCTATCTTCTTGGGGGGCTGAGGCAGAAGGATGGCTTGAGCCCAAGAGGTCAAGGCTGCAGTGAGCTATGATTGAGCCACTGCACTCAAGCCTGGGTGACAGAGTGAGACACTGTGTAAAAAAAAATTATTTCATAGCTTTGAGAAGCCTGATACATCAATATGGGCCCCATGGACAAGGGAAGTTCCTAAAAAAAAAATGGAAGAATCACTGGAAGGGGAATAAAACGTGGGTTGGAGGCTTTTGACAGTTACTGAAGACACTCTTCCTCGGTTTTCCCTAGAGTAGACCTGCCTACAAGATGGGTGTCCTCCAGACCTAACATAACAAATTTAGGAAGTTTGCACATATTGCTATGATTTATAGATATAATCTCTCTAAATTGTTTTGCTTTGGAATTAGCTGAAGTTCCTGATGTGTGTGTGTGTTTAAATTCTCAAATGAAATGTTATGTGACTGTGACTTTTGTTTTCATTTTCTTGGATATTTGAAAATAGTAAGAATCTCTGTTTTTATAGTACAGGTGTTTGTTCATTTGGAGCTAAATCTAAGATAGGATAATACAATGTATGCTTGTCTCTTATATTTAAATTAGGGGAAAAAGGCTGGGTGCGGTGGCTTATGCCTGTAATCCCAGCACTTTGGGAGGCCGAGGCGTGTGGATCACCTGAGGTCAGGAGTTCGAGACCAGTCTGGCCAACATGGTGAAACCGCATCTCTACTAAAAATACAAAAATTAGCTGGGTGTGATGGTGCGTGCCTGTAATACCAGCTACTCGGGAGGCTGAGGCAGGAGAATTGCTTGAACCTGGGAGGCAGAGGTTGCAGTGAGCCAAGATCGTGCCACTGGACTCCAGCCTGGGAGACAGAGTGAAACGCCGTCTCAAAAAAATAAATAAATAAATAAATAAATTAGCAGAAAAAAAACCCAAAGTCTCAATGTTTATCTGTTAATAACAGTATTCGGATACTTATGTGGATGCTTCTTTTTAAAAAAAAAAAAAAAGATAATCTGTATGAAAAGTTTCTTTTCCTGTAAACTATTTCTCCTGGAACCATCACTCAATCTATATGATTCAAAAAGCCACCAAAGGTGTTAATTTTGTTAATTATCTAGAAAGTTGTGATGGTTTTGAGGGTGTATACATATGTCACAGCTTATTAAATTGTATATTTTAAATATATGCACTTATTATATATCAATAAAACTTTTTAAAAAGCCAACCAGATTGTAAGGTATATTTTCAGGATAAAATACTTACTGTCTTTGGGAGGCCGAGGCAGGCAGATCACCTGAGGTCAGGAATTCAAGACCAGGCTGGCCAACATGGTGAAACCCCGTCTCTACTAAAAATACAAAAAATTAGCCGGGCGTGGTGGTGGTCATCCCACCTACTTGGGAGGTAGGTGGGTAATCCCAGCTACTTGGGAGGCTGAGGCAGGAGAATTGCTTGAACCCAGGAGGCGGAGGTTGCAGTGAGCCAAGACTGTGCCAGTGTACTCTAGCCTGGGCCACTGAGTGAAACTCCGTCTCAGAAAAAAAAAAAAAAAATATATATATATATATTTTTTATATTATATATTATATAATATACAGTTATATATAATATATATTTTATATATTATATATACGTTATATATTATATATATGCACACATTTCTTATAATAGGTATTTTCTTTTTTTGAAATGGAGTTTCGATCTTGTTGCCCAGACTGGAGTGCAGTGGCGTGATCTTGGCTCACTGCAACCTCCACCTCCTGGGTTCAAGCGATTCTCCTGCCTCAGCCTCCCGAGTAGCTGGGTTTACAGACACCCGCCACCACTCCCGCCTAATTTTTTGTATTTTTAGTAGAGACGGGGTTTCACCATGTTGGCCAGGCTAGTCTCGAACTCCTGGCCTCAGCCTCCCAAAGTGCTGGGATTACAGGCGTGAGCCACCGTGCCCCACCAAGAATTATATTTTTAAAGTTTGTTATTTATGTTTTATTTCTTTATTTCATCCACCCTTTATTCACCTATATCTCATACCCCAGAAACACATATTTCAAGTAAGAAAGACAAATAGAATTAAGGAGGCCTTTGTGCCTGTTGAAATTTAGATATAGGACCTTAGAGAGCTTTTTACCATATGTAAGACTCACTGGAGTATCTTTAAGTAATTTGCCCAAATTTGAATTTGGAGAATTGGAATCATGTATTCTTCAAGGAATCCTTTTCTTACAGTTTAACAGATTGTGACTTATCTTTGGCAAGGAGTAAAGAGCATGATTTTAGTGAGTCTTTTTCCTCCTCTTTTCTTTCTTTCTTTTTTTTTTTTTTGGAAGAGGTTAAATGGCTTAATGCTTTTTAAATATTCCTTTGTCTCCCCTGCATGTTATACATTAAATTTTGGCATGTTGGGCCATAGACTGTATGAATAGATTTGTTTAGGGAAGAACCAGGTTTGTTCCATTATTCTTGCCTCTATGGTCTTCAGCACAGTCCAGATACCTTAATATAAGTTTGTTAACTGGTGGTTTAATGTTAATCAAACATTCCTTATGTTGCCCAGTATATAAAAAAAAATTCCTGATATTATACATACAGAAATCAGGTAAATTTCTGTATGTATAATATCAGGAATTTTTTTTTTTTTTTGAGATAAGGTCTTGCTCTGTTGCCCAGGCTGGAATGCAGTGGTGTAGTCACTGCCTACTGCAGACTCAACTTCCCAGGCTCAAGCAATCCTCCCACCTCAGCCTCTCGAGTAGCTGGGACTACAAGATGTGCACCGTCACTCTTGGATAATTTTTATTTTATTTTATTTTTTGAGACGAAATTTCATTCTTGTTGCCCAGGCTGGAGTGTAATGGCACAACCTCAGCTCACTGCAACCTCCACCTCCCAGGTTCAAGCGATTCTCCTGCCTCAGCCTCCTGAGTAGCTGGGATTACAGGCACCCACCACCACACCCGGCTAATTTTTTTGTAATTTTAGTAGAGATAGGGTTTCACTGTGTTGGCCAGGCTGGTCTCGAACTCCTGACCTTCAGGTGATCCACCTGCCTCGGCCTCCCAAAGTGCTGGGATTACAGGCGTGAGCCACCACACCCAACCAATTTTTAATTTTTTCTTGTAGAGATGGAGTCTCACCAGGTTGTTTAAGCTTTTCTTGAACTCCTGGCCTCAAGCAATCCTCTTGCCTCAGCCTCCTAGAGTGCTGGGATTACAGGTGTGAGCCACAGTGCCGGGCTGAAGCTTCTTTATTGTTGGAATTAATGCCTATGTTAAATTTAGAACATTGGCAAATTTTCATGAATTAAAAAAATAGTCTAGAAAAATGATCAGAGTTGTGTTTCTGGGGTTGGGGCTATCGGGGCATTAATGAGTGATTTGAAAGCTCTAGCTCTTTTTACAACACTAGCAGGACACGTTGGAATCACCTATGTCCAGGCCACAACCCAGAGGTGAGGCCCTGGGTTATTGTAATGTATAGCCACACCGTGCTGTGTAATGCTGTCTCTCATACCATATTCTTCCATACCCAAGCTTTCTATCGTAGAACTTTTCAGACACGTAGAAAACCTAACAGAATAATTTAACAAACACCCGTGTTCTCTCTACCCAGATTCAGTAGTTATTAACCTTTTGCCGTATTGGCTTTATGAGTCTGTCCCTCTTTCTCTGTATGAGTACTTTTTTCCTGTACCATGTGAAAGTAAGTTTCAGACATCATGAGTCCTTACCAATAAATACTTCAGAATATATTTTCTGAGAATAAGGACATTTTCTACATAACCACAATGCCATTATCACCCCTAGGAAAATTGGTAATAACTTGGAATGCTTTTCAAAAATTCAGTTCATTAAAGACACATGAGTTTATATCCTACTAAAAATTAAATGCATATAAAATGAGAAGTTTCACAGAATATGGAATTCTGGAAATTTTCTGGTAAAGATACGCATTTCTTCTCTGTGTTTGCAAGTGAGGCCACTACTTCAAACATTTTTATGAGGTAAACACATTTTCTATGTTTAGTGAGGTAAAATCTTTTCTAGCTCTCCCAACTCATGATCATAGCGATGAGAAGAAAGAAACATTTCTCACAGTTCATGCCACAATGTGGTTTAGTGGAAAAAGTTCAGTCTTGAGTCAGCAGGAATAGTGTTGGTTCAAATAGTTGCTCTGCCCCTTCACTGGAGGTGACCTTGCAGAAGTGAAGTTCTTTTATCATCTAAGATGCTTTTAGAAACTGCCCTCAAGCTCACTGGAATCGTCAGGAAATGTATTCTTTCACACAAAAAAATTCAGAGGCACAGCAGGCTTCAGGGTTGGTCAGTTCTGGAGCTCAGGTTCTGAGTGTCTTTCTGCCTTGCCAGGCTCCTTGTTGGCTCTGACTTTGTTTCACCTCCTTCCTCCAGCTGGTTTATAGCCATACATCACCATATTCAGAAGTCAGAAACCTCTCCACAGGGATGGACTGTCAGTTTTCTTGTCTGATTGGGCATCTCTGCCCACTTCTGGATCAGTAACTGTCTTCAGAGAGCATTCTGCCATGGATGGCTTGGACTAACCTATAACCCTACCCCTAAAGCCAGGATGGCATTCACTTAGGGAGAGGAAGGGAGGAATGGATATTGGGTATGTCTCTAAGACTTCATTTTCTTTGCTGTAAAATGGGAACAATGATATCTACCTCTATGCTTATTACCAACATAAAATAAGTAAAGCAACAAACACAAAGCTGATATTTAATAAATGTTGATTCCTATTCTTTCTTCTCTCCTTTCAATCTTATATAAAATCCTATCTTCCATTGATGCTGCCACCCTCCATACTGGTAAGCATTTGTAAGTGACTCTCCCTTGGCTGGTCTCCTACCTGACCTCTCACCTGACTATCTAGGGTATAGCATTTTATGTGAGCTTTGCAAATTGGTCAGACCTTCCATTAACCTATCTTGCCCATCTTATTTTTTTCTTATATATTTCTTTTAAATTTTTTTCTATAATATATCCCTGGAAACATCTTACATAATTTCAACTTCACTTGATATTTTTCCAAAACCAAGGAAGGGAAATTGTTAACAATGTGTACAAGGCCAGGCATGCCAGCATGCACCTGTAGTCCCAGCTACTCTAGAGGCCGAGGCAGGAGGATCACTTGAACCCAGGAGTGCGACATCAACCTGGGCAATATAGCAAGACCCCGTATTTTAAAAATAACACTTAAAAAAACAGTGTGTTGTACATATTTATCAAATGTGAAAAAAATCTCTTCAGCTTTACTGTCCATAAACACAGAGTTGAAATAGATTTCCCCCTTTATGAAAAGAAAACCATGATGACCCATGAAAAGGTAAGCAAAATAAAATGCTATTTGAAATATAGTAACTTGTTTGTCCAGGATAGACCAGGTCTTTGATATTTTAGGAAAATCTAGACTCACCACAGTAGTGTAGCTGCTCCAGTTTCACAGAATTTCCTTTAGAAAAAAAATCGTGTCTAATTCCAGCCTGGCCAAGATGGTAAAACCTCGTCTTTCCTAAAAATACAAAAATTAGCCAGGCATGGCGGCGGGTGCCTGTAATCTCAGCTACTCGGGAGGCTGAGGCAGGAGAATTGCTTGAACCCGGGAGGCGGAGGTTGTGGTGAGCCGAGATCGCACCATTGCACAGTCGCCTGGGTGATAGAGCGAGACTCTGTCTCAAAAAAAAAAAAAAAAAAAAAAAATTTGTGTCTAATTTACCAATAAATCTTTTTTGGATTCTTTGGTCTTGAACCCTCTCATACCTACTGCGAGAGAGAGTCATCTTCCAAAGACATGTTTTCCAATACTCTATGTAGGAACAATGGGGGGTCTTTGTTCAGGCATGCCCTTTTCAAAATAGAGAGAGAAGGACTGTCATATTTTTCCCCCTATGGTATTTCTAAAGCACTTCTGAAACACCTGTGACTTCCTGCAAAATTGCCACAACCCAATTACATGGGATGGTCTTCCCTTTTGAATTTTCTTCCAAAATGACAGGATCACTCTTGAAGGAAAGTTATTGATCCCTGTTGACCCCTGTAAGTAGAATGTTTAACTCTGTCGTCCTCCATGGCAAGAGAATGGAAGAAGGGTGAAAAGTCTGGTCTCTTTCTTGACTTGGAAGATGCTGAACCCTGGCCTGTTCCTTTCTGTTACTTTTTTTCAGTGTCTTTAATTTTTAGATTTAGTGTTGAGGTAGCTATTGATCTGTTAGGCTCTGTGAATACTGAAAATACTCAGATTTTGGATGGTTCAATCCATAATTCAGAGATTCTGCTGGCATGAATCTTTTCAGCCAGAGAGATGTTTTTTAAAGGAACTCTTTAAGTGTGTGTTGATGATTCTAACACATCTCAAATTAGGTTCTATAATTGTAATGCTGCACAATGAAGGCAAAACTCTGAGATAAATTATAATTTTATTAAAGAAGCCAGAGAATGGGACATTGTGGCTGTAATTTTGGTTAAAAGTGCTGAGTTTTGAGAATATAAAACTTTGAAATTCATATTGCATTCCTTGAAGTGCTATTGGCTATTTTTAAGAAGGATGAAATATGATTATAACTTATGAAGCTTGGTTTCATTTGAGCACATTTTAAATGTTAGTGCCTTGCAGAAAAGTTTTGTGGACAAGACTCCCTTTGCTGTGTAACAAATGCTTTTACTGTTTAGCCAAGGTTTGTTACTAATGGCTCAGAGGCTGAAACGAAAAGTGAAATGTCTGTTGTTTCCCATCTAATAGCTTTATTTTATTTTTATTTCCACTACCCAGTGTTAAATAAAAGAAAGCCAAGATCAAGATCCAAAAGCTCAAACAAACTAACATTTAGTTTCCCAACTAGAATAAGACTGGCCTTGCCGTGTTGTGAAAGTCTTGTATGGGAAACGTTTATTCATGGCTGTGCAGTTGACCATACTCATTGCTGGATCAGGGTGTATTCTTGTCTTCAGACAACCAAGCAGGTAAAAACCAGTCGAGACTAAGCAGTTGGACTGACTCAATTTCTCTTTTTCCTCTCTGTTGAGAAACGTTTTAACTGTGTTTCTTGCCCCTACTTCTTGGTCTACCTGAGAGAATGGAACAAAAGTCTAATTCAGTGGATTGGAAAGCAACAAAGAGTCCAGAGTATATTATCTGCCACTTATTACTGAAGGTTTATACTCCAATGATAGAGCAATCACTAGCGCTTTGTCTTTGTGTTTACTACTTTCTTGATCCTGTCATTCCTGTGTACTCTCTTGGAGCTTCTCATGGGCAAGATCTACAACTTCAAGTTGTGTGCGATGGATTTTAAGAGCAAACTGCCATAGTTCCAGGTCATTTATTGTTTTCATTTTTCTTGAGGAATTCTTATTCTGACTGAAAACTGCAGGATGACCAGTGAAAAATTGTTAACCAGCTAAGGAAAATGTATTTACAATAATTTTTAAAAACTATTAGGAAAAGAAATTATACTTGGAGAAAATTGTCTGTACTTTGGCTAAGTCCCTAGATATAAGCTTTATTGAGTACCAGGTCATGGATCCATCTTTCTTACCTTAGCATGAAATCCATGTGGTACAAAGACACTCTTGTCTTCTCAGCGCTGTTGTGTTCCATTGCCACTAATTTCACGTTATCACTGGTGTAGTGATTACTGAATGGTAAGTACACTAGATTGACATGGTTCATGAAGATTTGGTTTTATTTTTTGTAGTGCTTGTGTATCTTAAGAACAATATGATAAAAATGGAAACTTTTTCCATGCGAGCTAATTTAGGGTTATTAATAGAGTTATACGGGCATTTGACCACTCGTTTTTCTGTTTTGATCTTACATGATGATTGGACAGGGAGATGGACAAAGAAGCATTGCATTAAAGAGATCACTTTCATGTTGGAGGAGAGGTGCTTGTTACCACTACCTTTTGTTTGTCTGTGCAATCTACAAATCAGTTCATATGGCCTCTGACAACTGTTCTGGTGACCTAGGTTCACGTATTTTGGAGAAACTGTGACTTTTATTATTGAATAATGATGTGAATGAGGAGTTTTTTTTAAATGGATTTCCCATTTCCTAAAATAGAGGCCTTTTCTTTAAGATTCTTTTGCTTCACTTTATGTTAGTTATTTGTACACTTACTGACATTGTTGGTGTGAGAATTACTCTTTTAAATTGTTCTTCAGTTCAAGTTGTTGACATTCCAGCTAGCAGTATCCCTACCTCTCACCTTAGGAATACAAAATGAGATGCACTATGGAATACTTAAATCTTAACTTTTGAATGCTAGATGCAGGTATCAGTTTAAACTCATTACACCATTATATGATGAGGGAAAAAATAGGCATTTTTAATGACTAGGAAAAAGTTCTTGGCAAAGAAAAGTTCTGTTTTGTTTAGTCAGTTACTGAAATGGAACTGAGTCTTTTTTTTTTTTTTTTTTTTTTTTTGAGATGGAGTTTCACTCTTGTTGCCCAGGCTGGAGTGCAATGGCACTATCTTGGATCACTGCAACCTCCATCTCCTGGGTTCAAGCGATTCTCCTGCCACAGCCTCCCAAGTAGCTGGGATTACAGGCATGTACCACCACGCCTGGCTAATTTTATATTTTTAGTAGAGACAGGGTTTCTCCATGTTGGTCAGGCTGGTCTCAAACTCCTGACCTCAGGTGATCCGCCCGCTTTTTTTTAGGTGTGTCTTTGAAGCTAAAGTGATTCAGTGCTTACAGTCACCTATGAGCATTCATGTAGTGAGTTCTTGGACCCCTTTGTGCTCCTGGAGAGGCAGTTTATGTAGCAAATGTGTAGTAAGCAAGTGTACTTTGACTTTTCTAACTATCACACCATTGAGCACATGATGCTTTGATGTACTGGAGTGCAGCGTGCAGTTTTGCCATGGGGTGTCAAGTGGAAACTGGGGCCCTTGGTCAACCCAGTTATAAATGTCTATTCTTCACATGTCCTCCTATTTTCTTTGTGTGCATTTATAATTGTTTTTAGTGATCCTGTCAATTTGACAAACAGAAAAGATTACAAAAGTAAAGTCCAAATAGCCAGTTTTAAAATTTTAAGTAAAAGTTGGATAGGGGCAAATATTAAGAATAAGGTTCCCGTCAATTCAGTTTCTCTTACTATTTCTCTTACTGATTGCTTTGACTGACAAGTTGACTGCTTTACTTTATGTGAGGTTTTATTCTTTTAAAGATAGAATTCATGAACTTTGTACTGGCTCCAAATGTGTGAAGCTCTGCTCTAATCATTGCTTTGTTCAGTCGATAAAATTCCTGCTCATTTAAAGCATTCCTGAGACTATTAATGCTCCTGCCTGCCGCCTTTTTGCTATCATTGTTTCACATCATCATTGATTCGTGTATTCAGGTGTCTTTCACCACATAAAGGAATGAAGCTGATGACAGCCATTTTCAAGTATAATCCGAAACTACTTCCACATTTTTCTACAAAGGTGTTTGGCATCTGGGTTAGCACTTATGTTGGGGAGGAACCCTGGGATAGATAGCCCTTTAGATTTCTTGACGTGTTTAGGATATGTGGCCAATATTACTTGCTGGCACCAACCCTGAAAAAGTTGAACTGGTGTCATACTTTTTATGCTCCTGTTACGTCTAACTATAAAATGAAGGAAGTGCTCATGGCACTTCCCCCTTATTTAGTGAGTTCTCCTCCGCAGCTCTCGGAGGAGTTGGCCAGGGTCCGGCTGGATGCGCAGTCCATGTTTCTGTTCTTTTCTAGTTCCTGTAATGTTGCATAAAACTTTCACTCGTTATCTTCTTCTTTTTTTATGTCCTCCTAAAAATTGAAAAGTAGTATTTGCTATTATCATCACCATTTCTCAGACACTGAGAATAAGGCCCATCTTGGCTAAGTGTTTGACCTAGGATTATATATAATGAACTGCAGAGCCAAAAACAGAACTTGGGATTCTTTCTGGGCTTCATTTTATTCCTGAGCCATAGTTTCTCCTTTTTTCAGCTACGCTTAAAACAGGACCAAAGAAACTAATTTCCAGGGACCAAGAATATTTCCCACATCTCTTCTTCAGTGTTCCAGTGTTAGGATTTACACGAGATTTATTGTCTGAGGTAAAGTTTCATTGCCAGTTATAAACACAATCCGCCCCCATATTATTCCTGATTTGACTGCTATCCCAGAAGGTGATGGATAGTTGAAGAAAGATTATAATGAATGCAGCCCCTATTTTCTTTTTTGCCCTTCTAAATTTGATTTAACAGGCTGCTTTCTGCCAGGAAATTTCATGAATGGGCAAATGTTAATAAGCCAGATTTTTTTCCCGTTTATACTAATAAACGTAACAAAATATCTCCCCAAAGTGGATTCAGTTAGACTATGTTAGTACTTGAGTGAGTACTTCCTGAACTTACAGGAGGAAGCAACTGCAACCACTCTGAAAATGAAATGGTTCCTATTAAACTTGGTTACTGCAGTCTGAATGTATTTCATGCTTTGAAATATTTTGTCCATAGTTCTTTTTGTTAGTGAATGTAGAGCTTGAGGAGAGTTCTGTAAAAACTAGAATCAACTGTTTTGCTTTCAAAATGCTTTTTAAAAATCAAACTGAAGATAAAGTTGCGGAATGACAGGTTTTCCCCACTCTCAGAGTAACAAAAGTGAAAGTTGCATTTTGATCAATTTTGCTTAGTCTTCTTAGTGAAATCATAAGATCCAAAGTACATGCTGTTGTGCACACACCAAGCAGTTAAGCAGTTTTGTTGTTTTAGTGCCGCTGAACGTGAACTGGTGCATGTCCACACATGCCACACATAAAGAGTCCATTCTTGCTCACGTGCAGCCCGAGAAGCCTGGCCATAGAGGTCTTGGGCTCAGTGGAAATTGGCAGCCTCTCTTCTCCTGTAAACGACAGCCTGACGTCACCCCATGCAGTGGTGATAGCAGACCCACTTCAGAGATTCCCAATTGACAGAACTGTGGAAGGGCTGGCTTTGATCATCTTCAGTCACGCTTGAGTGAACCCAATGCAGAGAAATTTGTTAATGTCAGAAATACTGGAGTAGCCCTTTAAAACTGTTTTTAAAGTACTTATCTGTGAATTTTCACATGTAATCCCAACAACAAATCAATGTGATCAGCAAGAGAATTGTGGCTGTTCCTATGTTAGAAATGTGCCAATTCAAGTCCAGAGAATAAAAAAGTTAGTAAGCGGTGGTGGAGTGACTGAAATTCAGGCCTTCTAAACCCTGCCTTGTCTCTCTTTCCACTATATTAAATAATTTCTGTAGAATAGTAATTGTTAATTGTTCCATTCTGCTACTTCCTCTCCCATCTAAAATGTGTGGGGTGATGATTTATGAGTTTTCTTTTTTTCCCCAGTCAAGACATCTGTGCATTAACATCAGATACACTCTTTCTGCATTTGGGAACTCCTAGACAATAGGGTAACCCACTCCTCTGCTTCTGAGAGAGCCTTTGAAAAATCTAACATAAGCCTACACTCACAGCTTAATTGGAAAGATTTATTAACAAGATGATCCTTTTGCTCATTTGGCTTCTGAAAGCTACATAAAATTGAGAGGATGAATGGTCGTAATTCTTTTGTGTTGTTAACTGGAAGAGACAAAACCAACATGAAAGGACTGCTCTATTAGTTAGAAATCAGAATTTTATTGGGGGAGGGGGAGAAAGTTGAATAGCTACTGGTTAAAATATAACTTATTTGTTATATAAAATAGTTGTCTTTTCTCCTGTGCCCACTTCTGGTTTATTTTCAGGCAGTTACAAAAAGTAGAAAAAGAACTATTACCTTCCATGATTTATATAGTTGCGTATATGATTTGGGAATACTTCAGGTTGTAGGTAGCTCTTGGTTTTCTGTTTGTGACTGAGTTAGTTTTTCAGGGTGACATTAAGAATAGGCAGGAAGAGTGCTTAGATATGTGTGGATTATCCATAGTGAAGAGTATGTGGACCTTCTCTGCTGAATGCCCGCAACTTGGAGCAGCTCACTTGGGAGGTGTATGTTTAGGGAATACAAATTTATGTTGATTTTAGTTTACCCTTGACTGAAAATGTATTAGCATCCTATACATTAAAGCAAATGTGGTTTTAAAAAATAAACGGCTTATTAAAATGTACTTTGGCAGATAGCAGGCACTCAAAAAAATGTGTTTTAAATAAAACTGTGATAATCAGAAGTTAATTATTTAGCAACCTCAGTAAGCTAGCATCTATACAATAGTTGACTAAAATATACCCAAGAGAAAAAGTGCATTTGGGCTGGGCACGGTGGCTCACGCCTGTAATCCTAGCACTTTGGGAGGCCGAAGTGGGAGGATCACCTGAGGTCAGGAGTTCAACACCAGCCTGGCCAACGTGGTGAAACCCCGCTTCTATTAAAAATACAAAAATTAGCTGGGCGTGATGGTGTGTGTCTGTAGTCCCAGCTACTCGGGAGGCTGAGGCAGGAGAATCACTTGAACCGGGAGGCGGAGGTTGCAGTGAGCCAAGATTGCACCACTGCACTCCAGCCTAGGCGACTGAGCAAGACTTCGTCTCAAAAAAAAAAAAAAAATTTTGAGTGAAAGAAATGTATCTTACTGAATAAAGTAAAACAATCTAAAAGGGCTATTTATTTTGCATTTTATTGCATTAAATGGAAAAAATGTTTTGCCTTTAAAAGATGATACTAAAATTACAGCAGGCTGAAGGAACAAAGTATATAGAACATTCTTAAAGCCTCCATTTATGAAGAAACAAAGAAAACAAGTCATTGCCTTCTTACCATCTTTCTCTTTTTTCTGTGAGTGACAAAGAATAAGGAGCAACTAACAGCTGCCAGCCAAAGCCTCTCACTTCTGTTCTGCAGTTAAAGTCTCAAAGTCTGGGGCTGCTGTGAGCGTGGAGTGATGTGTGCAGGGAGCGGCCCATGCAATGCATTGTGCTGGCCTTGCTGGAGCTGCCCATGCAAGGAGCCGCCGTGCCATAAGCTACTCATGCAGGGAGTAGCCATGCAGGAGCTCAAGCAGAGGGCAGCCCGTACAGTGCTGTGGGCACCTTGTGGAATGCAGCGCAGAAATCAGCCAGTGCAGCATGCATGCCAGTCCGGGTCTTCCCCAACACTGCCCTTGGGGAAACCCACACCTATTCTTACAGGAATGGCAGTAGGGGGTCTGCCCAAACCAGCTCTAAGTTAAAAACAAAACAAAGCAAAACAATTCCTGAAGTGCCCCAGCTTATCATCTAACAGGCAGTGGAGTTTCTCAGCACTGCCTGAGGTTGTTTGTAATTGTAAACTAATAGTAGTAAGGGCAGAGGCCAGATGTTGGATAACCGAAGTCAGAGGTAGATCAGCTGGAGAGCCACGTTGGGCTTAGATTTTAACTTTTAAGTTGTCTTGCTGTCCACTCCACACATAGATATAATATGAGCAGAAAACAAAGAATTTCAATTTTAATTCTTCGGGAAAACATTAGCTTTTTATTTTAATACTTCAGAGTTTGTTGAAAAAACCATTTTGGCAGGTTGGTACAAGGAATAATACCATCTGTATTTGTATGGTGCCTTGCCGTTTGTAAGTGCTCTCATGAGCATTATCCTATTTAACACCCACAGCCACAACCACCTTGTGAGGTATTGTCTCCCATTTTACAAATGAGGAAACAGACTTCTGAGAGTTTACAGCTTGTCCAAGGGCATACAGCTAGTAGTCATTAGAGCCATCCTGCTCCAGTATTCCTTCCACCATGCAACCAGCACTTTGATAGCATCTAGCTTCCTGGTCTTCCCTATCTGTCACTCTCATATTTACACAGAAAATCACCATCTAAAAGTCTTCCTTAGTGGCCATTCCATGTTACTTACAATAAGAACATATATACTGTCAAAGGGTAGCTTCTTGATTGACTTTGAAGTCAATAATTGAATAAAAGAGGAGCCTTGTTATTTCTTACTTAGAACCATGCTGAATGAACCTTAGGGAACATTTGGTTCAGATATGTATATATATCTAAATCTAGAGTAAAGCCCTTCATAAGGAAAGTGAAACTCCAGTTAATTGCAAAGACTAGGGCCCACTTCCTCAAACTCAGACCATTGTGTTCTTTCTTTTAAAGTACACCTCCTTCAACAGAGGTACAGTTCTTGTCTCAAGAGCTAATTTGACTTGAGATTCTGGCAGATATTCCTGAGTATCTACTCTGTGCAAAGCCCTGTGTGGAACCAGTTCTGGAGGAGTTTTGGTTCTAGTGGGAGAGACTTAATCCAGGAGAAAATGCACCTAGTGCTAAGTCTTCAGCCATTTAAAAGACTAAGAATGTCATAGATAATCCAAATTTGGTCTTGGTCGTCTGGAAACATTTATGAAGAAGCCCTTTCTTATATGTTCTTATATTACCTCCTATTTGTAGAAAAATAGCAACTGTGGCCACTTTGGAACTTTTGGAATAATGCCACCCATCCCTGAGAAGCTGAAGTATAAGATTAAAAGCAAATCAAACTGTGATTGTTAGCACCAAGTTTCTCTTTAGGTCTTGTCCCTAAAAGTTTTAACTTAGAAAATCACATATTACTCATATCTTATTATAAAAGCTCTGCTAATAACTTTGAACTCCTTAAAATACATTTTCAAAGAGCTGATGGTGAGCAAGCCACATGTTTCACGGCCTTCCCTGAGCACTGATCAGCCGAGAACCTGGAGAGCCTTTCTGAATGCACCCCTGATAATTTGGGCTGTCTCCAAGTCAAGCTGAATTGATAGGGAATGCAAAATTGATCAGAATAATTACAAGTGCCATTATATGAAAGAGATCACTTTGCCAATGAACACTCACAGAATGCCTTTATAGACCTAATTTGCACCAGAATTAAGTTTGTCTTTCTCAATAGTTGCTTCCCAAACTGAACAAACTGCATTGTGTAAGTGGGTCAGTTTTCACAGTACTCTGCTTGGAATATTCAGATATACACAAAGGCAGTTGGATTGTAAATTTCAAGGGCAAACTAGTCTCCAATAAAGCAGGTATGGGAGGAAGCTGTGTTACATTCTTAGAGGAATGAGTTTCTCTTTAACTTAAAAAAACGCATTCAGTATCCTGCTTGCTTTGCGTGGATCATACTCAGCTTCCATTTTTTGCCTTTTAGCCAACCTCTTTTCATTTACTCATGTTTCTGCCTCTCAGTCAGCAGTATTTGGCTATAATCAGGTGATTTTGCCCTCAGTTAGTTCTCCAGGGCCTAAGAACTCAATAGTATCGAATGGTTTTGGGTTAGGTTTTTTTTTTTTTGAGACGGAGTTTCACTCTTGTTGCCCAGGCTGGTGTGCAATGGTGTGATCTCGGCTCACTGCAACCTTTACCTCCCAGGATCAAGCGATTCTCCTGCCTCAGCCTCCCGAGACGCTGGGATTATAGGTACCCACCACCATGCCCAGCTAATTTTTGTATTTTTAGTAGAGACGGAGTTTCACCGTGTTGGCCAGGCTGGTCTTGAACTCCTGACCTCAGGTGATCTGCCCGCATTGGCCTCCCAAAGTGCTGGGATTACAGGTGTGAACCACGCGCCTGGCCAATTTTGGGTTAGTTTTTAAAAAATAAAGACACTCTATTGACAAAGCATTGTGCCGTACCTAACTACCATAATGTGTCTCACTGGCTTTAAATCAGGCCAGAGACAGAAGTAAAATATTATGAATAGTGCATACATGAACTTTGCCAAAGGAGGTTTGAGGATTCCACCTCCACTTACCATGTTTACCCCAAAATGTTCTTTATTTCATTATAGTAGTGAAGATGACAGTTGAATTTCAGCAATAATTTTTTTTTTTTTTTTTTTTTTTGACCGAGTCCTGCTCTGTCGTCAGGCCGGAGTGCAGTGGCACGATCTTGACTCACTGCAACCTCCGCCTCCCAGTTTCAAGTGACTCTCCTGCCTCAGCCTCCTGAGTGTCTGGGACTACAGGCATGTGCCACCACGCCCAGCTAATTTTTATATTTTTAGTAGAGACGGAGTTTCACCATGTTGGCCAGGATGGTCTAGATCTCTTGATCTCGTGATCCGCCCACCTTGGCCTCCCAAAGTGCTAGGATTACAGGCGTGAGCCACTGCGCCCGGCCAGCAATAATCTTTTTATATTTGTAGCTTTTAATGAATTGTTCCAGTTTTCCCTTTTTCATGATAAATGGAGTGTGGTGAGGATGGGGAGGTTCATGAATTTTAGGACAATAATGTGTTTATTATTTATTGGGATTGAAATTTTCAGTTCATCACTTCAGCCCCCAAGTCTTTAGGACAAAAACAGGTGTTGCATATATATTTGATTGAAAGTGTCAGAAACCTATGAAAGTAACTTAGCGGAAAATGGGGACTTACTGGCTTACAGGATCTAAGAAAGAATTGGACCACCAAACCGTGGGAAGAGCAGTAGTGCAACTGGCCTCAGTAGGGCCAGAACTCTCTCCATCTTTCATCTCTGCCTCTTTCTGCATGTTTATTCCATTCCTTCTCAAAGCAGACATTTCTCCGTATGGCTGGAAACATGGCCACCAGCAATTTATCCTATAGCTTCTGTTACTAAAAAGTTCTGTGACTGCCAAGTTAAAAAATTGTAAGCGAGTAACTCATGAGGTGAGGGTCACATAGAAATATGGTGACATGTTGTGTTTGCCTGTATGACTATAAGTGGCCGGGTGGCTATTTCCTTGGATAACAGATAGTTGCTGGGCAGAAAATTACCCAGCATGTATGCTCAGTACAGTGTGCCCAACTAGTGCCTTTCAAATGTTTGGACAGAAACCTACAGTAAGAAATGTATTTTACATTGAGACACACATATAGACACAGGTTTGATTGAGGAAAATTTTCTTGAAACAATACTCATCCTCACTATGTACAAGGCATTCTGCTATTTTCTATATATTCAAAGGTAGTTCATTTTTTAAAAATTCTGACTGTAACTCATCTAAATGATCTCATGACTCAGTGGATAATGATCTGTAGTTTGAAAAATACTGCGCTAGACATTAAAAGTATCAAGTAAGTTCATGTGTCAGTAGATATTTGGGTATAGATATTTGTTGAGTCTTGAAGGAATAACTTACATTCTAGAAAGATACTAGGGACTCAAGGGTGACAAATATGTGACGTGAATGTCCTTTCCAGTTCCCATGGTGGAGATGGCAGCAGCTTTCCTACTGAGGAATATTCTGGAGTCTCTCTTCAGCACTTTTTAAAGTCAAGCAAGTTAAAACAAGTGCCCTGTGCTATCAGCTTCCCTCCTCTTTGTTTTGGATTTACCTTTTGCTGAGAAATACTGAAATTCTGTGGACCTAGAAAATGTCCCAAAGTGCTTTCAGTTCTTTCTTAAAACAAAACATCAATGCAGCTTTCTTGAAAGCTTTATTGTGGCAGCAGGAAGGGCAGCTTTCCTGATCATTGTGATACTATAAAAGGATGGATGATATCTTTACCTATCCAGGAATCAGTTGAAAAACTCTGGCGAGGCGCGATGGCTCACACGTGTAATCCCAGCACTTTGGGAGGCCGAGGTGGGCAGATCACGAGGTCAGGAGATCGAGATCACCCTGGCTAACATGGTGAAACCCCATCTCTACTAAAAAATACAAAAAATTAGCCAGGTGTGGTGGCGGGCGCCTGTAGTCCCAGGTACTCAGGAGGCTGAGGCAGGAGAATGGCGTGAACCTGGGAGATGGAGCTTGCAGTGAGCTGAGATCGCGCCACTGCACTCCAGCCTGGGCGACAGAGTGAGACTCTGTCTCAAAAAAAAAAAAAAAAAAAAAAAAGTTGGGGGAGAACTCTGAGGTCTCCAGTTTTTAATTTTCTGTTGAAACATTTGAACCTATAACCTTCTATCTCTTAAAGATTCAGATGGAAACTTAGTAACAGTAGTACAGAATGACTTCTGAATGTGACATGAAAATGCAGAGAAGAGTGGCGGAGTTCCTTGCCATAGTTGGAAGCCCAAAGAGATCCTTAATAACTAACAAGTAAGTAGTAGCAGGGATCTAACTATGAAATGCAAAGCAATACATTTCCTTGAAGTGATGCTCATCCTCACCATGTGCAAAGCATTCTGCTATTTTCTGTTATATTCAAAGGTAGCTTATATTTAAAAATGCTGATTGTAGTCCACCTAAATGATTCCATGACTCATTCTTCTAAAATAAAACTTTTAGAAAAATGTATTAGGAATATAGAGTTAGGGATAGAGAAAGATTTCATAAACAAGACACAAAAAATACTGACCATTAAGGAAAAGACTGATAAGTTTGACTTCTGTTGATGAGCTTCTATTCACTCAAAGATAGATTGGGAAAAGTATGTAGAACACAAGAGACAAACAACCCATATTCAGAATATATAAATAACTACTGGTGGGAGTATAGACTGGTACAACCGTGTTTACCAGTGTCTCATACAGCTGGAGATAAGATACCCTGTGATCCAGCAGTTTCACTCCTAGGTTTATACCTTAAAGCAGCAGTTCCTCATACCTTTGATCTCACTTGACACTTGATCTCCTCTACACTTTTAAAAATTATTGAGGACCTCAAAGAACTTTTGTTTATATGGATGATATCTGTTGATATCTACCATAGTACAAAATGGAGACATTTAAAAATATTATTCATTTAAAAACCTGCTGTGTGTTAATATAAATAATGATTTTTGAAAGAAAAATACCATTTTACCAAAACATAAAAAAATTAGTAGAAAGAGTGGCATTGTTTTACAGTTTTGTAAATCAGTTTACTGTCTGGCTTAATAAAAGACAGCTGGATTCTCACATCTGCTTTTACATTCAAACAGTTGTGATGTGTTGTTTTGTTTGAAGCATATAAAGAAAATGTGGCCTCACACAGCTATGTAGTTTGGAAAAAGAGGAGTATTTTCATAACCTTTTAAATAATTATAGATATTCCTTTTCGATACTTAATTAAAACTTTGACAAATGGTAGTTTGAAAGGTTGGTGGCAGTGTGAAATCTGAATCCATATCAGTGAACTTTTAATATTTATTACATTAAAATATTTGGTTTACCTTGCATGCTGAGTAGGTTTTTACTTATGTATGATTTTGTAATATGCTACATTGATTATTTGGAAACATTAGTTTACTGAGTTATGTAGATCTTTCCATTGTTGACACATTTCATTATACAATATTAAAATATCACATTCTGTAACTTTACCACTGATCTTATTAGGAAAGTGTTTAGTAAAGCTATACTTTCAGGGATCATTTCTATAGTTTTTTACTAGAAAAGTGTTTATTAGGAAACTGTCAAGCTTGTAGTGGCAGACATGTTTTCCAAAATTAATTTTCACTTGAAAGCCTGAATTTTGTCACTGGCACCAACTGTCATTTGGTTTCCAGCTTTATTTTTATATTTAACTTTTTAATTTTTTAGATACAGGGACTTGCTCTGTCACCCAGGCTGGAGTGCAGTGGTGTGATCGTAGCTCACTGTAAATCTCAAACTCCTGGGCTCAGCCATCCTTCTGTCTCAGCCTCCTGAGTAGCTGGGACTACAGGCACACGCCATCACATTGAGCTAATTAAAAAAAATTTTTTTTTGTAGAAACAGGGTCTCACTGTGTTGCCAGGCTGGTCTTGTGCTTCTGACCTCAAGCAATCCTTCTGTGTCAGCCTCCCAAAACGCTGGGATTACAAGTGTGAGACACCACATCCAGCCTGTCGGTGATTTTTCTTCAAGTGATAGGTTCACTTGTCTGCCAGATACTCACATTGGAATAACCATAGTTTGTCTGACTGTCATTCCTTCAGGTAGAAATGGTGTTCTGTGATAAAAGCAACTATGTCAGCTCAAAAGCAAACAACCGCCCCAGTGCTTTTTTCCTCCAGGCAACCTTCCTACCTCGGTGTGCGGCAGAAGGGCTTTGTTTGTGCTCTCCCATTTTGTCACACAGAATATTAAAAAGACATATATTCACGGGTAGAGATTTAATAAAAGTAATATTTCTTCTGCCTCACCAACGACATTTTAAAGTGAAACTGGCATATTTTCTTTAGTATGTAGAGGAGAGGAATACAATGACTGCTAGTACTGCCTTTGTTCATGCCAAGGCACCAGCAGTTCTTCCAGCCCAGATGTCAACAGCGACAGAGGCAAAGAATATCTTAGAACTAGAATGAAAACAGTTTTAACTTTGTGGAGTCTCTGAAAGGGTCTGGAGATTCCCAGGGGTCCTGCTCCCCTCCCCACAAGACCACACTTTGGAAGCCCTAGGGCATGCCCAGCTCTTGTACACTGGGAGTATATGCACTCCAACGGAATGGGAAGCAGGGGCCCTGGTCAAGGAGGGTGCGTGGCTGGGAGGGAGGGAGTTTTGCAGTACTGACCTGGGTAGGGGCATTTGTTCTAGACGATGTCAATCAGTCATTTATATTTGTATACTTTTCTAAAAGTCTGTTATACTTTTAAGGTTTTTTAAAAATTAATTTTCTCTCACAGCCTTGACTCTTAAGTTTTGTAAACTGCATTGTTAGCCTCTGGTTTTGTGATACAGACGGTGTTGAGACGGAAAGAACCATTTCTGATACTTCCCTCTTTATGCTGTATGCAGGATTTATTTGTTGAACATTTTCTGCTTTTTGGGCTGTGTTTCGTTTGGTTACATTATAAGTGAGGTAGGAATTTAAGTACTCTCATGTGCAGTTTCCCCCTCATAGTTACTGACGTGATTAAGGCAGTGAAAATTATGTAGAGTACTTTTTTTTTTTTTTTAAGACAGAGTCTTGCTCTGTTTGCCCAGGCTGGAGTGCAGCAGTACAATCTTGACTCACTGCAACCCCCACCTCCTGGGTTCAAGCAGTTCTCCTGCCTCAGCCTCCCTAGTAGCTGGGATTACAGGTGCCCACCACCACTCCCAGCTAATTTTTGTATTTTAGTAGGGACGGGGTTTCACCATGTTCGCCAAACTCCTGACCTCAAGCAATCCACCTGCCTCGGCCTCTCAAATTGCTGGGATTACAGGCGTGAGCCACCGCACCTGACTGGAGTACATTTTTAAAAAATCCACAGCTTTATATTGTGCTTAGTTACTTGAGATTTAGCAACCTTACCATAGAAGCGATTCCCACTATCATTATTTTCTGGAAGGGGAACGAAATGAAGAGTGACGAGTAAGAATGCAAAGTGTAGAATAAAACCATTTCTAACTTCCTTAATAACTTTGCTGTTACTAAATCATAACACTATGGTGGCTTTGTAAGTGAAATAAAATATAGTAAGATTTTGGCCCTGCTGTATTAAATGGCTTATGGTCATGCCTTTAGGATTTTAGGAAGACATTCGCTTCAGTTGTCTCATTTTCTCTCTTTAACACTGTGAATTAGGCATAATAGGTACTAATACTTCCATTTTATAGATAGAAGATTGAGGCATAGAAAATATCAGTGACTTACATATAACGAATTCAGTAGCAAAGCCAGAACTAGTCTAGTTCATGACTCTTAGAATTTGCTTTTCCCACAAAGCTGGTTTAATTGTGAGCAATTCAGGATAGCCATCAAAATCAAGACCTTTTTGTCCCTGCCTCATGGCAGCAAGCCAAGCTCTCCTGCCTTCGGTCTGCCCTGTATATGTGTTGGCATCATCTGCTGTGCTTCTTTACATTCTGAGACTTGAAACGAGAACATTTAGGAGACCACAAAGACTAAATTAAATTTCAGTTTTGTCTGTTAGAAATGGAGTCCGTCGAGGTGTGCGTTCTCTGCTACTAATCATAGTTGTCAGCATGAACCCCGGTGCTATAAGTGAGAGGCGTGTTAATTCTCCATTTATCAGCTGTCAAGATGACTGGAAAGCGGTGTAGTTGGGCTGTGGATAAAAGCGATTAACTTTGAGATGTACCTGATCTCCCAACAGGAATATCTTCCTGTTCCTTGGCATTGGTTCACCCACTCAGAGTCTGTGTGGTATGCAAGAGTGTATGCAGTAAGAGGAAAGAATTATTCTAGCTTGGTTGCAACAGATTAGCAAAGATTGACCGGGCTCTGTTGTGTATGTGGGATGGCGTCCTCACAGAACTCACTCTGATTTAAATGGACATGTAAAATCCTCGCAAAAGCAGCTAAGAATATCTGGCAAAAGAGTGAGGTAATTAGAAAATAAATCGAGGCTCTTTATATAGTTTGTCCAGGCTAATCTTTTTTAAAAAATAAGATTTACTTTTGTTGATGTTGGTGTCTCTGAATAAATAAAAACGTTTTTGAACATTATAGGCCCTGTATTTCACAGTACAGGATCCAGATTCAGTAAATACTTTTCTCACTAAATCCTGGCAGGATATTATTTGTAAGGCATAAGGTCTTAATCCAAGTGTTTCACAAGTGAAATATAACAGAAATCTAATAAGTGAATCTGCTAATTGCATTTTTCCTGATGCATTTCAAATAGGGCAGTCTCTAATTATAAGCATCCCCTACATACAAATGGCTGCTGCTCTTGCCCCAGTTTTCCCCATCTAACCAGGCCCAGATGCTGCTGCCACAGAAGGCATTGTCAGTGCTTGTAGAGAATGAGAGAGTCAGAGCAGAGGAAGGAGGAAAAGTTATAGAAACAGTAACCAGGGGAGCAGACCCCAGGAACAGAGCCCATCTAGACCTATTGTGGTGCCTTCCTGCCCTCTTGTTTGCTGTTGGAGTTTTTCTTATTTATCCTTGTCAAGTGCCACTGAACACAGGAACAAGTTTAGGGTAACAAGCGTCTTCTTTAACATATGTCAAAAAGGTTAAGAGCATGAGCTTTGGAGTCTGACACTTCAGACTTGAAATTGGGCGTTACTACCTCCCAGTGGTGTGACCTTTGGGCAGGTTGGTTCACCTCGCCTGTCAAGTCTATTTTGTCTTCTGTGAATGGGGATAATTGTACCTACCTCCCAGGGTTACTCTAAGGATTAAATGAAGATCTGTATACATACAATGTACGTGACCCCATGCCAAAGACGTACTAAGCTCTTACTAGACAGTAGCTCTTAATGTATATGCAAACAACTGAAAGTTTTTAAATGATCTATATATCATAAATTATTTTTATGATTTACGTGCTTTATTTCAAATATCAACTTGAACTTTACTCCCTGGAGGCACTGACACTTTGAGAGGAGTGGGACAGTTGGGAACTTTTGGCATGGAGATGTTAAGGAAAAAGGCAGGTCAGGATGGGGAAATCAGGAGATTTAGAACATCATATGGACCTGGGAAATGGGGAGGAGAATTCTAAAAAGTGGGAGTGGGTGTATTCTTCCTGCAGTTGAACCACTTACTCATTGTTAGAACCCTAAATTCAGGCCTAGACTATTAATGCTGTATCTTCCCTCTCTGTGCATTCAGTCACCTGTAGAGCTTAAAACAAATATTCATGCTTGGGCCCTGCCCTAGTCCCTCAACCTCAAATGTGAATCTCTAAGGGGTGAGACTCAGAAGCACTTCAGGTAACTGATACACAGCCAGGGTGAGAAGCACTTGAACTATGTTTGAGTTAAGTATACTTGTGAAGGCTAGCCTGGAAACCTGCCCATTCTGTCTTCTTTTTTTTTTTTTTTTTTTTTTTTTTTTTTTGAGGCAGAGTCTCGCTCTGTCACCCAGGCTGGAGTGCAGTGGCGCGATCTCGGTTCACTGCATGCTCTGTCTCCCAGTTCACGCCATTCTCCTGCCTCAGCCTCCCGAGTAGCTGGGAATACAGGTGCCCGCCACCACGCCTGGCTAATTTTTTTGTATTTTTAGTATAGACGGGGTTTCACCGTGTTAGCCAGGATGATCTCGATCTCCTGACCTCGTGATCTACCCGCCTCAGCCCTCCAAAGTGCTGGGATTACAGGCATGAGCCACCGCGCCCGGCCCCATTCTATCTTCTAAACAAGTGGGAACTATACACAGACACACAGACACCCACACACACACACACAAATGTGCATATGCAGTTTTAACTTCACCAGAACAGTCTTTCTTTGATTCAACAATCATAAGGAGTGCAGAATAAATGCTATTGTCAATGGAGGGGTAAAATTTATTCACAATTAAGTATAAAATTTCCGAGATATTATGAATGCCAAATAGAGGTACAAATTAGGATGACAGTTCAGAGGAAGGACAAAGCATTTCAGTGTTCGCAGGGAAGGCTTTTTGAAGGAAATACCATTTGAACTGGATCCTAAAGGACAGCTAGGGTTTTGGACCGTAGGGGTGAAGCAGGGGAGAGATATTTCAGAGAGAGGGAATTGCAGGGAAAGACTTGGAAATGGCAAAGCCCAAGCCATATATACAGGAAGTAGTTCCTTGTACTGGGTGATTGAAGCAGAGAGAATGTTAAGGAAAGAAATTCTAACTAAAAAGCGGGGACAATAGATGGACCAGATGGGAGAGACGTGAAGTTCATGCTAAGGAATATGGCAAGTTAACATAGGTCTTGAGGAGGGTGTTGTGGACAGAGCTGTCTTTTAGGAAGCTGAATGACAGTAAACTGAGGGGAGAGGACTGGAAGCGGATATGTTCTCATGGACATATGTCTTTTCTGAAGAAAAGGGGCTGTGTGAAGGAGTGAGGGAACAGTGTGTGTTAAACAATGAACAATGGTGGTTGGCCTGACATGGTGAGAATGGGAAACAGGAGGGGAGGCGGCTGGATCCGAGGGGGAGCTCATTCTTTTACTCCACCCGCTGTTGCATACTGTCTACATTTTATTCCGCAAGATCTATGTTGGCCCATTTCAAACCACTGTTTGGGTTATTTCTAGAGATGCAAAGGCACAGAAAAAAACCTAGAATATTTTTTGAAAACTACCTTTTTTTTTGGCTGAGAATTTTTTTCTGGAACTGAGTCTAGAATATTGGAAAAATTGTTTAAGAGAAGACGTTTCAATTGCAACCTTCTCATAACTGCTGATTCCTCCCAGATTATTTCTAAAAACCCAGCAACAGGAAAGACTTTCCTGGAAAACCATCCACAGCTCTTATTTCCCCGAATCTCTTTCTCCCTTTGTCAGGCATTCTTTATCTATTTTATTTAACTGATACACAGCCAGGGTGAGAAGCACTTGAACTATGTTTGAGTTAAGTATACTTGTGAAGGCTGGCCTGGAAACCTGTCCATTCTGTCTTCTTTTTTTTTTTTTTTTTTTGAGACAGAGTCTCGCTCTGTCACCCAGGCTGGAGTGCAGTGGCGCGATCTCGGCTGACTGCATGCTCTGTCTCCCAGGTTCACACCATTCTCCTGCCTCAGCCTCCTGAGTAGCTGTGAATACAGGCGCCCGCCACCAGGCCTGGCTAATTTTTTTGTATTTTCAGTAGAGACGGGGTTTCACCGTGTTAGCCAGGATGGTCTTGATCTCCTGACCTCGTGAGGAGGTCTAGGATCTAATGGCCTAGATAAAATGAACTCTTCAGGAGAATATAGGTGCTTTTCCACTAATAAGCACAGAGAAATACTCTATTTAGAAATAGGAAGAGATTGATCGGAAGCCAATCCATGTGGCTGCAGGACTCTTATATCCAGAAAGTAAGGAAGGCATGCAGGTGTAGAAGCACCCTGGCTTAGCCCTGGACAGACTCAGAGTCTTGGAAAGGGACAGCGATTTGTGTTATTTCCAGTTAATATAAATGTTAAAAGTGAGAAGAATGGCTACTGTTAGTGCTGCCTTAGAAATGAGACTAATAAGGCAAAACTGTGCATGATAGAAGTCATAATCAGTGAGATTAGAGGGTAGGAAGGTGGCTTTCCCTTAAGAAGTTTCCTCTGCTTTAATGAAGGTGAAAAATTAATATAGATATGAAGACAATAGAAAAACATTAGACATTTTTAATTTGATAAAGGATAACCAATCACAGCCATTGAACTATTTTTATATTTGTCATTTGCCTTTTCCATGTATGTATGTTTTTATGCAGTTGTAAATAATATACATACAATGCTGTATCCCAGAATAAGCACTTAAAATATAACAGTGATACTTTTGTATGTCGATCTCATTTTTAGAATAAAAATTTAATATTATAAATATTTTATTGTATGTATTCATAATTTATCAAGCAGTTCTCTAATACTTGATTATTATTTCTTATTTTTAGGTACTAGAGAAACAATGCATTGTTTGTCTTCTACATACGCCTTTTTGCTTTCCTTCCATTATTTCCCTAGAATAGATTGCTAGGAGCATATTTATTGAGTCAAGGTTATAATATCTTTATGGTGCTTGTCCCAGTTCCTTTCTGAAAATGAGTACTTTATCTGCTCAACACTATAATGATAATTAGAAACTATGGAGGTTTCTTATTTTACCACAGTTTTGATTATAGTTTTTAAATCCCAAATTGATAAAAACTATTATTCCCTTAAATTTAGCATCACATAAATACATTTACATCATTTAAAAATAAATTCACTTCATGAATGTATAATTATCTAAATAAGCTGTATCTTTTATTTTATTTTTTATAAAATAAAATATAATTATAAAAGCTATATCTTTTATATCTAAAGCTATATCTTAAATTTTATTTTATATATTTATTTTATTTTATATTTATTATATATATATATATATATATATTTGAAACAAGATCTCCTCCATCACTCAGGTTGGAGTACAGTGTTGTGATCATGGCTCACTGTAGTCTCCACCTCCCCAGCCCAAGCGATCCTCCCACCTCAGCTCCCCAAGTAGCTGGGACCACATGTGCGTGCCACCATGCCAGGCTAATTTTGTTTATTTTTTGTAGAGATGTGGTCTCACTGTGTTTCCCAGGCTGGTCTTAAACTCCTGAGCTCAAGTGATCCTCCTGCCATGGCCTCCCATTTTATTATATATTTTAAAACTCCACGTATTATCTTAGATTCATTATTTCCAGAAAGCTTATATCACTAGTTTGTGAAACCTATAAATCGCTATACAATTCTAATTTTTTCTTTATAATATTTTAGGTCAGTCAACCATATTTACATATCTAGTATGTCTCAGAATTTACTTTATAAAATTTGATGTTTGTACACACACGTATGTTTCTTTTGTTAATTTTTTTTTTTTTTAAGACAGAGTCTTACTCTGTCACCCAGGCTGGAGTACAGTGGCCCGATCTCGGCTCACTGCAACCTCTGCCTCCCAGGTTCAAGCGATTCTCATACCTCAGCCTCCCAAGTAGCTGGGATTACAAGTGTGTGCCACCACGCCTAGCTAATTTTTGTATTTTTACTAGAGACAGGGTTTAGACACATTGGCCAGGCTGGCCTTGAACTCCTGGCCTCAAGTTGTCCACCTGCCTTGGCCTCCCAAAGTGCTGGGATTATAGGCGTGAGCCACTGTGCCCGGCTCTTTTGTTAATTTTTGAAAAGGAACAACCTGATTTTTACTTCAGCCAGTATATGTAGATCTGGAATACTGAAGTACATTTTTCTCCAAGCTGCAAATCTTTCTGTGTTTAGATGGGTCTTTCCCAAGGATTCATTTTTCTGTGTGTCTGATACATGGGTTTATTAAGGCTAAAAGAAACTTTGTGGCCTAGAATAGCTTTCTAACCAGTCGGTCTTTGCCACACTTTTCTTTCCCCTCTAGTCCATCCTATTCATTACTCCTAGATTAATTTTTCTAAAACACTGGTTATTGAAAAACCTCACTGAAAAACCTAATTGACTCCCCATTTCTAGATGAATTGAGCAGAAGCTTTTCACCTTGGCATTTAACACCTACAACACGACATATTTTTGCAGTCTCATGAGAACCACTGGCGAGGAGATAAAGTGGGTGGCCAAGGCCCCTGGCCCAGAGCCACCTGCTCAGAAACCTCTAGGTGTAGGACCCTCTGGAATCTCTTGTTTTTTAAAGCTCCACAGCTGAAGCACCACTAGCCAGGGGTGGCGAGCTCTGGCACTGGGAACGGGCAGATGTAGACTCCTATCTTGCCTTTACCACTTACTTACAACTCAGTGATTTCCAGCGTGGGTGCAGGCCTCTCGAAGCATAGGCTGCTGCTTTCTGTAAAATGGGGTCAAATGATATCTTGTGAGAGAAATTGCAATTATATGTACAATAATAATTGGTATAGAGTAAGCACTAGACAAATGTTAGGTGCTATTGTTTCACAGTAATAGTAGTAATAAAAGTCACAAGCTTTGTGTTCAGGCAGATGGGGGCTCAAATCACAACTCTGTTCCCCCTCTCTCTAGATCTTATCCAAAATTGCCTAATTCTCTGATTCTTAGTTTCCTCATCTATAAACAGGACGAATAATGCCTACCTTATTTGATATAAGATAGAAAACACTGGCTGGGCGTGGTGGCTGACGCCTGTAATCCCAGCACTTTGGGAGGCCAAGGCAGCAGATCGCTTGAGCTCAGGAATTCAAGACTGGCCTGGGCAATATGGCAAAACCTTGTTTCTCTACAAAAAAAATACAAAAATTAGCCAGGCATGGTGGCACACGCCTGTGGTCCCAGCTACTTAGGAAGCTGAGGTGGGGGAATCACTTGAGCCCTGGAGGCAGGGATTGCAGTGAGCCGAGATCGCATCACTGCACTCCAGCAGACCCTGCCTCAAAAAAACAAAAAAGAAAGAAAGAAAATATTAGCACATCACTACATAGTAGGCACAAAATCATAGCAAATGTAGTTTTGTTTGTTTGTTTGTTTGTTTTTTGAGACAGAGTTTTCACTCTTGTTGCCCAGGCTGGAGGGTAATGGCACAATCTTGGCTCACTGCAACCTCTGCCACCCAGGTACAAGCAATTCTCCTGTATCAGCCTTCCAAGTAGCTCAGATTACAGGCATGTGCCACCATGTCCAGCTAATTTTTTTGTATTTAGTAGAGATGGGGTTTCACCATGTTAGTCAGGCTGGTCTCGAACTCCTGACCTCAGGTGATCCACCCTCCTCGGCCTCACAAAGTGCTGGGATTACAGGCGTGAGCCACTGAGCCCAGCCAGCAAGTGTTTTAATATATGCCAGGGACTGTCCTAAGCTCTTCATGTTTTCACCAACCCTTCCCTTCAACCCTATGAGGTAATATTGCCATTATTTTACAGGTGAAGAATCTAAGACAGAGAAGTTAAGTGACTTGCTCGAGGTCACACAGCTGAAAAGCTTCAGACTCTAGAGCCCACTCTTACCTGCCATGCTGTGCTACTTCTCATTATTATAATGCATTATTATTGACTTACTTTCTTTCCCTACTTCCACCCCTATCAATACTAGCTCCCATAAGGCTGTGAGTAATTCTTTATATCCCCTATAGCACCTAGCAAGCACTTCATATGGAGAAGACACTGTTAACTCTGTAGACCTTATCATTTGAGAGAGATGCTGGATTCATTTCCCAAAAAGTATGCTGTTTTTAGGAGGTCGTTTCTGAGCTACTTGTCTTCTCTGACCTCTTCTTTATTCTCTCTGCATCATGAAAGTGTCAGTTACCTTCCCTTTTCATGCTGTTACACTTACTTTTGTGGATTTCACACTTAGTCCTTTAAAGACTGTTTTATTCCGGCTTTCTCCAAAGGAGAAATTTAGATGTACATCTTCCTGTATTTTATTACTCATATTCTGAAAATTTGGAGATTTAATCAGAATTCCTATCTTCCTGAGTCGTCTGAAATTCTGCATTACAGTTGTGATTATTTTCCTTTGATATTACAATTTTGATTTATGTTTTTTATAACACTTGTATTTTTCCTTATTACCACATCAATATATATTCATTGTGGAAAACTGTGTAAAAATGCAGAAAAGAATACATTAAAAAATAAAAACTGCTGCATTTTACTCCTTACTGATACCACTTTTAACATTTTGATAAATGTCCTTCTTGTTTTTTCAATGAACACACACACCTTTCGTAAAATTAGGATCTAACTGTACATACTATATCTTAATTTTTTTATTGTGTGATTTACAAGTATTGTTCTTTGACTTATTTAACAAGTAATGGAAATGAATGAAAAGGAGATTTTGTATACATTGCTGGCTACCAACAATAGGCATTTATTAGTAATGCGTTTCTTAGGACATAGACAGCTTTTTGTCTGGGATCCATTAAAAAGCCTGTCTTAGCAGTAAGAGTGACTAAAAGAAAATTAGCTCAACAGGGAATTTTGAGGAGGTTCCCACTGTCGACGGCAGGCGCTGGCCTTCACTCTGCCATTTGAGTCCTGCTACTGAAAACAAAGCTGGCTTTGGGCTGCACACTACTGTATGTGGTATTTGATTCTATATGCCTTGGTTTTCCACATACCTTGCCAAATTGGTTTCCTGACCATGACCTTGTAGTTCAGCATTTCCTCTTCCCTCCACCCGTTTCCTGCCTTTACGTTTGATCGTCAGAATCTTTTTTTTCACATGAATCCCATGGTAGTAATGTAGTAGTCATATCTAAAGTCAGGAGACCCCACCCTTGGTCTCCTGAAATTCTTCTGGAAAAGTATACTTTACATGTCTGTACTCCATAACTGTAATATGAAACCACCACACAGTATAAAAATGTATTTTCTGTCTTTTTTTAAATTTTAATTTTTGAGACAGAGTACTGCTCTGTCTCCCAGAGTGCAGTGGCGTGATGTTGGCCCACTGCAACCTCCATCTACCGGGTTCAAGCAAGTCTCCTGCCTCAGCCTCCTGGGTAGCTGGGATTACAGGCTCCCGCCACCATGCCTGGCTAAATTTTATATTTTTACTATAGAAGCGGTTTTACCATGTTGGCCAGGCTGGTCTCGAACTCCTAACCTTAGGTGATCCTCCTGCCTCAACTTCCCAAGGTGCTGGGATTACAGGTGTGAGCCACTGTGCCCGGCCTCTATTTTTAATAGAAGATTTTAGAATAGAGAAACATTGTTTCTTCATTAATCCTGGCATGACCTTGCCTTAAGGAGTATTTTCACCTCTTACCTGTATGCGTGTGACTCCTACATCTTGTCCAGCCCACACCTCTCCCCTCTGCTTCAGTTCTCTATTTCTATATACTTTCATGACATCTTCAGCTAAATATAATATTGTCACTTTAAACCCAGTCTTTCTTAAATGGACTTCATTATTTTGCCTACAAACTTGCTTCAACTGTTGTCTTCTTCTTTCCTGTGGAACCCAATACTCTTTCAGTCTCCTGGAGTACTAATAAAACAGTAAGGTGGCCAGATACAAAGTAAGTATACAGAAGTCAACACCTCTCCGGTACATCACCAGTGATCAATTTAAAGAAATAAAACTCCAATCACCATAGCAATTAAAATTATAAAGTACCCAAGAAGAAAATTAATAATTCTGTAAGACACATATTGCAAAAAATATTTATTGAAGAATTAAACTCATGGAGAAACATATTCCTAGAAGAGAAAATGTTAGTTTTCCCTGAAGGGATCTGTAGATTCAGTGTAATTCCAACCAAAAGTCCCAGTGGAATTTTAATTTGATAAACTTAGTCTGAGGTTCCTCACAATTTGAATGAAGAAGATTGAGAGGAATAGTCCTACCAGGTATAAAAGTATATCTTAAATTTAAACATTATGGCATTAGCACAAGAAGAGACAAACAGATCATTGAAACGGAATAGAATCCAGGAAAAAAAAAAGGACTTAGAACCAATTTTTTTCTTCTTTTTTCTCTTTTTCTTCTTATAAACCCTGCTCTAGAAAGAACCAAATTTAACATATGATAAATACAGCATTTAAAATCAGAGGGGGGCCAGGTGCCGTGGCTCACGCTTATAATCCCAGCACTTTGGGAGACCGAGGCAGGTGGGTTACCTGAGGTCAGGAGTTCGAGACCAGCCTGACCAACATGGTGAAAACCCATCTCTACTAAAAATACAAAATTAGCTGGGTGTGGTGGCACATGCCTTAATCCCAGCTACTCAGGAGGCTGAGGCAGGAGAATTGCTTGAACCTGGGAGGTGGAGGTTGCAGTGAGCTGAGATCGTGCCGTTGCAATCCAGCCTAGGCAACAAGAGCAAAACTCTGTCTCAAAAAAAATAAAATAAAGTAAAATAAAACAAAACAAAATAATAAAATAAAATCAGAGCAAACAGGAGGGACAGTTGAGTAAATTGGAGAGGACAAAAAGAATATTGCAAAGGCCTTCAGGTGAGAGAGCATATGTGGTGCATCTCTTGGACCAAGAAATTCCTGGGACCTGAGAGCAGGAGTAGGGGCAGTGGAGAGAGAGGATGTTAAAGAGCAGGCAAGGCTAACACCGTATGTGTCCTTCTGAAGAGTATGGACTTTTATTAAGTGTCTTATTCATCAGATTCACATTTGCAGAGGGATTGCGCTGGCTAGCTGGAGTTCTGTTCCAGTGAAATTCAAGCAAGAGAGCATCTCAGCCTGAACTGAACTGAAGCAGTTGGGGTGGAATGGGCAGACCTTGGTGCTTGCAATGTGGTGGGCTTGGAAAGAGGAGGAGAGAAGGATTGTGCCCCGGTTTCTGAGTTGGGAGACTGGATGGATATTGATGATGCCTTTCGGTGAGAGAGAGAAATTGGACCAGGTTTCAGGAGAGGCATAGAGAAGAGAATGAGTTCTGTTTTGGACATGTTGAATTTAAAATACCCATAAGACATCTCAGAAGAGAAGTAGAGTTAGGCATTTGACATTGTAAATCTGAATGTCATCAAAGATCTGGCTGGAGATAAACTTATGAGGCATCAGGACATAGCTCACAGTTGACATCATGTGAGCAGATGAGAGTGTACAGGAAGAGCATATAAGCGAACAAGTGAGGACAGCATCGTGAGGAATACCTGAGGGAGAGGGGCCTCCAAAAGAGACTGAGAAGGGGAAAAAGTGGATGGAGACAGCTTGTTAGGAATTTTGACTGCAAAGAAAAGAAAGATGATGGTACTTAGGAGAATATGTGGAGTTGAACAGTTTTCTGAGTTTCTTTTTTGAAAACGGGGAAGGACATCGACATGTTTGGATATTGATGGGAAGGATCCAGAAGAGAGAAGGGAAATAATTGATAGGTCCTGGTCTCCAGTGAGGGTGAAAACAAAAGCCCCAGATGGGTTGGGTGCAGAGAAAGTGCATGTGTAGGTGACTGCATTGGGTTAGGATCAAGTTAAGAGAGGCTAATAGCTTCTATTTTCTCTGTGAAGTAGGAGCAGTTTTCTGCTGCAAACAAAGCAGCAGAATGAGGAGAATGAGGAGTCTGAGGAAAATGCAGAAAGTTTGAAATAGCTACTGTGGAGAAGGGAGAGAGAGGCAATTAACACAGTACGATAATTTTGGACATATGGAATTTGAATTCCAGAGAAATAACATCTATGTGAGGTGAGGGTTTGGAGCTGAGGCTTGAGTTTAAGATTAGATATGGAGATTTGGGATTGTTAGAAAATTTAAATTAATGGTTGAATAGAAAATGAACAATTGGCAGGGCAAAGGGAATCAGAGAAAGAAACTTCAGATAAGGAGGAACAGTAGGAGAAAGCTGAAGGGGAACAGCAGGAGAAATAGAAATACCCGGCAAGTATGATATCATGGCAACCAAGATAAGGTCATCATCCTTAGCAAACTAACACAGGAACAGAAAACCAAATACTGCATGTTCTCACTTATAAGTGGCTGCTAAATAATGAGAAGATATGAACAGAAAGAGGAGAACAAGAGACACTGGGGCCTACTTAGGGGAGGATGTTGGGAGGAGAGAAAGGTTCAAGTAGAAGGGGTGAGTTAATGAGTGGGGCCACTTTTGTAGAGTAGTGATTCTTGACCTTGGCTCACATTGGAATCACTTGGGGATCTTTAAGCAAATACCCATGCCTCTGCCAATCTAAGACCAATTAAATTGGAATCTGTGGGTGGGGCCCTGGCATCACTATTTTTCTTTGTACTGCAAACTTCTTTTTAAAAAATATTTTAACTTTTATTTTAGGTTCAGGGGTACATGTGCAGGTTTGTAATATAGGTAAACTTGTGACTTGGGGGCTTAGTATACATGTTATTTCATCACTCCAGTACTAAGCATAGTACCCAATAGGTTTTTATTTTTTTCTGAACCTCTTTCTCCTCCAAACCTGCTCCCTCAAGTAGGCCCCAGTGTCTCTTGTTCTCCTATTTCTGTCCATGTCTTCTCATTATTTAGTTCCCACTTTTAAGTGAGAACATGCAGTATTTGGTTTTCTGTTCCTGTGTTCGTTTGCTAAGGATAATGACCTCCATGGAACTGGAGGCCATTTTTTTTTTTTTTTTTTTGAGACGGAGTCTCGCTCTGTCGCCCAGGCTGGAGTGCAGTGGCGCAATCTCGGCTCACTGCAAGCTCCGCCTTCCGGGTTCACGCCATTCTCCTGCCTCAGCCTCTCCGAGTAGCTGGGACTACAGGCGCCCGCCACCATGCCCGGCTAATTTTTTTGTATTTTTAGTAGAGACGGAGTTTCACCGTGGTCTCGATCTCCTGACCTCGTGATCCACCCGCCTCGGCCTCCCAAAGTGCTGGGATTACAAGCGTGAGCCACCGCGCCCGGCCAGGAGGCCATTTTTTAAATGACTGCATAGTATTTCTTTTTTATGGCTGCATTGTATTCCATCATATATATATATATATACCACATTTTCTTTATCCAGTCTACTGTGCATGGGCATTTAGTTTGATTCCATTTCTTTGATATTGTGAATAGTGCTGCAATGAGCATATGCATGCATGAGTCTTTATGGTGAAATGATTTATATTCCTTTGGGTATATACCCACTAGTGGGATTGCTGGGTCAAATGATAGTTCTGTTTTTAGTTCTTTGAGGAATCACCACACTGCTTTCCACAATGACTGAACTAATTTACACTCCCACCAGCAGGGTATAAGCATTCCCCTTTCTCTGTAACCTCATCAACATCTGGTTTTTTGTTTGTTTTTACTTTTTTATAATAGCCATTCTGACTGGTGTGAGATGATACCTCATTGTGGTTTTGATTTGCATTTCTCTAATGACTAGTGATATTGAGCATTTTTTCATATGCTTGTTGGAACATGTATGTCTTTTGAAAAGTGTCTGTTCATGTTATTTGCCCACTTTTTAATGGGTTTTTTTTTTTTTTGCTTGTGTGTTTCCCGAAGTTCCTTGTAGATTCTGGGTATCAGACCTTTGTCAGATGTATCGTTTGCAAATATTATCTCCCATTCTGTAGGATGCTTCTACTCTGTTAATAGTTTATTTTGCTATGCAGGAGTTCTTTAGTTTTATTAGGTCCCATTTATTGACTTTTGCTTTCATTGCAATTGCTTTTGGCATTTTCATCATGAATTCTTTGCCAGTTCCTATGTCCAAAATGGTATTTCCCAGGTTATCTTGCAGGGCTTTTATAGTTTTAAGTTTTACAGATAGGTCTTTAATCCATCTTGAGTTGATTTTTTTGTACTACAAACTTGTAATTCATAGCCAGGGTTGAGAATCCCTGCCAGAAAGAGAGAGAGAGAGAGTCCGATGAAGACTAAGAAGTGATTGGATCTGGCAAGCAGGACATCAGTGGCTTTTGAGGGAGCAGTTTCAGTAAAGTGATGAGACTAGATTCCAATTTATAGCAGGAAGGGCTGGATAAGGATACAGGGTTTTGTGGTCAAAGTAAAGTACATGGAGAGAATTTATGCTGCATGGCCCCGATCTTATGAGGTATTATTGTTAACTGCTGTGAGCTGGATCTTTTCGAGCTGTGGATCTTTCTGAGACTCGTGGAGAGTGGGGAAGCACTGAAGAGATGCTATTAGGAATATAAGAAGAGTCTGCAAGGCCACAGTGATGGCCTGGAAGAGTATGAATTGCATTCTGTAATTATGTGGCCCCTATTACCGACTGTTAATGATGTAACACATACAGTTCCGATGCATGTAGTGGAGTTGCTTCTAAGGCCCGAGATAGATTTTGAAGTTAGCATGTAAGGCAAAAATGGCATTGGTCAAAATTGTTCTTATAAATCTCTTAGGAAGGTGCACAGTGGGGACTGCCTTTCCATCTCCACAGAAAGCCAGCTCTCCCTGGAAGCAGCAGAATATTCTTCACTTGAGCACCAGATGAAATAGTTGACTTGTACACAGCTAATGTTACATGAAAAAATGTGACTGTTTACACCAAAGCCATGCTCAGTTTAATTAAATACTCATTAAGAAGAACTACTTGGGTCATTAATGAGGGATATTTAAGTACGGAAATTAACTGAGGGTACAAAAGAATTATTCTCCGTCTCTCTGCTTGTGGGTATGTGATGAATAAAATGAGGAACTGTGTACACTAAGTTGTAATTTTCAGTTTTCTTTTTCTTTTTAAATATCCTATGATCAGTTGACAATCAGTTTTCATTTTTAATTGAGCACATATAATTGAATTTGAGTAAATTAATGCATGATGATGCAGCTCGCATCACTGCATTTTTTATTTCTCACTTGCCCAAAATTGAGAAAGTATAACACAGTCGTTAAGAGGATGGGCCCTGGCTCAGACCACCTGGGTTTAAATCATGTCAACATCACTCACAATATGTGTAACTTTGGTTATGTTACTTAATCTCGCTTTTCCTCCAATTTTTCATCTATCAAATCAGCATGAAAATAGTATCTACCTCTGTTTGTTGTGAGGACCAAGTAAGTTAATAAAGGTAAAACAATACTGTCAGAAATTATTATTGTTATAGTAATGGTGTATGCTGATGCGTAAGTGTGATTTGATGTTAGGCTACAACTTATATCACAAGGTCAGGCTTTTACTGGAGCTTAGGCTGTGGCCCAGTATATTATCTTGCCTTTCAAATCAAGGGCCAGATGAAAGAGCTGCTGACAAAGCTCAGATGTTTTACTGCAAAAAGTTGGGGGCGGGGAGGCTTATTTATGACTTTAAAAGAATTGAGCCTGCCAAAGGGGGTCTCTTTCAAAACTCAGAAAAAAACAAATACACCAATCAAGACACAAAATCATGGTCTTTGGACTAAGAAAAATGGTAAATACATTGGGATGTAGTAGATTCTTAGTTAATTAAAGCTTTTTAGATTGTTTCTACCAAAACCTGTGGTGTTGTGTGTGTTAAACGCAGACTCTTTTGGTGATGTGATATGATAAATTCATCAGATTTTAGGTCTCATGATTTTTTGCAAAGAGAGAGAGAGACATTTATTTCAAAAGAGCATACCTATTGAAAAGGGACAATGAAATGAAGTCTAATGATGTGTTAATCATCATTAAAGTTAAAGGATGGTGGCCAGGTGCGGTGGCTCATGCCTATAATCCCAGCACTTTGGGAGGCCGAGGCGGGTGGATCACTTGAGGTCAGCAGTTCCAGACCAGCCTGGCCAACATGGTAAAACCCTGTCTCTACTAAAAATACAAAAATTAGCCAGGTGTGGTGGTGTGCACCTGTAGTCCCCGCTGCTTGGGAGGCTGAGGCATGAGAATCGTTTGAACCTGGGAGACGGAGGTTGCAGTGAGCTGAGATCACACGACCGCATTCCAGCCTGGGCAACAGAGTGGGATGTAGTCTAAAAAAAAAAAAATAAAGGCTAAAAATGTAATGGTGAAGTGGGGGGGAAAAAAAGAAGCTTCATTTTGATAGTGTGTGGGGAAAGACAATACATCTAAGATTAGGTCAGTTTTGAGTACGAAGCTTTTCATGTTTGGATTTTGCAATAGTCCCATTCAAATTTTTAGTAATAACTGGCGTAAACTTCCCATTACCACTTCTTTGAAGTATACCTGTCATGTTTGTAAAGATTTCTTTTTTTTTTTTTTTTTTTGAGACGGAATCTCGCTCTGTCACCCAGGCTGGAGTGCAGTGGCGCAATCTCGGCTCACTGCAAGCTCCGCCTCCCGGGTTCACGCCATTCTCCTGCCTCAGCCTCCCGAGTAGCTGGGACTACAGGCGCCCACCACCACGCCCGGCTAATTTTTTGTATTTTTAGTAGAGACGGGGTTTCACCGTGTTAGCCAGGATGGTCTCGATCTCCTGACCTCGTGATCTGCCTGCCTCGGCCTCCCAAAGTGCTGGGATTACAAGCGTGAGCCACCGCGCCCGGCCTGTAAAGATTTCTTTTTCAAAATAAAGCTGGCAGCCACGATAAACATGTTCACATTTAGAAATTGTCTATTTGAAAAAAAAATTACCACAGTTTTGGTTCAGAAAATAATTAAATTAAACTTCTTAGTGCTTTGAAACTATGGTACTGTGTAAACTTATGAATAACATCTAGTTACCACTGAGCTTAATAGTGCCTTGAAGAATTAAAGTTCATTATTCACTACTTTTTAAAAGTCAGAACCGTAATGAAGACATTGAATAATAAATGTCTTCAAAGTTAAATTTAGTTTGGTTAGTTCTATGGCTATCCCGTAGCATTGGAGTCCTAGAATAATTTATGCCCCATAATCATACAGTAGCTAATATTTATTGAGCTTTTTTTTTTTTTGCCAGAAACGATTCTAGGGGTTTTACATATATTAACTTATTTAATCATTACACCTCTGTGAAGCGGTCTTGTTGTTACCCCTTTTTTATAGATGAAGAAACTGAGGCATAGAGAGGTTAAGTCACTTGCCAAAGACTTCATAGCTAGTATACGGCAGCGCCAAGATTTGTGTTCACATCAGCCACTGCCAGGGCCTTAACCACCAGGCTAGACTGCCTCTACTTGAATGCATAAATTCTGAGTTAAAGTTTAACATCCTTGAATTCTCATATATCTTAATTTTTAAAGAAGTAGGGCAAATTTACAAAATTAACTTGGGTTTATTGTACTAGTTATGGTACCCTGTAGAGAGGTTTCTGTTTCAAAGGTAGAATTCTTGAGAATTTAAATACTTCAGAATATTATGGGCCATTGAAACAAGACTTTGAGATGTGCTGGTTGTACTATTCAGTGTAGTAGACTGACAGGTTGTGTTACATTACCTCTTCTTGTTATCAATCTTGCCTTTGATAATACATGCCAAGTATTTTACTTACTACTTTTCAGATTGATTCTATATCTGAGGATTTGGGGAGAAGCAGTGGGTATGTTTGAGTTTGTAGCAAAGAAGAGATACTGGGTGGTTTTGGACAAAATAATTCCCTTGCGTTTTGGATGTTTTTCAAGTAGTTTTTCTGACTGGTCAAAATTGACACAACAACCATCTGAACAAGTCTTTATGGCCTTCATTTGTTCCCTCATAGTTCCTCATATACCTTCGCTTTTTGTGCAAATTCAGAAGAGCATTATTTACAAGATACCATTATTTGAGCGGTAGCAAGTTCAGGGATGGGGAAGGTTCCGAAGAGCATCGTTCATTTATTCAGAAGATAAAACAAATTATTTCCTCAGGATGCTTCAGTTGGTTTCTGGTCTAGCCTAGGCCTTTCCCTTAGGTCTTATATCTCTAGAATGAAAAGAGAGGGGAGTTATTCCTATTAGGTCAATTTTATAAATTTTTAGGTTTACATTGCCATATGAAAAGATTAAAATTCTCTTATGTCTTAACTGACTCCAGAGTAAATTTAATTCCTTTGGAAATTATACTGATTTTATGTATGTGCATGTGTGTGGTTTGCATTATGATTTTGTGTGATTATAAAGATACGTTTGTGCAAGAGATTCAAACCATAAAGGCATAACCCCCCACCCAGAATCAACTGGCATCATTTTAATGAATGAGCTTCTAGACCCCAACCTCCCCAGGGTATATATATAGAGAGATAGATAACTTTATATAAATAAAATCATACTATAGATGCTGTTTTGCTTTCTGTTACTTTCAGTCATGGGGATCTTTCCATGTCAATATAGACTGTCTTTTTAAATGGCAGCATAGTATTCCAATGTGAATGTATAATAATTTACTCAACAAACCAGTATTTCCAGGCATCTGTCTTGTTTTTCATTGTACTCTTGTAGGCATCGTGCTGCTGGGAACATCATTTAAACCTAACATCTTCTCACATTTTTTTCGTTTTTCTCCATAGGGTACATTTTTAGGCATGGGTTTGCTGAGTCTAGCAGAACGTACATTGCAATATTTTATGATGTTGCCAGTTTGTCCCCCAATATCTCATTGTTATGTCGTCAGATGTATCTTTCTAGGCAGGCCTTCTCCACCCTAAAATTATAAAAGTGTTCGCTCATTGAGGGTTCTTGGTTGTAAAAACAGAAACTGATTGTGGTCTATTTAAAAGAACAAAAACGGTATCTGGTGCTCCTAGCATTGGCAGGAAGACTAGAAATAAGGTGTTAAGGGAGCTGGGTGCCCTGCATCACAGTAAGGCCACATAGCAGGGATGGGCTGGTAAGACCAACCTTCTCCATCCCTGAACTTGCTGCTGCTCAAATAATATCAGGAGTATGTTGTTTTCCCACTTTTCTTCATTGGTTTCCCCTGTAGTGTCTTCATTCTTACATGCATTGTTCCCATGTGGTGGTAAAGACAGCAAGAATCCATAGTCTTACCATTTTAGCATCCCAGAAAGAAAGAAGGCACTTCCCAATATTTTGTGTGGAAATCTTGGTGTGGAATCTCATTGGCCTGTCTTGGGATATGTATGCATCTGTGAACTAACCACTGTGGCAAAGGGGATGAAATGCACTGACTGGCCAGGCCTAGGCCATGTGCCCATCCCTGGTGCTGAGAATTAAATCATCCAGACTGAGAAAAAAGGGAGAGGTGGTTCTCAAAGAAAAGAAGGGTGCAGTTGTGAAAGAAGGGGAATAGATGCAACAAGAGAAATAAATATCCCCTGTGATTATGGTATATATTTTTAATATTTGACTGTATTCTTTTAGGAGAACAATTTACAATTTATCGTTTCAGAAAATTAAACTGTCTTTTTATAAAATCTGTTCTTCATTGTACATGGGATTATTAAAATACCAGTAAGGATTTATTAAAATACCAATAAGGAAAGTAAGCTTCATTCTTTATTTTTCAATCAATTATCTTGAATTAAAGAAGGCTGTGGGGCCGGGCCAGGTGACTCAAGCCTGTAATCCCAGCACTTTGGGAGGCCGAGGTGGGAGAATCACCTGAGATCAGGAGTTTGAGACTAGCCTGGCTAACATAGTGAAACCCCCTCTTTACTAAAAAAAATAGAAAAATTAGCTGGGCATGGTGGCAGGTGCCTGTAATCCCAGCTACTCGAGAGGCTGAGGCAGGAGAATCACTTGAACCCAGGAGGCAGAGGTTGCAGTGAGCTGAGATCACGCCATTGCACTCCAGCCTGGGGGACGAGAGAGACTTCGTCAAAAAGAAAGAAGAAAGAGAGAAAGAGAGAGAGGGAGAGAGAGAAAGAGAAAGAAAGAAAAGAGAAAGGAAGAAGGAAAGAAAGGAAGGAAGGAAGGAGAAAAAGAAAGCTGTAAAGATGAGTAAAGATTTGCTTATTTTTCATTGTATACGTGGAATATGGATTCTTAAATATGCAGGATTCACACATGGTGAGGGTATACATTTTAGTAAAGGACTGTATATTAGTGAAATTTGATATAGTATTCTAGACATGTCTAGAGGGATACATAACAGGCATACACTAGGAAAGCCAAAACTAAAACTAAAAAAAAGAAAAAAAACCGCAATCACATGGCATAAAAAGTCATTGCTGTGTTTTACAAGACAGTCCTGTAGTCATTCAAAACTGTTTCCCCATTTGAGTCACTACTTGCTCAATATATTTTCTCCCATGAATGTCTGTAATATGTATTTTAGCAAACAGAAAAGTATCAAGAAACAATGTAGTGTAGTGAAGCAAACATGGGTTTTGAAGTTAGACAAACTTGGGTTTCAATCTGATGTTTGTTTGTTTTTTTGATATGAGATGAGATCTGTATTAGTCCATTCTCAATGCTGCTAATAAAGACATACCTGAGACTGGGTAATTTATAAAGGAAAGAGGCTTAATTGACTCACAGTTCAGCATGGCTGAGGAGGCCTCAGGAAACTTACAATTATGGTGGAAGGGGATGCAAACTCGTCCTTCTTCACATGGTGACAGCAAGGAGAAGTGCGAACAAAGTGGGAAAAACCCCTTATAAAACCATCAGATCTCGTGAGAACTCACTCGCTATCATGAGAACAGCATGGGGGGACTGCCCCCATCATCTAGTCACCTCCTACGAGGTCCCTTCCCCAGTGCATGGGGATTACAATTAGGATTACAATTCAAGATGAGATTTGTGTGGGGACCCAGAGTGAGACCTTATCTTACTGTGTTGCCTCTCTGGGCTCAAGCAATCCTGGTACCTCAGCCTCCTGAGTAGTTGGAATTTCAGGGGCACACCACTGTGCCTGGCTTCCAGTCTGATCTTAAAGGATATGAGCTTGCATATGTCTCCCCATCTGAAACCCACCTCATGAGTTTAGGGATCAAATGATGTTTTTACATAACAGTAGTAACTATTATCATTATTATAATAATTTGGAGTTATTACTTGAGGGAAAAGTAACATTTTTAAAGAAAATCAGTTGTTCCAATCAGAGACAGTTGTATGTGTAAGAGAATTATGATACATTTCCAAATGTGTACTGGGATTTTTTTTTTAATATCTGCAGTTTTGGTATAGCTGTGGTAAGTAAGCTTTTGGGGTGAAAAGGTTGATTTACTAGAGATAGGCTGTGATGTGCCAGCTAGTATTACTCTACAGTGTTCAAGGATCTGTGAGAAGCAGTACATCTGTACATTTTCAGGGGTAGAAAGGAGCAGTGGTGGCCCAAAGTGCCTGGCCGCTGCACAGTGGTCATGCCCCCTAAAAATTGAATGAGTCTGTAGAGTGAGCCCAATCTAGCTCAGGAGTGTTTGAACTCTGGGTCACACTTTAATTTGATTAACACTTTCACTTATTGATGGTCTTGATTTGTCTTGACACTTTGCAATTGAATGATCTATACAAAGGCTTTCTCCTTTGGATGCAGCATATATTTGTCGTCTAACTACAGAGTTTAGCATCAAATAATTTTATGACAGACCACATTTGGCATGCCTAGTTATTCAGGGAATTTTCAAAGAACCATAGAGGGACTTTTTAGTCACACATCCTCTCTGTTCTTAGTCATCTATTCCTTTTATGGTAGTCATTAGCCAGTATCTCTCAACCTCTTCTACAATGTTTAACAGTTAGTGTACACTCTCTGTAGCATTGGCTTTTTTTGAGCTCTGTGTACTTAATAATGAGAGAGTCAGCATATACTTGTGAAAACATAAAAAAAAGTTGGTATATTCTCCACATGCTTTCTTTTTATAGAACCACAGTTGTTAATACACACATTAACTACTTCAAAATCACTAATTAAAACATTTTCTCATCTGTATTTTGGGAGTATTATCTTTTCTCTCCTCCAGTTGTACCACTTAAGTATCATTGGTTACATTCAGAATTAAGGGACAAGAGAAATGAAAGACAGTGTGATTTAGAAGTTTTGCTTTAATGCTTAGGAAAACAGACGTTTTCATATTCTAGGTAATCAGAAGTACCTTCTACATTTAACTACTTGACCCTAATGGCCTGGTCAAATTCCAGTGTTGCACAATTGCATTCTACCTTCCCTAATACCTAGTGAATTTAATTGTTTGGCTACAAACTATTCGCCTTAACTTTTTAGAACCGTTTTGCAGGCTGTGCTCTTATAAAGATATATCAAAAGCCGCACTTGTCACCTTTTCTAAAAATGCAAGTCATTTTCACTCCCTCTCCTTCTAATCCTTCTGCTTTCTCCCCATATTTATAGACACATTTCCCAAAAAATATTCAATCTTCTTTTTCATGGATCTAAAAGACATTGGACATATGGCTTGAACACAACACTAGGGTAATAATTAATTAAGGTAAGAAAGCAAGGATTTTGGAAAGTGTGGGTTGATGAGTCAGATAATGGTAAGATTTTTCTCCTGATCTCCGATAAGGTATTACAAAGCCTCTCCTAATTTTCTTGCAGGCTCCTGACAGCATATCCTGAATTAAACTTGTTCTGTTTCCCCAGTTTACCCTCCTAAATTCTCTATCTCCTGTCACGGCATCTCTCTCCATCCCTTAATCATCTAAACTGGAATCCCAGCTCTCCATTTCACACCCCATATCCAATCCCCTCAGCCCTTAGGGGAGAGCGGGCAATAGATCCTGGCTGTGCCGGTCACCTGTGGGCTCCAGCAGCAAACAGGGAGGTTCGTTTCCTGCAGTATGCTGTACAAATGTTTTATTTTTGTATGCCCTGATGTGAAAAAGTTTGGGAAGTATTCAGGATAGAATTTACACTCCTATGAAGGCTGTGTCAGAAATGACCCCAACTGACTTCTGGCTTCATCCTCTCCCTCTCTCAAGTACATTTTATGTTATAACCTCATCAAAAAAAAAGTCTCAGTATCCTAAATACACACACTTTGCCATTTTATTTCCCCATCCTTAATTACGTCATTTTGTGGTTGCTTCTCCCTGTTTCTGCATGGTGAAATTTTATTCCTCCTTTAAGCAGAACCCAAATGTTATCTCTTCCTTGGCCTTAGTAGGGAGAATTAATTGTGTTTTCTTTTGTGATTCCAGGGCTTATGCTTTTAACCATTATGCTATGGTGAGCCAGTAAATCTCTATTCCCCTGGAATTAGACTACCTGGGTTTAGATCCCAGCTATATAGCAGCTGAATGACTTTGGGTAATTGTGTAAACCTTCAAGTACTCAGTTTTGTTATTTGTAACCTGGATATAACAGTAGTCTCTAACTGTGTCACTAGGATTAAGTGACAGAGAAAGTTATTTAGTGCACAGTAAATGTTTCCTTACAATGATTATCTGAATATTTATCAAATATTTGGAAAAAAAAAAAACTTCTTGCTGTGTGCCCTGTACTGGGTTGTAAACTCCTTGAGGGAAGGGGCTGTATCTTATTCATTTTTGTCCAACATTTATGATAGTGCTTGGCACTATTATTAGTATTAGTATTAAGCATTCCATAGATCTTCCTCTCCACCAGGAAGTATCTCCTTCAAATACCCTTGCAACAACTCTATGAGGGAGATATTGTTTCGTCCATTTAACTAAGGCATAGAAAGGTTAAGTACCTTGTCTAAGGCCACAAGCTAGTAAGAATTTGGACCCCAGGCAGCCTGGAACAAATTCCAAGCTATTAATCACCACACTAGGCTACCTCCTAGTAGGTGCTTAGTAAATCTCCATTGGAACAAAAAGATGAATGAGATTCAGATAAACAGGCATGTGGGATGGAGTGCTAGGAAATGGTCCTATTGAAAAAGATGTGGGTAAGAAGTAAAGAAAAAATTATCAAGAGCTAGACTAAGTGAGTAAGAGGAAACATTGATAATAGTACTATAGTAACACCAGGGGGTAATCAGTATTAGTGTCCTTTGCAGGACAATAAAACTGTATTTTCTGAGTTGGAAAGCCTCTGGATTGCAAAAAGTAGCTTTATGCCTCAAATGAGCTCAGTTTATACCCCAATTAAAATATATTACAATGAGAATTTATTTTTCCACCATGATAGAGTTACTGGTACTGGTCCTCCCTCCTATTTCAAGTAACAAGAAAACTGGACACAATGTATGAAAGAACTGTTTCCAACACTGGACAACAGGCAGTGCAGACAGGGATCTCTGAGAGAGGGGAACAGAGTCAGTCTTGGCATCACCACAGGTTTCTGAGTGCAGGCACTGTGCATCCACCATGTAGCAGAGCTGAGGGAGGAGAGAGATTGGAGGTCAGTGAAGCTGAAAAGACTGGGACTTGTGAGGCAAAGTGCCAGAGAGGAGGGAGCTATGCAGAAAAAGAACTTCACACATCTGCATAGGATCCCTTGAGTTTGTTGCCAGATACTCAGCTATGCATGCCTACAGTTAAACTCCCCATGGCCAGATGTGTTGGTGGTTCCCAGATCACCCTCTGTTTGATGACTTTCTAGGAGGACCTACAGGGCTCAGGATGTACTCCTGGCTAAGATTTGCTACAGTGAAAGGCTACAAAGCAAGAAAACAACAAAGGGAAAAGATGCATGAGATGAAGTTTGGAGGAAGCCAGGCACAACAAGCTTCGAAGAGTCCTGTTCTGGTGGAGCCACACAGGATGCACCTAATTTCCTTAGCAATGAGTTGTGACAACACACGTGAAATGTTGTCTACCAGGGAAGCTCATTAGAGACTCAGTGCCAGGATTTTTATTAGGGGTAGTCACATTCTGCCTGCCACATACCAAAATTCCAGACTTTCACAAAGAAATCAGGTGTTCAGCACAATCATATTGTTTACACGAATAATTTAGGCACTGTGAGCCACTCTTAACAGGGTGTTCAGAATGATCCTAAAATCCAAGTTCCTAGGTGTTAGCTAGGGGCCAACCTTGTAAGCAGGGCTTTCAAAAGGCTACATTTGCATCTGCTATGTTAACTTTGTAATACACTTTGGGCAGAGAACTGTAAGAGATCCCAGAGGACATTTGACAATTTCTGGAGACATTTGTGTTGTCATAACTGGGAGGTCCACGGACATACATTGGATAGAAGCCAGGAATGCTGCTAAAGGCTATGCAATCCGCAGAGCAGCCCCCACCCCCTCAACCAAAAATTACATGGCCCAAAATGTCAGTAGCGTCAAGGTGGAGAAACTCTGGTCTAGACCTACCCTAACAGAATTTAACAACAAGCCTGGAAGAGCTGAAGTTGATTTGCAAGTAACTTAAATGCTAGTCAAACAAAATCAGCGGTCGGGCACGGTGGCTCACACCTGTAATCCCAGCACTTTGGGAGGCCAAGGTGGGTGGATCACCTGAGCTCAGGAGTTCAAGACCAGCTTGGCCAACATGGCGAAACCTCATCTCTACTAAAAAATACAAAAAATTAGCCAGGCGTGGTGGTGGGCGCTGTAATCCCAGCAACTTGGGAGGCTGAGCCAGGAGAATTGCGTGAACCCGGGAGGCAGAGGTTGAAGTGAGCCAAGATCACGCCACTGCACTCCAGCCTAGGCAATAGAGCAAGACTCTGTCTCAAAATAATAAATAAATTAATTAAATAAATAAATTATATAGCAGGTGAAAATACCCTTCAAAAATGAAGACAAAACAAAGACATTTTCAAATCAAAAGCTAGGAGAATACATGGCCAGCAGACCTGCACACCAAGAAATGTAATGGGAAAATGTTCAGGCTGAAGAAAAAGAGATCTCAGATGGAAATTTAGAAATACACAAAACAATAAAGAGCACTGGAGTTGGCACATATATGGGTAAATACAGAAGACTTGTTTCCCCATTAAAATTTTATAAAAAATCCTTTTAAACAACAATTGACTGTTTAAAGCAAACATGAGAATGTTGTATTGTGGGCCTTATAACCTATGTAGAAGTAAATGTATGACACCAATATAGTACCAAGAATGGCTTTTACAATATATATTAAGTGATCTAATATTATTTGAAAGTACAGGTTGAATATCCCTTATCCAAATTGCTTGGGACCAGAAATGTTTTAGATTTTGGATTTTGGAATGTTTGCTGTATACTTACTGATTGAGCATCCCTAATCTGAAATCCCAAATGCTCCAATGAACATTTTTTTGAGCAACATGTCAGAGCTAAAAACTTTTCCAATTACAGAGCATTTTGGATTTCAGATTTTTGGGTTAGGGATGCTAATTCTGTTAAATTAAAAATGCATAGTGTAATGCCGGGCACAGTGGCTCACGCCTGTAATCCTAGCACTTTGGGAGGCCGAGGTGGGTGGATCACAAGGTCAGGAGTTCAAGGCCAACCTGGCCAACGTGGTGAAACCTTGTTTCTACTAAAAATACAAAAATTAGCTGAGCATGGTGGCGTGCACCTGTATTCCCAGCTACTCGAGAGGCTGAGGCAGGAGAATCGCTTGAACCCGGGAGGCGGAGTTTGCAGTGAGCCGAGATTGCTACGCTGTACGCGAGCCTGGCAACAGAGCAAGACTTAGTTTCAATAAAAAAAAAAAAGCATAGTGTAAATACTAATAAAGAAATAAAGAGAAATAGCTAATGTGTAAATGGAAAAGATAAAATGAAATAGTAAAATACTCAAAAAAAAGGGAGGAAAATGTAGTCAAGAACAGATGGTGGAGATAAGGAGTAGAATGAAGGTTACCAGAGGCAGAGAAAGGTATGAGGGTCTGTGTGGCGGGGGGAGTTGGGGATGGTTAATGGGCACAAAAATATAGTTAGGTAGAAAGAATAAGATCTAGTATTTGATAGGACAACAGGTAACAATATATTATACATTTTAAAATAACTAAAAGAATATAATTGAAATGTTCATGACACAAAGAAATGATAAATCCTTGAGGTGATAGATACTCCATTTACCCTGATGTGATTATTACACATTGTATGCCTATATCAAAATATCTCATGTACCGCATATATATATCCACCTACTATGTACCCATAAAAATTAAAAATTAAAACAAAGAACAGATGGGACAAATAGAAGACAAGTACCAAGATGCTAGACTTGAGCAAATACATATCAATAATTACATTAAGTATAAATGGTTTAAACAATCCATGTAAGAGACTCAGAGTGGGGAAAAAATTATTCAACTATATATGCTATCTATAAGCAGGGCCTAACTATATGCCATCTATAATTATATGTTATCTGCACTTAAAATATAAAGACACAGATAGGTTAAAAGTAAAAGGATAAGGAAAAATAAACCATGCAAACACTAATCAGAAGGAAGCTGTAGTAGCTATATCGATATCAAAGTAGATTCAGAACAAGAAATATTGGCTGGGCGTGGTGACTCACTCCTGTAATCCCAGCACTTTGGGAGGCCGAGGCGGGTGGATCACCTGAGGTCAGGAGTTTGAGACCAGCCTGGCCAACATGGTGAAACCCCATCTCTACTAAAAATACAAAAATTAGCCAGGTGTGGTGGCAGGTGCCTGTAATCCTAGTTACTCAGGAGGCTGAGGCATGAAAATTGCTTGAACCTGGGAGGCGGAGGTTGCAGTAAGCCGAGCTCGCACCACTGCACTCCAGCCTGGGCGACAGAATGAGACTTTGTCTTAAAAAAAACAAAACAAAACAAAACAAAACCAGAAATATTACCAGGGATAAAGAAGACATTTTATAATGATTATAGTGATTTTAAAATATTTCTTCATATTGTTAGATATACTTTTCTTTAAGAGGTAGAGCCTAATTCTTCTCCTCTTGAATGTTGATTGGACTTTGTGACTCATGAATAGAATATGGTAGAAGAGATAAAAGATATTGTGGCTTCCAACTTAGTTGCTCTCTACTTAGTCATTTGCTCTGAGAGAGGTCAGCTGCTATGGATGAAGAGAGGTTCACATAGTGAGCAACTAAGACCTCCAACATAGTGAGCAACTAAGACCTCTAACCAAGAGCCATGTGTGTGAGCCATCTTGGGAGCATATCCAACAACCGCAGTCAAGCCTTCAGATAACTGCAGCCCCAGCCAACCTGTTAACGGCTACCTCATGGGAGACCTCACACCAGAACCACCCAACTAAGCTACCCCTGAATTTCTGACCGGCAGAACCAGTGTTTGTTATTTTAATAAATGTTTATTATTTTAAGCTGCAAAGTTTTAGAATAATTTGTTACCCAGCTTTAGATATCCAATAAAATGATAAAAGGATTGACTGATCAAGAAGATATTCAAATCATGAATCTGTATGCAGTTGATACCTTCAAAATATACTATATAAAACCTGAGAAAACTAAAACCAGAAATAGATCATTCTGTAATTAAGTTGGAAATTTCATCACTCCCATCCCAGTAATTGATAGTACAAAAATAGACAAAAAATTGGAAAGGAATGGGAAGACTTGAAAAACACTATCAACCAACCTGATTGAATTGATTTTTACAGAATACACTACCCAGTAGTAGCAGAATATGTATTCTTTTCAAGTGCATATGGAGTGTTCACCAAAATAGACCATATTCTGGCCTATAGAAAAAGTCTCAGTAAATTTTAAAAGACAGAAATCATGAAGAGTGTTTTCTGATCACAAGAGTCAAACTAGAAATCAGTAACAGAAATGTACCTGAGAAATTCTCCAAGTACGTAGAAATTAAACTTTGTGGTTTAAATATAACACATGGATGGTTTGAAGAAATCACAAAGGAAAATAGAAAATATTTTTAACTGAACGAAATCACAGCATGTCAAAAGTTGTGGGATGCAGTTAAAGCAGTACTTGAGGGAAGTTTATAATTTTAAATGCTTATACTAGAAAAGAAAGAAGAGCCAAAATCAATTATTTAAGTTTTTACCTGGAGGAACTAGAAAAAAAAGGGCAAATTAAATCCAAAGTGAGTAGAAGAAAGAAACTAATAAAGAGAAATCTATAAAATAGAAAAAGGGCAGCTAATACTCCCTCAAAAATCTATGAAACAAAAAAATTAGTTCTTTACAAGGAATAATAAAATTGATTAAATGAGCCTGATTCATTTTTGCATCCTTAAAATACAATACACTGTTGACATGACTTTTTGAAAGCCAAAATGCTGAATTCCTAATTGTTCTTTATTTGAGATACGTGGCCTTGTTCTGAGTATTCAGCCAAAATAAAACTTACTTAAGCAAGTGTCAGTTACAAGTTTAGTTATGATAAATTGTATTTATTTTTGTCCAAACATTTCAGAAAGTTTCCTCTGAAAGTTAGTTATGGAGAAATAGTATTTGGGAAAAAACCTTACAATCTATGTGTTCTCTATTTTGTCTTTAATTTTGAACAAAATAGGTATGTAAAGCAGGTGATGAAAAGTTTGAGATCAAGACCAAAAATATGTGTTCCAGAAAAATCCCGTTAAAGATGTTGAAAGACACATATTGGACATTCGTAGATTCCATTCGCCAAGAAGTGTATTTTCATAATATACAACATTTATGGCAAGGTGTTATTCAGATACTATAGATTATTTTTAAAAATTTTCCAAAAGAATGAAAACTGTACAAAGACCAAACTATCAACATGTCAATGATCATGTGCAATTTTAGCAGTTTATCCCTTCAGTTACTAAACCCATTGATAAGTAATCTGTGCCACTATTTGTAGTTATTCACAGTGACAGAATCTTGTAATAAAGATGAAGTAAATATGTACGTATAAGGAGTAATTTTGTTCTTAATGAAAATGATTTCAACTATTTGGTTTTCTTCAATTTGTAAGATAATAAACTACTTGATTGTTCAGCAAATACTGAGTACAAGCCCAAGGAAAATGTAAAATTAATTAAAATTCTCATAACCACTAGGATATTTAGTAAATTTATATTCTTTCTTGATGATTCACTATCTGATTATTTAGTTCATAGACTATATGGATTTTGTTTGCTTATAAGATCTTAGAATCAAATAATATAGTCCAGCCCCTCATTCAGTTTCCTTTTACTTTTCATCTTTTGAACACTTCACTGATCACAAGCCTCCCAGATAAGGGAAGAAATACTTAAAATTGACCCAGTCAGTTCTGCTATATTCTAATGGTGCTATTTAAGAGATTTCTTCATGTCGTAGTGGATGAGAAGTGGGGTGGAGGATGGATATACAATGATAAAACAACTAAGTAACTAATCCTCAATTTTAGGATTATTGGTAGAATTGAATTTCAAATTCTAATTTTTAGCTTCATTTAACATCTCAGTTTGTAATATGTTTGTCCACCTGCTTCTCAAGAATAGTTTGTTTCTGTTTTTGATTATCTTCCTTCTAAAGTATGAATTTTCACCCCAGGCAAAAGATGACAGTTAATAGACTAATAGGGCAGACAAAAGGGAAAACTTTATAAAGATTCATTTTTTCTAAGGGAATTTTGATGGTTTGATTAGATAGGGAACAATGCTAGAAACAAAAGGAGACTTTTGACTGGCCCAGAGGAGAACCAGTCTTAAGGATAGAGGACTACCATTCTTTCTGCCTATTGTACAGTTTTCAGCTACCAGGAATTCTTGAAGTGCTGTGAATCCCAGGGATTAAGTAAAGACAGAGTAATCATTACACCCATTATTGTTGGGAATTGTTTGCACTCTTGTTTCTTTTATGCATGTCTTCCTTCCACATTTTTGGAGTTTGCTCTATTTGACAGCTGTGCTATTTGACAGTAGTATTTTTATAGTTCAACATAACTGAATGTAATATAGATGTAACTCTATTTTCTGTAATTTTCTCTTTTTTATTTATTTTGTTTTTATTTATTTGGGGCTGTGTTTATGAAGTAAGAGGAAATAAAACACCAGACAAATTTGAATTCTAAGATTTATTGTTGCAGAGGGTAAGATCTAATGCCATCATAAATAGATATAAAATGAATTGTGACCATCTGCACTCACTCTGCCTTTCTTTTTGATTTGTTTTAATGAGTGTTTCCCTTTTCTGAATTCAACTTCTCAACTTATTCTTTCCCTCTTTCTTCTTATTCCTAGATGTCTCTTCCTGGGCTAAAGCAGTTCTTAATTATGTCTTCTCAGAACTAGATCTTCCCTATGTTTCGTTTTAAAAAAATATATGACCTGTCTAGAACCTCACTTTTCTTACACGGTTTATTTGGCAGATAACATTTTTTAAAATGAATATTGTGAAATCTGTAAATTTTCTAGTAAAATAATAACTTTCCATCATAGTGGGCACTAAATAAATATATGTTGACTTAATTAAAATGAATTCTTGTACTTAGATTTAATGCAGAATTGAGAAATACCCAGATTATCAGAGTCCCCAGAAAGGGATCAATTAATCCCCGCAGACTAAAGCCAAAGGTCACCATGTTCCTAATGGTTTTGTAATTCTGTAGAGACTGGCAAAAGTGAACCCTTGGTTATTAGGTCACATTGCGTAAGAGGAGGAGTGTGAACTCTATTCATTCAACAAAAATGTATCTAATACCTGGAATAATCTAGGCATTGTGTGGTGTTGGGATATGGTGGTAAATAAGGTAGAAGTTGTTCCTGCCTTCATGAGGTTTGCATTCCAGGTTCCCTGAGAAATCTGTTCCTTAGCTAGAGGCAGCCATTTCTCATCTGCTGCCTGATTTCTCTTCTCTTTGTTTCTCAAACCAGGTCCAGGGGTTTTCTTTGTTAACATTCTGTTATACCATTACCTGGGTACTCCTATCACAATGTCTTATACTTACTTAGATGTCTATTTTTCCAGATTATAAGGGACTGTCTTTTTATTTATATTGCCCCAATACCTAACAGAATAATTGAACATGGTTGGTTTCAAGATATGTTTGTTTACCAAGTTAGTCAAACTAGAACAGTGCTTCACAGCTTTTTCTGTGTTATGACACATAAAAAATATTGAAGAGAGCGAGCCCTCCTGAGGCACTAGCTTGAGGGTTTCCATTGCTCTGGGCCCTTGGTGGCTGCCTTGCAGGTGGAAGGATCAGCATCTCAGTGTACCTGCCACCCATTCATGGTACTTTGCACACCATGCAGAAGCTCTGCACTGGAGAGTACCATGTGCTATTGGAGGTCTGTGGATCTGGAGGTTATAATTGGAGGAAATGGAGAAAGAGCAGTGGCCAAGAGCAAGTGTATGGCAATGGGGCTGGAGGGCAGAGTCATTTAAGAATAAAGGCTGAAAAGTAATCTAGGGATTTTAGCCAGTCGTGGAGGAGAATACGTTTTTTTTTTTTTCCTTTTTTTTTTGTTCTTTTTTTCTTTTTTTTCTGAGACAGAGTCTTGCTTGGTTGCCCAGGCTGGAGTGCAGTGGTGCGTTCTTGGCTCACTGCAGCCTCCCAGGCTCAAGCAACCCTCCCACCTCAACCTTCTTTTATTTTTTGTAGAAATGAGGTTTTGCCATCTTGCCCAGGTTGCTCTAGAAGTCCTGAGCTCAAAAGATCTGCCTGCCTCAGCCTCCCAAAGTACTGGGATTATAGATGTGAGCCACTGGACCCAGCTGAGAATAAGCTTTGAAAAAATTCCTGCAGGTTAGCTTTGGAAGATAGGCCTTAGTCTTTGAAAAGAGTGGTAATTTATGGAAAATTTCCTCCCTTCTACTTTCTTAATCATCCTGCCCTCTCAAAACACCATGTACAAAATGCAGCTGGTTTTACAACTCTGTGTATATACTAGAAGCCATTGAATTGTACACTTTAAATGGATGAGTTGTATGGTATGTGAATTCTAACTCGATAGATCTGTTATATTTTCCTCCACTGTATTTGAGTTTATAAAAAAATAAATCTGAAGGGAAGCGAAAGAAAAAATGGTTTCTCTATGCAAGAGAGAGTCTACTTAGAGGGTTGAAATGACCAAGATGTGAATATTTAAATTATCAATACTTAAACATTTCCAAATCTGAATATTTAGAAATTTGCTTGTTTTTATTGATATCTCATGAGTTTTATAACATTTTATAAATCTCACAGATAGAATTTCATCCTGAGTTATAATCAAGATTCTGTTTTATCTTGGTGGAAAAGAGTAAGAGATCTTTATGGCTATAATATAGATTATTACTTTGATATGAAATCATTAGCCTTAAAATATTTAAACAAAATTAATTATTTGAGTACTTTCAAAGGCTGTTTTGCTAGTGTTCAAATTGTAGCTATAAACAAAGTTATTTTAATACTCCGAATGATGTATTCCCTTTATTTTCATATAAAGACTACCTACAAGATTGTAGTATGTGTAAAAGCAGCAAAATCATGAAATGAAATGCATGTATGCCTTTTAAAAATTACCTTTTTTTTGAGACAGAGTTTTGCTCTTGTTGCCCAGGCTGGAGTGCAATGGTGCAATCTCGGCTCACCGCAACCTCTGCCTCCCGAGTTCAAGCAATTCTCCTGCCTCAGCCTCCCAAGTAGCTAGGATTACAGGCATGCGCCATCAAACCCGGCTAATTTTGTATTTTTAGTAGAGACGGGGTTTCTCCATGTTGGTCAGGCTGGTCTCGAACTCCTGACCTCAGGTGATCTGCCCACCTCGGCCTCCCAAAGTGCTGGGATTACAGGCGTGAGCCACTGCGCCCAGCCCTCAAAAATTACCTCTTATCATTGATGTTTCTATTTCATACATCTGTATCAGTTATCTATTTATTGCTACATAACAAATTACCTCAAATTTAGCAGCTTACAACAACAAGCATTTATTATCTCAGTTTTTTCCATGAGTCAAAAATCCAACTGCAGCGTAGTTGGGTGCCTCTGCCTCACAGTGTCTCAGTGTCAGGCAGGGTCACAGTCGCATATGAAGGCTCAAATAAGGAAAGATCTACTTCCAGGCTCACTCACATGGTTGGGGGAAGGATTCAGTTCCTTACAGGCTGTTGGAATGAGGACCTCAGTCCCTCATGGGCTGTTGGATGGTGTCCTTACACGGATTTCTGTCTAGAGTAGCTCACAGCATGGCAGCTGGCTTTCACCAGAGCGAGCAAGCAAGCAAGAGAGCAAGAAAGGATAAGGAAGATGGAAGCCACAGTCCTTTTGTAAACCTAATCTTGATAGTGACATCCCATGACCTTTACTGCCTCTGTTTGTTAGAAGTGAGTCGCTAGGCCAGCCTACTCTCAAGGAAAAGGGAATTTCCCAAGGGCGTGAATACCTGGAGGCAGGAATCACTGGAGGCCATCTTAGAGGCTGCCTACCACAACGTGTCTCTCAGAAGGTTCTACATAATATATATTTTAACTTAGAATTTATTTTTTACTAAGAATTTTGTGGTATCTCCTGAAAATATTAGTGATATTCAAAGATATAAAGAAAGATTAGGGAACAATGCACTAGCACTATGATCTTACAACTTTCTATCTTCACTTGCTTCACCATCCCTGGAGCATTGCCTTTGTCCAAGATGGCTGAACACCCATTAAATCAGCCATTGGAAAGGGAGGGGGGATGGGCACAACTCAAAAGTGACAGCTGTCACTTTAGCTCACTTCAGCTCAAATCTGTTTGCCAGAACTTAATCACGTGGCCACACCCAGCTACAAAAAAGGCTAGGAAATTTAGTCTTTGGTTGGGCAGTCATGGACTCAACTAAAAATTAATTATTGTGGAGGAAAGGGGAGAATATATATAGAAAGCTAGACGTCTCTGCCCAAGGGTGTCAACAACATTAAAATGGATATCACACAGCCATGCATTAATGCATTTTACCCAGAGGTGACTAAAATCATGTCCCCAACTCAGAGCCTCTTAGTCTGATTTAGACAGAATTCTTATTAGTTTGGTTATAGGGCTTCCTAAATCGTTACAGATTAAAAGGAAGTGTAGTGAGTGGCAGGCATCTTGACAGCTGCAAAAATTGAGAGCAGAATGCCCCAAAACAAATAAGGATGTACAAAAGGCTGAGGCAAAAGCTAAACTGGCAATTCAGAGGAATCTGATACGGGGGCAAATAGTCCTATGAACTTTAGTGGCCCCGAGGCATTGCCCATTTAACAACATTGCCACATAGTAAAATACTTAGGTTAAGTAATCAAGATCCAGAGTCTTCCACTGTGGTTAAAAGAAAAAACATTTTGACACTCTAAAAGAAGGTAAGCTTCATCAGTTTTCTGGAATTTTCATTTATGTATAATGTTCTATGAAAGTGATTCTGTCAAATAAAGGAGAGGCCCCTCTGCCTGCCATTATTTTCACCTTCATCTAATTAACACCACATTGTTTGTGTAGGAAAATGCCTTCTGAATTCCATTTTTGGAGTCTAGGATTATATATTATCTCAGAGGGTTTGGCACTAGTACTTTTCCTTGTTTTTGAAGAAAGTACTTATTATATTCACCAATCCCCAAATATTTCAAATTGTAGACACAGAGCAGTTATTCTCCATCCCCACCTCCCTATCCTATAAAGAGTATAGGACTTTCTGGCTGCACAGAAAGTATTATTGTAGGTATAGGATTGTCAAAAATTTCCCATGTTCTCATGTTTTTTAAGCCAACTGGCATACTAGGTAGTATTGCAATCCTAATACGTTATCCTTGAATGTTCTTTCCCATTTCTCTATCCGGCAAACCTTTATTTGCTTAAGACCAAGTCCCATTATAAAATAAGTTGTATTATACATGTAAAGCACTATCAATAAAAGGAAAAATTGACAAATTGGACAATCAAAGTTTAAAAGTTTGCTCTAGGAAAGACCATGTTAAGAGGATGAAAAGACAAACTACATACTTGGGGAAAAAATATTTGCAAACCATGTATCTGACAACTAAGATATATAAAGAACACTGGAAAGTCAACTGTAAAAAAATCATAGAATCAAATTTAAAAATGGGTAAAAGGCATGAAGAAACATTTCACCAAAGAGGATATACAAGTGCAAAAAGATGTTCAACATTATTAGGGAAATGCATTTTAAAACCACAAGATATAAACACACCTCAGAATGGCTAAAATAAAAAATAGTGAAAACACCAAGTACTGATGAGGATATGGAGAATCTAGTTCACAGGCACATTTGCTGGTGGGAATGTAAAATATTGCAGGCACTCTGGAAAACAGCTCAGCAGTTTCTTTAAAAACTATGCATACCACTACCACACGACCCAGCAATTGCACACTTGGGCATTTATTCCAGAGAAATGAAAACTTAAATTCATACAAAAACCTATATACACAAGTGTTGGTAGCAACTTTATTTATAATAGCCCCAAACTGTAAACAACCCAGATGTCCTTCAGTGAGTAGGTGGTTAAACAAACTATGGTACTTTCAGCACTACTCAGCAACGAAAAGGAACGGGCTAATGATTCATTCTACAACCTGGACAAATTATGCTGAGTGAAAAAAAGCCAATCCCAAAAGTTTCAGACTGTATAATTCCATGTATGTAACATTTTTGAAATGACAAAAATCATAGAAATGGTGAACAGATTAGTGGTTTCCAGGAGGTAAGGAAGGTGGGGAGTGGGGAGTGCAAGGGAGGAAAGTAGATATGGCTATAAAAAGGCAACACAAGGGACTTGTGTGATGGCAGTGTTCTGTATCTTGTCTCTATCAATGGCAACATCTTGTGCCATACTTTTGCAAGATAGCACCCTTGGGGGAAACTGGATAAAGGGGACATAGTATCTCTCAGGATTGTGTCTTCCAACTGCATATGAAAATACAGTTATCTCAAAAACAAAGTTTACTTAAAAAATTATGAGCTCCTTAAAACTCCATTGGACTGTGAACTCCTTGAGGGAAAGTATTTTATTTACTCAGCAGCTGATACAGTGCTGACTTGTAGAAGATGTTTGAAAAGTGTCTGTGGGTTACCTTAGGTGAGAGAGGCTAACCATTTGAATGTAGCCATATTAAGCACCCATAACTGACAGTACATCTCCAAATGAAGGGCAACTCTCTGCTGACCCATTCATTTAAAAACTGTCTACTGAGCATCTGCTTTATGGTAGGCATTGTTCTGAGTGCTGGTGTCTTAATTTAGGCTTGCTATAACAAATTAGCACAGACTGGATGGCTTAAACAGCAAATATTTCTTACGGTTCTGGAGGCTGGAAGTCTGGGATCAGGGTGCCAACATGGTTGGGCTCTTGGTGAAGGCCCTCTTCGTGATTATATCTTTATGTGGCCTTTCCTTGGTTTGAGCACATACACAGAGAGGGAGAGATCCCCTGTCTCTTTCTTTTTCTCCAAGGGCACTAACCTCTATCATGGGGACCCCACTCTATGACCTCATCTAAACCTAATTACCTGCCAAAGGCCCCACCTCCAAATACCAGCACACTGGGGATTAAGGCTTCAGCGATGAATTTGAGAAGGGGACATAAACATTGAGACCATAGCAGCTAGAAATATAGTAGTGAACAAAATCAGGGGGGAATGCCCTGGCTTTCAGGGACCTTACAGTTCAACTGAGCAGAAGACAATGAATATAATACATAAATTATGCAATATGTTAGGAAGTAATAAGTGCTATGGAAAAAAATTTTAAATCAGTGTTTACGGGTTAAGGATATAGAAAGTCATGCAAGAGTGGGTGGTTGCAATTTTAAACAGTTTGAAGAATATCATTTGAACAAAGGCTTGAAGAAAGTGAGAGAGAAAACCATATGGATATATGGGGGAAGAAAGTTCCAGGCAGAAGGAACAGCCATTGTAAAGGCTTTGAGGTAAAAATGTGTCTACCATGTTCAAAGACTAGTGAGCAGGTAAAGCCAGTGTTGGTGAAACAAGATGTATGAGGGAGAATAGTTTGGTGAGAGGTTAGAGGGACAGTGAGAATATAGAACATTGAGAGCCTTTTGGCTTCTCCTGTAAGTGGAATGATGGGGGCCATTGGAGGATTGGAGGAGTGGAGAGGTGGCATGATCTGACTTCCATTTGGAAAAGAATCACTCTATAGCCAGGCGTGGTGGTGGGCACCTGTAATCCCAGCTAATTGGGAGGCTGAGACAGGAGAATTGCTTGAATCTGGGAGGTGGAGGTTGCAGTGAGCCAAGATCACGCCATTGCACTCCAGCCAGGGCAAAAAGAATGAAACTCCCATCTCAAAAAAAAAAAAGAAAGAAAACAATCACTCTGACTGCTGTGTTGAGAACAGACAGTAGGGGAACAAAGGTGGAAGTAAGGAAGTGTACTTCAGAAACTATTTCAGTATTCAAGGTCCAAGAGGTGATGGTGATTAGGACTGGGGTAGTAGCACTAAAGTTGTGAGAATTTCCTGACAGATTAGATGTAAGAAATCAATGATGGGTCCAAGGCTTTGCAGCTGAGGACTTGGACAAATAGTGTTGCTATTAACCGAGTTGGAAAAAAAATGCAGGGGGATGGCTTTGGGGGGAATTTGAGGAGTGCATATTGATGAGACATCTATATGGAGATGTTGAATAGGCAGTTGGAGATTTGAGACTGGACTTCAGAGGAGAGGAATACAGGCAGGAGATACAAATTTGGAAGTTGACAATATTTATATGATATGTAAAGCCATAAAACTAGATGAGATCTCCAAGGGAAGAGCATATTGAAGAAGCCCAAGGATTGAGCCCCAGGTACCCTTTAGAGTTTTAAAGGCCAAGGAGAGGGAGAAGAACTTACTAAGAGAGACTGAGAGGCGTGGCCAGTGAAAGAGGAAGAAAAATCAGGAGTGTAGGATCCTGGAAGCCAAGTGAACAGAGTGTTTCCTGGAGGAGGGAGTGGTCACCTGATCAACTGTGTAGGTCAGGTCAGGTAAGGTGTGAGAACTGATCATTGAATTTAGCAATGTAGAGACAACTGGGACCTCCACACATCAAGAGGGAAAGAATTTTAGCCATTAAATGAATGTATGGCTCATTACAAGAACATAATTATGTTTTAAAAGATTGGTTTTAAAAAGCTACTTTTCACTTCCTCAAAAAGATAAGCATAGAATTACAATATGATCCAGCAATTCCACTTCTAGGTATATACCCCAAAGAATTGAAAGCAGAAACTCAGATAATCATATGCCAGTGTTCACAGCAGCATTATTCACAATAGCCAAAAGGTGGAAACAACCTAAATGTCCATCAACAGAGACTGGATAAACAACATGTGGTATGTACATACAATAGAATATTAGCCTTAAAAAAGAATGAAATTCTGATACTGGGTACACCATGTGTGAACCTGGAAAATAAGTGAAATAAATCATGCACAAAATAACAGAATTCTACTCACGTCAGGTACCTAAAATAGTCAAATTCATGAAGACAACACAGAATAGCTGAGGAATAGAATAGCCTCCTTACCAGAGGCTGAGGGTAGGAGAGAATGGAGAATCATCGTTTAATAGGTATACCATTTCTTCTTGGGACAATGAAAAAGTTCTGGAAATGGATAATGGTGATGGTTGTGCAATATTGTGAAGGAACTTAATTGTACACTTTAAAAAGGTTAGAATGGTAAATGTAAGTGCCACAATTAATTTTTGTTTTGTTTTGTTTGTTTTTTGGAGACGGAGTCTCCCTCTGTCACCCAGGCTGGAGTGCGGCGGCGTGATCTGGGCTCACTGCAACTTCCACCTCCTGGGTTCAGGCCACTCTCCTGCCTCAGCCTCCTGAGTAGCTGGGATTACAGGCGCACACCGCCACGCCCTGCTAATTTTTTTGTATTGTGGTAGAGACGGGGTTTCACAGTGCTGCCCAGGCTGGTCTCGAACTCCTGAGCTTAGGCAATCTGCCCGCCTCGGCCTCCCAAAGCATAGGACGCAGGTAAAACACTGTCTCAAGGGAAATTTATAACATGTATTAGAATTAAAATCAACAAGCAAGCAAAAGAAAAGCTATCTTTTACGTATTGCTGACCTGAAAACTAAGTTTGCTTTAGGCATCATCTATGACTTGGCTTTCCTTATAAATCCTTTTGTACATGTTTGTTATACTCATTTCTTAAAGGCTCAAGCTTTAGCCATCACAGTTAAAGAAAACGGTATCCCCTTATACAGGTCATCATCAGAAGGGCAGGAGAAAAGTCAGCTACTGCAGAGTGATACAACTACTTACAATTTTAATAAGAGTGTATCTTTTAAATAATATATTTTATTTATCTGTATACTCTCATTCAGGAAAACTGTTCTCTCTCTCATATAATGGTTTTTGAAAAGAATGTTCCCTGAATGCACATGTAAATAATTTCTTTGCTAAAACCAGCATTTCTGATAATTCCACAGAACTGATAGTGAGAAAACCTTGAATACTGGAAGGTTTTGTGGTATAGCATATTTAATAACCGTGACAACTGAAGAATTTTAAGCAGACTCGCCTCCTTGTCTGGGATCTGTCGGCAGCATTGTGTCTCTACTGGCAAGCCCCTCAATGTAGTGTTTCAGCCAAAACTGTGCTAATGATGGTCTACGAAATTTTTACTTGGTATTTTAAAGTCTCAATATTCTCAGGATTTAGAAAATACTTTTCCCCATCCTTTCAAAAGCTGCCACTCTGAAATACGTAGCAATTTTTTTTAAAAAAGTCTAAAATTGCTTTACAGCTTTGATAAAACAAAGACTGGTGTGTTGATGTGGCTGCTTTTGTATGATTTCCGAGGTGAATTTAGATGACTGGAAGATAGATGGGTGCCAGATGCAGTTTGACATAGATTCAGGCAGCTGCTCCTGGGCTAGGTTTCATTAGCTGGTAAGTGCTCCAGCAGAAGCAGCAGAGCGAGGCCCCAAATGCCAAAATGACAGTGAGAACAGTGGAACAATACAATATTCACCAAGTGATTTTAATCTCGAAGATTAAATGTCACCCAATCAGTTTCCAGGTCTTAAAAAACCAACTTGTATGAAACCATTAGAGGGCCCAAGTCTTTGTTCACCAGAAGAAACAAGTTTTACTGTTTTTGAAGGAGGAGGGTGGTTAGTTTTAAAACACCAAAAAAAAAAAAAAAAGTTTTAAACCCATGTTGGTAATATACAATTAAAAATCTTGTGAACCCCCCAACACCCGTACCGCAGTAAAAGAACTTCATTCACTGTTGCAACTGGGCAGATAGGAAGATTCCTCAATAAAAGGAACCAATGTTTGTTTGTTTATCTATCTTTCTTAAAATGAAAGTCTTGGATGGGCTTCACAAGCCTCTTCCAGCTTAAACGCCCTCCCTCCCCCACCACGACCACACCCATTCTCCAAAGAAAGACAGAAGTCTTAACACAGAGAGAGCATACTTCTTTGTTTTTGAGACCTTATGGTCTGCATAGCTATTGGTGGGTAAATAAGTACCCAACCACATAATTGTGAACTTAAAAAAAAAGTTCCTATAAAGGATTTTTGCTCTCACTACTTGTGGTGTCATAAGTAATTATGAAACTGATTCCAGAATTCTCCATACTTGATTTCAACTCACGTGTTTTCTCAACTGAGAAAGGGGACCTTTATTTAGTGTATTATTTACACTTACTAAACTTATCTTTGCTTTTCTGAAAAGAGTGTAATGATCTAACCCATCAGTGATGCAACCATTTCATGTGAGGTAATTTTTTTTTCACTAAAATTAACCCAAAATAAATAATTGATTGGACATGTACCTATTTGAAAACTGTAAATCTAACCAGTCTCTGCTTTTCTTCTTTAGTTTTAGGAAGCTAGTGCATCACAGTAGCTCTGAAGCATTACAGAGTATTTTTTCCCTCTAAATGTGTGTGTGCTCAGCTCTGTTAATAACAATGGGAGTTGTATATGTACTCAAAGAATAGTTTCCATTGCATTTTAGTATTTTTAGTCTTTTGCTTAGTAATAATGTCGTAATGCTACCTTTTTTTTTTGTCTACAGAATGATTAAAAATTTGGAAATAAGCTCTGGTGGAATAAGAAACACTCTATGTTCAAAAGCAAATTATAATGTTAACTAATGGCTATGTGATACCCTACCAAGTTTGAATATATTCTGGGCTTGAAGATATTGCATACATGCTCTCTGAAAGTTGAATTTCCTTGGGGCAGAGCTACCCATCTCTGAATTTACATTTGAATTACAGGGAATAACATCTTAGGTGCCATGGTTTGACTTCATCTAAATCTTTGAGAAATGTTCATACTAATCAAAGCTTCTCCTTCTCTTCTTTTTTCCCTCTCTTCCTTTATGGGTCTAGTACTGACAACTTGACCACGTTGACCTAAATATTAAGACCTTTTTTTTGTTTTACTGTACCCACCACTCACAAGGGCTATGCTAGCAAACCTCGTTGAGAGGTGAGTATTGCGTTAATGAAGAGTCATTAGGTTCACCACACTCAGTTTGGGTGAACCTAATTAGACTCAGATTGTATTTCTCTTGAAAAGCTTTTAAAAGCCTTTTTTCTTTTTTTGAGACAGAGTCTCGCTCTGTTGCCCAGGCTGGAGTACAGTGGCACATTTTCGGCTCACTGCAACCCCCGTCTCCCAGGTTCAAGTGATTCTCCTGTCTCAGCCTCCCGAGTAGCTGGGATTATAGGCGCCCGCCACCACACTCGGCTAAATTTTGTATTTTTAGTAGAAATGAGGTTTCACCATGTTGGCCAGGCCGGTCTCAAACTCCTGTCCTCAAGTGGTCCGTCCGCCTCGGCCTCCCAAAGTGCTGGAATTACAGATGTGAGCCACCATGCCCAGCCCCTTTCTAGCCTTTCTTTATCCCTGAATTTACATAATTCCTCTGCTCCATTTTACTTCATTTCTACCAGGTATCTGGTCCTTCTTTATCTTCAAGAGATGTTGTGAGAAGACAGGGAAAAGGGAAAAGGTGGTGAAAAGAGCACTGGGTTCCAAGTCCAAAGTCCAGAAAGTTGCCTCCCTGCAGTGAGAGCCAGAGCCCTGTCTTCCTCACAGAGTGGCTGGGAGGGGTAAAGGAGCATATGGAGATCCTTGGAGAAAAGCGCTATATGCAGAAGTCCAAGATGCCATTGTGGTTATTACTATTAATTACCAACCAAATCCAAAGCCATTTCAATTGCTAATCATTTGATATTTTAATTCATTTTTTTCTACCTTAAAATTATAAATTTAAGCCACAGTCTCTTACCACTTATGGACTACTTACCACTCTATTAACTGTCAGTGTTGTATCTCTTCCCCCAGTTCTCCCATCCTGTTCTATTTTTTGTTGTTGTTGTTTTGTTTGTTTGTTTGTTTGTTCGTTTTTTGAGATGAGATCTTGCTATGCTGCCCAGGCTGCTCTCAAACTCTTGGGATCAAGTGATCCTCCCTCCTCAGCCTCCCAAATAGCTGGGATTACAGATGTGCACCACTGCACCCAGCTCATTACTGGCATTTTTTAATTTAGAAAAAAGAAGTGCTGTAACCCAGTTATAGCAGTGGAAGTAGGAAGAAGCATGCTGATTACTCCTGTTACTTGAGTTATAAAGCCATTGAAGAAAGTAGCTGGTCTTTCCTAGATTTTATTATGTTTTCCCATCAGAATATAACTAAAGCAAAGGGACAAGAGGAGGGAATCTCAGAAAATTAACAATCCAGAGCTTTGACACTCTTAGTAATTTGTGAGAGAGTCTTTTCTTAAGCTTAGCCTAAAGCCTGGCACAGTGGACATTCGGTAAATGTTAGATGAAGAAAAAACAGGGGTATTGGTTTTATATTAAATTGCAGTGACAAAGGTACATTTTGAATGCTAGTAAGATGATGAGATTCATTCAATAAAAATATATTTCTCCTATACTCCAGTCTGACCTAACGCCTTAAATGATTGGAGCTTCATCTGATCTCTCGTGTACGGTGCGCGCCACAAAGCCTCTGTAAGATTTGTCCCAGTTGGCGGCAGTGACGAGGCCTCCTGGGGACAAACCAGGGAGCTCTCCATCCAGCACCAGTGACCACCAGCACAATATTGAATTTGATGAGCATTATGTGATTAAATAATTATTAACAAAAATAGCTACTGTTGTTTATCATTTTCAGAGGCTGCACTAACCTTTCTACATACATTATCTCATTTAATTCTCACAGGAATACCACACTGCAGGTTCTGGGTCTACCCCTTTTTACAGATGAGGAAATTGAGGTTTAAGCAAGTTGCTGAAAGTCAACCAACCAACACATGGTCAAGCTAGAAGTTGAAATCCTGTCTATCCCAGGACTGTTTGACTCCACAGTCAGTGTTTGCAGGCATGTCAGAAAATGTTGCCCATAGTTTGCTAAGTTACATGTTAAGTAGTCTCAAAATACTCTTCAATGTTTTGCTTCTCTGGTTTCTCTGCAAAAGAACTAACAGGTTCTAATGGTATAAAATGGTATAAAAGCGGCCAAACTCATAATGAAGGCTTTTTTCTTTTTTTTTTTTTTTTTTTACCGTTAATGTAGAAAAGATGATTTCTGATGAAGGGTGCCTTTACTTCAGTCTCATAGCACAGGCTCTCCCTCAGGTGGGAGGGTGAGTCAGAGGTGGATGACTATGCTTTGCTGGAGTTATTTGCGTGTGACAGGGACAGAAAGTGTGAATGCATGCAGCCTCACATCTGACGGGTACATCCTTAAGCTGCACAACTGTGGCAGCCTCAGATGAATCATGGCATTTTAGGATCCGCATGTGTCGTCAACATACGTGGGTTGAATTAGCATGGAAGCATAGTAGTACTCTAGAAACACAAATAAAAGTAAAACACACCATTGAAATACCTGCAGTTTTTCACATAGAAACCAAATGCTTGTGAAATCAGTACATTTTGAGCTTTTTGTTTTTAGAGCTAATGCTTTTGTTTACTAGGTAAGACCATCTTAGCATTTTCTATTTAAGTGTTTAAAATTCAGTCATAAAATTTCACTCTAAGCTAAAGCTGTTTATAGTAACTTAGGCTGTATGTGGGTGTATTAAGAAGGAAAAATAGGATATATTTCTAAAAAGATATATTAAAGTTTTTTTGGTTCATGCTGCTTGATTGATGATGGATAGATGATTGATTGCTAGATAGATAGATAGATCACCATAAGTTTGTTTCCATCTGAGTTTGTTTTTAGAAATGTGCCTTGGCAAAGAATCTTCTTTAGACAGTTAAGTGATATTTACAGTAATATAAATTAGAAAATGAAAACCAGATCTTGAAGTAGAAGATATAGATTCCAGTCTGGGCTTTGCTGCTTGGTGGTTGTGGCATCTTGAGAAAGTTTTCTCTGAGCCTCGCTCAGTTCCTCAGGTGTAAAACAGAATAGTAGCTGGTGCTTGGGGTCTTGGGGATGGGGAACAAATAAGATGATGATGTCAACGTGCTTTATAATCTGTAAATGCTGTACAGTTTTTTAAAGTACTGTAATTATCCAAGTTTAAAATTATCCACAGCCAGCAGATGGACTGATCTATCACCATTCTTCATCCATGAAGGTGATAATGTTTATTTTGGTCTCCTAAACACAGGTTTTGTTGTTGTTGTTGTTGTTTTACACATTTATTGAGCTTTTATGATTTGTGAGGATTTCCTTCACATCAGCAGAATTTATATGTAGATTTATAATGCCTTTGTTTACACAGACTTGTTATTTATATAGCATACCAACTCTCTGTACATGTGAATTTTATAGACACCTGAAGTTTATCTCTTTAAGTACCTAAACTTCTTTAACATAAGCTTGTTCAATAAAAATCTTCCTTTATATCATTTTTGTTGTTGATGTTATTATTATATTTTTTCCATAGACAGCATTGAGCAATGCTACATTTTCATCATGATTCAGGATCATTTAGATTGCTCAAATACTCTGTGAAATAGATTCCTTTAGGGTGGAGCTAGTAAGCGACATGGTGCTATTTACCCTTACTTTAAATGGTCCTAGATCAGTAAATTTTTTGAGTTACTGAATCAGTTTTGGTTTTTGTTTTTAATTAAAAGAGATGGGGTCTTGCTATGTTGCCCAGGGATGGTCTCGAACCCCTGGGCTCAAGCAGTCCACCCACCTGTGCCTCCGAAAGTGCTGGGATTACAGGCGTGAGCCACCATGCCCAGCCAAATCAATGTTTTTATAATCCCTCCCTTCTATTCTAGTTGTTAGCTGTCTTTTTCTTTTTTCTACTATCATGCACTTGCCTCTTTTAATTCTTTTTCCCTTCTAAGTTTCTAAATTTTCATTTACAATCTGTGGTTTGGGAAAAAGGCCAGATATATTTTAATCTTTAAGATTAAATAGGCACTTAGGTAATACATGTTAATGTATGAGGTTTGGTATATGTGCTTTGTTATGTCTTATTTTTGTTGAAGGATTTATTTTTGCTTATTTTATAAGTTCCAAGTAACGAGTTCTCTCTGGATGAATTGTTTTACACACCAACATTTACAGCCTGCATCAATTTCACCAGTTATACTTTTTTTTTTTTTTTTTGAGACAGAGTCTCGCTCTGTCACCCAGGCTGGAGTGCAGTGGCATGATCTCAGCTCACTGCAACCTCCACCTCCCACGTTCAAGTGATTCTCCTGCCTCAGCCTCCCAAGTAGCTGGGACTACAGGTGCATGCCACCACGCCCGACTAATTATTTGTATTTTTAGTAGAGATGGGGTTTCACCATGTTGGCCAGGCTGGCCTCGAACTCCTGACCTCAAGTGATCCACCGCCTTGGCCTCCTAAAGTGCTGGATTACAAGCATGAGCCACCACGCCTGGCCAATCACCAGTTTTACTTATATAGCTCTTTATTAATTTCAAAGTACTTATGTATACTTTGCCTACCTTGATCTCCACAAAATCGTGAGAGACGGGCAAGACATATTTCAATGTTTTACAGATAAGAAAGCTAAGGCATAGTTGGAGGTTATTCAGTAGATCTTAACTAGGGATTGCAGCTGAATCTCCCAGGGAAGTTTGTTCACCTGTTCATACCAGGGTATCCCAATTCCGTGGGTCTAGGGCAGAACTCAGGTATGTATATTTTGGAAAAAGATCCCAAATGATTCTAATGTGCATAGCTTTCTCAGACCTTTTTCTCTGTCCCCTCATCCCCCACCTCTGCTCCCACTGAGAACTGCTAGGTTAAAGTTTTTATCACCAGTAAGTGGTTTATTAAGATGCTTTCACCTGCAGGTTACAGAAAAGCCAACAAACAGTGGCTTAAATCTGATTTTCAGTGGTTCCACAATCAGCTGGTGTGGTGGTCAGAGTAATGCTCCCTGTATGTTACTTTATGTGGTAAAAGAGACTTTGCAAATGTAATTAAGTTTCTTGAAATGGGGAGATCATCATTATCTGGCTGGGCTCCGTGTAATTACAGGGGTCCTTATAAGAGTGGGGCAGGAGCATCAAATGCAGAAGAAGAAGGTGGGATGACAGAAGCAAGGGTTGAAATTATGTGCTCTGAAGATGCAGGAAGGGGTTATGAGCCAAGGAATGAATGCAAGGCAGCCCCTAGAAGCTGGAAAAGACAATGAAGGAGAGCCTCCCCTGAAGCCTCTGGAAGAACGCAGCCCTCTCAAAACCTTGATTTTTAGACCTCCAGAACTATATGAGAATAAATTCGTGTTATTTTCACCCACTAAGGTTATAATCTGTTACAGCAACAATAGGAAACCAGTACAACTGGGAGGTATAAAATGCAGATTCTTAAGCCCCTCCCACAGAGATAAAGTTTGAGTAGAGCCAGTGAGGATTAGGGAGCTGTGTTTAAACTAGTCCTTAGGTGATTTAGTGGCCTGTGGTTTTTGGCCCGTTGGCCCGCATCTACAGAGTTACAAAATAACCACAAGGCCATTTACTGTTTCCCTCAGATGTCTAGAGCTGGGTGGTCCCAGCATGGCAGGGGTGGGGGTGGGGGTGTCATCAAGGACCCAGGCCCCACCTGGACCTCTGCTCTACTCCCCTCAATATGTTGGGCTTTTACCCTATCCCTTTTTTTTTGTTTTGGGTTTTCTGTTTTTTGTTTGTTTGTTTTTTTTTTTTTTTTGAGACAAGTTCTCACTCTGTCACCTACTCTGTCCCCTTTTTTTGTTTTTGGGTTTTTTTTTTTTTTTTTTTGAGACAAGGTCTCACTCTGTCACCCAGGTTGGAGGGCAGTGGTGTGATGATAGCTTACTGCAGCCCCAACCTGGGCTTCCCACCTCAACCTCCCGAGTAGCTGGGACTACAGGTGCACACCAGCACATCTGGCTAATTTTTAAAAGTTATTTTTAGTAGAGATGAGGTCTCACTATATTGCCCAGGCTGGTCTTGAACTCCTGGGCTCAAGTGATCCTCCTGCCCTTGGCCTCCCAAAGTGCTGGGATTATGGGCGTGAGCCACCGCACCCGGCCTTACCCTTATTCTTGTTATATCATGGTCACAGATGGCTACCAGAAAGAAGATACCTTCTCAGAACTTCCAGCAGACTTCCCCTTATACCTGACTAGCCAGAACTGCAGCACCTGTCCATCTCCAGCTGCACAGGAGGCTGGACAGCAAGAAACCTCACATGGTATCTCAAAACATTATTCTGTCTCCCTTCTCCTCCTGGGAAACACATGCACCCCTCCAACATCACTTACCTTTCATCTGGCTGTTGTCTCCCTCCTCCAACGTGGCTGTTTAGTGTCAGGTCCTTGTACCTTTTAAAATTATCTCAGGCTGGTGGCTCACTCCTGTAATCCCAGCACTTTGGGAGTCCCAAGGCAGGAAGATCGCTTAAAACCAGGAGTTTGAGACCAGTCTGGGTAAAAAAGCAAGATCCCTGTCTCTATAAAAAATTAAAATAATAAAATGGCTCCTGTCATTTTGGAAAGAAAGCACTTTATTTAACCTTTACAACTCCATGGGATGATTAATTTCCTTTTTTTTTTTTTTTTTTTATTGATATAGATTCTCACTCTGTTGCCCAGGCTGGAGTGCTGCAACCTCTGCCTCCCGGGTTCAAGTGATTCTCGTGCCTTAGCCTCCCAAGTAGCTGGGATTACAGGCACGTGCCCCCACACCCGGCTAATTTTTTGTATTTTTAGTAGAGACGGGGTTTCACTGTGTTAGCTAGGATGGTCTCAATCTCCTGACCTCGTGATCCGCCTGCCTTAGCTTCCCAAAGTGCTGGGATTACAGGCGTGAGCCACTGCACCCGGCCTCAAATGTCATTTTCTTATCAAGGTACATTCAACCACCTCTTTAAAATTGCAGCCCTGCCCCACACATACACACTCAAGCACACATTACCCATCCATTTTTTCCTGCTTTATTTTTCCCATAGCACTTAATCTCTAACATACCATATAATTTACGAACTTATTCCACTTTCTCCCACCATCCTGAATGTAAGATCCGGGAAAACAGGGATTTTGTGTTTTGTTTGCAGCCATATTCCAGCTCCTAAAACTAGCATATAGTTAGGCCGGGTGCAGTGGCTCATGGCTGTAATCCTAGCACTTTGGAAGGCTGAGGAGGGCAGATCACCTGAGGTCAGGAGTTCGAGACTAGCTTGGCCAACATGGTGAAACTCCGTCCCTACTAAAAATACAAAAATTTGCCTGGCACGATGGTGCACGCCTATAATCCCAGCTACTCCAAAGGTTGAGGCAGGAGGATCGCTTGAACCCAGGAGGCAGAGGCTACCGTGAGCCAAGATCATGCCATTGCACTCCAGCCTGGATGACAACAGTGAAACTCCGTCTCAAAAAAAAACAAAACAAAACACTACGACATAGTAAGCATTCAATAAATTGTTGTTGGGCTGGACGTGATGGCTCACACCTGTAATCCTGACACTTTGGGAGGCCAAAGCAAGCAGATCGCTTGAGCCCAGGAGGTTGAGGCTTCAGTGAGCTTGATCATGCCACTGCACTCCAGCCTGAGAGTTAGAATAAGACCCTGTCTCAAATAAATAATAAATAGATAGATAGATAGATAGATAGATAATTGTCGAATGAACACATTCTTTATGCATGATTCCGATTAGGTCTATTGGACAAATTTCTAGAAATGAAATGACCACATTACAGGATATAGAAATTTTAAAAGGTTCTTGATACACATCTCCAAAACCCTGTCTTTCCCAAGGTTAAATCAGTTTATACTCACATCAGTAACTGTGAGACAACCTGTCCACTGTACCCTCACATTGTTATCAGCTTTAAAATAACTTTAGCTAGCTTAGTATGTAAAAATTACAGTTCTTTTAAATTTGTATTGCTTTTTCATGCATTGCTTCCCTTGATAATGATGAGTTTGGGTCCTTTGCTCATTTATAAAATTTTGTTTTAGTGTTTTCTAATTTAGTATTGATGGTTTTTTAATTGATTCATAAGACCTCTTTAGGTTATAAAGTTACTAAGTCTTTGTTACCTGTGTTGCAGTTATTTTTCCTAGTTTGTCATTTAAAGAAAATTTTTGCTTATGGTGCTTTTTGTTATATAGTTTTTGTTAATGTAGTCAGTTTTATCTTCATGGCTCTTTTGCTTTATGTTTGGAAAGGTCTTATCTACCTCTAAGATAAATTAGTCATCTGTAATTTCTTTTAGTTCTCTTGTATTTCTTAATGTTATTCTTTAATCCCTGTTGTTTTATCATATTGTATGAGGCAAGGACCTAATGTTAGTTTTTCCTCCCTAAATAATAAACCATTCATTGCATGTGCCTCCCTTACCTCACTTATAAGAATGTGTCTTTAGTGTATACTAAATCTTTTTACTAAAGTCTGTTTCAAGTGTTTCAATTCAGATTCATTTATATTTTTCTTTTGCCAGAATCCAACTCTTAATTATTGTTTTTAAATATATTTTAATATCCTTTTTAAATTTTTATTTCATTTTTTCCTCATTTGTTGGTTTAAGTAAATGTTAAAATCATTCAGTAAAGTTCAAGAATAAATGGGGATCTAACTTCCTAAAGTGAAAACCACATCATGCCATTCTCCCATGGAAGATCTCTTAATGACTTCAGAACATAAAGGCCACACTCAGTGTTGCCTCCAAGACCTTCCTAGACCTGCCCCAGCCAAACTCTCTAGTGTTATGTATTGCTACTCCCTGCCTGAAATTTACACTTCAGATCTGTACCCACATCACATGCTATTTCTCACCTCCCTATCTTTGCTCATCCTGTTCCATCTGCCTTTAATGACCTTGACTAATGACGTTGACTAATTCCTCTTTACCCTAAAATCCACTTACTGGCCTCATTCCACACTGGCCAGGCTCTGTGGCCACTCCTGCATGTTGCTTACACCCACCAGGTAACCCATTGCATCACAATGATGAGTTAATCTTCCACCTGAACTGGGTGGGAGCATCTCTTGTTCATTTTGTATTTCTAGGACCTACCATACTACCTGTCATACAGTAAGTCATGTGGATGGATTAGAGGAGAATATTCGAGACTGGAAATTGGGAGACAGATTGTTGCCATAATCAAAGTGAAAGATAACTAGAGTATTGACTAGGGCAGCGGTGGGAGAAAGGGGACATATATGGAAAATAAGAGAGAAGATTGACAGGACTTTGTGTCTGGATGAAAGTGAGGGTAAGAGAGATGGAAGAACGCTTTGAATCTGAGATTTCCAATGGAGACTCCAGGTGGATGTTGTACCTTAACCATATTTAGGCATTTGGGAAGTAGGGGGCAATTTAAGGAGAATATGATTCGGACAACTTTAGATGTGCTGTGAGTTGGAGATGCCTTTACTATATCCAGTGGAGATGTCTGATAGGCAACGGGACATGAATAGGTTAATTATATGCTTTTATCATTCAAACCAGGACCTTTTTGAAATTGACACAGGGTGCTATTAATAATTATGCCAGGATAACAAGCATAACAGGAATGACCCTTATAAACTGGGTTGCATAGTCTTCCTATATAAAAAGGTCACATCTGGAACTCAGAGAGAAAGGTCTGGAATGTAGTTAATGATTTGTGAGTCATTAGCATGTAGGTGCTCTGAGAATGGGTGAGATTGCCTAGGGAGAGTTTCTAGGATAAGAAGAGAAAAGGGGCAAGACAAAACCATAGGGAATACTAATATTTACATAGTTAATTAGGTAACTGGGATTATTAACTGGGAAATTGTTTTTCAAAACACTTACATTCCTAAATTTTTCTGAGGATTCTAATCTCCTAATCAACCATTCCCATGTCTGCTCCCAACCCGGCCATGAACCATGGCCATCTCCATCCCGCCCCCACCACAGTACTTTACCCCTCTCTGGCCCTCTCTGCAGCCAGAAGTTGTTGCTGTTGTTTTTTAAGTTTAAAACTACAGGTTTATAGGGAGGGCAGAGGAAGAGGAACCAACAAAGGAAACTACAAGTGGCCAAGGAGACAAGAACCAGGAGACTACAGTTCAACTTGAAGGAAACCTTTCGAGGTGGCCAGTAATGTCAGATGCTACAGAAAGGCTAAGTAGTATGAGGAGCTGAGAAGTGTCCATTGGCCATGGCATTTAGGGGTCACTGTTGCCCGTTTGTGGGATGGTCAGTAGAATTGTCCTGCAGTAGGCAGAGGAAGCAGGAAGAAAAGCTGTAGATAGACAGAAGTAGCTACCAGCAGCATTCCTGCAGCATTAAACATGGGGAGATTGATTCCTGTTTTAAAAGTGAAGATAGAATACAGTGAATTTGTAATTTATTGATTGCAACAAGGAGCCAGTAGCAAGGGCAAGGCTGAATGTACAAGAGAGGGAAGAAATACCAATCTTCAGTCATGTTGAAGTCATGTTTTGCTCAGTCTCATTCCCTTGTCAGGAGCACCTGTGCTGTGTTATAGTTGAATGCCACCAGTCTGTTCTAATAGGTGTCACTTTGACTTTAAAGACTACCATCTAAATGTCTTTCTGTTTGGTTGGCGTGGGATCTAGATTGTTCTTCCTCTTTTTCTAAAGACTCAAGATGGGAACCTTTGAAGAGAATATGAATTTGTCTTCTAGTTGCATTGATTTGCTGACCACTGGTAAAGTGCTAATAACCCATCAATCTAGATATATGGGTTAATGTGATGTATCCTTGTTGATAGATTTAGAAACATATACTGCACGTGAACCTACTCCTTTAGTACATATATGTGTGTCTCTCCATGATGTCATGTGTATTAGGTGGAAAAGTGAGTTTTTACACCAAAACTTTTTATCTTGAGAAGTTCCATTAAGAAAAAGATGTTAAAATACAAACTGTTGTTTTCTGATTTGCTATCTCATAGTAAGCAGTTAGTTGTAAGATTAACTTCCTCAGAGGAAAGAAGGCAAGGACACCAGCAAAAGGAAAAGAAATGTTTAATTGCTCTGTGAAGGCCCCAACATGCTCTGAAAAGTAAAGATTTCAGGCTTAATGTGCATGGAACAAAAGGCCGTTGTGAGCTGTGTACAAGAGTTGGTGAGAGTTTGTATTCTGCCCCTTTTTTCTGTGGGAGTTATTTCCTGTTGTTGACTAGAGTTCTTTATTTAGAACCACCTAGCTTCAGAATGCCTGCTAGCTTGCAGAAAAGTGTGTACTTAAAACATAGGCTTATTTCAAGACAATCTCTTTGAAAAAAAAGTCACACTACACATGCACTGAAACATCATGTTCCCAAAGGTCAAGATCCCCAATAAGAAGAGACATAAGAAGGAGCTGCAATGCGTTTGGTGTAGCACTTGGTGGTCACCTGAACACCCAGTGAAAGATATTTTATGGAGAAACTGTGTTTCTATTTTTTGTTTTAAAAAAAACAAAAAAACAAGATTTCACTTTTTAGTGCTGAGTTCTTTGTCATTTTAAGGAAGTAACAAGAAGCCTTCCATATTTTGTGAGGAAGATTTATCCTTGTTAGCATGATAGAAGTTCGCCTGGCAGGTAAGAAATACACCCAAAACAGGCTTTAAACCACTTATTCTCTTATACTTGAGCGATGAGCTGGGCTTCCTATTGAAGAACTTTAGGTTGATTTAGCATTATCATTGGATTTTACAGTCTAATATTGAGAGCGAGAAGGATAATATATCAGAACGAATGAGAAGAATAAATTGTTTATTACTGAAATAATGGGGAATAAATGAATGCTTGCAATACAAATATTGTCCAATATTAACAAGTGCTAGAAGTTGTAGGAAAAAAAATCTTACACGGTTCTACATCATGGGAACCATAAGGAAGAAAGAAGAGAAAATGTATTTCTTTAACTTACTATATTCTGAAACAATGAAATAATTAGAATACATTTATTTGCTTTTGATACTTTGATACTTTTTAAAAAGACATCTCCTGTGTGTCTCTCCCTGATTCTATTACCCTCCTCCTGTTACCAGAGGTAACTACTTTCTTGAATTTTTAAATCTATTTTCTATAATTGTATACATATATATGTAAACTATATATACAGTGTTTTGCATGTTTAAAAATATGTTATATAAATGGTGTTGTATATATTTTATAACTTGCTTTATTTTAGTCAATATTTGTTTTTGAGATAAAGTTTTATATTTTGAGATCAACACACAATACATGGTACCTTTAGTTCTTTTTTTTTTTTAATTTTAAGTTTTTTTGGCTGTAAGTTTATTCAGTGCAAAATAATCCTCTCCAATTTTACTGAGGTGGCTGACCACGTCCACGACCAAACCCGCCTCTAAACTGGAATTCGGTTGCTGACCCAGCCCCAGCCTCGGCTTTCTTGTTGGCATCAGGGGGCACAGCACTCCGCCTGTAGGTATCTCTGTCTGCTTCCCTTCTTGTGAGTCTTGCAGGTTGCTCACGCCCCAGACCTTTAGGCCGAGGCCTGCCAGCCTCTGGATGGCTGTGGCGTAGGGTAGCAGGCACAATCTCTGGGGGCAGATGAAGGTACCAGTAGAAACGTCTGCAGGCAAACTGTTCCTTCATGCAGCCTCAGGACTTGAGAGACTGCATGGCCTTCATGACATGAAGGTTGGGCACATTCTTGTCTGCCAGCTGTGGGTGCTTAGGCATGTGGACATCCTTCTTTGCCACCATGACTCTCTTCTTAAAAAGGAGTTCATAAACGGCAATCTGGTTCTTCTTAGGCATCAACATCTCCGTGGCTTTAGGGTCTGGGGCCAGGGCTGGAAAGACCTTTAGTTCTTTTTAACCACTGTAGTTTTCAAGGGTATCGTCTTGATCTTTCAGGTTACTTACAATATTTTGCTATTACAAGCAATACTGCCACGAAGATTCTTCTCCTATGTCTCCATGGGGATAAAAACAAGAGTCTCTCTAGATTCTAGACTTAGCCCTTCTCATCCAGAATTCCTTGAGGGAATTAAGCCCCAATCTCTTAAGGTATCTTTGTAGGGTAATGAATTAACTTATGTAAGTCTGGAATCATTCAGATGTTGAGCTGGAGCTGGAGATTGATAGCCACTCCTAAGAATGAATGTGCTAATCTCTTCCTAATTCTTGAGTTCAGTTGGGAGGCTTGAAATCAGCCATGGTGTGGGTATTTATACCACAGAAATCAGCAAATGCTACAAATAAAAGCTTCCTTCCCTATCCCCCTAGCTGGTTGTTAAACATTTGCTAGCACATCACAGATTTTAACTTTATACCATCCTTGGGAGAATTGAGGAAACAGTCACTTGAATCCTTTTCTGTAGAGCTTATTTTTCTATATGAGAAAGACTGTATGTGGCAGGGTGTGTGCATCTCCAACTTTACTAGACAGTGCCTAATTAGGCTGGGCATGGTGGCTCAGGCTTATAATCCCAGCACTTTGGGAGGCTGAGGCAGAACGATTACTTGAGCCTAGGAGTTCAGGACCAGCCTGGGCAACATAGTGAGACCCCATCTCTACAAAAACCCATAAAAATTAGCTGGGCACGATGATGTGCACCTGTGGTCCCAGCTATTTGGGAGTCTCAGAGGATCGCTTGAGCCCGGGAGGACAAGACTGCAGTGACCCGTGCTGGCACCATTGTACTCCAGCCTGGGCAACAGAGCAAGACTGTCACAGAAACAACAAACAAACAAAGAAAATGCCTAATTATCTCCAAAGTGGTCATACCAAATTATATACCCACAAGTTTTATGAGAGTTCCTTTTTATCTGCCTTTTCGTCAGTATTTGATATTGGTATACATATAAAACTTTGATTTTTATCAATTTGATAGCTATGAAATATCTCTTTATAATTTGCATTTTTCTTTTTTTGTAGAAATGAGGATCTAGCTGTGTTGCCCAGGCTGGTCTTGAACTCCTGGCCTCAAGTGTCCTACCACCTCAGCCTCCCAAAGTGCTGGGATTAGCGGCATGTCCACTGACACAACCTGATTTGCATTTTTCTTTTTACTGATGAAGTTGACTGCCTATTCATGTGTTCATTGGACATTTTAGTTTCCTCACCCATTTTTCTATTGGGTTTATATGTCTTTTAAAAGATTGATTCAGAGGAGTTCTTTGTTAATTCTGAATACTAATCTTTTGTTGATTCTATTTCTATGAATCATGTATATCATTTGACAATCTTTAGCTTGCCTTTAACTTGTTTGTAGTGTATTTTATGTAAGAAATGTTTAATTTTAGTGTAATCAAAGCTATTGATATTTTTCTTTATGGTTTGTTCATTGGGTGTTGTTCATTTGTTTCTTAAATAGAGTCCCTGCAGGAAACAGAATTCCACTGAAATGATTCAACTAAAGAGACACTAGTGAAGGGACATTTTACAGAGATGTGACAAAAGTTGAGGCACAGAAGACAAATAACTGTAGGAAGCTGTTACTATCTTTAAGCCTAAAGGGGAAAGGGGAGGAAATGGTGTTGCTAGAACCTAGTGGGAGTTGGCATCCTTGGAGAAGGGGCCACCTGGCAGAAGCTGTAGTTGTGGAGGGATGTGTACTCACAGATGAGGGCCCAAAGCAGGAAGGAGGAGGGAAGAAGTACCCCAGCTTCTCTACCTTCTGACCCATTGATCTCCTTCTGGTACCTTCTTTGTCTGAATCCAGTTGGAAGCTAGTGAGCAAAGGAACTTGAGTGAGGTTGTCCCTAGATGTCAACATTTCAAGGCATGGAGCCAAGCAGAGGCAAGTGGAGAATGAATCTCAGATGAACTATAATCAGCACACTTTCCTTATCCTAAAGCCATAAACATATTTTCATATATTATATTCTCTCCCAAAAGTTAAAAATTTTGTTTTACCTATTTAGATTTTAGTCTACCTGAAATATATTTTTTTGTAAATATTAGGCACCTAATTTATTTTTCATACAGGTAATCAGGTGGCCCTGAGCTATTTATTTATAATTTTTTTGAGACAGTCTCGCTCTGTCACCCAGGCTGGAGTGCAGTGGTACCAACATAGCTCACTGCAGCCTTGACCTCCTGGACTCAAGCGATCCTCCCACCTCAGCCCCCTGAGAAGCTGGGACCACTATGCTCAGCTAAATGTTGGTTTTTTGTTTTGTTTTGTTTGTTTTGTTTCTTTTTGAGATGGAGTCTCGCTCTGTTGCCCGGGCTGGAGTGCAGTGGTGCAATCTTGGCTCACTGCAACCTCTGGCTCCCAGGTTCAAGTGATTCTCCTGCCTCAGCCTCTTGTAATCCCAAATAGTTGGGATTACAGGAGCCCGCCAGCACGCCTGGCTAATTTTTTTTGTATGTTTAGTAGAGATTGGGTTTTGCTATGTTGGCCAGGCTGGTCTCGAACTCCTGACCCCATGATCTGCCCGCCTCGGCCTCCCAGAGTGCTGGGATTACAGGCTTGAGCCACCGTGCCCGGCCTGCTCAGCTAATTTTTAAAATTTTTGTAGAGACAGGGTCTCTTCATGTTGCCCAGGCAGGGTTCAAGCAATCCTTCTGCCTCATCCTCCTGAAGTGCTGCGATTATAGGCGTGAGCCATCATGCCCAGCCCTGAGCTACTTATTGAATTCTTTCCTTACTGATCTGTAATTTCACTTCAGTCATGTATTACACTTCCATATATATGTGGTTCTGAACTCTCAATGGTTCTGTTCCATTGATCTATTTATCTGTACCTATGTCAACTCTACTCTGTTGTAATTACTAGAGCTTTATAATAAGCTCTGATAGGACATGTCCCCCATCTTGTTCCTTAAGCTTATTACAACTGTGTTTGGCTCTTTTCTATTTCAGATGAATTTTAGGATTCATTTGCCAAGTTCCACTGAAGGAAAATATGGGATTTAAATTGCATGTAATTTGTTGATAAGTTTGGGGGAGAATCTGCATGTATATAGCATTAAGTATTCTTTTCCATTAAATGGTATGGCTCCCCATTAATTTTTATCTTTTCATGTGATGAACTTTTGGAAAGGTGTTTGTTTTCTCACTTTTCATTTTTGGCTGTAATGAGAAAATAGTAATTCTGGAATCGTTATTCTCATTGCTGTTAATTGTTATTAAAACTAAAAGCATGATGTCTCACAGTTTTAAAGGGGCAACAAATCAGAATGGATTGAAAATCAGTATCGGATTAAAAATTTTTTCTACCTTTTTGTAATTTGGGCTTTTCTTAAAGGAAGCTAAACAGAAATTATGTTGAAATTATCAATATTAGTCCCACAAAAATGATTTTTCCGTAGCCCAGTACTGGATTGTGCTGTACTCTGTGTAAAGAGGCCAAATGAATAGCTCTGCACTCATAGTGAGGGAATCTGGCACTTTTTAAGTGAGATTTTTGACTTGTTGTGACTCTTTCAGATGTATGTTTTCTTTTAAATGAATCATCTTTAAATATATGCATTGTCTGAGCAAGTTCAGGATTGTAAAGTGTACATTTAATTGTAACAGAACAGAACAGCAGTGGGCGTCTGTGCTACAGATGATATTCTTAGGGTATTTGCTGCCATCCACTCTCCTTTCTAAATTTGGTGTTACAGATTCAACTTCTGTTTTTAAAAAGGGAAGTTGCAGATAGATCATTCACACTATTATTTTCTCCTTAAAGCCAGCTTCTCTGCCCATGTAAGGAGTTTCCTATAACCTAAACAAGACTTCTCCAAGAAAACCGCTTTGAAACAAATATTACTTAGCAAGATTAAATCTTTTGTTCAATATTTAAAGTATATTTTTGAAAAAACAATTGACTACTTACACAAGTGTACCTAATGTGGTATTGGTGTCTGAGCTGCTTGCTTTATTTTCTTCCTACTTGACTTTACTCTGCATTTCTGAAATTTTAGATATGAAAACTTAAAAACTAAAAACAAAAACAAAAAAAGAGAAAGAAAACAAAAATTATACATTTTATTTTATTTTCATTCATTCTTTAATTTGTTTTGATTCAGCTCTGTTGCCTAGGTTGGAGTGCAGTGATGCGATCTCAGGTGACTGCAACCTCTGCCTCCTGGACTCAAGCAATTCTCATGCCTCAGCCTCCCGAGTAGCTGGGAATACAGGCATGTGCCACCATGCCCAGCTAATTTTTTTGTATTTTTAGTAGAGACGGGGTTTTGCCATGTGTGCCAGGCTGGTCTCAAACTCCTGGCCTCAAGTGACCTGCCCACCTCAGCCTCCCAAGGTGCTGGGGTTACAGGCATGAACCACCATGCCTGGCTATAAATTTTAAATTGTGTGTGTGTGTGTGTGTATATACACACACACATACACACACACACACATATATTCCAACTTAAAGCAAAAGACTAGTATTAGACAGGTTGGATAATTTTGAAAACGTCTTGTTTATTCTGGCAACAGGTCTTTAAAAGACAATTCTACATTAGCGACTAAAAGGTAAAGCCTACACAGTCTTGGCAAGTGTTACCTCTCCCCTAGAAAACTAATAAAAATTCATGTGGCAAAGGGCTGATTCATTTTTAGTTGTATATTGTGTTTACACTTAAACTGTATCCTCTGTTCACGTTTATTTCCTAATGATGCCTCATAGCCTAAACTTGGAGGCACTTCCTGGGCACCTATTCACATTAAAGTCTTGATTTTTTTTTTAACTTCTCTAAGTAGAATTTTTATAGCTGAGACTTCAAAAAATGGTTTAAATATATTATTTACATTACAAAAATCACCATACTTAAAAGTCCTCTTTACTTATAAGGCTTAAAGTTACTCAATCCTAGATAGTTTCTACAATAGATATAAGAATATGTAAACCAAAAGATAGAATTTAGTCTAGCCAATCATATAAATTTGCTTGATTTTAAAACATAAAAACATTTAGCATTAGAGTAATACTTTGGAAAAAAAAATTTTTCCTGTCATCACTTTGCCATTTTTTCCTCAGAATTAACAGATAAAATTCTTAACTACTGTCATATTTTTGTATTCCATGAACAAAAGGGTGTGAAGGTGACAGTGTTAAATGCTCATTTGAACCATTCAGGTAGCCATTGGAAAATTTGGATAGAGAAGTCTTTTTTTTTTTTTTTTTTTTTTTTTTTTGAGACAGAGTTTAACTCTTGTTGCCCAGGCTGGAGTGCAGTGGCGCCATCTCAGCTCACTGCAACCTCTGCCTCCCGGGTTCCAGAGATCTCCTGTCTCAGCCTCCTGAGTAGCAGGGATTACAGGCACCCGCCACTATGCCTGGCTAATTGTTGCTATTTTTAGTAGACACGGTTTTTTGTTTTTTTTTTTTTAATTTATCTTCAAGTTGATGGCCTAAGCATATATTTTGGTTTTCTTCAACCCGTATCTGTCTTTTTTATTTAACCTAAAAATCAAATGCTGCTGTTTTAAAATGTTATTTGACTGATACTTTTCATTCTTAAAGTAAGTACGCAGAGAAGAATCTTCATTAAAAAGTACAGAATGGTGAGATTCTGGCAATAATTTGGTGTTTATCTGCAAGGCTGTTCCCCATGTAATGATCCTGTTAAAATTAACTCTTAACAGTACATACTTCATGAGAGAAATTTTAGCAGGAAAGATTAACCTTTTGAGTTTAGGAAGCTGGTGTAAGTGCCTCAGCATTCCTCATTGGTCCACTTATTGAGTGATCCTTATTGAATGCCTACTATGTCAGGCAGTGCTGTAGAGGCTAGAGACAGGGTGGTAAACAAGAATGACTGTGTTATAAACCTTACTGGAAATGAGTGAGGGGCTAGAGGATATGATGAGTTTTCTTTCTTTTTTGTTGTGGTGGTTGTGGATTGTTAATTATGTGGGATAAAATATGGTGCTAACAAGGCTAAGGATAGGCAGGGTTGGAGTTTTTTGTATAAAAAATAGAATTGTTATTCCATGACCTGTGTAGAGAGATGGAGCTAAGCAGCATCCAGTTCCTGGCCCAGCACTACCCTCCTGTTAGTCTCTGCATGTTGACTCTGTATTTCCTGGCTCTGCACCATTTGCTGTTTCTGAGGAGTGTATGCTCTTCTCAAGACGCTCAGCACTCCTGGCTTCCACAGAATGCTTCAGTGAATGTTAGATCCTTTCTTTGACCCTGGAGTCAGCTTGATAAAGAGTTCCATTGGTAGGTCCTTCTCAGATCCTCTGTTTAGTCCTTTATGAGATGTGGGTAGTAGTACCTGCCCTGCCTATGGCACAGGGAAGGTATTATGAAGAGCAAACAAGTGGATCCATATGAAAGCACCTTGTGGCCGGGCACGGTGGTTCACGCCTGTAATCCCAGCACTTTGGGAGGCTGAGACGGGCGGATCACCTGAAGTCAGGAGTTCGAGACCAGCCTGACCAACATGGAGCAACCCCGACCCCGTCTCTACTAAAAATACAAAATTAACCAGGTGTGGTGGTGTATGCCTGTAATCCCAGCTACTTGGGAGGCTGAGGCAGGAGAATCACTTGAATCCGGGAGGCAGAGGTTGCAGTGAGCCGAGATTCTGCCATTGCACTCCAGCCTGGGCAACAAGAGCAAGACTCCGTCTCAAAAAAAAAAAAAAAGAAAGCCCCTTGTAAATTGCCCTGCTGCTATACAAACTTAGGGGGTAGGGGTATTCCCAGTCTCACAGCTGGGTGACTTGAACCCTAAGGGGTAACAAATCTAGAAGAATATGGATAGAACTGCTCAAGTCCATCTTCTGGACTTAAAATAATTCAAAGAACATATTGAAGAGACCACATTATCATTATTTGTATTTCTAGTCCTTTCATTTAGAAATATGTGGACATGAACTTGGTTTTATATTCTTCCAGACAAGCTGAGCAGCTTCCAAAGCATTTTATCTCATTTTAGCCCTAAAACTCCTCCATGAGGATATTCACAGTGTAATCACTGTTTCATACACTCTTAGCTCTAGGGAGGGGCTCTTGAAATCTTTGAGTCCAAGTTCCTTTTTTTGCCAGGTGTCGAAGCAGGCCCACTGCAGAGGGTCTGATTCGGCCTCCCTGCTCACTGTGGCTGACGAGCTAGCCCTGAAATCACCTGACTCAACAACCCTATGCTCTTTTTATTTTTTTTTTTATTTTTATTTATTTTTTTTTTTGAGACGGAATCTCGCTCTGTGGCCCAGGCTGGAGTGCAGTGGCGCAATCTCGGCTCACTGCAAGCTCAGCCTCCCGGGTTCACGCCATTCTCCCGCCTCAGCCTCTCCGAGCAGCTGGGACTACAGGCGCCCGCCACCACGCCCGGCTAATTTTTTTGTATTTTTAGTAGAGACGGGGTTTCACCGTGGTCTCGATCTCCTGACCTCGTGATCCGCCCGCCTCGGCCTCCCAAAGTGCTGGGATTACAAGCGTGAGCCACCGCGCCCGGCCCCCTGTGCTCTTTTGACCAGAACTGGTGCTGATCCTAAATCTGTGACCAGTCAATTAAGAAACTTAAAAGTCATAGATTTATCAAGCTTAAGTAATTAATGTGTACAAGATCTTCAAACTCCTAGTCCAGGACTTTTCCTCTTACCAAGCTGGTTCCTGGGGGCAAGAAAGGTCTGTGCAATTTCTAACATTCATCGAAAGTTTCTGTGGAAGCTAGAAGTGCTCAGTGCCTTGAGAAGAGTGGGAACTTCTCAAGAATGATGGATGGCTTATAAACAGGAAGAAATACAGAGTCGATGCATAGAGGTGATGTGTGTTGTGTAGGGAGCTGGGGACGGGAGATGTTTCTGAGAAGTGACCACCAGTCTTAGTGGAGTAGTGTCCCTGCAGGAGGGAACCCTGGAGTTGTCAGAGTCACCAAGAAAGTTCTTTGCATTTTGATAGACTGCACAAGGCTTTTGAAGATTCAGTGGAAAATGGAATAGGAAGGAAGCTGATGCCTAACAGAAGCCATCTTCTCCAGTAATAGAAGGGACTGATCCCAAGTGCTAGAAAAAAAGGAAATGGTTTTAAAAGCATTTTCTTTAAATATTGCCATGAAGATTGTGTTTCAGGTTTAGATTTACATATTGTCAGATTTTTAAAAGAGAAAAAGGTGTGTCTTTAACAGACAAGTGAAACCTCCCTCAGAAGGTAAGAAGCAGTCGTTGCAAAGCAGTTCAACGTAACAACATGGAAAGCTTTGCAAAGGGGCCTTCACTGGAGCTGTAGTTCTGCTTTTATGAATTGTGACTTCAGGGAGGAGCAGAAAAAAACCATGACAAAAGCAGGTGGAAGAAGAGATGGAGAAAAGTTTGCAGAAGTAGAGGAGTTCACTTGCTGCTTCGATAGAATTGTTTTAAATTGTTAGTGGCTGAAAAGGACTGAATCTGCCTGTGCCATCTTTGTGAGAGTATTTACTTTTCCAAATCATCGTATCCTCTATTGACTCCTTGATAATCAGTTAGGTGATGTGACTTCCAGAACTTTATTTTGAAGATTTATTCCAATATTCAGTTATCCGAATGATGAGTCCACAGTTAGGATGTCCGTATTTTCCATGAAAAGCTTATTTAGCCTAGCTGGCTCTATACAATTCATTTAATAACTGAAACATTTATCTTTTTTGCCATAAAACCAAGACCAATATTTGCAAGGTATATAGATGGATGATCATTACTGGCATTTCAGGTGGAACCTGAAAGATAAAAATTTAATAAAAGCAAAGGAAAAATGAAATTAAGTTCAAAACCTGTTGTAAAGTCTTTGTTTCTCAGTTTATATATCCAGTTTGCCCCTTGTGTTTTTGTGTGCTAATTTGTGCTAATTAAGTGCCAAAAGTGGCCTTCAGTTAGTGCACTAGTGTACTGGTCTGTAAGATGTGAGGGCACAGAAACGTTCAAAAGAGAAGCAGTGAAGTGTAAACTAGTACCCAGAACTACAAAATGATGCCGAGAAGTACTTCTCTGAAATTAAACTCAGGAGCATTTTTAAAATTTACCATCACAGTTCTATACTTATAAAAGGAATGTTTCTTTTCTCCCTAAACAGATATGTTCCTGGTAGTTAAATGTGGATGACTAGCCTAATTTCTTATAACTGTTCTAAAGTTATATGAAAGTGAGAGGCAGATCTTCTAAATTCTGGATGAGGCCCTCAGAGTAGGATTATTTTAAATGGGATTTTGTTTTGAGACAAGATCTTACCTACATTGGAATGCAGTGGTATGGTCATTGCTCACTGCAACCTTGAACTCCTGGGCTCAAACAATCCTCCCACCTCAGCCTCCTTAGTAGCTAGGACTATAGGCATGCATCACCATGCAGGGCTAATTTTTTCATTTTTTGTGGCGATGGGGGTGTCGCTATGTTGGCCAGAATGGTCTCAAACTCCTGGCCTCAAGTGATCCTTCTGTCTAGGCCTCCCAAATTGCTGGGATTACAGGTGTGAGCCACTGCACCCAGCCCTTAAATGGGCTTTTAAATCTCCCAAAGAGTGAGAACAAAATTCACATATTCGCTAAGCACTTCTTATCCAACGACATGATTTGAAATAAATAATATTTTGTTGAATAAATAATATTTCAAATCATGTCATTGCATACTGAAGGGAGCTGACTTCAAAAGTGTGGGAAGTGCCTTTCCTTATCCTCATAGACTTGAATTTCTAGGGCTGGGTAGAGATTGCTGTCCTGGCCTGTGTGTGACTCAGCCTTGGGGTAGGGGGTTGCATAAGGGGAGGGAGAGGGTTAACCAGCTGGTGTTAACCACATTGGCAGCTGTTGAAGCTGCCAGCTCACTTGAACTTCTTGGGCAAAGATGCCAGATTCTAAAAGTGGGGGAAGTGGGAGCTATTTGTAATGTGCGCATTGATAAGATGTTACAGCCTTCAGAGGTATAAAGAGATGGAAACCATTTCACTCCAAAAAACGCAGGTTGCTGGTCTCGTAAGAGCGCAAACCTTTGTTTGAGCAGGTACAGAATACAGACCTTATGGACTTCAGCAGAATCCTGTCTACCCTAGTGACACAAAATTGTCACTTTGACTTAAATCCTGTTATTTTATACAGAAACACTGCATTTGGTGTAATCTATTTGCTAGAAAATATCCAAGTGTCATAAAAGTTCTGCAAGTGTTAACTTCCTGCTTACTTTAATTCATGAATAACAGTTTAAATTCACGAATAGCAGTTTAAATTCACTTTAAATTCAACAGAGCTAATGCCTGTAGCCTCCTCTACAAAGATATCACAGGAAGAGATTATTGCAGCTTCTATTTCAATGGCTTTTCCTTAAAGTGAGCACTGAAAGTATAAGTGAGTGGGTGGTTAGGAAACTGTTAGTAGTTAATGTCCTCTCTAAACTGCAGAACTCTGGAAATGAAAATATCTTGGCTTCACAGCAAAATGTTTGAATGTTATGCCACTCAGGCGCAAACTGAGCAAGACCTGCAGAGGGCCGGTGAGCACAGCTTCCATAATATCTCATTTTGAACGCCATTATAATGAGACTTTGCAAAGAAATCCACAAATGATTAGCTTTTGGCTTAGGTTATACTGTATAAGACTTCAATTATACTGAGGGTCCAGTAAAAACCTTTTCCATCGTCCTTAAAGATAAAACAAGAAGCGTTGTCTCCTCTATCAGCATTTTAGCACAAGTTTAATTTCGATGAGATCATCAATTTGATTGATAACAAATCATTACAGAACAGTTTAAACAAGTCTAAATTTCTCTTGATGTTAACGACTTACAATCACCTTTATGTTAGGTCTTAAAGCTTTATTATCCTTAAATACAACTAGTATAGTGGACCATTAAACTCCAAAGTGATCTGAAATGATATTGATTGGGGTGGCAGCCAAAATTTTAAGGTGCCTGCCTGCATTGCTTTTTACATCTTGACACTGAATGCACGTGTAATTTTTAAAATAATCATTAATTTTCCAGTGGAACCATCTATCTGGCCTCTTTTCCCTAGTGCTCTGAAATTCTCACCGTTTGGGCATACACACATTCTCTTCCAACTAGTATAAATTTCCCTGGTAAATTTAAGTAGTTCGAAGCATAAGCTTACTCCACAGGAGGGAAAGGCTATCAACGTGAAACTTGTGGGCAGAGGACTGCGCCTCCGACCTGGCTGCGTCTCCTAGCCTGGCTTCCCTCCTGCCGGGTCTGCACCGCGGCCCGGCCCGCCCCGACGGATGCAACTCGTTCGGTCCGGCTCCCAAAGTGCCGTGGACTTGGTGACCCACTTCTCGCGTCGGGCTGAGGCCACGCAGGCAAGGGACTTTTTTTGTCCCCGGCTCACGGCTGGAGCCCCCATCCTGCCATTCGGACCAGTGCGGGCCTCAGAGGAGTGTCCCGCAGCGGACCCCCGCCCAGGAACCCCGCAGGCAGCGAGACGAGCGCCCGGGCCAGCTCTCTGCCCCTCGCCCCCCGCGGGGACCCTGCCCGCCCCGCTGACCGGCCCCACGTTGCCAAATAGCTCAAATGCTTGTCATATTTGCGGTCGCGCGACTCCGCGGGCTGTGCACGCGCTGCACTCGCCACCGCCTTTGTCACCAGCCGCTTCGTCATTCGCCTGAGCACTTCTAGAGTGTGTGGGGGGCGTTACTAGTGGCAGTGGTGGTCCTCGGGCCGGAGTGTCTCCTTCTGTCTCCCCTTTTCTTTCAGCTCGTCCTTAGGAGAAAATCAGGGGCGCGCCGGCCCGGGAGGGAGCTGGGGGCGGCGCTGCCACTCGGCGCTCACTGCGCTCCGCCGCCCCTTCCTGCTCCTCCGGCGGCCGCGGCCGGCCTCGGCCTTTATCGCGCCTCCCGGGACCGCCGGGGAGAGGCGGGCCGGGGCGGGGCCGGCGGGGGCGGGGTCGGGCGGCGAGGGGCGGGGCCTGCTGCGCCGGGGCCCGGAGCTCGCGGGAGGCTCGCGGGCCGCACGTCACTCCTGCACGGCGAGTGCTGGAGCACGAGCTGCCGCTCGCTCGGTCAGGGCGCCCCCTCCGCCCGGCTCCTGCTTCCTCCTCCGCTGCCTGCCGCCGCCGCCTCCACCATTGTATAATGCTCGGGGCGCGCAGGCAGAGGACGGCGGAGTCTTAGCCTCAGCCTCGCCTGCTGCCCGCTCCCCGGCGCCACCCTCGGGCCCCTGGAGCGGGGCACTCCGCATGGAGCGGGAGTAGCTGAGGAGTGGGCGGAAACCCCTCCTGATGCGTTAGTTCCCAGGTGGAGCTGCATGTGGTAAGTTCTCCTGGCGCCGGGCTGGAGGGGATCCGCGGGCGCGGGGGCTCCGGGTGGATGGGGGGCGGTGTTGGGAGTCGGCCAGGGCTGGGAGAGCCCGGAGGGCGGAGGAGGGGCCGGGCGCCGCCGCGGGAGGGAGCCGGGGACGGAGCAGGTACGGGAGGAGCGCTCCCTCCCGCGGCCCCGGCCCCGGCCCCGGCCCCGCGCTCTCGGACCCCCGGCGCCTGCGGGCTGAGCCGCTGGGGGCAGGGCCGGGGTCAGGAGGGGGTCGGGAGCTCGGAGAGCCGAGCGGCGGGCGGGGGCGCCTGGAGCTGTCGCCTCTAGAGCTGGGATGTGTGTGTGCGTTGTGGCGGTTGTGTTGTTGTGAACGTGCGAGACTTCTTTTAAGGCTCGGATTGCTGGCGCGAAGGCTGCTTCACTTTTGAGTTCTGTGGCCGGGTTTGCATCCAACTTGCTGTAGTGCGTTTTTGTGAATTTCCCGGTGTTTTTTTTAATGTTAAAAACGTCCCTCTCCACCCTCTTTTCGTCCATGCCCAAATGAATTGATTTGGGATCTATATGTGTATTAAACTTAACGTCTCGTTGGTTTTTAAGTTAGAAATCTACAAGTCATCTTCGTGGTAACCGCCTATGACTGAAAGGGAGGGGGCTGAGGGGAGCCAGCTGTCCCAAGCCCTAGACTTTGTACCAGTAAGACAGGGGGTGTCGTCACAGGGCCACTGCATGGAGAGAAAATCGTGTTTTGTTTTGTTGTCTTGGCTGTAAGTTATCTTACCTTTAGCAGAAGTGGTAGTAATAGATTGAGATGGGAGTCGAGTTTTAGGTTTAGTTTCTAAGTTTCACGAAAAGATCAGGTATAGTTTGCATTGGAATAACTTTCTGCTTACAAGCTGAGTCGTTTCAGGAGGTAGAAAGTAAGTTTTCACAGACACTGAATGGAGAGGACAGTCAGCAGAGTGAGACAGCCAGCCTCAGACCACAGCAGTTTTTATTTGAATCGAATTGGGCAGCCCCAGTTGGTCTTAGGGGAGAGAGTACATGTTTTCAAGCTTTGTTCATGAAATACGCTTTTTGATTTCCCAATATATGTTAAGAAATATCCATAATGTGGGTAAAGAGCCTGGAAGTTGTAGTCACCAGTAGGATTCCTGAGGCCCTAAGTGTTCACAGTAGCTTTTTGTAATTGAAGACTAGTCCCTGACAAGAGTGAAGTGGGCTTTTGGCTTCGCTGCGCCCCTGAAGGACCGTCCACCTGAGAGCGTCTGGGCTGCTTGGCCGATGGGGGTTGGGGGTAGTTGCTCAGCTCAGCAGAAGGCATGTCTCACCCTGGCAGCTACCATCCCTCCCCCTTTTTATAGCAGTCTATTCTGATATGAGTGTGCTAGGGTGTGCTGTGAAGATGAAAATATCCATCCTAAGATCCCAACTTCTGGAGTGAACAAGAATAGTTTGTGTGGATCTCTGCTTTTCTGTTTATTTTTTCAGGTTTTTTTTTCTTTTTATTTAAAAGAGACAAATGTTTAAAAGTTTTCCTTTAGCTTCATTGACTTCTTAGAGGTGTATTGTATGTTAATATAAAATTGTTTATGTCGTTCATTAAGTTTGGAATTCTTTAACAATTTTTTTTTTTTTTACTTATTTCACCCCCTAATTAAAATGTACATAGCCATGTTGTTCTCAGATGAGAAATCTTATTTTGGATTTGACATCCCCCAACCCCCTTTTTCCTTAACACCCGGCTCTTTTCCTTACTTCATTCAGACAGGTAGGGGAGAGGACTCACATTTTATAATGCCAACCAAGTGTATGTATGACAGGAGGTGTCCTAGGGAACGGTTTTATTGTCAGGCGAATGTCACAGCGTCTTAGGTAACAGCTGCTCAAGCTTGTTTCCCTTGAAGAACTAAGAGAAGGATATTAATTCAGATTTAGAAAATCTTTACACTTCTATTTGCTGAATTGTCCCTCTTTAAAGCTTTTCTATTTAATTGAGAAGCTAAAATATGAATTTTGCCCAGTTGCTACACACTGAATTATTACTGATAACGAGCCTAGTAAAATAGCACATATTTTGATATTTTAAAACTCATTCAAATTTGTGTGGCGACTGATAGCTTATGGCATCTCCTATTTTAAACAGGGTTCCAATGGCAGAATAAGTTACAACACTACTTTAGAAAGGCATACACATGCATCACACACAAAAAACATTACAAAACGTATGAAGGCAGTTTGAAGATGTTCGAATGCAAATACATAAAAATTTCTATCAATAAAAGTAGCATGCTGCAAGTTATCAGTGTCCAATTATACTACAAGTTTACCCTCAGACAAAATATTTTACATTTTAGTAACTAAGAAAGGTGAAAACTGGAACAGAAACTTTGAGAGGTTTCTTTTGCTGTGGTTTCTTGTTAAAAAGCACAGAAAGAAGTATGAAGCTTTATTTTATATTTCACATATATCAACAGAATCAAGACCACTTTGTCAATATTACCTATGGAAAAAGCTATGTATAGATAGGAGTATTTGAGACCATGAACTTTAATTCACTCATAGAATTTTTGAAGCTTTTTGGCAACAGAAATTTTGTATTCACTGTCCTGGCATATCCTATAGAAGATAGCTCTAGTTGCAATAGTTACTTGGTGCGTGAGAGAGAGAGCAAGCGCAGGCGCTGTCTCTGATTACTGAGTCCAAAGATCAGGTGTGTACTGAAGGCACCAGAAGGCAAGCTCCAGTTGACATGAAAATGGCCTCACAATAAGGGTGACACCAGCTCTCATAGGTCTTTCTGTTAATTAATACTGACTAGCAAAACATGAAAATCTAAAAGTGCCATGACCACTTTATATGTATAACTCATATATTTTGTACCTATTGTTAATAATTATTCATTAAGCAATTGGTAGAAACCCACAAGCCAGGACTCCTGTTTAAGAAATATGTGGCTATTTCATTTAGTTTTAGTATGTTTGAAGGAAATGGCTACTAATCTAGAAAAAATGATTGTCTCAAATGGCCGGTGCAGTTGATATTAAAGGCAAACTTATGCCCTGTGTGCAGATGCTGGGAAACCCTCATGAACAGAACTGTCCCCTGGAGCGTCCGTCACTCATTGTGTGGAGCAGTGTCTTTCTCCATTAGCACTGTGTGGCAGTTCATTCTTCGCATGAATCTGTGAATGGCATATGTCAGCCCAATAAGACGACATTCCTATTCTGAGTAATAAATAGACTCCTTGTTTGTTTTTTTTCTCGGAGATCACGAGACAAACAAAACATGATTGGCTGTCTAAAAATTTTCTTTGAAATACAAATGAAAATCTCAAAGTAAAATCATCACAATATATTTTATAATATATGATTTCTAATAGGACAGAACAGATACTCCAATTTCAACAAGCACCACATACAGACAGCGCAAACTCTCTTTTGAAAATTCTGCCCTCTTTGTGGTCTGAGGGATCCCAAAGCTGGAAAGACCCATTTGTCTTTTCTCAGAATCCTCTGTCCCTCTTCTGAACTTAATGCTAGGATTCTCTGAAGTAAACCCACAATTTGATTGATCTATTTTGGAAACCCAAGATCACCTAAGCTGTATTCTGCACCCATTGCAGTTTTCAGCTCAGAATCGTGTTGTCATCTGTGCTCCTGGCCGGCCTCTTCTTACACTTGCACACTGTCTGGCCAGAGCTGGCCCTGCCCCCCAACAGGGACAGCAGATCAAGGGGTGAGTGTGTCCGGCCCACCTCCACCCTGAGTAGAGAGTGGACTGAGCTATGCGGAGGCGTGGGGTGAGGGCTGGAGGGAGAAGAGCAGAGGACAGATTTGGAGCTGACTGTGCAACTGCTATAGCAGGTCTGACTAGTTTGAGGTGCCCAAAGGCAGCTTTGTTTCTCCAGTAACTCCAGGTAGCAGCAAACTTCAGTTCTTAAAACTCATTCATGTCTGCCTTACTATCTTTTTTGTCACTTTACAAAAACCTGTAGCTTTGCTGAGTTACTAATTAATTCTAAGCTTTTTTCCTTTAAAAACCTTCCTAGGCAGTTAACTGAAAAGAAGCTAAGCATTTTCTAAGGATTTTCCCATAGAATAGTAAAGGGGAAGGGATTCTGGTTCTTACAGACATGATCTGTGTCTGTATATTCTGTATATCCATGTGCACACACACTGATGTTTAACAGTGGGCTGAGTGAACCTGTTGAAGAAAAGTAAAATGTACACTTGAATAGACCATGGTCAAAAACACTAAATGATTAAAAGTCCCTTGCTCAAGATCAGCCTTTAGCGCTTTGCTTGCCTCTGCTCCGGCCGGCTGCTTATCATTCCACGCCATGCACTGCAGCTCCTGGGGTTTGGAGCAGGCCTGCTGGTGTACCCCACCCTTGTGTTTGGAAGTATTGCCCAAGTTAAACTCAGAGAATCTGAAAGTCCCAAGGTCATCTCTACACCAGAACAGGTTTGCATAAAATCCTAGTCACGCTAATGAGATATCTAGCTGGCAGCTGCTTTAAACTGATCTTCCCTGTGTGGTTATCCCATTTTATAATAGGTGATACAGATTTGCTTTTCAGATTTCTTTCCTTCTTTGAGGGGACATCTCCCTGTCCATCTGTACTTCTCCTGTGTCTTCCATGCTATCAGAGAAAACCAATCTGCCTGAGGAATTTGGGTGCTGTGATCCAGAGTGGAAGAATTTTTGCTCTGCCTCTCTGCTTGTCAGGAACTTGGTGGTCTTTTCTGAACTTTTTAAGGCAAACTAATTTTTTAAAATAGTTTTACCATGTCCAGAAATATAAAATAAAATACATTTCACTGGCAGTGTTTCTTAGCTCACTGACAAGTAGTTGGTTTACACATTAAAAATTCGATTCTTCAGGTGGTTCCTGCCTCCTTCTAAAGCTCCAGAAGACAGGTAGGATGAATAGAGTGGCAGGCTGGGGCTGGCAGGCTGGGGAGGTTGAGGAAGGCTTTCCATGAAGATCATTGAAGGTAATTGAAGAATTATGAAGTATTTTCCTTAGAAAATAAATAGTTATTACATTTAGTGTGGAACTCCGGTTATTTTTATTGTATTTAAGTGACATAGCTTAAAGTTGAATGAGCCATTCATTATCAATGCACAGAAGTCCTTGGGAAGATAAACATTTTATCTCAAAATAGTCCCGAAGTAGTTATTCTTTAATGGCTGCCATATTTACAAAGTATCATTTACTCCCCTCAAGTTTAGCTTGTATCCTCATTGCCTTTTTCTTTCTAAAATTATTTTCTATGTGTGAATTATTCAAGTATATGATACAAAGTTTAAATTGTCTTTGTAAAACCTTATTAGCCTACCTAGTTCGTAGAGGCAACTAAATTAAACATTCGGAACACGTAGGTTACTTACATGGGACAGGCATTTACATAGAATAGTTATTTCCTGCCATTTGCATGTCTCAAGTCTATTTCTATTATCCTGCACCTCAAATTTTTGTACTCATGTCATGTTATAGAAATGTGATACTGTTCTCTAGGGAATCCAGGTTTAGGCCGTACAATACAATGTTCAGTTTTACACAGTAAGTAAAAGAAATAACACTTCTCTGGTTTTCCTCTTTGGACTGCACGGATAAGTTATAAGATGAAATATGTTCTGTATTTATAAGGAATATTTTAAGTGATTCTTTCGTAGTAAAGAAGCATCCAAATTTGAAGGCATGACTAGTTTTTGATTTTTAACTTTTAAGAAAAGCTTCCATTGAAGCATTTCTTGAAGTAGCATACTTTATTTTTATTCCTTAGTTTTATTCAGTGGCAAATAGTTGTCTAATAAAACCTAGAAGGCCGCCTTTGGTTTTGCTAAGATGCAGTTTTATCTTTCACAGAATTGTTCTAAAAGCTTATATTTCCCTGTTTTAGTAAGACATATATATATATCTTGAGTCTTTTTTTTTTTAACACAAAAACTGTCACATACTTTTGGCAAAGCCTTTCCTTTCTACTCTAAGTCCCCCACCCACTTGACATTGTTTATTAAGGGTCTCTAGTGTGAGAGAGAAAAACAGTGTATCTTTAGGGAAAAGATGCTACAGGAGGATTGAAACAGAATCCTATCCAAGCAATTATAAATACAGGAGAAAAAAATATTTTCATTATGCCCGAGAATGGGGGGTTGGGCATGCTGGCTAGCCTTTACTAGTAAAGCACATAATCTTATGGGAAAAATTGTCAAATCTGAGAATTCCTTACCCTAATGTTAATGAGGCCTTAGATTCAAAATGCTAAAAACATATTCTGACACCAAATTATTATGAAGTAGTATCACAATTCAAATGATTATAATATATAGATATGTTTATAGTTTCCAGTTTTCAAATGGGGAGACTCATTATAACATTTCATCTATTATGAGCATTATTATTGAACATACAATATCATATAACCTGAACTTATAATTTAAATAGAAAGAATTCCAGCAAGTAGTTACACATAATGATCTCGCTTCATTATCTCCCTAAGGTTAACTGTGTTACATTTTATAATTAAATGGCCCCTCCCCAATGTCCTTTATGAAGGGTTTTCCCAAATAACTGCCTGAAGCGGTATCTGTTCAGTATGGAGATAATTTATAGTTACTAAGAAGTAGTAGGCTTAGTAAAGGTGTCTATCTATACTGGTAAAAGTCTTAGTGCCGAATTTATTGAGACTCATTGTTTTATTAAGGGAGTCCATGTTGGAAGCCCCACTGGAAATTCTGAACTGTTGGTTTCTCCATGTTCACATCTCATGACTTGGGTGTGTGTTTGTTGTTGTGTGTTTGTTCTCATTTCAGGAATCCTCCAGGGATTTTAACCACGGTTTTTGAAATATCAGTGTTAACTTTTATATACAGGGAAACAACCTTTCCTATACACAGTACTTCCAGAGTTTGAACCGTACCATAATTTAATTTATTTTGGCCTTGGCAAAGCTACCAGCTTGCTTAGCATTGTCCTGTGGATACCTGAATTTGGAAACAGTCTTGAAAATGTGTATACTTTGAGAGAGCTGCAGGTAGAAATTGCAGTGAAGAATGAGACTTCTGCGCTCCTTGCTGCTCGGCTGCGCCCCCTCGTGGCTGGATATGATGTGCTGTTTTCCAGAGTTTAAAGAGTTCCAACTTGAATTGGGCGTGCTTGTTTACATGGAGCACTAATAGCTTTCTTCTGTGTGGAAAAAAAAAAAAAAAAACCCTATCAAATTAATATAATAGTTTTCACTGGGGGTGTGAGTAATTTATTGTGATTATTTTATATGTTTTAATTTAGAAATCTGTATTGGCGTGTTGTGGTTTTTAACTTTTTGTTATGGAAAATTCCAAACACATTCAAAGTAAAAGGAAGAGTACAATGCACCGCCTTGTACTTACCAGCCAGCCTCAGCAGGTATCAACATTTTGTCAAATCTTGTTTCATCTACATGGCCAGGTTTTGGGTTTTTTGTTTGTTTGTTTGTTCTGGAGTATTTTAAAGCAAATTCCGGGCCATCAGAGCATATTATGTTTTTGTTAACTTAAGGTTAGAAACTGTATAATTCTACTCAACCTTTTACTTGAATTAAGTCTGCCATTCCCAAGTAATCCTTTTCCTTTATAAATTAAAAAAAAAATCCTTAAACCTGAGAAAACAAAGCTTTTTTCTTTCTAATTTTTTTTTAAATCAAGTGTACCATACTTTTAGCCAGAATCCTTAGGTAAAATAAAACAATTGGCAGCATTCTCATTGTCCTAGGAAGAAGGTGATTGGTGTCCATAACTTCATAAGAGTTGGGATTAAAACTTAAAATTCCCAGCTGGCGGAGGAACCAGTAAGACAGGATATAAGAAACCTTTTATACCACTTGACATTTATATTCTAAAAAGCCTATTTTCTTTCCATATGTGTACTAACAAGGCCATAATTTATTCTAAAGAAATATTTACTTGAAACATTCCCTCCCAGAATTTGACTATATTTTGCTTACTAAATGCAGCTGTCAACATTTTAAAAAATTATTTTACTAGGAGAAAAGATTATATTTGACAAACCTCCAGTATTGGAAATTGCTTTCAATTTAATAGATGCATGTAAAAATCTGAGAGGAGAAACTAGAATTTTAAAAATTTGGACTTTAGAAAACAACCCCAAACAGTAAAAGTTGTTTCTTAAATTTAATTAGGGCTTGACTTCCTGTCCGAATTTCAGTGTATCGTCAGGCTGTTTTTTTTTTCTTCTTCTTCTTCTTCACTGTCAAGAAAGCCAGGAGGATTGCTCCTGCAGGTCTTCGTCAAATGCAGGGTCTCATCTTGCACAAACAGCCTAGGCTGCGTTGCCCTGCGGGCCCCCGCCCGGCCGGTGAGCAGTGGGAGAGCCCGGAGGAGGCGCCGGCAGCAAACAGTGGTATCGGGTTACAGGTTCAGGATATCGCTGGAGCACTGGAGACTGGCTTGATCTAGTGACTGGCTTTATAATTACATTGCTGATTTGTTAGGGGAGGCTTTGTCTTACTTACCAATTAGCATGGATGTTACTGCAGGGACCTCAGACATTCTGGATGAGCTTTGGTGTTTTTTTGTTTTGTTTTGTTTTGTTTTTTAAGCATCCCGATCCACAGAGATTCATGGGTTCTGTTACTAATACTCCCTCTTGTCTTTGGGCATCCTTACCCTGTCTGTAAATAAGCCAGAGATGGTCTCTCCGTGTTGGAATTTTTGCCCACTCCCCTGGGCCAGACGCAGTTGTTTTGGGGTCTCAGGTTTACTTTTGCTGTTTGGATACCCCAGCACCTTTCCGCACCGTGCTGGAGGGGACAGCCCACTTCCCGTGCCTGCTGCAGTGTCAGGACACGCGAGGCCCGGCTGAGGACGCGCCTGTTTCTCTTAGCTTCCTTTCTGATTCTGCCAGTATCATCCACCACTGCAGCCTTTTCAGGGCAGCCTCTTTGTTTTCGCTGGTGTGTTTTATTGTTCCTTGGGGGAGGAGGGTGTTAAAAGCCTGGACATGATCAGATTTCTTAGTCCAATGTGTTGTTTAAGGTGTAATATTTTAAGCTGTAGAAAGTTATCTAAACAAACAGCTTCCCCCAATTAGGATCGGGCTTCTCCTTCCTGCTCGGAAGTTGCTGTGTCACACTACGACAACAGCCTGGAGGCAGGGCTCTGGGGTCCTCAGCCTCCCGCCCTCAGGCTGGTGGGAGGTTCCCTTTTGTCATGAACAGAGGCTCTCCCACTTGGATGCCTCAAAAGCAGGGTCCTAAACTCATTGGGAGGCCAGCCTGTGGAGTGAGGAGAAGAGAAACAGCGTATTCTGTGTTTCAGAAGTTGTCTCAAAACAATCCTGGCCCTACTTTGAGCCTCTTTTCGGCTCAGAAGTCTGCCACATGCCCAGCTAATTTTACCAGGGGCACCCCTTTCTTCTACCACCACCACCAAAAGACACCGGGAGAATGAATGTGTTTCCACTTAGGGCTGTGGGCTTTGGTGGCACAGTGTGTCAGGGGAAGGGAAGGACCACTGCCAGCCTTCTCATAAGACAATCGCCACACATCTTCTGTCAGCTTCTTTTTTCTTTCAAAGAGGTGGGTGCGTGAAGGCAGATCACTACTTTGAGCATTGGCGTTGGGTTAAAGGCCTCATCTTTCTGGTTTTAGCGTTAGCGTTGGCACCTCTGGATTCGTCAGCAACCAGTGGTCACACCAGCAGCCATATGGGACAGTGTGTCTGATGAGGTTAGGGATACAGCTTGGTGGTTTGGTTTTGTTTTTTTGGAGACGGAGTTTTACTCTTATCGCCCAGGCTGGAGTGCAGTGGCGCGATCTCGGCTCACTGCAAACTCCGCCTCCCGGGTTCACGCCATTCGCCTGCCTCAGCCTCCTGAGTAGCTAGGACTACAGGTGCCCGCCACTGCCTGGCTAATTTTTTGTATTTTTAGTAGAGACGGGGTTTCACCGTGTTAGCCAGAGTGGTCTCGATCTCCTGAACTCGTGATCCGCCCGCCTCGGCCTTCCAAAGTGCTGGGATTACAGGCGTGAGCCACCGCGCCCGGCCAAGGGATACAGCTTGTTAAAGCTCCCGTTTGAATTAGGAGCCTTTTTCCTGAGAGCTGTTAGCTAGCGTTTTGAAAACGTTCCTGTTGAAGTATAGCGTGCATGTGGAGCCATGCAGGATCCCGCGTGTGCAGGCTGGTGACTCATCATGAGGCAGGCCCCAGCTGTGCTCTCCACCCAGGTGAGCGGCAGAGCATGGCCAGCTCACCCCACTAGCCGCCCGTACACCACGGCAGACACTGTAGTTCAGTGTTGCCTTGTTACCTGACTTTTAAAACAACATATCACTTAATTGTGAAGCCTGCTGCACTCCTGAGAAGGGAGCATACAGAACGTGTAGTTGTTGCTGTTTCCCAAAAGGAAATTGGAAAAAGCTCTTGAAAACGTACACAAGGTACAAACCAGTTGGGCTTCTAAGGCGATGCTTTCCTGAGTTCCCCATCTGTGTCTACACCAGGTCAGGGTGGTGCCGAGCTGCACAAGCCCCAGGGATGCAGGACCAGGTGTCTCCACTCAATCTTTGATTCCTTTTTGGTCACAAGATCAGTCACACCTTCCCCAATTATTTCCTCTCTTAAGAATTTAGAACTAAGCTGTCAATTTGACCCCCTTTTAAAGTCCTTTTGTGACATGAATTCTCTTTCTCCAGACACTGAGTAGAAAAGTCTATCAGTGAGAGTTTTCCTTCCGCCCAGGCTAATGACAATCATTTGGGATGAATCAAGTTAAAACATAATGCAGAGTTTTACATCTGTGAAGACTTTTGCATCTGTTTTTGACTGGCACAGAGAAACCCAGCAAGCCAGCCTTGGTGGGCTGAGGAGGGCTCCCTGTGCAGGCCTCCTACAGCCCCGGCACTGCCCCCGCCCCCCCAACCCAGGGTCTGTCGAGGGAGCCACCAGGATGCTGTGATGCTGCAGAGGCTGGGGTGAGCCTGCAGATTAAAGCAGTGGTTTTTGTTGGTGGTGGTAGGATGACAGAAGTGGTAATTTGGAAAAGTCAATTTAATACTCTCACTTTAAAAAATCATAACATTTATTTTGACAGTTCAAATAACATTAAAGGACAGTAATTTTTTAAAAAAAGATTTTAAAGAGATGTAGCTTTTAAATAGTTGGAAAACACTGAGCTAAAGATAACCTTTTCTGATTCATCTTTAAAAAAATAGTTTGCATTTTTTTTCCAAAATGCAAAATGTAGTAGTAGGAGATGTTACTTATTACTTACTCTTTTAAACGTAAGTACTGTTTCAGTTCCTTTCTGAGCTTTGGATAAGATCCCATTGCCATCACTGTAAGATCCCAGCAAGGAGAATCTGGGCCCCACTGGGTGAGTAAGATCTGACACATCAGTTTGAGACCCTGAGTTTTGTCATTAAAATTGAGTATAAGACATCTTAACTCTGCATGCAGTATTTTGTTTTCTAATGTCAGTTGTCAGTTGCTATCACAAAAATGCTGTTCATTCCTTTTTGCCCTGCTAAATTAGATACAAATAAGGAAGGCCTTGGGAATCAAGATTAACTGAATAAAGATATCCTCCGGCCTAAACTTGAAATGGCCTGATGAGGAAAAGAAGAAATGGTAGTTCTCAAAGTGAGGTTCCCAGACCAGCATCACCTGAAAGTTTGTTGGAAATGCTCATTCGAGGTCCTTTCCCCAGACATGCTGAAAGAGAAATATGGGAGATGGGGCCCAACGGCCTGTGCTTATCAGGCCTCCAGGTGAGCCTAAGGCTTGCCCGCGGTTGAAAAGTGAAGGATGGGAGAGCCGCTCACAGAAGAGCTTCTCAGCTGGAGCTTTCCTGCCTACTCTATATCTCAGCTGCTGGTGCATTGCGCGACCCCGATCCTGCCCTGTAAAACCGTTCAACTCAGGTCTGTGCAACCCTCCCGTTCCTCAGACCCTCCCTCCCAGATACAGTTCACACTCAGGGACACACACACACACCTGGCTCTGTTTTTACAGTGCCGCCCTGGCTGCCCCTTGGTGTCTTTCCTCATTATTTCCACTTACTGTTCGTGTATTCAGTGACTATCTGTGGAGCATCTTGTGTTGGAGACTGCCTTATGCTGAGGGTACAGAAATGAACAAAACACACAAGTCTGTGCCCTGGGGGGCTCACTATCTTGAGATGGGAAACAGATATGAAGAGACAATCCCACCTTAAAGGTAACTTTCAAATAGGCTACAAATCTATTTCCAGCAGTCTCCCGGCTGCCCCCAGCCCACAGTAATCTCTCAGATTGCTTACTGTGGGAGTCATTCAGATTCTGGAATTGCAAAGCCCCAAAAAGTCAAGTCATTCAGGCTCCTGGTCCTCTGGCCCTTTGACTTCTGAGGACACTTCTAGTGACATTTGTTACTTTTGAGCATCTACCCAGATTGTAGCTTTTGAGGGCAAGTTCCTTCCTAATAAAAAGTTGCACAGTTGAAAACTAGTTTTCATGTACAGAGTTGTGTTTAGTATGAAATTTCCTGGAAAACTCCAGAAGTTTTCATTTATGTCGCTACCAATGAGTTTTGTTCTTTATGTGTGCAACTTAGTTTGCTGCAGTTAATAGTTGCTAAAATTAATGTTTAGAAAACCAGAATGCTTAGGCATTTGTTTCTAAAAAAGATTATTGGGGAGGGAGGTCGTTTAATCTCAAACCTCATGTTAACAGCCAATGACTATTCAGTAGAAAAGCGGCTGGAATTAGTTTTAGGCCCCTTAGGGTGGGCAGAAGAAGGAGGAGCACCCACGTGATTCCTCCACGTGGGCGTCTCCAACCCCGTGCTGGAGCTCAGGGTCACTTGGGGTCTTTGTCTGGAAAAATTGGGTAGAAGGCATGGGTTTTTTAGGCTTTGGTCTTCACCAGCCAAGGGAGGAGATAAAATGGAGTGTCAAAGCCCTGGGGTGACCTAGGAAGCCAGTGGGTCACAGCCCCCCCTTTTGTGAACTCCAGGCCCACCCTCCGCAGGAACCACAGCACCCCCTCCCTAGAGTTACCTACACGTCCTTAGCCAGCTCCTGCTACTGCTTCATCTTCAAGTTGCAGCCCAGTGAGGCCTTTTTGAAAGGTCCCTTGCCTCTCCAAAGGGTGGTTAAGGAGCTATTGTTATTTTCTTGGAGTGCCTGAGGAAGGAGAGGCTTCTGAGGAGCTAGGAGCCGGGCCGACCCAGGCCTTGGCCAGCCTGAGCCAGGCCCAGAGAGGCCCGGAGGAGCTGATGCGCCTGGCTTCTTGCCCTCTGGTTCTTGAGGGCATGTCGTGTCTTTTCTCCTTTAAATTGGGCCCTGCTTAAGGAGGTGGTTGTTACACAAAGCCCTGAGAGTGAGAGTTCCCGCTGCCCTCCCCCTCTAGGAGTTGGAGGCCTCTTCTGAATATGCTCATTGTAAGGTTACTGCAGTGTGTCAGGCAAACTTAAGGAAAATGACTTCACGTTTTATTATGTTGCATTGTATTCCTTTCTGTAACAGCTTAGATAGAATTAGGATTAAAAATCAAGATTATATGCATTTTACAATCTTACTGGGTGTGTGGAGTCAGTTTTGCCTTATAATACAAAATAGGGAAATGGTGGCAAAACTGCCTTGAGGTACACTCCATCAGGGGTCCGTATTCACACCTCTGAAGCGCATCCAAGATTTGGTGTGTGTGTGTGTGTGTGTGTGTGTGTGTGTCTGTTCCTGCTCACAGGTTTTGCTTATCGAGCCCTCTGCCCTCCCCTTCCAGGCAGCATTACAGATGTCTTATCAGGCTTTCTGTAAATCATTAGGATTAGCACACAGCTCTGGCCAGCTGGATCATTCTAATTGGAAATTAGGTGCTTCTCACATTGAAATCCTTCTGAAAATATCTCCAAAGATCTCTTTCAGCTATGGGAATTCTACTAAATGCCTATAGTATTTTGTGTGGCCTGTATACTTTTTAAATAGGTGAATTCTGTAGATTGAGTGATTATTTCTAGAAAAATGCATTATTAAAAAAAGCCCTGTTGTTTGTTCTAGTAACAAGTCTTAAAAAGACAATTCTGCATTGATGACTATAAGAAGAGTCTACACCATCTTCCCTAAATGTTACCTCTCCTCCAGAAAACTGATAAAAATCCACAGTGGCGATAAGCTAGTTTGTTTTTGGTTGTATTTTGTTTTACACTTACGGACAGTGCTTCTCAAGCTTTCTGTGACGAGGGGCTCTGTTGGTTCCCTGGCCCCCCAATCTTTCATAGACTTTAGTAAGACACAATAAAAATAATTGCCATAGAATGAAATAAAAATACAAAGTTATGGAAAATAGAAGCCCCATTAAAAAAATTCCATGTACAGACATAACAGTTACTGTGTAAATTTGCTGTAGAAGTTTCTAAATAATAAAATGTCTCTCTCTACATACCTCACCATGGACCAGTAACAGTTCGCAGACAGGCACCATCTGTGGCCACACTTCAAGAAACACTGTTTTAGAGTGTGTATGTATCTGTGTACTCACACATTTAAGTGTGTTGCCATGATCATATTATAACATAACATAGATCTTAGAACTTTATATGAGATTAAATGCACTTAGCTCTTTAGCAAAAGTGAAATTTTTCTATAAGTATTTAAATGCTTAAATTATAAGCAAATACCAATAGTATAATTATGAATACAGTTACATGTTTCAAAACCCAGTTGTCCAGTAGTACCTCTGATGCATGAAGTAGAAAATGTTTTGCAATGTGAGATGAAACCACCTCCACTCTGATTCACCTTCAAGTTTAAACAGGTACTTTAGATAGGAAATGTTCTATGCAAAGTAAATACACAAATGAGACTTTTAGCACTAAACAGTAGGAAATATGTCTATCACGTGAGGTATTAGACAAACCAGCTGTTACTATCATAACCTTTCTTGCCCTGGAGAACAGTTAATTACTGGACTGGTCATTGTGATTGACAGCCATTTTTAAAATGTTAACAAAATGAGGGGAAATGTTTCACGCAAGTAACTCCACATTCTTCGTAAGCATTAACAAATCTCAAGCCGATTCTGATGTTGATAGGTTGCAGCTTGTTCATCTGTCTCTTCTGGAGACCTCATGAGACATGAGGTAAGACAGTTACCCCAAGTGGTAGGCTTCATGTCCACCTGTATACTGGCCTTGAGGGCAGCATGGCCTGCTTTCTGACAAAGTATGAGAAAGAAGTTCTGTGAAGTTTATATTCCGTTTAGCCTTATTTCTTTAGGTCGAGACTTGAAATTCAAAATGGTGATCAGGTGTAGGAGGGGATATTTAGCCTCTTGAAGGCCAGGGTATTCCTGTGGGACTCCCCACTGGGCCTGGCCAAGTGCCTACGACAGTGTAGATGTGGATAAGTTAATAAAGGATTGAATGAGGTGTGATCAATCAGCTGAAGCAGTTCATTAAAAGGTAAATGGCCTTTAGAAGAGAAATTGGATAACTATAAAGCAGTTGCCTGTAAATGAAGACATGAGAGTGAGTCACACTGAGGACAGGATTAGCAGGAGTCCCTGAGAGTGCTGTAGCTGGAGGCGGGGACGGTGAGGGAGCAAGCGTGGGCCTGGCTTCATTCGAACCACGATCCTGGTCTGAACATCAGAAGGCAGGTTTCTTGTTAAATGGTTAGAAAGTGAGATCTTTGAGGCAAAGGCTAAGGGACTTGAGATTGTTCTGTTTAGACAGTAGAAGTTCTGAAATTAGGTGGTGACGATGTCACATGATCTTGGAGAGCTGGAAGGACCACTCCCCAGAAGGTGACAACCAGATGATAAAATGTATTCACTAAGGCCAGAGCAAGAGAGGACACAGCCTGGCCTGTGAGCAGCAGGCAAGATGGGGCAGGAGTTCCTCGCTGCAGTTTTAAAATTCAACCCATTACCAGATTCTCAGGGTCTGAGATACGAGGTCATGGTTTCCTCAAAATACGCATGTATCTCTGGAATCACAGGAGGTAGTTTGTTAGGAAATGTCTCAAGTACCCAAACAGCAATGCTTATAATCAGAGCTAATTACTTTAAAATTAATCCAGTTGTCTTCAAACATAACTGCGTGGATGAAATTGAGCCAAGGAAAAACTTAGGCTGGGAAATACGCATTCCTCCACTTGATTCTAGAATGAAAAGTGGTGGCGGTTCAGTCACTATGGTCATTTAACACAGGCGCAGTGCTTTACCGCATGCCACCAACCAGGCAGAAAGACTCTATGCTTAGTGAGGAAGGAGAAGCATTTTGAAAGCACACACAGTTCTACCCAAATTATACATGTTCCCTTTCTTTATCTTGGTTCTTTTAATCCTTTAAGAAGTGCTCAAGCTGTAATCTATGACACCTGTATCTGTTTAGGTCATAGGAAGTGTTTTCTTGGGCTTTAAAAATAAATCTACTTGGGGGAGGGAAATTGAACCTACATGATAATCTTAGGCGAACACAAGCACATGGGCTGAGAAAGTCAAAATCATGGTTTCCATGGTAACTCTTAACTTGTCTGTGTCGTACACATTTCTCAAGAAATACACTCACCAGACTACCTAGTGATAAAAATTGCTCCACAGGCATACAAAGGTGGATTTTCTAACTCTCTCTTATTGTAAAAGGTCTTCCTTCTTCCCACCCCTAATTAATCCACGTGTACTTGTAAATAACCCTGGGCAGGAAACTGAGGTCCAAGTCCTGCCCTCTAAATCAATCTCTTTTTTTATGGTAGAAATCAGCTTTCATGTGATTAATGCCATTTCCTCTCTCTGCCCTCTGCAGATACATGTTGGGTAAAGGAGGAAAACGGAAGTTTGATGAGCATGAAGATGGGCTGGAAGGCAAAATCGTGTCTCCCTGTGACGGTCCATCCAAGGTGTCTTACACCTTACAGCGCCAGACTATCTTCAACATTTCCCTTATGAAACTCTATAACCACAGGCCCCTGACAGAGCCCAGCTTGCAAAAGACCGTTTTAATTAACAACATGTTGAGGCGGATCCAGGAGGAACTCAAACAGGAAGGCAGCCTGAGGCCCATGTTCACCCCCTCCTCCCAGCCCACCACCGAGCCCAGCGACAGCTACCGAGAGGCCCCGCCGGTCTTCAGCCACCTGGCGTCCCCGTCCTCCCACCCCTGCGACCTCGGAAGCACTACACCCCTGGAGGCCTGCCTCACCCCGGCCTCGCTGCTCGAGGACGACGATGACACGTTTTGCACCTCCCAGGCCATACAGCCCACGGCTCCCACCAAACTGTCACCTCCAGTCCTCTTGCCAGAAAAGGACAGTTTCTCCTCCGCCTTGGACGAGATCGAGGAGCTCTGTCCCACATCTACCTCCACAGAGGCGGCCGCGGCTGCGACTGACAGTGTAAAAGGGACCTCCAGCGAAGGTGGCACCCAGAAACCCGACGGTCCTCAAGAGAGCCGCGCAGATGACTCAAAACTGATGGACTCTCTGCCTGGGAATTTTGAAATAACGACGTCCACGGGTTTCCTGACAGACTTGACCCTGGATGACATCCTGTTTGCTGACATTGATACGTCCATGTATGATTTTGACCCCTGCACTTCCTCATCAGGGACAGCCTCAAAAATGGCCCCTGTGTCTGCCGACGACCTCCTCAAAACTCTGGCTCCTTACAGCAGTCAGCCTGTTGCCCCAAGTCAGCCTTTCAAAATGGACCTCACAGAGCTGGACCACATCATGGAGGTGCTTGTTGGGTCCTAAGACCCAGGGACCCAGCGACTGTGCCCACCCAGACCCCAGAGCGTTCCCATAACCCTGACAGTTCTCCACACTGTGCATGCACCCTTGCTTGCCTTTTTCAGAGAAAAAGAAAATTTTACAACAGGATCACACTAATTTTTGCTTTGAGCAGAGTTGGAGTGCCTTCATCCAAGTATGACCACTTTTAATACACTTTTTTGAGTGGTTCCTCAGAGACCTACTACCCTGGTATAGGAAAGAATCCATTCAAAGACAATGTTGCAATGTTGAATGACAAAAATAAACAGTTCAAGTGAAGCACAAGGATTAAGTTGGAAAAGCTGTAAATTGCATGTGCATATTTGTCTATTTTTTCTATAAGTTTTATTGCAAGAGGTAAAGAAGAAAACCATATATATATATCTCTCTAATAAGATATATATATATATCTTATTTAGATAATCTCAGTACCTTTTCTGGCATTTTCGCCCTGTATAGGTTGACTTGGCAATTCGGCCTTTTTAGAGGCATTAACTACTCCTCGTAAGTGTTGCATTTACATGGCTGTTTAGAAAACTGCTGCCCAAATTTATTTTATATTTTTGTACAGATTCTGCAGTTTATGATATTGTTTTTCTAAAAACAAATGCTGTTTATACATATGAGATAGCTATTTTGATAGGATTTGCTCACATAGTTCCTGCAAACTTCAGATGTACAAGTTGCACTTGTACTTTTATAGAGTTGTAATGTTTTATATGTGTATGGTGCAAGAGAAAATTGGATCAAATCAATCTGCAGTTGATGTCCCCAAATGCAAACACAGGCACACACATGCACACACACATAAACACACACACACAGTGCTTTAAGAAAGGGCCAGGTGATATCACACCCAAATTTCACAAGCACTGACCCCCTGGCACCAACACCCGCCAGTACTGTGACTTCCAAAGCCAGAGCCACATGTGCTCATCAAACTTGCATTAAGCAGTTGGCGGGAGATGGCTGTGGAGCTGGGGGTTTAAGTGATGGTTCTCTTTTGCTCCCTCTTTTGAGGGTAAAGCTACCGTCTTTCTTAAGAGTGTATTTATGCCAAGTTTGCGCTTTTAATTGTTTTTATTTTGTTTTTTAATGAAAACCCAGATCTTTCCTTTTTGGCATAATTTTTATGATGACCTGAAATTTTACATCCGAACAAAATTTTATGAAAAGCAACCAACTTCTTCATGGAACTCAGCCCTGTTGCAATGCTTAGGGCCCTTAAAGAAGAAAATGTCCCCAGAAGGCATCCATCATGTTGGTAAATTGTCTTCTGCAGCTTCCTTTCCCTAGAGCTTTCCCTGTGTTGCTAAGAGCTGAAAATGGCATCTTCGTGATCACCACAGTGAGCTTGGCTCACCTCGGCCGGCCCGGGATGCACTCTTAGAACATGTGTAACTCTTGAACCTGGAGTTCATCACATTACGTCACAGCTTCCCATCTGGTTGCTTTCCTAAATCAGCTACTTTATACTTGTCAAGGCTGTTTTACCCCAAAACTCAGACAGGACTTTCTATGCATGTTTTCCCTCCTCCCCCCAATTTCTTTCCCCCATCACCTTATCTCCCAGGACACACTTGAGAAGTAGCTTTTTATTCCTAGTGGTGTACATTTAATTTTAAAAAGTTTGCAATGTATCCTGCTTGTTGCCGAAACTGTTTATGGCCTTCTTGTTTCAGTTTTTTCTTTTCTTCCAATGGTACTTTAGCTGTTGAGTGCAGGTTACAACCTATATTGTTATGCAGATGGCTTCTTTAGGAATAACTTTTATATTTATTTAAAAATTTTTAAATTATGGGATTTTGTTTTGTTTTTGTTGTTGTCTTTGTTGTTGGTCATTTGTCAATATTCAGTCACCAATTCTGCTCACTTCTTGCCATGGATAAAATTGGGTCTTTCTGGCTAATTAAAAAAGACAACTTTATAAAATGGCACTTTAAGCAAGCCATAGATAGTTTTATTTTTGTAATGCACATGGCAAAGCAAAGATGTTTGTGATGAAGGAGCTGCTCATCTAAGCAAAAGATTTGAGTATGATATGATAAAGTCTTTCTACATTCTAATTTACTTTTTCCCCCACTTGAATGTGTTTTAAAGGCTAATTATCAACTCAGTAGACCAGTGAAAAACTGATCAAATTGCACTTGTTCTCCTACAAGCAACCTCCACGCAGACACCTCGTACTGCTACAGGTGTGTCATTTCCTTTAATATAGGACCAGGGACCATGTAACTGAGGTGAGGGTTGTAGTCGATGCTTCCAGTGTCAGTGTGCCTGTTAATTTTAAGAGCTTCCCTTTCTTGCAGAGAACAAGTCTGCCCAGATTCAATGCTTTCTGTAACTGGAGGGCCTGGCAAACCTGCTGCATGCTGCACACATCTACCTACATACACATGTACAATAGTATCAATGATTCTGAACAATAACAGGGTGAAACAATGGGTTTGCCATTGTTAAAAACTGATTTACAGTAACTTACAACAACTGTACTTTTGTTGGATTAGCAAATCATGTGTTTAAACAAATCCCATATGTTGGGCAACAGTTCAAATAAGCACGGAGAAGTGTTGCCCAAACTTGGTTCTCTGACTCTCATGTATTTGTAAGGCTGGGCTTCAAATTCAAAACAAAAACCCCAACAACAGCAGGCAAATGCTTTTTAACTCTGACACCGTTGCCATAAATCCCTGATACTCAAAGTCTAACAAGAAAGACATGGAAAATTAGCAGCCCATTTTCAGAAAGATCAAAACGATCTAGGGTTCTAATTGCTTTTGCATCCTATTCTTACAAAGTGATGTCCCAACAGGGAACAGTAGGAGCTGGAGTGGGATCTCCAAGTCCCAGTTTGAGTGTGGGATGTGCTTCTAGCAGTGCCTTCCCCTTTATGAAAGACATCACACGGCATCCAGGGCCAGGCAGGCAGCTTGAGGTGCCTTCACGAGAAAGCCGAGCTGGGGCTGGGAGAGGACAGTTATTGACAGTGATGTGCAATGAAGTGACAAGATGAGAGCAGAATCGTAAGAGCTTTGAATTTGAAGTGAGTTTTTTTTTCCCATAAGTTATTTATTCCTTTTTTCTGTGTAAATATATTTATTTTACTGTGGAGCGCTAACATCTGGATCGTAACATGTGCAGAATGTATGGTAGGAATGTATTCTCTTGTAGGAATGTAAATCTGTATTAAAAGGGGGTCCAAGCCAGGCCCCCGGGTCTTCTCATTGTATGCACAGTCCACATTCATTTTTACTCTTCTCTAATATGGGTCTATTTGAAATATGCAAAAGGTATGAGGAATGTTTTAATACCTCCAAATTTTTAAGAAAAGCATCAAAGGGTTGATATTTTTTAAAGTTTTTTTAGTAGCACTTTCTCTGGATGACAGAAGGGGCAACCACATGGGTACCCTTCTTCATACCAAAGGGTGAGCAGTGGCCAGAGCCTCCTCTGCACCTCTCGAGTGTCTTTACCAATTGAGCTTTTTATCGCCATAGCCCCTTGGAGTGCCCCAGCTGCCCTGAGGTCAATCAAGGAAAATTTCTTAATGAAATAAGCTCCAAAGAGCCAAAGTATCAACTTACAGATCGTTTTTAAAGCTTAAATTTATTAACCACCTTTGCGGTAAACAATGAATTATGAATACCGCAGGGCAGCCTTCTTAAATGACAGATGTAAAAAAAGAAAAAAGAGACTCTACTTTGTGCAGCGATTACTACTCTACTCTATGTGAATTGTCTTAATTTGAAAACCTTGCTGTTACAAATTGGACCTTTATACATTTTCTGAAAACAATGAAAAGAGCATATTTAACCTTTTCTGGCTGTAAATGGTTACCTTCCTGTAACTGCCCCGCACCTGGAGGCATGGAGTTGTGTGCATCCTGCTTATGTACAATTGTTTCCAGTGTTTTTAAGAATGAGTCTGAGTGGTTCTTGAAAATTAGCCAGGATCAAATGCTATTGCAGACAAAGCCAATAAAAGTTGGACTTCTTTTGGGGATAACAAGTTTTGGAAGAGAAATGCAGGCCATATGTGCGCATGACCGAGATTTTGAAAAAAGATGTACATAGTGACATGTTTGGTGCATGTTTTTTGAGGAGGGCTTTTGTCAAAAAGGAGGTATAACCTTTCCCCCACAGACCTGAGAGCTGTGCCTTTTCTATGCAATATTACAGACGTTACATCGGAACCCAGATGGCTGTATTCACATGTAGGTTTGGGCTGTAATCTAAACAATTGGACAGATTAAATGTACATGGAAATGAGCAGTCTTACTTTTGTAGTTTTATATTATACAATAAACAGTTAAAAGATGAGAGAGGCATGCTTGAAGTTTTCTTTTGATGGGAGCTCCACCAGCTTATTTGTGATAATTTGCTCACATTAAGCAAAGTCCAGCAAGAAAGAGCAGCAGGAGGGCCATGCAGGAGTGGGTGCTGTTGGTCTTCCTGAACCCTCCTGGTCTCAGGAACCACCCTTCTCTCTTGGTTCTCCTCCTGCTTCTTGGACCCTTCTGGACCTCCTTTTTCTCACATCTGTGCCCCAGCTCTCTCTAAAACATTGTCTTTTCCAGGATTTGGCCCATGACTGCACTTCACTGAGCCTCCATTCCTGCTGCCGCTTGCTTTCCCAAGGCGATCTAATCCACTCAGGACCCTCAAAACTGGTCTCCAGCCCCTGCCTCTCTCCTGAGCTCCAGACTTCAGTATCTACCAAGCTTTGCTCCCGCACACTCAGCGCGCCTAAAGAGCTCTCGTTTCCCCTGGGGGCTGATTCTTCTGTGGGCTCGTTGTCTTAAGCCCTCTGCTCCACGCTTGGCTCATTTGCCCACCCTTGCAGCCTGTTCTGCAGTCCCAGCCATGTCATTCCCTCTGCCACCACCTCTCCATCCTCACCATAGCATACCCAGCTCGGACCCTTCCTCCCTCCTTGCCTCTGACTGCTGTACCTGCTTCCTGACCAGTCTTCCTGCCATGATCGTCTCTCTACCATCCCTGATGCTGGAGTTGACATTCTAAAATGCCAGTGGGTCACGTGGTTGTTGCACGTCCTCCAGGTGTACCCACTGATTATACCATCTGGACCCTGCCCCTGCTGTCTTCCAGCAGGGAGTGGGGGAGACCCTGTGCAACCTCCTTGGCCACTGGGCCATCTTGGATGGAGTCATGGGATCTGGCCTCACCTGGCCCGGGCAGTTTTTTATTTTGGTGTGGTTGGGCCACCACACCACTGGCGAGGGAAAAGGGCTGGATGTGTGAGACCTGGGAAGTGAAGGTTCAGCTCAATCAGCAGTGGAATGTGGGGTGGGGTGTGAAGTGCCGGGGAGGTGTTAGGGGCTGAATTGTTTGCCCCAAAAAGATAGGTTTCAGTACCTCAGAATGTGACTTTAATTTGGAAGTAGGGTCTTTATAGAGGTAATTAGGTTAAAATGAGGTTATTAGTGTGGGCTCTAATTCAATGGCTAATGTCCTTATAAAAAGATACTTGAATACATACATGCACACAGGGAGAAGGCCATGTGACAGTGAAGGCAGAGACTGGGGCGGTGGATCTACAAACCAAGGAGTGCCAAAGATACCAGCGAACCACCGGAAGGCAGGAGACAGGCATAGGACAGACACTTTCTTACGGCCCTCAAAGCAACCAAGCCTGCTAGCACCTCAATCCTGGACTTCTAGCTCTAGAAAAATACATTTCTGTTGTCCCAGCCACCCAGTTTCAGACACTTTGTTTCAGCAGCCCCAGCACACTGATGCAGGGGCAGAAGAACAGGGCGAGCACTTTCCAGACACCCCGCGGAGATAAGCACCAGGCAACTAGGACGGAGGGTCCGTTGTTCAGTAGAGTGGTTTGTATCTGGAATTAGGATCATCTGCTCTTAATTAATGATAAAACTTTGGCAAATCATTCAATCTGTATTTATGAGGATGAGATAAAGCCGTGGCTCCCAGAGCTCTTTGAAAATGTTGACAGTACAATGAAAATGCAAATTATGAATGTCATACCTGTCCTCATGCCTAGAGCTGTGCCCAGCATATTGTAGGCACTCAAAACGTTTGTCGAATGAAAAGAAGAAAAAACAATCTTGTAGTTCACCTTTCTTTATAGAATGAGAGAAGCCCAGCCCTCAACATCTTTCTTGTCTGGGTCCTAGGTTCACACCACCCTTGCCCTCAGGATGTGCTGCTTTGCCAGCACGCACCAGCAGCCTGCCTCCATGTGTCCTTGCTTGCACCTGCCCCTTCTGCTTGTGGAAATTCTGCCCGGCATTCCAAGGCCAAACTCAAATGCCTGTCCATGAAACCTTCTCTGCATGCCCGGAGTCAAAACCAGCCTTGTCCTCTTCTGGGCTTTCCTAGGGCTCCATGCCTCTGCAAATGCACTTAGCAAGTCCTGCTGCGTCTTCGGATTAGCTGTGCAGTTTGTTGTCTCTGTACTCCCTGTATCCTTAAGAGCAGCAACCCTGTGTTGTTTATCTTTGACAGAGGTTGGCAAACTGTGGCTTACAGGCCAGATCCTGTCCACTGCCTGCTTTTGTAAGAAAAGCGTTGCTGGAACCTGGCCACGCTCATGTATCTGTGTGTTGCCCCGTCTGCTGTCGTACTGCGATGGCAGAGTTGAGTAGTTGCAAAAAGACCACATGGCCCTCGAAGTCTGAACTATTTGCTATTTGGCCCTTTACAGAAAAAGTTTGCCAAATCCTGATCTTTGCAACTCTCCCAATACTTAAAACAGCGTCTGACCATAGATGGGATAGGCTCAGGGCTACCTAGACTGGGGACACACACCTCTGGAAAGATGAATATGGTATAGGCATCAGGGGAGTCCTAAGGGCGCAGAATGCTGGAGGTGGGGTTTCGAGGGCCAGACGGGGCAGAGTAGTCTGGAAAGTTACACAAGAGTGGACATATTCGGAGAGCTTAAGACTTGGGAGTGGCCATAGAGCTAGATCTTCCCACCAAAGGGGCCTTTTTGACAGATGTGCAAACTGAGGCCCGGAGAGGGAAGAGGATTATTGTCTGGGGCAAAATAGTTTATAACATCAGAGTTCAGTTTGGCTCTGCAACCAGATCTCCCAAGCTTGAATGCTGGCACCTATAATCTTGGGCAAGTTCCTGAGCCTCTCTGTGCCTCAGCTTTCTTACCTATAAAACGGGGGAAATAATTGAGCTTGTCTGAGGGCATGGTGGGGATCAAATGAGTCGATGTGAAGCACGCTCGGGCATTTCTAGGGCACTGGAAAGTCCACAAATGTTAGTACAGCTAACATGACACAGACAAGGCTAAAATCCAACTCTCCACTCTCAGCGTGGTGTTTTAGGTTAAGCCTCAAAGCACAACTGGGGTATCTTAATGCTGGAGGCATGTTTGCTGGGCAGAACCATGATTTCCTAATACCATGCATGTTGCGGTGGTCGGCCACTTACAGAGAACACTGTGCTCCGTGCTTGCGTGGCAATATGTGGTCCCAGAGTCCCTATTGCCTCTTCCGCCTTTGTTTTAATGCCCTTTTGTTCCCCTTGGAGAGGAATATTTGACTGAATTAGGAGTAATAGTTTCAAGGGTTACCACTTACTGAGCACTCACATGTGCCAGACACTGCTATATACTGGTGTGTGTGATCTCGTGAACTCTTTCCAGCGCTTTGAGCTTTATCTTACTACCCCCACTTTACAGAGGTGGCAGCCGGCTCAGAGAGGTTAAGCAATTTGCCAAAGGTCACACAGCTGGCAAGTGGTAGAGCTGGGATTGGGTCTCTCTGACTCTTAGAACACCTTCGAGCACATGTCTTGTCTTCAGCCTCGAAGCTGAGCAGGGTGTTGGAATCCGATCGTTACCTCTATAACTTCCCTGACCTTGGACCTCTCTTCCTCATGGGGTGTGGATTTCTCCCGGCATGTGCACAGCATTGCCCTGAGGAACAAGAGGAGGAAGATCTCCTGCTGGGGCCAGCAGTAGACCAGGAGTTAGGATAGCTCTCCAGGGCTGAATGCCCCCTCGGTTCTCTTGTCCTGGCTCTGTGTGACCTCGAGCCAGTCACTTCCCCTCTCTTGGACTCAGGAGCAAAAGACAGAAGCAGGACATACATGCCTTCTGCAAGCTCTGGACTATGCTTCTCCCTACAGCACACTGGAAGCATGGAGGTCTCTGCCAGCATCCCTGAGCATGCCATTCAGGCCTCGAGGATTTTACAAAAGCTCTCGGGTGGGAGGCGAGCGCTGTTCTATGGTGCCAGCCTTCGAGGCTTCTGGATAGTGCGGCCGTGTACATGATCCTGGAGACACACATGCCCGCATTGTCCTTGGAACTGGAACTGGGAACCCCCACCACAGCAGGCTGGCTGCCCCAGCCCCACAGCCCGCCAGGCGGCCTCCCTCCCTCCCTCCCCTCTCCGGCAGGGCAGCCAAGCTGCCAGCTGCTAGCAAGGCCTATTGTTCAGCAGTGACAAGAAATGGCTGCAGAGCACAGCACCCTCCTGGAGAGAGGCTGGAGGCGGAAGGGGGAGGGTGGGGTGAGCTGGGGAAATGTCCCCGACACGACACCGACACCGGCTTCCCTGGGGCGCTGGCCTGCGTGCCCAGGAGGAGTCAGGGACAAACACTGCTTGTGCGGGGTCTGTCTCCTCCTTCCTTCGGGCCTCACAGACTTCTTTTTCATTTGTCTTTTCGGGACGTGATGATGGGTGGGAGTGTGTGGCCGTGTTTTCGTGGGTCAATGTAGGGAGTCAGGCCTCCTCTGGAAAAAGATTTATGGTCACTTACTTCCCAGTTGATGGCCTGCAAGTAGTGCCAGGTGGCCAAGTGCGTTTGAAAGAGGCTGCTCCTGTCAGTCTAGCCCATGCTGTGAGTGGAATGCACCCCCTGGGCCTGGAGAGGCTCCCGTGGAGCTGAGGATCCTGACGTTTGTGGGTAGCTTCGTGGCGTCTGAGCGCCTCACACACATTCGCTTTCTTTTTTTTTTTGAAACGAAGTCTCACTCTGTAACCCAGGCTGGAGTGCAGTGGTGTGATCTCGGCTCACTGCAACCTCCGCCTCCCGGGTCCTGGTTCAAGCAATTCTCCTGCCTCAGCCTCCCGAGCAGCTGGGATTATAGGCATGCACCACCATGCCCAGCTAATTTTTGTATTTTTAGTAGAGATGGGGTTTTACCATGTTGGCCAGGCTGGTCTTGAACTCTTGACCTCGTGATCTGCCCACCTCAGCCTCCCAAAGTGCTAGGATTACAGGCTTGAGCCACTGTGCCCGGCGCATTTGCTTTCTTTGATTCTCATGGCAGTTCTGGAGGAGATGGCAGGGGAGGGAGGCTCTGCAGACATGGGGACACTGAGGAGCAGAGGGCATGGGCCACTGAGTACAGAAGTGGCACAGACAGAAGAGCAGGTCCCAGACCCAGGCCCCTCCCTTTATCACCCTCAAGTGGCAGCTTTTGGGCTTAGAAAAAACGGCCAGAAATTTATGAAAAAATCAAGGTGTATAAGTGAGCCATGGAGCCAGAAGTCACATATTCTCTTGAGGTTTTGTAACAGGGGCAGGGTGGGAACTGAAACCATTCTGAGCTTTGATGCTGTCCTTTCTGTCCCTGAGACCCCCTCTCCTCCCGCTGCCCCAAACACACACACACTCAGCCACAGTGGAGGGGGCAGAAGTGATGCAGCTACAGGTGGCCACTGCCTTCCTCAAACATTCCACCTACGACAGAGTTAGCCACTTTCTGTGTTTCTTCTGATTTTTTTTTTTTTTTTTTTTTTTGAGACAGGGTCTCATTCTGTCACCTAATGGCACGATCATAGCTCACTATAGCCTCTAACTCCTGACCTCAGCCATCCTCCCACCTCAGCCTCCCAAAGTGCTAGGACTACAGGCATGAACCACAGCACCCAGCCAGCACTTGTGTTAATCCAGCTTTGAGACAAACCCTGGGTCCCCTTCCAACCAGAGTCTGCCTCTAAGCCTCGCCAATGCGGAAATTCTACAGCCCCCACGCTCACTGGCATACATGCTGTCTCCCCACAACCGCCCCATCCTCTCTCACCTTCCTCTCTCCCTGTCTCCCAGTCTCTCTCCCGCTCCTGCCCTCCATCTCTGACTCCGTGTCTCTGGTTCTTACTCCCATCCTCTCCCTTGCAGTGTCTGTCTCTGTCTCTCTTCTGCATTATTACTTGAAAGCAAGCTTTGCTGTCGCAGAGCAGCTGAGTCTGACCTTGGGACCTGGATGACACGGCCGGCCCCCTGCCCTCTTGAGGTCTGGGTTTTCTGGGTCTGACGTGCTGGGCTCCAACTTCTGGGCTTTAAGGCAGGTCTGGTGGGGCTGGGTGGCTCCAGGGCTCAGGTTCATTGAGGTCTGGGGTCCTCAGAGTCACCACAAGAGGGCCCCAGGACCCTTTGGGATGGAGGGGGGTGTCCAGGGCCTCAGTACTGCCCCGAGTACCTGGCTTCCCCATCTGGGGCTGCCTAGCTTGCAGGCTATGAGGTCATTGGGGTTAGAAGTTTTCTATCTCTGTTGTCTGAGTTGCCCAAGAAGCTCTGATTGGACCGTGTCCTGCAGGCATGGAAGGAGATTCTAGGCAGAGAGGCTGCCTGGGCTGGCTGAACCAGTGGGGTGCTGGGCCCTGGGGAAGGTGGGCTCTGAGGAGGCATCCACTGCCTGGGAGGAGGATGGAAGCCGGTTGTACCAGCAGGGGTGGACGACAGAGTCCGTTTTTTGTTTTTTTTTTAAAGAGATGGGGTCTCACTGCGTTGCCCAGTCTGATCTTGACCTGCTGAACTCAAGCATTCCTCCTGCCTCAGCCTCCTGAGTCGCTGGGATTATAGGCACCCTCCACTTCACCTCCACTGTCCCCTCTGCCCAGCTGGAAGGCAGCAGAGTCTTCAGTCATTTGTTCTAAGTGGTCTGTAAACAGACTGTGTGGCATGAGCAGCAGCTGCTTGGGGCCCCAAGTGAAGGCTGGGAGCCTGTGCTCAGGGAGATGGGGCTGGGGAGACCACCTGTGGAAAGCACTTTGCCTTTACAGAAAGTGTGGGCGCTGGGCTGGGCCTTCTCTGATCTCCCTTTCACAGATCCAAAAAGGGAAACCAAAGCCCTGAAAGGTGAGGCAAATTGTGCAAGGCAGCTGGAACCTGGGAGCAGGGGCCTGAGTGTGTCTGTGGGACTCTGCTCTGCCCTGCTGGACACATTTCCCCGCTGTCCGGGGCACCCGGGCCTCACTGTGGGTTATCGTGGAGATGCCACCATGCAGAAGGCTTAGACACGAGCTCTGGCTTTCTCAAGGCTGGCCCAGAGGGGAATCAGGAACCAGGAATACTTTCTGGTCCCCAAACCCTAGTAGTCTGCTATTGTGGCCTGCCAGGCCCCTCAGCTTGGCTACAGGGAAGACAAGATGGTTAAGAGAGGATCTTTGGAAAAGAAAAGGACTCACTCACACCCACTGAGGCCTAATCCCATGGGTCAAAACAGGCCAGAGGATAGAAAGAACTTGTCTGACGGCCGGTAGGTGCAGGAAGCCTGGCTGGGGAAGCTGTGGGTCAGGAGCCCCGTGGCCCATTAGCTCATTTGCCGCTGCGCCCATCACAGCAGATGCACCACCACTTACCTAACTCATGATGCCCTTGGAGCCATTCTTGCCTTTCCCCTTTCCCACCCACACACACCCCATCAGCAAACCTGGTTTATTCTGCCTTCTGAATAGATGCAGGATCCACTGGCATCTCACCATCCCCACTGCCGGTCACCTCTCATCAGGATGATCACCACAGCCTCCGCTCTGGCCTCCCTGCTCCCGTCCTCGTTTGGATGTCTGTTCTCAAGACAGCACCCAGAGTGATCTTTTAGAAAATGAGTTAGCCGGCCAGGCGCAGTGGCTCACTCCTGTAATCCCATCACTTTGGGAGGCTGAGGTGGGCAGATCACTTGAGGTCAGGAGTTCGAGACCAGCCTGGCCAACATGGTGAAACCCTGTCTCTACTAAAGATACAAAATTTAGCCAGGCATGGTGGAGAGCGCCTGTAATCCCAGCTACTCGGGAGGCTGAGGCAGAATAGCTTGAACTCGGGAGGCAGAGGTTGTAGTAAGCCGAGATCATGCCACTGCACTCCAGCCTGGGCCACAGAGTGAGATGCCACCTCAAGGAAAAAAAAAAAAAAAAGAAAAAGAGAATGAGTTAGCCATGTGCTTCCAAATAGGAGCACTTGGGGATTTGTGAGGATGCAGAGTCTAATCCGCAGGTCTGGGAGGGGACCAACAGCCTGTGTGTTTAACACGCTCTGTGTGTCTGGCGGTGCTGGCCCAGCATCAGGTTATGCTCCCTCTGTGCTCCAAGTACTCCATGGGCTTTTTTGGAGTAAAATCCAAAGTTCTTCTCCTGGCCTCTGTGGCCTCAGCTGCTTGTCCAATCCCACCACTCTCCTCTCCCCTACTCTTTGCTCCAGCCCTACCAATCTTCTTGCTGTTCCTCAAGCACACCTAGCACGTTCTTGCCTCTTGGCCTTTGCACACACTGTTCCCTCTGCCTGGCACCCTCTCCCTTCTCCCAGGCCGCCTCCCAGGCCTTTCCTGACCGCCCTGCCTAAGGTAGCAGCCTGTCACTCAGTAGCCCTTTCCTCGCCTTCTTTTTCTTCACAGCATGCATCACTTCCTCGCAGCACACCTCTCCGTGTTTATTTGATGATCGTGTCTCCCTCACTGAATTGCAGAGTTTGGGAGGGCTGGAATGTGTGTGTATGTGTGTGGCTCTTTCCCCAGCCTGGCACAGGGCAGACCCTCAGTACTGCCTGCTGAGGAAATGCAAGATCCCGTTACATGCTGGGGCTCCAGGACCGACACAGCAGATCCGGTGCCTGGCCTCTGCGTCATCTACAGCCTTGTTCCCCAGCAGGAGGACAGGCGTGGGGCTGAGGAGCGGGAATAGTCATCGTGGATACTTCCTGACTGCTTCCTGTGTCTGCCCTATGCTGACGGTTTTCCGTGAATTAGCTCATTTAATCTTCATTACGGCCCAGCTAGGTAGGCACTGCCATCATCCCTACCCCCGATTGGAGGGTGGCCTCCTGCTTGCTGTCCCACAGCTCTTCAGGGCTCCCCTGCCTGCCCTGGGATCAGTGGCCTGACCTCCTTACCCTATCCTGCCCTGAGCCAAGGTGCAGGCAACCTGCAGGGAGGAGAAGCATCTAGCGCTTCCCCCTCCACTCCCCTGAGGCTGGGGCACCACAGCTGTCCCTGGGCACTGCACTAATCTGGCACCCCACCCAGGGACACTGGAGAGGGTTGGGAGGGCGGGAAGGGGATGTGGAGTATGGATGGCACCCCTGCAGGGAGAAGGTCTGGTGACATCATCCCAGGCCAGGACATGGATTGAGATGATTTGTGTGCTAGTGTTGGGAGAGATTTTTCCCTTTCCCAGCTGAAGAAATGTGCTCTCGCCTGGCCCCAAGTGGTGCTTTGGGCTCCCTCATGAGCACTCCAGGCCTTTGGCTGGGGAGAAGGGAGAGTTTGCTGGCAGCTGGTGCTGAGGGAGAGGGGCTGCCTCGCTTTGCCCTGAAGGAGATGGAACTAGGCAGCAGTTTTTGTTTTTTTTTTTTAATTATTTTTTAAATGTTTATTAACAGGCTTTTAAGAAAGAGCATCTTTAGGTTTACAGAATTTCTTTTTTAAGTACAGAATTCTCATATACCCCTTCCCCCAACCCCTCAAGTTTCCTCTATTATGATTATTTTCGTTTGTTTGTTTGTTTTGAGATGGAGTCTTGCTCTGTCACCCAGGCTGGAGTGCAATGGCACTATCTCCGTTCACCGCAACCTCTGCCTCCTGGTTCAAGTGATTCTCCTGCCTCAGCCTCCCAAGTAGCTGGGATTACAGATGCGCACTACCATGCCTGGCTAATTTTTGTATTTTTAGTAGAGACGGGGTTTCACCATGTTGGCCAGGTTGGTCTCAAACTCCTGACCTTGTGATCTGCCTGCCTGGATCGGCCTCCCAAAGTGCTGGGATTACAGACGTGAGCCACCCCGCCCGGCCCCTAGTTTCCGCTGTTATTAACATTTTGTATTCATGTGTTACATTTGTTACAAGTGATGAGCTAATACTGATACATTATTATTATTGTTGTTGTTATTATTTTGAGACAAGGTCTCACTCTGTTGCCCAGGCTGGAGTGCAGTGGCATGATCACGGCTCACTGCAGCCTCCGTCCCCAGGTTCAAGCGATCCTCCAGCATCTTGAGTAGCTGGGACTACAGGTGCTCACAACCACACCTGGCTAATTTTTCTTATTTTTTGTAAAGCTGAAGGCTTGCTCTGTTGCCCACGCTGGTCTTGAACTCCTGGGCTCAAACTAGCCTCCTGGCTCGGCCTCCCAAACTGCTTCATGTATTATTATTAGCTGAAGTTTACAGTTTATATTAGAGTTCACTTTTAGTGTTGTGAGTGCTATGGGTTTTGACAAATGTATAATGGCTACCATTATTATTGTGTCATCCAGAGTAGTTTCACTGCCCTAAATATCCTGTGTTCCCACAATTCATCCCTCGCCCCTCCCCAGGAACCCGGGTAACCTCTGATCTTTTCGCTGTCTCCACAAGTTTACCTTTTCCAGAATGTCATATACTGGAATCATATAGTATATAGCCTTTTCAGACTGGCTTCTTTCACTTAGCATTACACCTTTAAGGTTCCTTCATGACTTGATAGGTTGATCGTTTTTTAACCGTGAATAATATTTCATTGTCTGGGTGAACCACTATTTATTTAACCTTTACCTTCTGAAGGATACCTTGGTTCAAGTTTTTGCAATTTTTTGAATAAAGGTGCTATAAACATTTATGTGCAGGGGGGACATAAGTTTTCAGTTCGTTTGGGTAAATTCCTGAGGGTGATCGCTGGATTATATGTAAGAGTATGTATAGCTTTACAAGAAACTCCCAAACTGCCTTCCAATGTGTCTGTATCATTTTGCATTCCCACCAGCAATGAATGAGAATTCTATTGCTCTTCAGCCACTTCAGCGTTGGTGTTGCCAGTGTTTGGGACTTTAGCCATTATAATAGGTGTGCAGTGGTATCTCATTGTTATTCTAATTTGCAATTCCCTAATGACATATTATGTTGACCATCTTTTCATATGTTTATTTGCCATCTGTATGCCTTTGGTGAGATGTCTGTTCCGATCTTTGCTCATTTTTAATTGAATTGTTTTCTTATTGTCGAAGGGTTCTTTGTGTACTTTGGATAGCAGTCCTTTATCAGATACGTGTTCTGCTAATATTTTCTCCTAGTCTGTGGCTTGTCTTTTCATTCTCTCAACATGTCTTTTGCAGAGAAGTTTTTAATTTTAATGAAACTCAATTTGTCATTTTTTTCTTTTATGTATCATACTTTTGGTGTTATATTTAAAATGACATCACCAAATCCAAGGTCACCTAGATTTTCTTCTGTGTTATCTTCTAGAATTTTTATAATTTTGCTTTTATATTTAGATCTATAATCTATTTTGAATTTTTTTTTAGGGATGGAGTCTCACTCTGTGGCCCAGGCTACAGTGCAGTGGTGCAATCATAACTCACTGCAACCTTGACCTTCTGGGCACAAGCAATCCTCTCACCAAGTAACTGGGACTGCAGGTGATCACAATAGCTTTTATAGTACGTCTTGAAATGGGGTAGTGTCAGCCCTCTGACTTTGTTTTCTCCTTCAATATTGTGTTAACTGTTCTAGTCTTTTGCCTCTCTACATAAACTTAAGAATCGCTTTGCCAGTTCCACAAAATAGACTACTGGGAGTTGATTATGATTGTACTGAATCTATAGATCAAGTTGGAAAGAACCGATATCTGAACAATATTGAGTCTCACCGTCAACAAACATGGAATATCTCTCTATTTATTTAGATCTTTGATTTATTTTACCAGCATTTTATTGTTTTACTCATATAGATTTTATACATGTTTTGTTAGATTTCTACTAGAATATTTCTTATTTTGAGGTGCTGATGTAAATGGTATTGTCTTTAATTTCAAATTGTAAAACTTTCAACATTTTGACATTCCAAACATGAATCAGTTCACAATCTGACCCTCGAAATTTATTTTTCCCACTGAACTTAGACTCTCAACTCCTTCTCTAGCCAGGCCTGTCCTCCGAGCTCACTTTTTCCTGTGTCCCTCACTCAGTGCCCTGTCATTGCACCAGCTTTTCTGAGCTGAGACTGCCACTCCAATCTCAGTCCTGCTTCCATTCCTTTGCATTAAATATACTCAGCACCTCTATCTCTGTATTATGTTGAGCTCTCTGAAGTTGCTGTTTTTAGACCAAAAAGGGTTAAATATCTAGACTAGATGAGATTCTACTATGTCTCACTCCTTCTCATCCTCCAGTTCTCAGCTGAAATGCTGTCTCCTCAGAGTAGCCTTCTCTGACCACTCATCCCAGCCATACATATCAGTCTGTTCTTCTCCAGCATTTGTCACTGTCTAAAGCAAGGGTGTCTAATCTTTTGGCTTCCCTGGGCCACATGGGAAGAAGGAGAATTGTCTTGGGCCACACATAAAATACACTAATGATAACTGATGAGCTAAAAAAAAAAAAAAAAAACAAACAAAAATTGCCAAAAAATCTCATAATGTTTGGCCAGGCATGGTGGCTCATGCTTATAATTGAAGCAATTTGGGAGGCCAAGGTGGGTGGATCGCCTGAGGTCAGGAGTTCGAGACCAGCCTGGCCAACATGGTGAAACTCCGTCTCTACTAAAAATACAAAAAATTAGCTGGGTGTGGTGGCACATGCCTGTAATCCCAACTATTCAGGAGGCTGAGGCAGGACAATAACTCGAACCTGGGAGGCAGAGGCTGCAGTGAGCCGAGATTGTGCCACTCCACTCCAGCCTGGGTGACAGTGCGAGACGCCATCTCAGGAAAAAAAAAAAAATTTCATAATGTTTTAAGAAAGTTTACAGATTTGTGCTGGGCTGCATTCAAAGCTGTCCTGGGCTGCACGTGGCCTGCAGGCCACAGGTTGGACAAACTTGATCTAAAGCCATCTCATTTATTCATTTGCTTCCTTGTTTCTTACTGTTTTCCCTCCTCTAGCACATAAACCTCCTGATACCAGGGTCCTTGTCTTGATCAACAAGCCCCTCAGAGACCAGCTGGGCTGGAAACCCCAGATACTTGTCCCACCGTAGGGAAGGCGAAGCACCCCTTCACCCCGAATTTGACTGATGTCATATTTCCAATGAGCTCTGTGTTTGGGAATAAAGCCTAATTTACCTGACATAGAACAATAGGGAAACATGATATTTCTGTCCCTAAATATTGAGGACCAAATTTGTAACTCCGTGACTGTGTGGTTGAGTAGTAGCATGGATTGTTCAAATAAGGGATTCTGTTGGATGCAGAGGGACTGAGTGAGAATGAGCTCTGGCCCAGCGACACCCATTTGGTTCCTTGGCTACCACCTCCTCCATCCTGTTCTATGCCCAACAACAGAGCAGGCTTCCTTACACCCATGGTGCTTCTCCAGCTCTGACTCTGATCTACAACTTCAGTGGCTCCCTATTGCCACAGGAAATATTCATTCCCCTTCCCATACCTTCAAGGCCCTGCTCTCTCCTGCCCCACTGACCCTCCTGGAGTTCCTGCAAAGAAGTCCCCTTCTTTCCCCTCTGTCCATCCTTTGGAGCTCAGATTAAGCCCCACCTCCTCCAGGAACATTCCTCATCCTCCTGCAGTATGGGCTCCCGTGTGCCTCCTGTCAGTGTCCCAGTTAGTCTGCTCAGCTCTCAGGGTTTCTTTGAGAATTTCTGGGGCCTGCTTTAGAGCTCAGGCTTTGGAAGAACAGGAACTGAGTCCAGAGACTGAGCACCAGCTTGTGAGTGTGACTTTTTGAAGTGGAAGGAAGAGAGGCTGACAGGCCTCCCAGCCAGAGAAGAACTTTGTAGAGGAAGTCTCTCCTTTGTGGGGTCCAGACCCCCAAGAACACACCAGCTCAGAGAAGTCGGGTGTGGTGCCCTCGAGGGGGAATCCATGCAGCAGTTCCTCCCCAGCTTCCTCCCCTCCCCACCCTCAAGTGTGGAGCCAGAGCCCAACTGACTCAAGTGGCAAGAAAAAAATGCCCCCCTCCCCGCCCCCCGCCCCCCGCCAAGCTGCTGCACATCTGTGGCCAGACAAAGCCAGCTATTAATCCTTGCCTTTGTGTGAGTGTTTGGGTGTTGAATTCCACTTGGATCTGCTGGCTTTTGGAAGGGGAGATTGGAGGGGATTTAGTGAAGACAAAAGGAACCCACTATGGGGAATGGTGGGGGGCAGGGGAGCTAAGAAACCCAAGTGCATTCACTCTTAGCCTGGTGAGGGTCCTGGGAGCCCAACTTTAGCTAGAGCTGAGTGGGGCACCCAAATTCCCAGGGTCTGAGTCCCGAAAAGGGGACACTCCCCGGAATAAAAATACCTGTTTCTCAGGGCCTGACAGCAGCCTGCCTTTCACTCCAGATGCTGCCCAGCCTAACAGGGCCTGACTCTTTCAGACTGGAGCAGCCCATTGCCCAGGTGAGTCCAAGGGGGAGAGACAGAAGGAAATAGGGACTAGGAAGGAGTCCGGAGCCTCAGAGACTGAGTCCAGATGGAGAGAGAATCTCAAAGCCACCAGAAACCCCCAGCTGAGTCAACAACACAGCAATAAAGCCAGAGGGCCTGTGGCAATGTGGCTGCTCAAGGGTTGGGCTCTCAGGAAGAGTTCTTGAGTAGCTGGTCCCAGGCAAAAGTTAAGTATTCAGGGAAAACAGTCCACACAAATTCTATCTTTGGCTCAAGCATCAAACACATAGAATAGCCCGGAACAGGATGACAGTGCGTGTGTGTGTGTGCGTGTGTGTGTGTGTGTGTGTGTGTGTGTGTACAGGGTCTTAGAATGGTGGGCGTGTCTGTGGGCAGCACCCCCCCAGCAGGTGTCATTTGATTAACTTACCTAGCAGAAGCTCTGGTCTAGTTACCAGACTCCTAGGAGAGCAGGCTGGGGTATGAACTGAAACACCCTGATCTGCCCCTCCTACTTTGTTAATTGCATTTAGAAAATGAGATTTCCCCATCTGTGGGTGCTTGATTCTAAAGCTCACTGAGCTGTCAAGTTACACGAAGTACAAGTGACTTCAACTCTATGTGGGTGCGGAGACACACCCCCCAAAGCTTCCTCCCCCTTTTCCCCCTTATCTGAAATGTGTGGTCATGTCATGTCATTCATTCATTAAATAGTTGGCCAAACTACTGCACTGCAGGGCCCAGTTCTGGTTTCGCTGCTGGGCAGCAAATTCAAAATGTGGTTGCCTATTGACACTTGTGTTCAACTAAGCTTCTGGGCTTGTTTAACTGTGTTCTAAATGGTGTTTGTACATCCACAGCTATTTTATTCTTTCTCTACCTTAACTCTAAAAATAAAAGAGTAAAGTAGAGGCATTCATTCATTCCTGCATCCATTCATTCAGGAGAGGAGAAGGCAAGGCTAGCTCCACTGTTCTCCAAACTCTTTCTTGGTCTTTGGGGAAGGGAACTTGGGACTCACAGGTGCTCCACCTGCTGTTGTAAAGGCGCCCTCCTCCCATCACAGTTTTTGAGGACCTGGTCCCAGGCAACCCCACTCTGGAGGGCAGGGGAAAAATAGGAGGGGCCAGTTCCTGCCCCAGGGACTGTGGCCTCCTCTGAGTTAGGGAATGGGCCCAGCTTCTCCAGCTTCCAGATGGGGCTTTTTAGAAGCTCATACAGCCACTTCTGTTCCCGATGTTGTCTGAGGGCCTCTGACTGTTGCTGAGCTGCCTCTGTGTGTCTGGGTGGCAGGCCCACTGCTGCGCTGACCAGGGAGCTCTGCACCTGGTGTAGATCCCGCTCTGCACTAAGGAGCCAGAGACCTTTCGGGCAGCTTCCCCTCTGGGCTGACGCAGAGAGTCTTGGAGGCCTGGAGATGGTCAGGGGATTGAGAGAATTGGTGAGTGTGGTGGTTTAGAATCCCCAGGTCCCACATTGTTGTTACAGGCACAGAGAACGACCGACAGTGGCAAGAGGAGTTCAGTGCCTTGGGCGTCTCTGCCCTGACACCACAAGTGATAAATGGAATTGGGGTGGGAGGAAGGGTCAAGAGGGGGGCAACAGGACATTTATGGGATGGTGTGACAGGGCAAATGGGGAAGAAGCTGGGGTCAGAAACCCTAATCAAGTAACAGGTCCAGGCACGGAGTCCAGGCCAGGCATTCTGGAGTCCGTGGCTCTGGGGCTTGGCTTCACTCTCCACCTACCCTCTGAGGATGGCTGCAGGTGGGCTTGCTACCATCACAGCCCTTGGGTAGGTAAGGGTCTAGCTTCCCAAATTAAATGCAGTCAGGGTGGCATTTACTGAGTGTTAGGCAATGTGCTAAGCCCTTGACATTGTACCATCTCAGTAAGGCCTCATAACCACCCACAAGGTCAATACTGTTATTACTCCCATTTGATAGCTGTGCACACAGAAGCTTAGAGAAGTCAAGGGCCTGAACTAAAGTCACAGGGCTACACAGAGCTGGGGCCAGGACTTCGGAACCCGGGCTGCTCTCTACTCAGTTGAGGCTGTCTCAGACCTCTAGATCTTCATCTTCTTCCCCAGCTCCACCTCCTTCAGCCTTTCACAGCCCAGCAGCGTGGAGAAGGCCTGGAAGAGGAGGGAAAAGAAGTCCAGTTTCAGGCTATATTTTGGCTCCTTGGTAAAAGGTGGGGTGCGGAAATGAGGGTGGAGAGTCTGGGGATTTTCTGGAGATTTCGCTGCATGAAGATGTTGACCACCTCCTCCCAGAGGAAAACAGATGAGCAAACTGCTCATTTTTTTAATTAAATTTTTTGATTTTCATTAATTTTTTAAATTAAAAATAATATTTTTTTTCCTTTTGACAAACACAAATACAATATATCCTTTGCAGGGGAAAGCTAGAAAATACAGAGAAGCAAAAATAAAAATATAAAATACCTTTGTAGTACACAAAGGAGATGACTACTAAAACCTTGCTTTTTTTTTTTTTTTTTTTGACAGGGTCTTACTCTGCCACCCATGCTGGAGTTCAGTGGTACAATCATGGCTCACTGTGACCTTGAACCCCTGGGCTTAAGGATCTTCCTGCCTCAGCCTCCCAAGTAGCTGAGACTACAGGTGCGTGCTATCATGCCTGGCTAATTTACAAAAAAAGAAAAGAAAAGAAAAGAAAAAAATAATTTTAGAGACAGGGTCTGCATATCTTGCCCAGGCTGGTCTTGAAGTCCTGGCCCCAAGCAATCTTCCCTCCTCAGCCTCCTGAGTCTTTCCAGGATTACAAGTATGAGCCACCATATCTGGCCTGCATATATTTTTGCAAGCTCTTTCCTAAGTACCGACACATACACTCATATACTTTTCATATTCTTCTAATTTTTTTACTTCTATTTCATGGAAGGACATTACTTTTTAAAAAGCAAAAATGGTATTATTATTTGGAAACTGCTTCTTTTTTCACTCAATAGTTTATCTGAACATCTTCCCGAATCAGGACGTAGTCATCGACTCTATTACATTCAGTGACTGTGTGGCATCCTGTTTTATGGCAGCACCGTAATTCATTGAACTCATCTCCTAATGGTAGATATTTAGGAATTTCCAATTTTCTGTTCCTGCTAAGATTAACAGCTCTAGCTAAATCTCAGTGCATCCTTATAGAATCTTAATGTGAAACTGATGGGTGTAAAGGTGCGCATGTTGCCCAACTGCCCTCAGGAGAGACTGTAGCTATTTAGTCTCACAGTGTTTGAGACTTGCCACAGCCCCACCCCCAACACACACACAAACACGTTGTTGTTATTCCTGGGAATATTCTTGCATTAGAAAAAAAAAGGGTTGACAACTCGATACATGAAATGCTATCTCATTATTGTTTTATTTAGCATTTCTTTAATTATTAATTGGGGTCAACAGGTTTTCATGTGCCCATTAGCCATTTTTATTTTGTCTTTGTGAACTGCCCATTCATGTCTTTTGTTCATTTCTCTATTGGATATTCTTTCTAACACAGTTGTCTTATTTTAAGTGAGTAATTCTTAGCTCTGGCATATTAGAATCACCTGGAAGACTTTTTAAAACACACACATCACACACACACGCACACATACACACACCCCACACACAAGGAAGGCAGGCAAGAAAGCATCCCATCTCAAGATAAATATTTGGTGGGGCCTGGGTATGAGTATTTTTTGAAGTGTTCTTGTGCTTCTAATTTGCAGCCGTGGTTGAAAATCACTGTTATAAATTAGATTTCTCCCACTGCCTGGCTCCAAATGCTTTCATTGCAGAATCTATTCTCATTTCATTGACACCCAGTTTTCTCTTGTGAAAAATGGGCAGCAGAACTGCAAAGCAACACAGCACCCCCTCCCAAATTCTGCAAATCCCATGGGGGAGACCGAAGTTTCGGGAAGGAGGGTGAGACAGACGCTGTGGTCAGGCTCTTTGCCAGGTGGATTGGAAGAAATTAAAAGAGCTTTCTCAAGCAATGAGACTTGCCCTGTAGGCAGTGTGAGCTCTCAGTGGAGGAGGAGAGAGCTGGGGTCTTACGGGACATTTGCTTTTCTGTTGCACCCATCTTCAGATACGTAGCAATCTTACCCTTCCGAAGACTTCGAGGCTGAAGATTAGCACTTTATCTGAGGCAGTTTATCTCCTTTCATGAGAGACTGGAGAAGTTTGGGCCCAAGGAACTGAGTCCTTCAGGAGAGAAGCTGTCAAGGCATCAGAGGGATCACTTGGGGGTACAGGGGCTCCTCTACCACTTCTAGCCCTCTTGAGGGATTTATGACATTCTCAAACTTACTTGAATTCATTTCTATTAAAATGCACAGGAGCCGCTCCCCTTCCTCCTCACCTCTGTTCCACCTCAGGGCGTGGGGTCCCACCTAGGGGACAGGACGGAATGAAAGGGTCTTTCCAGTGTTCAGTCAGGAAGATCCCTGGAAACCCCCAGGCTGGCTCAGTGCCCTTCCATGTTGGAGACTGCTGAGGCCTCGTAGAGGATGACAGCAAATTTGGGTCCTCCAGGTGCTGTTGCTCCTGAAGTTGAAAGAATATGGTCAATGGCCTGAATCCTAGTCCACTTGGTGTCAGTGTGTGGTCCTGGGCCTCAGTTTCTGCATCTGTAAAATGGAGATAGTAATGTTGATATTCAAGGTTACTAACAGGACTAAAAACACAGCACATACAACACTGTAGATGCTTGATTAATGCTAGGGGTGCTCTGTGGAGGTCCCTTCATGCCCTCACCCTCTCCAGTCAGGGCTAAGGGCTTTGAGTTTAGCTCCAGACTCTCCGTCCTTTCTTTTTTCTTCTGAGATGGAGTTTCACTCTTGTTGCCCAGGCTAGAGTGCAATGGCGCGATCTCGGCTCACTGCAACCTCCTCCGCCTCCCGGGTTCAAGCAGTTCTCCTGCCTCAGCCTCCCAAGTAGCTGGGATACAGGCATGCTCACCATGCCCGGCTAATTTTGTTAGAGGTGGGGTTTCACCGTATTGGTCAGGCTGGTCTCAAACTCCCGACCTCAGGTGATCCACCCGCCTTGGTTTCCCAAAGTGCTGGGATTACAGGCGTGAACCACTGTGCCCGTTGACTCTCCATCCTTTCATCCCCAAGTCATCCTCCACTTATTCTGTTGCTCAAGGGCACAGGAGGCAACCCCCACCCAACTGGTCCCCCAGCCTCCAGCGCCGTGCAGCACCTATGCCAGAAGCTATGCCCCTTGGCTGGCATCCTCTATCCTGTCTCCCACCCTTTACCTGTGAACCCCAAGCAACCTCAACCAGTTCCTCACTACCCTTGCGCTTTCCTGCCCAGACTTGACTTGAGAAATTCTATTGTAAATGTAATTTTTATTGAGCACTTATTCTGTGCCAGGGACCATGTTTTGTATTCATTACCTTATTAATTGCTCACAAAAACCTTTCACTATCCCATTTTACAGATGGGAAAGCCAGACTAGTTAGTGAAACCTGGCCAAAGCTACAGGGCATCAGGGAGCAGAGCTGGGACTCTGACCCCACCCTGCTCTACTGACCTCCTAGGTGCCAGCTCCCAGGGAGCTTAGATTTCAGGGGATGTCTTCTGTCCCTCCTCTGAGCTCCCACTGTGTCCTGCCCCTCTCTCTCTCTTCTGTACTTGTCCCACCCTGCCCTACACTGCGATTTTCTGGCTACCTCTTATCTCCATTGACCATGATGAGTTCCTCCAAGGCAGAAAATGTCTTTGTAGCTTATTCATCTTTGAGTCTGGCACAATGCTTAGAACATTGCAGGTTCTTAAATTATTTTTCTAATTCAAAAGTAACATGTGCTCATTATGGAAAACAGAAAAAATAAAGCAGAAACCAAATATCACCTATGAACCCATCACCCAAAGAAAATCATTGTTAAGGCCGGGCGCGGTGGCTCACGCTTGTAATCCCAGCACTTTGGGAGGCCGAGGCGGGCGGATCACGAGGTCAGGAGATCGAGACCACAGTGAAACCCCGTCTCTACTAAAAATACAAAAAATTTAGCCGGGCGTGGTGGCGGGCGCCTGTAGTCCCAGCTACTCGGAGAGGCTGAGGCAGGAGAATGGCGTGAACCCGGGAGGCGGAGCTTGCAGTGAGCCGAGATCGCGCCACTGCACTCCAGTCTGGGCGACAGAGTGAGACTCCGTCTCAAAAAAAAAAAAAAAGAAAAAAAGAAAAAGAAAATCATTGTTAATATCTTGACAAACTTTCTTCCAGTCTTTTTTAAAAATATATTTTTCCTTAGGCAAATAATATGTATTTTGCATAAAGTAGGTGTCATACAATACCATTTTCTATGCTGCTTTTCACCTCATATCATGAGCAATTCTCCATGTCATTAGAACTGTTCTGAAAATGGGATTTTTTGATGGCTGCAGATTGTTCTCTCATGTGACTGAGCACTCTTCTTTAAACCCCTCCCACATTGTTAGGTTTTTCTGTTTGTTTGTTTGTTTGTTTGTTTTGAGATGGAGTCTTGCTCCATCGCCCAGGCTGGAGTGCAGTGGCTAGATCTTGGCCCACTGCAACCTCCGCCTCCTGGGTTCAAGCGATTCTCCTGCCTCAGCCTAACAAGTAGCTGGGATTACAGGTGCCATGCCGGGCTAATTTTTTGTATTTTGGGTAGAGACAGGGTTTTGCCATGTTGGCCAAGCTGGTCTCAAACTCCTGACCTCAGGTGATCCACCCACCTCCTTCCAAAGTGCTGGGATTACAATTGTGAGCCACTGTGCCTGGCCTATTGTTGGTCATTTAAGGCCTGATTATTCCCATGGAAGAAATTCCTGAAGTAGAATTGTTGGGATAAAGAGGAGTATGTCCAGGCTCTTGACAGCACAATTGGCCCTGAACAAACCCTTGCTCTATCAAACCCTCTCCCATCCTCCCCAAGCAGACCAGCCAGAAAGCCCCATCTTCTGGGGCCCTCCTCTCATCCCTAAGCCCCAGCCCCCAACCTCCTACAACCCATTCAAAGGCTTAGAAGCAGGTGAGAGGGTCACCTGGAAGATGGGACTTGAGAGACCTGGCCGGCCTATCCCAAATCTCCCCTCACTCTGATCTGTACTCCATCATCAGAATCATCGCCTTGAGTCAAGGGCAGGGTGATTCAAAGGTTGTTGGCTGCAAAATGGACTTCTGGTGGGAGACATTGTACAGTAAGCCAACATTCCTTAACACATGGCCTTAACCCTCCCTGTCACTAGGTTAACAGCAGACACTTGGGTCTCAGGGGATGGGACACATTACAGAGTTATGAATGTGTTAAATTTTATTGTAAATATTATGTAAACATATTTTAAAATATTCTGGAAAAAAGACAAAAAGTTATAGTTATATCTTTTGAATTATTCCACATTTTTCTAGGTGGAATAAGAAAGGAAGTAGTTCCTTCCTATGAAATGGGAATAATCTTTAGTGAAGGTTGGAAGTATCTTCAAATGTATCCCAAACCTTCTGGGATAGATTTTCACTCAGCCTATAAATGACATCCATGAAGCAAGCGTCCACGTTCCTGGCAGAAGGCTGGATATGTGAGCCACGCCAGGTGCCGTGAGCCCCTCAGAGACCATTGACAATAGAGAGTCAGAATGCTTTTCCAGCTCCATTGTCAACAACTTGGGATGTAATCTAAACAGATGCTAAGTGGATCAATCCTTTGAGGAAATTTGTGTCAATTTCCAAGTCACTTCTGGTCATCATCCAGGAAAGATCATTTTTATTAAAGAACCCCAGGGCTGCCTGCAGGAACCATTTTCCCTGTCTCACCGGTCAGTAATCAGCAGGACTCCCTGCTATTTGAGGGAACAAAGACAGGGTCGCTGTCCCCGAGGGGCTCAGTCCATCCTCCCGCTCTGTCCACCCTCCGGCGGGGTCTGGGCTCCAGAGCGGAGGCTCTCAAGCTTCCGCAGCGTGAAAACCGCTTGGAGGTCCACGACACCCAGTCTGCTGGTGCAGGGGTTCTGATTCAGAAGATCTCGGGTGGCTACAGGAGCCGCATATTTTTCTACCAAGGTCCCCGGGGATGCGGCTCTTCGCCCCAGGACTGGGCCCAGGAGGTCAGAGGGAGTGACCGCCAGGCGCGGCGCCGCGGGGAGACGACCCGGGCTCAGATCCCAGGGTGGCGGCGGGGGCGAGCGCCCGGCAGAGGGGGCGGGGGACGCCGAGGGGGCCTGGCGCGGCCGCCGGGCCTGGGGAACGCAACGCGGAAGCCGCCGGAGGCCGGAAGCTGGGGCGCCCCCGAGCGGGCGGGCTGCGGCGCTGCGGCTCCGGGCGGTTCGGCAGCCCGCAGGCTCCCAGGCTCGGGTCCAGCCGCCCCGACCAGCTCGCGTGGCTCCGGGAGAGCGGCCAAGAGTGAAGCGCAGAGAAGGCGCCTCGGAAGCTGCCGGGGCGGCGGCGCGGGTGTCCTCTGCAGAGGGAGCGGAGCTTCCCCCTGCCCCAAGAGCACCTGCATCCCCGGCCCCCCGCATCCTGGCATCCCTGGCCCAGCGGCCAGAGCCGGCCCGGCGCCCCCTCGGCTTTCTGGTCCTCGTGCGTCCCCCGGGGCAGAGGCGCGAGGAGGGACGGCCCGCTGAGGCCTCTCACGCCTTCGCTCCCGAGTGTCCAGGGGGACGGGGTCCCTGCCTCTCCAACCCCTCCTCTCCCTTGGCTTTCCCCAGGGCACAGAGCGCTCCTCCTTGTCCACAGGAGACACAAGGCTTCAAACGCACACCCCCACACCCCAACCCTCTCCAAACACACTCAGGGCGCTGGCCACTGGTTCTCCTTCCTCCTTCCTTCCTTCTTCTTTTTGTCCTTTTTTTTTTTTTTTTTTTTTTTTTTTTACAGAGGCTTGCTCTGTCGCCCAGGCTGGAGTGCAGTGGCACGATCTCGGCTCACTGCAACCTCCGCCTCCTGGGCTCAAGCGATTCTCTTGCCTCAGTCTCCCGAGGAGCTGGGATTACAGGCATGCGCCACCACGCCCGGCTAATATTTTTGTATTTTTAGTAGAGACGGAGTTTCACCATGTTGGCCAGGATGGTCTCAAACTCCTGATCTCAAGTGACGCGCCCGCCTCGGCCTCCCAAAGTGCTGAGATTACAGGCCTGAGCCACCTCGCCTGGCCCTTTTCTTCCTTTTTTTAAGAGAGGAAGATCTCGCCCCTTGCCCAGGCTGAATTCGAACTCTGGGGCTTAAGCGATCTTTTGGCCTCAGCCTCTCTAGCAGCCAGGACTGCAGGTGCATGCCACCACGCCTGGCGTAGCCACCCGCGTTCTATCCCCAGCGCAGCTCCCTAGAGCTGGTGACCTTTAACAGCTCACTTCACCTCCCTGTCCTCAGTTTCTCTTTCTGGAAAGGAACTGGATTGGATGGGGACGGTTTCTGAGGCTCCTTCCAGCTCAGTTGTCCACCTTAAAGGTGTAAGTGGCAGAGGGTGGAGCGGGTCTGGTTCAGGGAGGAGAGCTGGGAGTAAAGGCAGGCCAGGGGCTGCGAGGTGGATGGAGGAAAGGAAGACAGGAGGGAGGAGAGCGGGGCATGCAGGATAGCTTTGCCAGCCTAGCCCACCAGTCCTGGACTCTTAAGAGCAGGCTGGCAGAGCCCCAAGAGCCTATACCACGGAAGGCCCCCATGGGAATCCCCTCACTCTCTGGGTGCCTGAGTTTGCAGAAATCTGTTTGCTAAAGGATGAGGGAAGGAACAGGAAGGAACGTGCCGGCAGGACTGGAAAATCCAGCTGGGCAGGAGATAGCTGTGGCTGCACCTCACACTGGAGGCTGAAGCTTTGCTTGGCTCTGCCCCTGTGTCATGTGTCAGGTGAGGCTGCTGGACCCCTGGAAGCCCCGCCAAGGGAATTGACTACCACCAGGCCGCAAGCTCCTATGCAGAATGTCTAGCAGCCTTTAGCTTTGGGGCCATACACATGTGCTTCCAAGACTGTAGGCAGATGACGTTCAATTTAAATCCACTTTCCTATACATTTACTCAATGAGTTCAAAGATGTTTTTCATTTACAAGCTTGGCGGCAGCTTCCAACACATTAACCCAAAGGCCTTCATGTTCTCCCCAGCCTACCCCTTTGTCCCTCTGCAGAAAGGGAACCTCCTGTAAACTGTCCAGATGGTTCAGAGAAGTATATATGACAGGCTGGTTGCAAGTGGCAGGAACGCCCCTCTAAGTAGTTTAAAGACATATGTATGGGTGTGTGTGTGTGTGTGTGTGTGTGCACGCGTGAGCATGTATATAATTTATTTTTTGCTCAAATACTTTTGGTAAAGATAATTAACTAAAGGTAAATAACTAACCTTTACCAAGAGCAGGGATGTGGCTGGGCCCAGAATGCAAGACTCTCTGATAGCAGCTCCCAAGCTTAACAAGTTAAAGACGCACTGCAGCTTTTCTCCAAAATTCTAGTTAAAGGCTGAGGCCGTCACCAAGCAATTGTTGCCAAGAACTCAGGATGTTGTGGTTGGAGGGGCCTGCGCCAGAGGTCCACTTCTGAACCAATCAGCAGGGCCCGGGGGCTGGGCCATGTTCTGCTTACCTCACAGCTTCCACACCCACAGGGTTTTGGGAACTGGAGGCAGGCGAACAGCCCCCGGAGTCATAATGAGAAGAAATGCTACCTCGGTACAGTGGACGAACGTGCAAACCACACAGAAAGTTTGAAAAAGGTCTACTGGAGGCTCTGCTTTCTGGTAATGGCTCCAAGATACAAAGGGCCTCACACTCCGGCACTGATGAAGTCCATACGGTTCTTAGGCTGACACCCACCAGCCAGTCAGTGGGAGAGCTAGGACCAGAGGGCTGACTTGACCTGTTCAGCAGGAGTGTCCAAGGCCTTTGTGGGCGGTGGTGTAGATTGTGCGTGTGAATAATGAAGGCAATTCATTATTACTCAGAACACAACACCTTGGCGATCTTTAGAAACATTAGAAACAGAGCTTCCAAGGTACCTGCTCACACGCCACCTCTCTGGAGGTAATCGCTGTGCCGAGGCTCTTAATGAGCCACTCTCCACGTGGCCTGAGGCCTGGCACCTTGGGGATTCCCTCTGTCCCTGAGTCATAGGCCTCTGCTACTGAACTGTAAATAGGGACCGGGTCAATGACAGCGGGACAGCTGGCCCAGGGAGCAGGGTTGGGGTGGGGGCTGCTGGGAGGCTGCCCTGTTAATCTCTCTCTACCATAGAAGGCACTCCTTGGGTGACCCCTGTGACTTTGATGCAGAACAGGGAATGAGAGTGGGTGTTAACCTTGAGCCTAAGGCTCCTTCTCCACCTGTGGGACTGTAAGCCACCTCTCCTGGGCTGAGGGCTCCGGAAGGAGGTTTGGCTGCTCCTCAGCACTCGAGGAATGGTTTTTCAGGCACACGCACTTGAGCTCCATGACCTCCCAGATTCCCCCCGCCCCTGCTTGACTCTTCCCCTGTCTCCCCTTCCTGGAATGACCCCCTCTGAATTCCTTTGACTGTTCTCTGATTGTCAGTCTCACAGCGAGAGGTGTGTAAAGCATGAGGTGACCTTGGGCAAGTTGTTCAACCTCAGTGTTATCACCTGTAGAATGGAGAAAACAAGACTACTTACTTTGGAGGTCATTGTAGGTTCCAATGAAATAACAGAGCTTGAGAGGTCCTATAGGCACATGGACCTGGAGCCAGACCCTCTGGGTTCAGATCTGTCCTGCCATGCGTTTTGGGGCAAGTTCCTTTTCTGTGCCTTAGTTTTATCATCTGTAAAGTGAGATGAGAATAATGGTACCTATTTCTTAGGACTCTCGGGAGAGTCAATGAGCAAATGCACAGAAAACACCTTGAACAGGGCCTGGCGTTAAGTGCTGGGTTGAGAGCTAGCTATTATTGTTGTTGTCATAGAGCTTAATATTGTGCTGTGCATACAGGAAGCCCTCAAGAAATGATAACTCAACAAAAGAAAATAAAACAAAACCCGAACCTGCCTCCTTCAATCGGGCCTTGTCTCCTAAATGAGCCTGAGCTCCTGGGTGAGGTGCGGGCACAGCAGGAGTTTCGCACAATTTTGATCCTGTATCTGAAGAGCTGCCGGACGCTGTGTTTTTCTTACCTTTCTTTTTGGGGGTGGAGTGAGGACGTCACAAACTCCCTTGGGAAACTGGTGAAAGCTACAAACCCTCTCCCCAGAAAGGTGCTTGGAAGCAAATATTCACAATATGTTGCACACAGTTTCAGGGGGTTCCTGGGCTCCCTGGAAGCTGGGGTGAGAAGCTCCATTTTAGATGGTGCACTGTGCCGTGTCTTATTTGTTGGTTTGATCCCAACAAAACACAAGCTAGCCCTGCTCCTTTGCTCATCGGTGGGTTGTACCCCAGCTTCCACCCTGGCTCCGGGGACTCTCCTTGATTCCTCTGCCTGGGCCCTCCGGCTCAGTGCCAGCTCTAAGCTACAAAACTTGGCTGGGAGTTGAATGCAGAACCTGTTCAACAGTTGAAGGCTAAGAAAGAAAAAGGAGGAAAAAAGTAGACTCGACATAGAAAAAAATCAGACAAAAGAAATCATCCTCCAAGCCAAGTGCTATAATTCATACAGCTCATATTTGCTGAGTGAGACTAAATGGTATTTATGGCCAAGCGGCCCTGGATTCACCCTGGGTTGAGTGATCCGGGAGTTGCCCAAAGTCTGGTGGAGAGGGCGGGGTGGGCCTGAGGGCTGGAAGACCAGACAACTTGCACTGGGAGACTTTGTTGCTGTTCACAGATGATGTGGTTTTCCCCCTGCTAAATGTTAAGTGTAGTTTCAAAATTTTGTATGTGTTTCTGGGAAGATAATAACCTCAAACAATATTACTTGGGGTAGATGGTGTACTTAGAATTGGATTATTAGCCGTAGGGCCCATTCATTCATACACTCATTCATTCAAGGTTTATGAGGTGCCTTCTCTGTATGAGAAGCTGTTCTAGGCACTGGGGATACAGTAGTGATTGTGGCAATAACGGTGCCTGTCCTAATTAAGTTTACAGTGTTGGCAGGAGAGACAGAGAACACAAAACAAACAGTAAATATATCTTGGATGATATGGTGTGCTAAGAAGAAAAATATAGTAGGCTGGGATCTAGGGAAGGTTGGGGGGCACACTTTCAGTGAATGGTCAGGAAAGGCTTCTTCCAGCAGAGGCTGAAGCGGGGAGGGAGGGAGTTCAGCACATGTCTGAGAAAGGCCCCTGTGAGGAAGGAGGACCAGGCACCAGGTGACCAATCCTGATGGGGCTGTGATAGCCCAGTAGGAGTGATGACCCACAGGGTCAGTTCCCACTGCTGGGGGTTTCTGGATGATGAGGTTGTTGAGCACCTGCATGCTTATGGATACCATGAGAGGAAGCATAGGGGATAGAGGGACAAGCTAAATGACACTAGGAGGAGACAATTAGATAAATCCAGAATGTGGGACATTCTACAAGACAACTAGCCTGATCTCTTCAAAAAATCCACGTAATGAAAAATAAAAGTGCAGCTATAAAAAAGAATGAAATCATGTCCTTTGCAGCAACCTAGGAGCAGCTGGAAGCCATAATCCTAAGCAAATTAATGTGAGACAGAAAACCAAATACTACATGTTCTCACGTAAGTGGGAGCTAAACATTGGGTTCTCATGGACATACATAAAGATGGCAACAATAGATACCAGCGACTACTAGAGAGGAGAGGGAGGGAGAAGGGGAAGGGTTGAAAAACTCACTATTGCATACTGTGCTCACTAGCTGTGTGGCAGGATCATTTATATCCCAAACCTCAGCATTACACACTATGCCCAGGTAACAAGTCTGTACATGTACCCCCTGAATCTAAAATAAAAGTTGAAATTATAAAGAAAAAGAAAAACATGGGAGAACTGTTCTAGATGAAAAGAAACATACAACCAAATGAGATGTATTTTCCTTGAGCAGCCCCTGGTTTGAACAGGCAAACTATAAAAGACATTTTAGGGACATATGGGGGAATTCAAATATAGACTTCATTTCAAATGGGAGTCAGAAATTATGTTTAACTGTCTTAGGTGTGATAATAGTGGTGAGGTTAGATATGGAAAATCATCCCTTTATTTTGGATATGGTGTTGGTGTGTGTGGGTGACATGGAAGAATGTCCATAATTTATTCTAAAAATTTTCAGCAAAATAAACAATAAATAAAATCTAAGATATTTGAAGTTAGGGATGGCTGGAGGGAGGAAGATGCGATACCCTAAAGGATACCACTCACCTTCCTGGGCTTGGCCAGGTACCAGATGCTTGACAAACCGAAGGGTGAACACTCTATGTGTGTTTGGAATGGAACACACAAGCACCTGGCACATAGTAGGTGCTTAATAGAAGTTGAGTGAATGGATGGATGGATAGTGTTTGTTGGGATTTACTTCCCAGTATGGGCCCTGGCTGATCACTCCCTCTGCACATGTTCACATCCCACCCACCTTGCAGGCCACCACAAGACAATTAAAAACATGGGCCCATCATAAGACAATTAAAAATGTGGACAGGTTGCCAAGGGTCACCTTTTATGGACATGCCTATGAGATCCCTCTGAGGTCTGTTTGGGTGATTCTGGGCCACATGGCCGTCTACCCAAACTGAGCCCCTTCCCAGCCTTCTGACAGGACTTACTTCTGTAGCCTCATCATTAAGTCAAGAGTAGGTTGCTCATAATCATTTGATCGTGAACAGCTGACCTGGTGGTCCCTAATTATTTCATTGAATCAGGTGCTGCATCTTAAATACCCTAACGCCCTAAAAAGCTCCCAACCCAGGCAGTATACATCATAGATACTCACTAAGATCTTGGTGCCCTAAACAATAACACCTAACATTTATTGAGCACTTACTATTTGCAAGTGTTATGCTAAGTGGTTGTTGGTGTTGCTGTTATACCCTATGGAGATTCATGTGCTGAGGGTTTAGTGCTCTGGTCTGAATGTTTGTGTCTCCCTCAAAATTTATATGTTAAAACTAAATCCCCAATGTGGTGGTGTTAAGAGTTGGGGCACCTGGGAGGTGTTAGGCCACGAGGGCAGAGCCCTTGTGAGTGGGATTAGTGCTCCTATAAAAGGGGCCTGGGAGCTTGCTTGTCCCTTCCTCCAGGTGAGGGCGCTGTAGGAAGGTGTCTGCAAAGCAGAGAGTGCACCTTTCCCAGACGCGGAGTCTGCTGGCATCTTGATCTCGGACTTTGCAGCTTCCAGAACCGTAAGCAACACATTTCTGTTGTTTATAAATCATCCAGTCTAATGTATTTTGTTATAGCAGCCCAAACAGATGAAGACAATGAGTTATCTGTAACTCCCCTAAGTAGGCTGTTTTGGTATTTTTTTACTTTAATTCCTAGCCACACTTCACATACTGGTCCATGGTCTCACAACAGAAGTGGCAGTGCCCTCATTCGAACTCTTGCTGCCACTTTTCTGCCTCTTTTCCAGGAGCAATGCACAGGTCACCTCTTCTGTGACCTCGAGGGCTCAGGATTCCTCATGTCCTGAGGCTGGTGCATGTTTGAGGACAGTGGCCTAGGCAAGCCGTGAGCTGGCAGGGCCCCAGAGCTGCCTCATGCATAAAACACAGTTCCAGTTATGAGTTTTGTTTTCTACCAAGCCCCATGTGGAAATGATTATCTAAAATCGCGCATGCCCTTTCTTTCATGATCCTTCAGAAGCACACCACAAGACCATGAAAACTCAGGCAGATTGACAGGTGTCTAGTTTTATGGATGTGCCTGGAAGGACCCTCTCCCCAGAGGTCAGCCCCACGGAGGTGAATACTGTGGTGGCAGCCACTCCTCTTCAGCAGGGAAAACCATCATGTCTTCAAGCACCTTTGGGTTTGTTGTCAGTTAGTGGGGAAAGGGATTCCCAGCAGGTCCCCAGGAGCATTTGCAGCTCGGACCCAGCACCTTTTCTTCTCTTTGCTCTTCTGTTAGTGCTGGGTTGCCCTCCATTTCCCTGTCAGTGGAGGCTGATATTAGATAAATACCAGCTGTCACCAGTGGGCTCTGCCCAGATTTTCTACCCCTGATTATATCCTTTCAACAGGTGTCTGGTGACACAGAGTCCATGTGGTCCTGTCTGCCTCACAGATGTTAGGTTCCAGCCAAAAAAAAAAACAAAAAAAAAACACAACCCTGGGGTGGAAAAGAAGTGTCCAGATTTTACTGAAAATGAGGCTTTCTAGGGCTGCTGACTAAGGCGTTTTCTTTCCAAACATCTGAAACAGCAAACAGATTGTAAATTAAGAGGGAGTTGCAAGATAGTAGTTGAAGGGAAGCAACACCTGCCTGTCTTCTGGGTCGTAGCTGTTGCTGCATGGCCAGGACAGCAGTGGCCAGGAAAGGTGATTAAATACGGTGGGGGAGAAGGGATCACCGTGGAATAGGGGTGCCGAGACAGATATTAGGTTAATGGGAAGGGAGTTCAGGCCTCTTCTTTGAGCCAAGGGAGAACATTTTATCTGACAAGAACTTGAACTGGCCCATGCCGTTCTCTGATTCCCACCCAGATTAAAGTTCAGACTCCCAAGGCAACTCAGCAGAAATAAAGTGAAATAAATTGCAACTCCACTCCCCTGATGCTTCCTAGGACTAAAGTGTTCTATGAGAAGTTGGACAGTCCTTAGGCAAGACTTCTCTCCTCTCACTGAGTAAAAATACTGATTTTGGTAAAATATCTCCATTCAGCTGAGGGTCTCTTTTAAGCTGTGGCTTAAATTTATTTATTTTTAAAAATTCTTGGCTGAGTGCAGTGGCTCATGCCTGTAATCCCAGCACTCTGGGAGGCTGAGGTGGGCAGATAACCTGAGGTCAGGAGGTCAAGGCCAACCTGGCCAACATGGTGAAACTCCATCTCTACTAAAAAATATAAAAATTAGCTGGATGTGATGGTGCACACCTGTAGTCCCAGCTACTTGGGAGGCTGAGGCAGGAGAGTCGTTTGAACCTGGGAGGTGGATGTTGCAGTAAGCCAAGATCGCACCACTGCACTCTGGCCTGGGCAACAGAGCAAGACTCCATCTAAAAAAAATTATTTTTATAGAGACAGGGTCTCACTATGTTGCCCAGGCTGGTCTTGAGCTCCTGGCCTTCAGCCATCTTCCTGCATCAGCCTCCCAAAGCACTGGGATTACAGGTGTGAGCCACCGTGCCCGGGCTATGTGACTTGAATTTATAACAGGAGAGCCTCCAGTGTGGCTTGCTTTGGCAGTAATCCTGCTAGGTTTGGGGGCCCTTGGGCCATGTTGGGAAGCCTGGTCCCAGAGCTACGAAGTCAGGAGCACCTCCACCTACCCTTCCTGCACCACCTCCAGCCCAAACGTGGAAGTCTTGCTTTGGATGACAGAAAAATAGAAGGTCGGAGGTGGGGTGCGGTGAGGCTGACAGTGGATGGGGCAGGTTTCCTTAGGGAGCATGCCTTCAGGTGCTCCTGTGGTATCATACTCCGCAACTGAGAGGCATCTTTACTGATTTCCTCCAACCATCCACTCAGGGCACCCTAGGAGGAATGGTCAGGATGGGTCCTAGGTTCAGGGGTCTCTCCTACAGAGCTGTGTACATACTTTTCAACTAGGGGCTTCCTGGTGCTGTGGGCTGTGGAGCTGTACCCCAGGAGTAGGATCACCCCATATCCAGTTCTTACCTGCTGGTTACACAAGGCAGGGATTGAGGCAAAAGCCAACAGAAACAAATAGTATTTGGCAGAATGAAAACCCAAAGGGTTTGGGGGCTTTCTTCAGAGCTTGCAGAACTGAGTCAGTGATTGATAGAATATGATATTTTGGGGGAAAATTTGGACAGCCCTTGAGGTGAGGGTCACAATGTTTGCAGGCAGAGGCAAAGCAAAGATTCAGGAAGGGTCCCCGTACATTCCCCTGAGGGGCTCATGCATAAACTGGTTTAGGAAGCAAACAAAATGAAAGTCAGCCCATGCGCCAGGCACTGTGCCAGAGGACAGGGGACAAACATGAGCCGGATCCAGTCCCTCCTCTCAAGGAGCTCATGGCCTGAGGGAGAGAGACAAGTAAATCCGTCATCAGGAAGCAAGGTGAGAGGTGACATAACAGCCCTCATCCCACTGAGGCTGGTGCTCTGTGGCTAAGTGTTCAGGCTCTGTGATCCTTCAGATCTGGGCTCAAGACTTTTCTGCTTCCTGGCTCTATGACCTTGGGGGAAGTGACATCATGTCCTGTCTGGGTTTCCTTATCAGGAGATGAGTTCAGGTACCTTTTAGGGTTACTGTGAGCATTAAGAGAGAATGTGTGTGAGGCCCAGTACTTGGCACTCAGCAGAGCTCTTAATAAATGTGAAGTAGTTTTATGATGAGCATTACATGATCAGAGAGATTTGCCAAGCAATTGCAGGGGCTAGAGAGCCAGCTGTGTCTGTGGGGGTGGCCCAGAAAGGCTCCCTGAGGAAATGAGGCTGGCTGGCTGGTGAGAAACAGTTTTCCTAAGAGACAATGAGTGTGGGCCGGCCCTCAGTGGGCATTTCATAACTAGCAAGGAGCTGGTGGGCCAGGCGGGAGCCTCCATGCAGACAGGACGATCCCAGTGCTGTGGAACCCGCCAAGGAGCTGACTGTCCAGAGGGTAAGGGGGTGCCATGAAGGATGCTCAGCAGGAAAAGAGCATTCCATTGGCATAGTGGAAGGTTAAATTGGAGGTGGGATGGGCAGAGGAAGGTCAGTGTGAGGCTGTTACAATAATCATGTGAAGATGATGAAGGCTTGAAGAGAGAGGCAATGGGTACTTCGGAGGTGTCATTGACAGGACTTCAGGCCAATAGGGTTAGGGGTAAGGAAGGGGAGCAGGCTGAGAGTGAACCTGAAGTGTGGCAAATGGAGCAAGGGCGATCCTAAGGCCAGGGGCATGGTGGGGTCGGGTGGAGGCCTGGAAGGCTGTGAGCACAAGCTTTTGTGGTACACATGTTTAATTGCAGGAGTGTCTTGGGGATATCTAGGTGGGGATGGCCATAGGGCTGTCAGAATAGTGGTGCGGGGCTGGGTGCAGTGGCTCAAGCCTGCAATCCCAGCACTTTGGGAGGCCAAGGCGGGCGGATCACTTGAGGCCAGGAGTTTGATACCATCCTGGTCAACATGGTGAAATCCCATCTCTACCAAAAGTACAAAAATTAGCTGGGCTTGGTAGCACACAGCTGTAGTCTCAGTTACTTGGGAGGCTGAGGCAGAAGAATTGCTTGAACCTGGGAGGCTGAGGTTGCAGTAGTGAGTCGAGATTGTGCCACTGAACTCCAGCCTGGGTGACAGAGTGACAGACTGTCTCCAAAAAAAAAAAGGGGGGGGGGTCGCGCAGAGTTCAGGGGAGAGGCAAAGATGAGGATCTCCACTGAGATCATCATTAGCTGTTTTGATCCAGGATTCTGTATTGGAAACACTGGGTAGGAGACGACAGCAGCCCCTCTTCTAAGGTAGACACAGCGCAGATCACAAAAGATCTCCTTATTTTCCCTCCTTGACCCATTTGGTCTTCGTGACCCTCCCTAGTCCCTGACCTTCATGGGAGGGATGGTGAGGCAGGAGAGGAGCATGAGCTCTGGTCAAAAGGAGAGCTGGGAGTGAGCAAGCGAAAGGCTTTGAAGTCACAGTTGACAACAACAGTGACCAGTGTTTTGTTCCCTAAATCCTGGTTTTTGAAAACTGAAGGAAGGGAGCAGTTTTTGAAAGAGGTAAATTTAAAATAATAACATTATGTAAAGTGATATGCAGTATTCTCACAGATGGTCCAGGCTGAAAAGATAACTGAAATGATAGATAATTGAAACAAAGCAGATCCCTTAAGGGCAACTTTCAGAAGACAACCATATCCTCCTCCTGTCAGCCTCCTGTCTGCATCGTCAGTGACAGAAGACTCATCTGGATGAATGAAGATAAAAAGTTGTTTATTGAGGGCTTTCTATATGCCAGTGATGATATGGATCATCCTCATTTAATCTCCCATCCTGAGTAGATGTCATTTTATCTTCTACTTGTTTTATTATCCTTATGCTTCTTTTGGAGAACTAGTCAGATTTTTTTTTTTTTTTTTTTTTTAAAGAAGGAATCTCGGCCGGGTGCGGTGGCTCACACCTGTAATCCCAGCACTTAGGGAGGCCGAGGCAGGTGGATCATGAAGTTAGGAGTTCGAGACCAGCCTGACCACCATGGTGAAACCCTGTCACTACTAAAAATACAAAAATTAGCCAGGGGTGGTGGCACATGACTGTAATCCCAGCTACTCTGGAGGCTTTGGCAGGAGAATCGCTTGAACCCAGGAGGTGGAGCTTGCAGTGAGCTAAGATCTTTCCACTGCACTCCAGCCTGGGCAACAGAGACTCCATCTCAAAAAAAAAAAAAAAAAAGGAGTCTCACTATGTTGCTCAGGCTGCTCTCGAACTCCTGGGCTCAAGTGATCCTCCTGCCTCGGCCTTCTGAGTAACCAGGACTACAGGTGTGCGCCACCATGCTGGGCACTCACAGAAATGTTCAAGCTGCATGAGGTTTTGGGGAGCATCTGTAGAAATGCTCAGGATGGCCCATGAGATGCCACAGGTGTAACGTGATTGGATTTGGCAAGGCTTCACCTGTTTTTATGACTGGTGGGCAAGATGAAGAAATGTGGGCATCACTGGGTTAAGAAGCTGCACCCAGGGTCTTCCTGGCACACTGGATGTTTTACTGGTCAACATTTTATGTCAGTGATTTGGATTATGAAGGATGTTTATCAATCTGTGGATGACAGAGCAGAGGAGGGAGGGCAAGTCTGTGTGTTGATGGTACAATGAAGATTTGTTGAGATGAACAGGCTGAAACAATGGTCTAAAGCTGACAAAAAATGCTGAAAAAGGATCAATATAAAACCCTGCTTTTAGGCTCAAAAAACTCAGTGACACCAGGAGATGAGAGATGAGAGAAAAAAATCTGGTTTGACGGCAATTAGGGGTAAAAGGCTGTTCACACAGTGAGCTAAAGAGCCAATATTGTTGCCATAAACAGTAATGCAATTTTAGGCTACATTAAAAGTAGTGTCTGAAATAAACCTGAGCCCCATGCCAGTGAAGAGATGACCTCTGGCTCTGTCAGGGGAGCACATTTTAAGAGGAACTTTGGCAAACTGGACAATGTCCAGGAAAGAATAATGTGTGTAAGAAAGGCCTGGAAACCATGTCATCACGGGAGGTTTGGTAGGAGGAGGAGCATGACAGTGATCTTCAGATATTCATGGAAAAGAGTCTAGGTTCATCCCTTCAGCTTGAGAGATGGTAACTTGAGCCAATGAGCAACCGGTTATGGGAAACCAAGTTTCCGCTCAAGGTCCTAACAATCTGTGCTGCCAACCAAGCGTGTGTGTGTGTGTGTGTGTGTGTGTGTACGTGTGCATTGGAGGTGGGCAAGGAGACTTCTTGGTGAAGTCCTGAGCCCACGCAGTGTCCCTGCAAATGTTCAGGCAAAAGCTGGCCAGCCAGCTATGCAGACGGGGGTAGGGGTTGGTGGGGATGCAGGAGGGTATAAACAAAAAAGCCAAGAGTCAGGGAAACTGGGTTCAGGTCCTGCCCCTGTTTATAGATATGTAATGATGTGCCAGTCAGTTTTCTTATTTAGGCTTCAATTTCTTCAGATATGAGTATTGAGTCATTTTTGGTTTTCAACTTTTGGTAGCAATGGAACATTTTTATTACATGAAGTCTTTTGCAATCACCTTTCCCCTCCCTAAATATATAAGCCCAGTGTGTTATTATTGGACACACCCTGACTGCAGGTGCCAAGGCCTCCTGGCACTGCTTCGGGGCTTCTGGGAGTAGTTGGAAAGCACTGGACCAGCTCATCTTCCAGCCCTAAAATTGTATTCTTTAAGGTTTTCTCCTACCTTAGTTTTTGATTCTATAGACTCCAATCCCTCATTTTATGAAGTACCTGGTGCTTAAAAAAGGGATTTATCGAAGATCTTACAGCTGGTTAGTGGCAGGGCTGTATTTAACACACAACTCCCACTCCAATTCAGCGTTCCTTTCATCTCATCGGGCTGCCCCTACTTGCACCCGGGACTTGTCTTAGCAATTGTTCCTCCATGGTCCCAGGAAATCCTGTACTGCCCTCTATAGATCTTTTCCCTTTTGGGAAAGCATCAGGAAGGCAATAAATCTAGCCTGAGGCATTGCAGCCTGAGAAAATGATCTTGGAATTCATTTCTCTAGGCATTACTTTATCTCAAGGAAGTATGTTTATGAGCTGAGAAATAAAAAATAGGTGTGGCTCAGACTACTGGTTGCCCTACATGATCTCTTCTGTCCTTCCTTACAACTAGATGTCCCTTCTTTTAGATGGCCACCCAGAATACAGGCATTTCCTAGCCTCTGTTGCAGCTAGATAGGAACCTGCAATGAAGTTCTGGCCAATAGATTATAACTGGAAATACTGTATATGCCTTATGGAAAGTGTCCTTAATGGGAAGGAGAATCCCTTCTTCACTGTTTCTACCCTGATGGCTGGAATACAGGCATGAAGGCCATAACCTTAACAGCCACCTTGGACCAGAGGGTAGAAACCATGTGTTGAGAATGGTAGAATAACAAGCTAGTAAGGACTTCAGGTGATCATACGAAGCCCCGTAACCAGCCCTGGACTGTTTTCTTCCAGCATTTTATAGGAGGGAAATAAAATTCCACTGTTTAAGCCACCATTACCATTTTCATCCACTCTGTCATTGGTTATAAGGTAGCATTACTTAATACATCGCTAAGAAAAAGAAACCACTGCCAACTAAAGACAACCCATCCAATTGTATGACACATTCCAATTTCAGAGAAGTTAAAATGTGACAAAAGGATGAGTCTTATTACATGAAATGCAGTATTTTGGGTTTTTGTTACTCACAGCCAAGCCTAATCCTAATTGATTTAATAAACATGAAGGAATGAAAAGATGGCAAATTCTATGTAAAGAATACAATCATGAAGAGGGAAGAACAAGCTTCTCTATTTAAAAAAAAAAAAAAAGACTCATAAAAATAGTACTGATGTGACTCAACTTAGGAAAGTTTTTTTCCCATGCTTCCCAGTCTGGCTTGGATTAACCGGGGAATTATGTATGGCTCTCGGGACTTGGGCATCCAGTGGGATGAAGCTGCGGGATGAATGAGCTGGTTTTAAGACATAGAGGGCCCAAAGCTGTTTGCTGAACCCCAGTGTAGGCTTTGGCCTTTTGGGGCTCCTACTCCTTAGTTTCTTCCCCTCTTAACTCTGCAGGATCTTCCTGGTTGACTTTAAGACAGATGTACAGCTGCTGATGACCAAGACAAGCTTGTAAGCGACAGGCTGCCCCTTAGCTGAGATCCCAAGAAGGTGCTCAAAGCTCTTCCTCCCAGCCACTGCTATTGTATAGTTTAAACCTGGTCTGGCACAAAGCTGACCATTTTTTGGTCTTCAGTACTGAAGCATTAACTTTAAGTTATGATGATCCAATATTAATGTACCTGTTACGAAATCATCAAAGACCAATACAACAACAAAAGGAAAGTCTGGCTTATCTAAAAGTGGTTATAAGATGAAATATCTGAGTCATTAAAATAAGCCACTTTCATAACGAAGGCCCACCTAACAATTTTAAAATGCCAAGTTACTCTATTATTATTTAGTGACCCTTTCTCCTGTGTCTGCTTCTTGAACCTACTGGGACTCCAGGAGCTTTCACAGCGTTCCCTGATGCTATGCTCTGGCTACTGCTCATTGACTGTTTACTCATGTGACAAATGTCTTATTAAATACATCCATTATTTAATACATCAACCTCATGAGATAGGATCATTCCCATTTTTATGGATAATTCAGGCTCAGAGATGTTGATTAACTTTCTCTTGGTAACACAGTTAACATGTGGGCTGTGAACTTAGGTTGGTGAAACTTGCCATTATAATTTAGTTGTAATGTACTATAGAAGTAGCCCTTTATGCTTCAATTACTGAAACATAAAAAATTCTGCTAAGGAATTTTCCGAGTCATCTTTTTCCATCCAAAAGGTTTGCTGGACACTAAAAACTTGGGATTATTTTGAAGGAAAGTTTCTCTGAAAAAGACCAAACTTTTTTTTTTTTTTTTAAATAGTTAGGGAAATGGTGGGATACGGACTGGATAGGCATCTTGTCACTCCAGGCCATACTTACATTACACTCAGGCAAGCGTTCCAATGGCCAGCGTAATCCCCTGGCAACACAGGAATCTGCAAACGACAGAGGTGCAGGAGTTCCACTGGCACATTCCCAGAGTGGATGAGGCCGACTGTCAGCTGACTGCTGTTCCTGATGCAATGTCATGTGACTTTTTGCTGAAGCAATATCTAATAATATTCTAAAATTTTTAGACTTTTTCTGCCTACCTTCATTTCACGCTTATATATTCTTGGAAAGAAAAAAAATCCCTACAAATCCCTATTTAACCTTGCCAATACTCTGATGAAGACACATTATAATGAATCATGGGAATTTCTTTACTGATCTCATGTTCTATATAAAAACAAACAGCTCAGCTACTAAAAGTGCTGATCCAATTCTTATAGGCCAGATTCTAATTCCTCCTGGCTTCAACAAAGTAGAAGCCCTACCAAAGATTTCCTCTGGATTGAAATATGTTAATATTCAATAAAACTTCTCATTCAAACTCATTACATTTTTCCTCACATACCAAAGTACAGACACCAGGCTAAATTTCTTTTAAATTATTTTATTTTTGTATAAGCTAAAAGGAAATTTACACACTGAAATTTCAAAAGACCTTGGGCATGCACATTAACCTTGTTAGAGGTTCTTCTACATGTCTCTCTTTTTTCCATAGGAATTTCCCCAAACATTTAAAACCCATAGTTTTCACTGTATATACAGCCTAAACCATAGCAATCTATGATTATGTCATTTTACACTGTGCAAAATCCTCAAAAAATAGTGGTACAATAGAACAAAAAAATCAGTAACAAGTAAATTCCATTGTAAGACATTCATATAATTTGGTCCTTCTCTGAATCAAACTGATTTTAAACAGATACAATCTCTTTAAACCCCTCCAATCAAGTTCTGACAAGGATCCATACCCTATAACAAAAGAGCAATTGATTAAGTACCTTGCAAAAGGTCAAACAGCAATACGCCAGATTGAAAAGATTAAAAAAGCCCCAAAATGTTAACAAAAGCCAGATCTGAAACCCATCATACACAAAATTTAAAAAAAAAAATGAAATGGGGGACTTTGGAGCTTATTTATGATAGCAAAAGTAATTCGACATGTAATATGAAAAATCAAGAGGACAGTCAATGCAATCTGAAAAGACTGAAGGGGATTTCACAGACAGTGAAGATTTGAGTTTTTTTTTTTATTTCAAAAGTTTTGTAAGAAGGACACCACCAGTGTATTTCACAAAGACATAAATGTATACACCCCAGCAACACAAAAAGAATAAATCTTCAAAAATGTTTACCCCCGATTATTTACATTTTTCTAATATAAATTTAGGACTTCAGTATGTAAATAAATATACATTACTATGTATACCTTTCTAGTGCGGCTTACCAACAAATCAGCTGAACTTGAATTTTTTTTTTTTTTTAATTAGAGCAGGTATGCTTTTGATGGTAGGGAAGGGATGGAAAAAAGGAAAAGCAATAGAAACTGTCCGATTCACATAGTTATCAGTCTGCTTTTTCTTGAGAGCTTGTGGAAGGTGTTAACGTGGCTGGGAACATCAACACCTTGGCATGCATGAATGTTAAGTCAGGAAGGCCAGCGATCACCTTGATAGCTTCTTCACTTAGGTGCTCTTCTCTTTTCGGTTTCCTATTGACAAATGAAAAAAAGACAAGTGTGTTAATGTGACTTTGCTGTAGGTAAAATGGGAGACAATCCACTCTCAAGGTAGACAGTGAGCAATCTGTCGGGACTTGAGTATTTTTTTTCCTCTGCTAGTTCCTGAATCTTGTAATACTTTTGTGTAGTGTGCTTCCTGTGCCAAATGCCAAATCTCATGAAGAGTGACACGTGGCCTATTTATGTTCATTAAAGCTAGGCATGCACACACAGATACTCACATGCATACCTAGACAGCTTGTGTACTTTCTAGCCTTTACATTAGGCTAGAAGCATCTACCCAGGCATAATTTTAAAATGTTACTAAGCAGACACATAATGCCAAAGCCTTAGTAACACTTCACCTAACTGGATTTTTCCCTGCCCCTCCACCCCCTAAAACTACCTCAGCCTGAAACAAAGTATGTCCAGGGAAAGACTAAGTCATTTTAACCTCAGGCTTTCTTTATCCCCAATGGGGAATTCAAGGAGAGAAAGCTCTCAGCTCAGAAGACCCAATCTCAGCCTGTTGGGATGTAGACAGCAGGTCCAAAAGCAGCAGCACTAGGGCTGTTTGCTGGTGTTGTGCGTGTACACAGGCAGGACGGAACTCTGGGAGAGGGAAATCTCAAATCCTATCGGTCCTGTAGATGAATTAGATTTTGCTGCACTGGCCCCCGATATGGGAAATAAGCAGTTTGGTGCCTAGCACAGACATGAAAATGCCTGGTGACCCAGGTCTACTCAGCAGGTGAGCCACAGAAAATGCCAAATGAGCCTCGAATTGAGCACATGATTGCAATTCAAACTTTATTTTTTCTGGGATATTAAATATACTAAAGGAATAGTTATACAGATTATTCACTTTAGACCAAGAATCATTTCAAGTTGTTCATTATAAAAAGCCTAATTCTCTTTTATGGTAAAGGATAGCTGATATTCTTAGATGTGACACAAGTTATTTCTTTGACCTAAATGTTTCCTTTTCCTTGAATGGGGTGCAGGAAGCCAGGAGGTAAAGCAAGAAAGGAAGGATAGCTACAGGCTTTTTTATTCCTAGGACTTTTCTGTTACCACTTTGAATCCAGACTGAAATAAAAAGATTTTATAGAATGAATGAAACATCCAACGACTTTTAGGACTAAAGTTCTTCAAAAGGGAAAAAGCATCAGGCATATAGCAGATGAACCAAATACTGCATTCAGTACTAGGTTCTTAGAAGAATGGAATAGCAATCCAACATTTTTTTCTGATGAAAATCTACATTTTTAATTGCACTTAAATAGTGGCAAAACTATCATGTGGATGTTTGATGGGGAACTGGATATCTGCATCATTCCAAAGTAAAACCAGATACATGACAAGTGAAAACCTGAAACTGTATAATGGAAAAGGTCAGTTTCTCACCAATCGTCAATATCAGCACCACTAACAATGGAGTCAACCAGATGTATGGATCTTCTGATGTGATATAACACCTAGGATGCATTCTAGCCAAAATATTTACCCTGAATTCAGCAAGCCTTTAGATATAATTTCCAATTTACAGGAAAATAGGGAGATAGAGAACACAGCAAATAGTACTTGAAGGAAGCAAACAGACAAATCCAGAGCTTTTAGGACATTCTGCAGGATACCTATACTAATCTTTATACAAGCTACTGTTAATAAGAAAACAGAAGGAATGAGGAGATATGCTAGGTTGAAAGGGACTTAAGAGCCCCAACAGCCAGGTACAATAGTCTTCAATTGAATACTCGTTTGTACAAAGCCAAGAAAGGATAGTTGGAGAAATCTGAATATAGCCTAAGTAGACGAAATGAAAACTCACTGAAATTGACAGAGATCACTGACTAAGACTAGGTTCAATTCACTATGAACTCTGAAATCTCATTTTTTGGTGGAACCCCCCCCCCATATATGTATTTGCATAGAAAAAGATCTGAAAGAATTACACTAAGGAATTATAGTGATCCTGAATGGTAAGAATGTGATACTTCCATTTTTAATTTTTTTTTGGTCTGGATTTCCTAACTTTCTAAAAATATACTTTACTACTTCTATAATGATAAATGGTTATTTAAAACAACAGTGAATAAATGTGCACCTAAATGGACTTTCCCATTTGTGGAGTGCAGTTTGGGTATAGGAACAGACAGCAAAAAGTAAGTTTTTACCTAAGAAACAGTTGGTAAAGATTATTCTAGGGTTTTAAACAATTGCCTTATTTCAGAGGCAATATGAAATTATATTTTAAAATAAAAACAAGTTTACACAGTTCATAGTTTGTGCATTTATCTGTGGTCATTGTGCATGGGTGTGAACTAGTCTTCTTAGAATATGGGAAGAAGTAAACACTTAAGGAGAATTTGAAAATAAAAAGTTATATCATGATTATTTTTCAAAGGCAGTGACCTAATTTTGATCTATTTCTCTCTAGTGAAGATTTATCCTTTTTGTCAATGGAATATAATTGAGAGTCCAGGAAAAAAACATGATCAATTGTTTTTTAATTTTTGTTTTTGACAAATGTGCCAAGACCTTTCAGTGGGGGAAATCGTTTCAACAGTTTTCAGACAACTAGATATCCACCTGCACAAGAATGAATGTGGACTCCTACCTCATACCATATACATAAATTAATTCAAAATGGATTAAAGACCTAAATGTAGAGTTGAAACTATAAAACTCTTAGGAGAAAATCTAGGTATAAATCTTTGTGACCACGAATTGGGCAATGATTTCTTGGATATGACACCTAAATCACAAGAAAAATTAGATCTTATCAAAATTAAAAGCTTTTGTGCATCAAATACTATCAAGATAATGAAAAGACAACCTGCAGAATTGGAGAAGATATCTTCAAATCATTTCTCTGCTAAAGGCTTAGTATCCAGAATATACTTAAAAATCTTACAACCTAACAAAAGACAAATTATCCAATTAAAATATAGGCAAATGGCTGGGCACAGTGGCTCATGCCTGTAATCCCAATACTTTGGGAGGCTGAGGAGGGAGATCGCTTGAGCTCAAGAGTTCAAGACCAGCCTGGAGCAACATACTGAGACCTTGTCTCTACTAAAACAAAACAAAACCAAAAAAGGCAAAGGATCTGAACAGATATTTCTCCACAGAAGATATACAAATAGTCGATAAACACATGAAAAGATGCTCAACATCATTAGCTATCAGGGAAATGCAAACAAAAATGTCATACCACTTTAAACCCACTGGGATGGCTATAACCAAAAAGACCAATAACAAGTGTTGGTAAGAATGTGGAGAACTTGGAATGTATATTATTGGTGGGAACGTAAAATGGTGCCATCACTTTGGAAAAGTTTGGCAGTTCCCCAAAAAAGTTAGAGTTCCTATATGACACAGCCATTCCACTCCTAAGAGAGTTAGAAACATTTGTGCACACAAAAATGTATACACAAGTGTTCATAGCAACATTACTCATAATAGTCAAAAAGTGAAAACAACCCAATTATCAACTGATTAATGGAAAAGCAAAATGTGCTATTTCCCATGAAATATTATGCAGCCAAAAAACAAATACGGATACATACTACAATATGAATGAACTTGAGAACAGAATGCTAAGCAAAACCCAGACACAAAAGGCTGCAGACTGTAGAATTCCATCTATATGAAATAACCAGAAAAGACAAATCCATAGAGACAGAAAGCAGATTAGTAGTTGCCAGGGCCTGGGGAAAGAGAGGGATAAGGAGTGACTGCTAATGGGTACAGGGCTCCTTTTTGGGGTGATAAAAATGTTTTGGAATTAGATAGTGATGATGGTTGCACAACCTTGTGAATATACTAAAAACCAGTGAATTGAACACCTGAGTGAATTATAAATTTTTATCTCAATAAAAAGGCCTAAAAAAGAATAAAGATCTATATTTTGGTACTATTTCTTTGACCTGCATAAACTTCAGTTACAGGTCTATGGCTACTAACTAGCTGTCACTAATTAGCAGTGATTTAGAATAGGAAGTAATTTTCCTCCATATTAGGAAAGGTAGGCAAGAAGATGGAACTATTTTAAAACTAAGAACTTGCATTTCTTTAAAAAACTCAAAGTGAGAAGTCACTTTCACAACCTGTGTTCCAAAAGAGAAGAGCACATATAAATTCCCTGAGACATTCAAAGGCACTTAGTAAAGAGTACTGGATATTGTTTGGTCCATGTCAAATTTCCTCTACCTTGACCACTGTTTAACTCCTTCTTACCCTATTGTCTATCACAATGCCTTTTCACTTTATCTTCTGCTTATCACAATGCCTTTTCACTTTATCTTCTGCTTATTGTCAATAGCCAAGAAGATTTTGCTGAGCTTTATTTTTTGCAGTTTACTTTATTCAAGAGAAAAATGAAAGAAAACCTAAAAATAAGATACTAAAAATGCTTTCTGAAATTATGCCACCAGCCTGTCTCTGCTCTGTACAATTGAGAATCACTCGTTGGGACATTTTACTGTATTTTAAGACTTGTGGGCCTTTGTATTTTTTATCATTTTCAAATGACATTTCTCAAAACAGAAAATACTAAGTTGGCAACTTGTTCTTTCCAATTTATTTTGTTTTAAATATGATGCTGGACAGGTCCTAGCGAGTAACTCAATACAGAATTAGCCGACATTAACTCCAGGATACATTATTAGTTCATTCTCTATTACTATAGAACAAGAGAAAAAATGAAAATAGCTTCTTAAAGTGATAGGGCTTGGAAGAGTTCTCTAGATTCAGCATGTTTCAAGGATGAGTTGATGAATTAGGAGAGCAGGTTAACGTGGTTTAGAGCTCCTCCTAATGGCACAAAATGAATTCTCATCATTGGGATTTTCAAAACTTCTATAGTTCTTTGGTCAGTGAGGCTGCAGGGGAAACAAGGAAAGAGTAGAGCTGTCCCAGAAAGGGCTGTCCTAAAAATAGCAGGGGGAAACCCAAACAATAAAAGCATCCTTTTTGGTTTTTAAGTCAAATGTGTGTTAGCTTTTAGTTAACATATACACATTTCTCATCCATTTTTTTCTATGAGAGGAGTTTGACTTTGAAGAAGTGATTTATTTGGAAAGAGAAAAAATTAGAAAAAATCCACATAGCCACATTTACAAGTAGGTTAATTGAAGAGGAGGCTTTGGCAATGCCAGGTGGCATACTGCAAAGACATGGGGCAATGAGAACAATGGAGAGAACTGGCAAACAAGGATTTACATGCTACAAAGCCATTCTAGGGAAAAGTTAAGGGTAGTCTAATGTATAATAATGTATTTCATAATTATAAATATTAAAGGCAATAAGAAAAATCTGGGGGAATAAAAGCAAACAAAGTTTAAAAGACAGTATGATAATTCAAGCTAAAGTTGAGAGATAAACTTTTATTATTCACAATAAAAAAGGTTTTTTTAAATGGATGTCTTTCTATTGAAGAATCTATTTAAAATATAAACCTGAATTTAACATGTGATTGGCGTGTTATTCAGGAGAAAGAGCTATAACACTTCTTTCAAAGTAGGCAACTAATAGGTAAATAGTTCCACTTTAAAATGCTGATGAATCACGGATTTGAGACAGCAGAGCTGGTGTGTCAATCAACCAGTATTTGCTTTTGCACTAGTGATTTCCTGGTTCAGAATAATATCTTCCTGTTAGAAACTGGCTTAGTCTTATGGTTAACAATAACTCAAAGCAATGGATTGTACCAGCCTAATCATATGAAACTAAAGATTTTCTGAATCGCAAACACATGGCCTCAGTGACATTCCGTGCCTTTAGTTCCAACACAGGGAGATGGTAATTGCTCTTCTATAGGCCATGCCTCTGAAGGGGCTTCTAGAAAGCTTGGTAAAGTAAGGCTTTACCTCCCAAATCAGAGGTGCATGTCAATGAAAATTCCAAGAACCATCTTAGCCTGCAAGTAAAAAGATCAGCCTAGGTGACTCCAGGATTACAAAACTGGGTTCTCAAAGATGATCTTCTCAGTAATTATGAAGAGAAAGGGAGAGTGTTTCTATAATGGCTTTATGATCACAATACTTAATCAGAATTAGTGTCTACAAAGTGGGGAGGCGGGAGCAGGGGGTGGGGGAAGAAAACCACATCTGTCAGCCTTGGCCAATCTCTTATGAAATAATCCTGTTCTAATAAAGTTCATAATTAAACATAATTTGATAATATTTTCTGGACTTGGGCATCGACTGACTTATCAAGCAAGTTGTAATACAATATACTGAAATGCTGTCAACTTACGTGCTTTTTCCTTTGGGCCGTTTTATCTCAGAATTCAAAATGTGGCTATAATTGACACTAACTATTTACCTGGTAGATGTGCTTGTCTTCTCTACTGTAGACATGAGTCTTGCAAATGCATCAGTCACTTTGAGGCTTGAGGTGGAGATTTCCAGCTTAGAAGTTGTTAACTCATACAACTCCGGATCCACACCTTATAGTATAAAATGATAGTCAGTGATGGCAGGCTGCAATAGGTTACCCAGTTAGCCACAATCCAAGATGCAAAAGGCAATATTCTGTAAACATCTGAGTCTTTTACAAATAGAACATATCTTTAGAACACTGCAATACTGCATTTAAATTATAAACTCTACTTTTTGGAGTTTTTATAAAACAGGAAAATACTTTTCAAATTCCATTTTGGAATGAATATATCCTTAAGCTAGCATTTATGTGGCAGATGCTACCCAAATACTTCTAAAATTTCTATCTGCTATAGAAAACTCCCCCAAATTGGATTAGGATGTGATATAAAATTATCAATGTTTTATAAATAGAATGCATATGATGTGACACCCCATTTTTCAATTAACTAATCTCATTTTAAAAATTTTCCTGTTTCCTCACTTCCTTATTTTTTCTCCATTTTCTTCCACAGAAAAAGATTTAGAAGCTAATATAAAGTCTCAAACATGGTAAATGATCTGGTTAGTTTAAATATATCATGACTAAGGACTAATCATAAACATATACCACATAGCTCTTTCTTCAGGTTAGAGGTGGGGAGGGTAAAAGATTTTTAGAAAAGGTGAGTAAAAGTACTACTTTTGAACAAAATGAAAATTCTTGTCTACAGGGTTAATTATATTTCTGTAGTCTCATATCTGAATCTGGTAGTCATTAGTTCAAATATCTTGTTAGAGTAATTCAAAAGGAAGCTCAGAGGGTTAGATTTATTGCAAAAATTGATTTAAAAAATCTCCCCCATCTGACTTCATTAAAATACATATAACTTTGTATATTTCTCATGTAATACAGATTTATAGCAATGATGACAACAATAACATTAAAAAGAACAGTTTAAATATTTTAAACTTAAGTTACACTTTGGATAATAAAGATATTCAGAGTAAAAAAAAGTTTTTAATCCTACACTGTCCTGGTACCAGCAAATAACTTGGGAAAAAAAGTTCATGAGTTGCAGGGCGTAACAGCAAAGCAAAATTCTAAGGAAGAATGTCTTAGAGCTTCTGCAATTTTTACTTACTATTTCTTTAAAAAAATGCCCTGTAAGATCAGCAGATCAAGTTATATATAAATAACTTATATATAAATGCATTTATTTAGATTAACAAGTTTTTTCCTTTAAGATACTTAACATATTAAATTAAAAAATTAAATCAGAAACTGACTTCTATTAACCAACTTTACAGAAGTAAACACAGATCTCAGATGTTTACAGAAATCAGACAAGCAAAAGCGACTTCCACAGTTACGAAGTCTAACAAGGGAGGAAGGCTATAGAAAATGTATATTGACTCTCCCAAGTTCTCAATATTTCATTAAGGTACGCTTTCAAAATATACTTTAAAAGGACTTTCCTTTGTGTTCCTGTAATAAGAATATGAGTTGCAATTAAAATGTAAAAAATTGTATATGTCTGTAAAGGGACTAAATGAGCCCAAAGTACTTCCCTCTCTAAAGGCTAGATTCCAGCAACCACAAAATTTAAGTTGCTGTCTAGTGTATAAGGCAGAATAAATAACTGCATTCTGACTGGCAATAGGAAAGTGCTAGTAAAAACTTAGTTGGGTTTATAAAATACTGGCCACTTGACTGTCAAACAGTAAAGTGGAAGATTAAAAAAAAAAAAGACAACAAAATCACACCCCCAAATAACTACCACCACACCAAAAACTCCCCAAAACTATGATTAGATTTTTCAAAAACAAGACATCTATTTACTACAATAATTGGAGAGTAATTTTTTTAATGGAAGTTTTTTTTTTTTTTTTAACAGAGCCTTAATGAGACATGGTTTAGTTACATAACTAAAGCTAGCCAACCAAGTTCTATGCCAACCTCCTAAGTCTCACACACAAAATAATTAAATAACCGCAAGCTAAGACGAAATGACTTTCCCAGAAACAAGTCAGAAAAAATGCAAGCAAGTGGTGAAATGGAATACTAAGGAAGGTGTTGATACCTGTAGCTTGATGGTAACTTTTAACAAAACCCAATAGCAATAAAAAGAAGCCAAAGCAAATATATAGTAATCAAATTTATATAGCAGCTAGAGCATATTAATGAAAATATTGAACAAAAATATTTAAAAGGCTCCAAAGTAATGAAAACTACATTTGACCATGCTGATTTCACTTCCATTACAGCTCTAAGCTTCTGAAACAGCTTGCTCTTCTCGCAGCTGTGTACACTGAGCCTGATTATCAGGTCATTTCTGTACTTCTTTATATAGCCACGTTATTTGTGTTCCTATGAATGGTTTTTAAATGAGTTTGAAATGTAACCAAAAATTAAATTTAAACCAGGTTTTTAGGGATCCAAAAGAAAAACAGTGACCTCATTCAAATTATAATACAGTTTATGACAAAACAAAGCTGAGAGCAAATTTAAAATGGGAGCTTAATAATTCTTGGGAATACAGTAACAAAAAGATATACATGTTTTCGGTTGTCCCTCCTACCCCCCAGTAAGTATTCTAAAATGTCAGACAATTAGCTCACCCAGGTCATTGCACAGATCAAATGTAAATTTAGAAGTAATTTAAGTAAATAGTACAATATCATTTTGAAGTCAAAACCAGACAGATTGGTTTTTTATATGCTTGCAAAATCTTGAAAACAGTAAGAGTAACCAGGGGCTTGGATTTGAGGAATCCAGTCATTCTATACCAAATGACCTTGGAACTTCCCTGCAGCAGAATCAGATTTCCATAACCAGATCTAAAGAAGGGCATCCTGGTTCCCAGGTTCACTCTGAGCTGACTGTTTGTTAGTCTCCCCCATCCATAGCCCATCATGGCTGCTCAACTGTTGGAAGTGGGTGGTAGCACTGTCTGGTGGAATAGCACAAAACCAGTGAATTCTCAGGAACCAGGCTAGTTGTGAAACTGGCCACTAGTGGGGACAGAAAGGGACTCTCACTATGCATTCTGGGCATGGGCATCTCTATGGCACCTCAACAGCTGTCTGGTGATCAATGGACATGATTACCAGATCACATGTTGGGATAACAGTTATTAAAATAATATTGAATAAAATGTAAACATAAAAATGCCATTATAATTTTAATCTTTTATTCAGTTAGAAAATGACAAAGTACATTAGTCCTTTGGTCAATGAACTGAACTTTTGCAGGGCTGAACATTAACAGGCACTCCAGTAAGTTTTAATTTCTAGCTTTTAGTATCTCATAGCAATTATTTTCTACTATTAACTTTTGTAACATTTTTTTCCCGTGGAAAACTAACAGTATACTTTCTATTTAGGAGCTACATAAAAACAGAAATAGTTCTATGTGGGACTATATACTTAGTGCTAGACTCCAACATTTTGGAACCCAATTATATATTTAGCAGCACTAATAACTACTTGAATGCTGGAATTTGTAAAGGTTATATTATTACAGGCACTACAATGTAAAGTCATCTTTGTATACGAAAATATTCTATCTCTAAACTTGTATTTTTTTCAAATGGCTTTATAGAATATGCTTGTAAAAATAAGCATATAAAATATCACATTTTCCACTTGGAAGAAAAAAAAACCAACAGCCCTGCTTTTAACTCTCTAAGGACATTAGGGATGTTTTATTCCTAGAAACTACTTTCAGCTTTGAATATTACACTCTGAGAAAGTTTTCCTTGAAATACATTTCACATAAGTCATTTTTTTTGTAATCAGATACTATAAAATAACAACAGATGAAAGAAAAGTATTAAAAAGACATTATAGAGAATACAATCTACTTGTTTCCTTGTTTATAGGAAAGTCAAGTGATGTGGTCATGCTTTTAGTAAATAACTGGAATTGTGGTTTTAACACTCTGCTGACCTGGGATTGTGGTGCTGCTGCTAGAGCTACTGTCATCCACGGGCCCAAAGAAATCAAGGTTCAGAAGAGTGGAACCTCCACTAGCTTGAAATTCAGTGACCGTGTTGGTAGGCAGCCACACAGAAGGTAAGCCAAGGGAGGAGGGGTTATGTGTAAAAAGGGGTAAGACACACACTTGAACATGCAGGTTATAATTAGTAATCATTACACATTTAAAAAATCAACATTAAAACAATGTGTACAGTATTAGTTTTTCATTACTAAGGACATTTCTAAAGTAACAATTCAATGTACATTTTCTCATGTACAATGTAAAGAATGTAACACTTAGTAAGGTTTTAGGAGTTCAGTTGCTTCAATCAAAACTGGAAGCCATACCAGAAAGACCGAAAGGAATGCGTACCCGTTAAAGGGAAACAATACTTTAATCTCAACCCAACATTAAAAATCACTGTACATGCCCAAATCAATCTTTCATGTTAGTAATATTGGTTTCTAATTAACGCTTTTTAAAAAGTGACAAAGTTGTCAGTTTCAGGACATGCACCAATGTGTTAACTTAGTTTAAAATAAAATAACATAATAAAGAATGTCGTAACTACCCTACCCTGATGTGCAACCTCAAGCTGTACTGTTCCCCTTTAACTCTGAAACAGTAATCAGAAATTGTATACATTTTTAAAGAAGTTGTTTGTTAATAAAAAGCATGATGATTTGACTGAAGACACCAGACAACAGCAAAAAGTGCATCCAGGCTTTCCTTCAGCACTATATTAATTCAATTGGATGCTTTCCAGATATCCTAGGACCCCACTATAAGGCCAAGCTGATAGTGATTTTTTACAACGGCAAAATAATTGCCATTTAGACAATGACAGGTGTTTAGACAATGGCTCGAACAACTTAAGCACAAGGAGTATGAGCAATTACATCTTGGGATCCACTTAACACTTGTGGTGTCAACACTAGAAACTAGCATTGGTGTGTTACTTATTTTAACTGAAATAAGTTACTGAAATAAGTTATTCCTTTTTGAGGATTTTCTTTTAAAGCCATAAGTGAAACCAATTATTTTTAGAACTGCCTACTAACATTTGGAGACACGCTTTATAAAAGGATCGTGAAATTTATTTTCTATTTGCATGTAGGTGCTCTATAAAATACTAAATCTAAAAACTACTTTGAGTCAATAAACATGGATCTATGCACATTGTTTTTGGTTAAATAATTGTGCTTTGTGCTTTGAAGCAGCCTTTAGCCACAAGACTTTGCATCCAAGAAAATTCCATAAATTAAAACTTACAGAAAAAAATTCAAGGTAAATTGGTCCTAGCTAAAATATCTTTTAAACTACCTAGATATTTGTAAAAAATAAAGAAGCTTACTTTTGACTTAAGATAAACTAAAATTTTACCTAACTACTATTACCTATATTTGGACATTAATACTGTTGATAATAATAACGGCTGGTTTCTTGAGCAATTACTATTCAGAAAGAAAGCCTGAATTTCCAAAGATAAGAATAAGTTATGTTCAAACAAAAAGGGAAATCAGCAGAGAGAAGTTTGTCTGAACTTTGTAGCTTTCTTAACTCTAGCTCTGGTGCTAGAGGCTCTACGGAGAGACGTACCATCTAAAGGGTTAGTAAGGCCACTGCTACTCCAGTCAAACTGGACGGGTGGTAGAGACTCCTAGAGTTGAAAACCAAAAAATCAAAATTAATCAGTACAGGTTGTAGCAACGTAAATAATCCTTAAAAAAAAAAAATTATAGCAAGACCATTAGGCAACAAAGTACCTAAGACAAAATTGGGATAATTTAATTTACAATTTCAGAAGGTTACCTGCAAATATCAGCACAAACTGAAATTGCAAAATTTACAAACAGTATAGGTTATTGACATTTAAAAAGTTGTATCTGGGAAATGAAATTATCTTTACATTTTTAAACAAATTTATGAACTGATTCTATGTCAAGATTTCAGTCTATTCTCAAATCATGATTTAAACTACTGGTGTGATTACAATAAAAATATTAAAATATTAAAACATGGTATAAAACAAGAAGATTCAAAGTCTAAGGTCCGCCTGGTTCCTTACAATTTTCCAAATTTTGAAAATTACGGGCTAGTAAGACATTTTTAAAGTGTTGATTTAAAATATCTATTTTAGTCAACTTCTCTGATTTAGAAATTACTTATTAGATACCAGAATTTAATTTTGGGTGTCATCCTTGTACTGGGGCAATGCCAATCTCCTCTTACCTTGCCAAATTTTATAATGTGCTGCTGAAGTGAGCATAGAATTTTAAAAACAATACACTCAAGGGATGCTCAGGCAGGGTGCAGTGCCTCACACCTGTAATCCCAGCACTTTGGGATCCAAGGCGAGCAGATCACGAGGTCAGGAGATGGAGACGATCCTGGCTAACACAGTGAAACCCTTTCTCTACTAAAAATACAAAAAATTAGCCGGGCATGGTGGCACGCGCCTGTAATCCCAGCTACTTGGGAGGCTGAGGCAGGAGAACTGCTTGAACCTGGGAGGTGGAGGTTGCAGTGAGCCAAGATCGTGCCACTATTGCACTCCAGCCTGGGCAACAGAGCGAGACTCTGTTTAAAAAAAAAAATCACTATTCCAGGGGTTTAAATTTCATAACTGTCAAACATATAAAATAAGCAAATGGTAAATTTAAGATGGTAGGCAGTACAAACACATTTTTAAAATGAGCATTCACACTTCATTTTAAGAATATTCTTACGTGAAAAAATGTTGGTTGCTTTTTTCTTTTCTTTTGGGGGTGGTGGTAAAATAACCTGTATGTTATTAGACTTTTTATATCAAAATGTTATCGTCTTTTTTTGGACATCACTTACCACTACATTTTATTGTAAGGCAGGCACTGTTAAAACTTTATATTAATTTTTTTCTGGGTAGGTAAGGTCACCTGCTGTTTTTTATAGAAAAGGAGCATGAATCAGTTATTTTTGAAAAGTCTAATCCCATGATATTATAATACGACTGTCTGGATAACTGAGATACCAATGACAGGCAAATTAAGTATTTAGTCTCCAAAAATCAGGTCCAGCCTGGAGCAAGGTATAAACCGAGTAAAATACTAACATTAGTTAGTGGGTGTAAGGGATGGGATAGGGATGGTTGTGGGGCAGTGACTATTAAGGGTATTCTTAATAGTGGTGGTGGTAGAAGAGTTTTATATCTTGACTGGTGGTGGTGGTTACAGGAATCTACCTATGTGATATAATGATATAGAACTACATACACATACTGTACCAATGTCATGTTTCTGGCTTTTACATTATAGTATATTATGTAAGATATAACCATGGAGGAAACTGGTGAAGGGTACAAAGGACTTCTCTGTACTATATTTGCAACTTCCTATGAATCTATAATTATTTCAGATAAAAGTTAAACTGCTGAAAACCTAGTTTATAACCTACCTGCACAGCTAATAAATATTTAGAAAATATCTTCTTTAGCTGATCATAAAAGGAAACAAACATCTCTAAGCATTCTAGCAGACTCAACTTACTCCACTTCTAGATCAGTGACACCTTTGGTCATATTCAACACTGAATGAATGGACAAAATCTAGGACAATTTCTGAATAAATGGAGCAAGTTCTTCCATGAACACATTCTGTCTGAATGATGTCAAGTACCTGGGTGCTTAGAAATATTTCAGTGATTTGCTGAAATCTGAGCTGCTCAAATAGGGGTATGGTATTTTGAAGACAGCCAAAATCATAATGAGGTGATAAACATGAATCAACATTTAATGGAAATGAAAAAGGTGAAAAACAGGATTCCGAAGCAAAAAAAGACTAAAACTAATGTTCACAAGTATGGAAACTCAGAAAAAGCTTGAGAATGAAGCATTTTAAAACCACTTGAAGCAATGAGGTATGAATTATTACTGCAGAGATAAAAGCACTAGGCAAATAAGGTCATAATAAAAAGAACAAAAACATGGAGACAGGAGGCTTGGATTCCAGTCCTAGCAGTACCACTAATACATGGTTTTGGGTAAATCACTTAGCCTTTCCAATGCTGTAAAAAGTGAGCATGGTGGCCAGGCGCGGTGGCTCACACCTGTAATCCCAACACTTTAGGAGGCCGAGGTGGGTGGATCACTTGAGGTCAGGAGTTCGAGACCAGCCTGGCCAACATGGTGAAACCCGGTCTCTACTAAAAATATAAAAATTAGCCAGGTGTGGTGGCAGGTGCCTGCAATCCCAGCTTCTTGGGAGGCTGAGGTAGGAGAATCGCTTGAACCCAGGAGACGACTGTGCCATTGCACTCTAGCCTGGGCAACAGAGCAAAACTCTGTTTCAAAAAAAAAAAAAAAAGTGAGCATGGAACTACATAATCATTTTTTCTTTTCTAGCTCTAAAATTGATTCACAAATACATCAGGCAGTCTAAGAGAAGTTGCTACTGGTAACTAGATGGATAACTGCTAGTCAGAGTGTTGACCCTACTCAGCAATGGATAAAGTGTAAAGTATTGACCTTACTAAGAGGGAAATCAGTAGTGACACAATGGTGTGACCTTGAAATTCAGCAGATAAAAATAAGAAAACAAACACACAATCCCAAAAAAGGTAAAATTACTGTTTCACCCTTAAACTAAGTTAATAAATTTCTAAACAAGAGATGCAATAGTTATAAGATGAATATAAGCCAATTTGGAAGATAAAAACAAACTCAATGGGTATCAAAATTGGGATAGAATAGACAGACCCAAAAGCATGCAGTCATAATGGGAATTATACAATTGTGCTTGTGCTAAGTTTGAAAGCCACTGTTGCTTCTAGCACTAAAGGCTAGGGCATAGGAAGATGTAACTTCCTGCATGGCCAAAAAGTAAAATTACATATATATATATACACACACACACACACACATACACGTGTGTATTTCATTTGTATGACATACACATACGTGTGTGTGTGTATGTAGCATGCCAAAGAAGAGTGGTAAGAAATATTTTCTAGGCCGGGTGCGATGTCTCACGCCTGTAATCCCAGCACTTTGGGAGGTTGAGGCGGGCAGATCACTTGAGGTCAGGAGTTTGAGACCAGCCTGGCCAACATGGTGAAACCCCATCTCTAATAAAAATATGAAAATTAGTCTGGTGGTGTGGCGTGTGCCTGAAGTCCCAGCTACTTGGGAGGCTGAGGCCAGGAGAATTGCTTGAATCCAGGAGGTGGAGGTTGCAGTGAGCTGAAATCATGCCACTGCACTCCAGCCTGGGTGACAGAGCAAGACTCTACCTCAAAAAAAAAAGTGTACACACACACACACACACATATAATTTTCTGTAAAGAGACTCTTTAGAAAATGTACTTCAGATGTTTGTTAAATTTTTTTTTTCGAGGCAGGGTTTCACTCTGTTGCCCAGGCTGGAGTGCACTGGTGTGAACACGGCTCACTGCAGCCTCAAGCTTCTGAGCTCAAGCGATTCTCCCACCTCAGCCTCCTTAGAGGCTGGGACTATAGGCTCATGCCATCATGCAGGGTTTTGCCACGTTGGTTAGGCTGGTGTCGAACTCCTGGGCTCAAGCAATCCACCTGCCTTGGCCTCCCAAAGTGCTGAGATTACAGGCATGAGCCACCACGCCTGCTCTCTTAAATATTTTAACCTGAGTCAGAGGTATGTAGTCAAGCCAGGACCATACAATTCTGTGATGGAGGTCAGGCATCTTAGCACAAAATTCTAAACATGTTTTTCATTAGGTCATCTGGACTACTTTTTTGTCAAGTTCATAGTGAAATTATATGAGAAACATGATAAGCTATGACTGAAATGAAATACACAGATCAAATCAGCTAGAGGAAAAAATGACAGGCAACAGCTAACTGATACAATAAGCAATAGTTTATGGGGTTGTAAGGTGGAAGTGGTTAGATGGAGGAGGAAGCAAGCAAAACTAGCAATAAATGGTCTCAGTAAGTACAGCTCCATTTTCAGTGAATGTACCAAGTAGTTACTCAAAATACTTTCCTAATACCTAACACTGTAGGAATAAGAATGCAGATGGAGGCAGAAATAAAAATGTGCCGTGGGAAAGGTAATTCTGAAATATGCACAGACAGGGCAGACCTGGGAGAGCAGTTTGTAGCCAGAGGGCGTATCAGGGCAACAAAATTTAAGTAACTAAGATCAGATTCTACCTACGGAGACATTCTGCCCAAGCCACCTTGTCTGCTGCCCATCCATCAAGGCCAGGCATTGTAAACATCAAAGTCCTCTGGCCCTCTAATTCAGTGCTACTAATAAGCTGGCTTCAAAGTAACATTTAAGCTATGCCCAAGTATAAAACATAGTGGTACACAGCAGTAATATTAGATGTTTCTTGAAACACACCTAAAATGGCAGGACCTATGCTTTACACATTTTCTGAAGTATGTTCTTCAAAACACTAGTTCTGCAGGTGTTACCACTCCCCTCTCCTCTGATCTCTGCAAAAAAAGGTCCTGTGGCCAAGTAAATTTGAGAAATGAATTAAAATTAAGGCCATGCATTGCAGGACTCTTCAATGTCCTTAATGTGTGTTGTGATCTCTAAGGGTGGTTATGGGGGTATGATATGAAGTATTTCCCAAACTTACTTTACCCTGGAACCCTTTAGTGGGCCATCTCTGGGGATTAATGTTCAATGGGAACACATTTTGGGAAAGGCTAAGCATACACTTTTCGTGTTAGATACAATTAAAGATGACATCTAAGGTTAAGAAATGACAAAACATGGCAAGAATATGTTTTAGAAATGGTAATGTTCACTTAAAAATACTAATCTTCTAAAAATACAATATTTAACCAGCACTGAGTCAGTTTGTAACTTCATATGGAAAGAGTAAGCAAGCCCAAATGGCCCATTTTACCTGGACAAAAAGTGAGAGAAGACTTTATATTAACATATTAGTCTGAAAAAAAATTTGTGCTTAAGTGTGCCAAGGAGGTAAACGATAAGAAAGGCAAGACCGTTTTCTGGCTGGGTGTGATGGCTCACACCTGTAATCCCAGCACTTTGGGAAGCCAAGGTGGGTGGATCACCTGTCATAAGTTCGATACCAGCCTGGCCAACATGGTGAAACCCCATCTCTACTAAAAACACAAAAATTAGCCGGGCATGTTGGCACACACCTGTAGTCCCAGCTACTCGGGAGGCTGAGGCAGGAGAATTGCTTGAACCCAGGAGGCAGAGGTTATAGTGAACCGAGATCATACCACTGCACTCCAGCCTGGGAGACAGAGCAAGACTCCATCTCAAAAAAAAAAAAAAAAAAAAAAAAAGAGTTTTTCTATTTTCCTAATCCATAGATTGTTTTGTTAAAGGTCAAATCATTTTCGAGTTAAATAACCATTTTGCTTAAACTCTAAAAACAAGTTTAAGGCAATGGACATATCTAACCTTTACTGCTTTATAAAATTTCACAGGATTCCAGAAAAAATACACATACAATTGCAGACTTATAGAGTTGGTATAAATACAGTGTTTCCTTTTTTCTTTTTTTTGAAAATCCAGCACTTATCAGATTTGTGTCAGTAATTATGATCACACAATATTCAAACTGTAGGGACTTTAGAGATACCTGTTTTAAACCCTTCAATTTATAGATAAAGAGACTAAGGCCTGGATAGGTTTAAGAACTTACCCATAATTGTGCTTTTCTCAAAGCACAATTCTCAAATTGTGCTTTTCTGTTTTTGAAAATTAAAGACAATTTGTTCATTGTATTCCAAGGGATGTTGATCAAAATCATGTCCATCATTAAATCAAGCTTTACAAATATTTTTAAAACTTAAGTCATAAATGAAGGAAAAAGGCAGTATGTGTGGATATATGTGTATATACATGCATAAACATATTTATACACATACAGATATTTTTACCTGGAACTGATCAGATGTACATGTGTTCATATCTGGTGACATGGTGGCTGTCTGACCGATGGAAGCTATTTTTTCTGCAGCAGAAAGAGGTTTCAATGGTTCCTTGGTGGGCTCTAACATACCCTGAAAAAGGAATATTAGCCTTTAATGGGGATGGGGGGCACAGACCATAAACTTAAGTTAATCTATCAGAAAGAAGAAAGTAAAAAACAGGTCACTTGGAAAGTACTGAAGACAAAAAGGAACTGGTCTTTTTTTTTTTTTTTTTTTTTTTTAAAAGAGACATTTTTAAGAGACAAGGTCGCATGATGTTGCCCAGGCTGCCCTCAAACTCCCTGGCTTAAGGGATCCTCTTGCCTCAAAGCTCATGCCACCACACCCAGCTATTCTTAAATTTTATTTACTGAAAATCCTATAGCACTATAATGAGAACCATTTCACAGTAATACCTTTAAAATCAAAAGTTTTTAAAGCAAGACTATATTTTAAATCAGACGTTTTAAAGTACAGAGTTATTACTGTCACATGAAAGCATAAGCAACCAACTTGGGATGGGTGGGGGGAGACAACAATATGTCACATCTAACCTCTAAAAATCCAACACTAATGACACTAAAATTTTAAGAAAGGGCACCCTTTGTACACATTACCCCATGGTGAGAAGTGAGAGCTGATACTAAAACACACCATATAATGTGACATCTATATCCTTCAGTGTAAACTTCATGTTTGATCCTTATCTCTATGACAGCACTGGAGACTTAGTACTTAGTTCCTTGGACAGGCAAAGCAGATATACAGCCTTTTTAGAGAGGAAAAACATCTTACAGGTTCCACAGGGTTTGTTACAAATCTAATACACCTTTTTTTTTTTTTTTTTTTTTTTTGGAGACGGAGTTTTGCTCTTGTTGCCCAGGATGGAGTGCAATGGTGTGATCTCAGCTCACTGCAACCTCTACCCCCCAGGTTCAAGTGATTCTCCCTGCCTCAGCCTCCCAAGTAGCTAAGATTACAGGTGTCCACCACCATGCCTGGCTAATTTTTTGTATTTTTTTAGTAGAGATGGGGTTTCTCCACGTTGGCCAGGCTGGTCTCGAACTCCTGACCTCAGGTGATCCACCCATCTTGGCCTCCCAAAGTGCTAGGATTACAGGCGTGAGCCACCGCGCCCAGCCTAATATGCTTTTTGAGTAAGAAAGATAGATGTTCAGTATGGCTATAGAAATAAAGAGGAAAAAAATCAGTATTTTTCAACATTCTACCAAACTCAAAATGGGCCATAATCTAGGCCTGAAAAAAGTCAAACTGTTACATGTTTTAAAACAATATCTGAAAAGCTTTTGAATGTTTTTCAAAGGTTATATCCTAGACAAAGTCATCCTTAACTGGGCCAAAACAAAAACACAAAAAAAAACAAAAACAAACAAACAAACAAACAAAAAACTCAAAGCTGCTAAGTCTTTAATGTTAGAATCTGTAAATTTCTAAAATTTTCAGGAGAATCCATGCCTCCTCCCTTCCCCAGTAAAATAGGTGTAAACTAACAAAAACAGTTTGCAGAATCAATTCTTAACAGTAGCACATCTGAAAGCCTTTAACCAAGCAGCTAGAAAAATGAAGTAAGTTCATGGTCTAACTCAATACCATATGTATTATACAGGCCCTCTAGTGTGCCCTTATACAGAGACGATACATTTGGCAAACAATTACTAGTCTCAGCCAAGTTTTTTAATTTGAACGATCACTTTAAGCAGTGGTTCTCAAATTGTGATCCCCAATCAGCAGCTTCTGTGTCACCTTGGAACTTGTCAGATGCGCAAATTCTCCAGCCTACCTCAGAAATACTGAAAAAGAAACAGGGGGGTGGGGGGGGGTGCTCAGCAATTTGTGTTTTAACAAGTCTTCCAAGTGATTCTGATATACATTAAAGTTTGAGAACCAGTGGCTTAAATGATCACTTCAGGTACTATTTCTCCAGGTGAGATCAAAAGATTATTGAATATCTCATATGTGTAAGGCACCATGGGTAAATTTAGCTATAATTAAAACTTGATATTAAAAAAAGTTTCTAAATGAAAGATATCACAAAGATGGAGGAGGGGAGATACATTTATATTCATTAAATAATCTTTGGAATTAAAGCTTATAGAAATAGTAGCCATAGGTATGAGCTGACAGATGTGAAAATAAACTGGAAAAAAAGTGGGCAGGGAGGAAAGAAGTGGAAAAAAAGTCCATAGAAATAGTAAAAATACTACTAATAAAGGTTGAAAAATAAAGCATGAGCTTTAGCCTCTAACTTCTCACAAACCTCACAGAACTGGCTAATGGGCTGAGGCTATGCACAAGCATTAAGTAGGTCACTGCCCCTAATATGCTGAATGAAAGTGCCTACAAATTAAATTCCTAGTTCCATAACATCAACAACCTCTGGATTGCTACTCCTTGAGAAAAAGAGAAATCCAAATAACCAAAAAGTTAAAGAAATGTCCAGCATTATATTTACCTACAACAGAAAACAATGTGGGGATCATCAAAAGGTTTTTAAAGTACATGATAACCATTTACAAAGGAGTAAACATATTAAAAAAAAACCAAAACTCTAGAAAATTCCACAAAACAAATCAAAATGTTCCAATTCAAAATCAATAATTAGTGCTTATTCATGGAGAAAGTTTGTAGATTTAAAGGTCAAGTTCCACAGCAAATTAACTGTCACATGCACATAATGGGTTGTATAAATTCTATACCAAAGATTCCTCCATTTTTTTTCCTTATTTCCAATTTAACAGTTAATGTTTTTAGTTTGATGGGGCATTTTTATTCATTGATAAAAATACACAACAAAAAACACAAACATCAAACTCTAAAATGTGACTGAGTCTTGAGAAGGAACAGAATGAAAATGTCTGTTTTCTGGGACTACCTGGCATATCTGAAAAAACAAAATTCAACACATTTAAAACATTAACGGAAAAACTAAGAACCCATTGTGAGTCCTGGCTCATTTTCATTTCATTATAATTTGGTGTTTCTAAGCTTTTATGTACATCTATAGCCTCAATATTGCATTTAAAATTAATAACTGGATTAAAACAAATGATATTTTTAGGCCTTCTGATACTTCAGCTTCTTTTTCTTTAAAGCAAGTTTAGAAAAGAAAAGAATCCTCCAAAGGTGCATTTTACAGTTATATATGCTAATATTACTAAGATAAAAATTTTCAATCTAAAAACAGTATCTGTAATTAATGAAATACTTTAACAGTCCTGCGATCAATAATTGATGGGATTTATGAGATCAAAAAAGATCTATTTATACCCTTCAGATTCTAACACTAAATGTCTTATATAGCATGACATAGAAGTGTATTTTAAGATGATTTTACAGAATAAATGCAGTAATGATAAATACATGCAGAGAGATTTTTGTACTTACCAATCCTGCTGCATACATGGGCACTATAACAGGCTGCTTCTTATTGCCCGTGAAAAGCTACACACACGTTAGACAGAAAGAACATATATTTAGAGAATAATCTATCATACAATGAAATAGTTTCCAAATATGCTTGAGATGTTTTATTACATATATTGGGAACGATAAATTGATGAAACTTAAAAATTGCCCATATGGGTTAATTTACCTCCCAGTCCAATTCCTTCATTTTATATTTAAGAAAAACTACTAAAACAATTTTTTCTAAAAATAAGTATTGATTAGAGAAAAATTTAGGTAGATTGATGTTTAAAAGTCAGCACATTCAATATAAAGGAACATTTAAACCAAATATTTATTTTCTGAGGAACTAGCTTACCACAGCTTAAACAAAAGTATAACAGAATTTTAAAACATCCACAGGTTGATTAAAAGATTTTTCAAGGTACTAACAAACTCACAATGTTTCGGGTGTCTATTCCCAAGGAGCACAAAAGCTTCTTGTTGCTATGGGAGCCGCCCCACTGGTATCTCAAGCCATGTGCATCATGGATATCCTGTAGCTCAGTCCACACATCTAGCAATTCCCTGCAAAGGCCATGATGAAGCCATCAACAATAGGTTACTCAGTAACTTTCACCATGAGTTCTACTTATAATATGGCTGTGACATAATACACATTCCAATTACTCTTGGGTCCGACGTTAAGTGTATAACTGTTTGAATGAAATCAAGAGCCAATACTTACAGTCACTAGAAAAACAACTAAGGCCGGGTGCGGTGGCTCACGCCTATAATCCCAGCAATTTGGGAGGCCGAGGCGGGTGGATTACCTGAGGTAAGGAGTTCTAGACCAGCCTGGCCAACATGGTGAAACCCCATCTCTACTAAAAAATACAAAAACTTAGCCAGGCATGGTGGTGGGTGCCTGTAATCCCAGCTACTCGGGAGGCTGAGGCAGGAGAACTGCTTGAACCCAGGAGGCAGAGGCTGCAGTGAGCTGAGATCACTCCAGCCTGGGCAACAGAGCGAGACTGTCTCAAAGAAAAAAAGGTATTTCACTGTGAAATTTCAGAACATCAGCAACAAAGAGATCTTAAACTATAAATTTAATGTGAGAGTAGAATAAAAATTTACCTACCATCTATCTTTTTTCTCAGAAGGCTATTGGAGGATGTGCTCCACCAAAATGGGACCTAAGTGAAGGGAAGTCCCAAGACAATGTATGTGTAAGCCCAGACTGAAACCATTCTAGATGGGAGCAGAATGATAAGGTGTTGGATCACAAGTGTATGAACAAGCTCTTAAAGGGTAGGGAAACATTAATGAAAAAGAGAAGTCCAGGAAGAAGTTGTACTATAAAGAAAACAGTGGCTTAAGAGTCAACAATACATATGTGATTATAATAATGAAAATGCCAAATAAGAAATTAACCAAAAACTGATGTATGGGGAAGATGAGGGGAGGAGAATAGCAGAGGTAAGATCTAAATTTTCAGTTTTCGTTCTAAGAAGTCAAAAAATAATATATAACATCAACTGATTATTGATTTAGAAATATAAAAAGAAATAGCTCAAAAGTAAAGACGCAGGGAGTTTAGGTTTTGACACAATGTTTTTGAGCCTTAATTTTTTTTTTTTTTTGGAGATAGAGTCTTGCTCTGTCACTGAGGCTGGAGTGCAGTGATCTTGGCTCACTGCAACCTCCGTCTTCTGGGTTCAAGCGATTCTTGTGCCTCAACCTCAATCCCAAGTAGCTGGGATTACAGGCATGCTCCACCACACCCTACTAATTTTTTGTATTTTTAGTAGAGACAGGGTTTCACCATGTTGGTTAGGCTGGTCTCAAACTCCTGACCTCAGGTGATCCACTGCGCCCGGCCTGAACCTTAATGTTTTAAGATAAACTTATAAATTAGAACTGCTAAAAATAACAAAAACACATGCTATCTAAAAACAGTCTCCTACTTACCCACTTTCAGGTAAGGCCTCTCTCGTTTTCATTGGCAAAGTGCTTGTTTCCAGCAAGTGCTTCAGGGAAGTAACTTCCTCTTCAGCATCAGGGACAAGTATGGAAGGAAAACATGCTTCGAAAATTCGCTCCAGGCGGTTTAATAAAGCTGTCTGCATCAAAACACCCCCAAAAGTTTATTTTCATTTAATTTTGATAATATCATAGTTATAGCATTAAAATGCAAACACACGCACACCCTGTCCACTACTGTAACACAGGAAGAGAACCATCAGAAAACACTGAGTGAAAAGAACACAACTACTCATGAAACAATCACTCTAAACGATTAATTTAAATGATGATGAGCTACGTAGCTGGCAAGTAAAAGCAACGTGCCAAGCAATATACCTGCTACTTTACATGCGTTATCTTAATCTATTACAAAATTCTACAAAAAACAAATTACCCAATTGTACAGTGAGAAAGCAATCTCAATGTTTGAATAATCTACCCAAAGCAAAACCAAAAAAACCCAGAGAGCATTTATATTCTTTCCACCACACTGGAATGTCTCTTACTACCACTCATCTACTCTAGATTTAGGAACAATAAGATTGGATGCTTGTGAGAAGTACTATGCTATTATAGCTAAACAATCTTTTTTTGGACATAAACATGAATTTTGATAGCCTTTTGGAAATATCTTTGCTGCTAATAGTACAAACCAAAGTAGGAAAGAATGTCTCAGTTTTTACTGATAAAAAATTCAAAAGCTCATTCATCATTTTGGTGATGTGTATTATCTTTTAGAAATTCCATTTCTCTTTAAATAGAATACTACCTTTCTCCCAAGTAAAGCCTGCATATTCCGCAGAGTATTTCCACCAAGAACAAACAGATACATTTCTTGGCTTTTTTTTTTTTAAAGTATTTTTATTAACTAAAACTTGCTGGATTTACATCAACTGAGTTTTGGTACCACTAGGTTTACTATACATGTGCAACCTACAATAACATTCATTCCTATTTTCCTAACTATTTCAGATACATGTAATATATTTACCAACTTAGCCCAATTTACCATTTAAACATCAACTAGGAATACAAATTGTTATTAAGTTAACGCCTGTTGTAAGATTAAGTTTACTATTGAATTGACACAGACAGTACAAGCAAAATGCCACGTCATGGTGGTACTTCCTGCCAAGTAACAAAAACAAGTTGATGCTTGATTTCTGTTTTGTAGTGTAGTGAGCACCCAGGAAAAATTAAAAAAAAAAATTCATAACATTTTCTGAACCCAAATCTCTTTTGGAAGCAGTATCAGAGCAAAAACTTAACACTGCATAATTAGTCTCAGGGTACTCTTTTGTAATTCTACAAAAGTTACTCTCACATAATTATATTCATGTGTGTGATATTGGAAAACGTTCTCACTATCAATTATGAACCCTAAGTAAAGGGCAGCCTCAAGATCCCAAGGCTTGTGAAACTTGAGTGCGTCAAGAGGCCCTTGCTCTCACTTGCCTCAACAGAGGGAACGGACAGACATTATTTTCAAAGGGATCAGATAACCACCTAATTGGATACATGATTGGCTCCTCCTGGGCAGGGAAGGTGAACAAAAAACTAACATATGGCCAAATTTTATTTCTCTGTAAATTAAATCTTTCTTGCATCCTCTTTGTTATCTTTTTAATGGGATAGGAAAAAAATGTTTACCACAGGAAGAAAGAAATGACCCTAAAACACACCCAACCACTTGGGCAATGTTACACATAACTGCCAGGTGTCGAGACACCAGTAATATTCTCAAATGAGTGGAATGAAGCTGAGGCAAAAAAGGATATAAGTTGAATGGAAATTTCTAAAGAAAGTTTCATATATGTTTAGGATCAGATATTACATTAGATTGCTTCAAATCTTACATTGAATAAGATAGAGCAGGAGATTAGCAATCTTTTCTATAGAGAGCCAGACAGTAAATATGTTAGGCCTTGTAGGCCATATGTAAAGGAATAAGCATGGGTATGTTCCAATGAAACTTATTTACAAAAACAGGCAGCAGGACAGATTTATCCTGTGGGTCATGGTTTGCCCCTTGAGGTAGAGCAGTAAATAATAACCAGAATCCACTAACAGCATTGCTCAACACAAGGAGGGAAACTCCTCAACAATTCAGCAACTAATAGAATGAACAAAGGCTTTTTTTTTTTTTTTTTTTTTTTGAGATGGAGTCTCGCTCTGTTACCCAGGTTGGAGTGCAGTGGTGCAATCTCGGCTCACTGCAAGCTCCGCCTCCCAGGTTCACGCCATTCTCCTGCCTCAGCCTCCCGAGTAGCTGGGACTACAGGTGCCCACCACCACGCCCAGCTAATTTTTTGTATTTTTGGTAGATGGTGTTTCACCGTGTTAGCCAGGATGGTCTCCATCTCCTGACCTCGTGATCCACCCACCTCGGTCTCCAAAGTGCTGGGATTACAGGTGTGAGCCACCACGCCCAGCCCAAAGATTTTTATTAAATTTACTCTGACATTTTATTTTTAAAAGTGTATCAATTTCCAGCCAGATGCAGTGTCTCACTCCTGTAATCCCAGCACTTTGGGAAGCCGAGGCGGGTGGATTGCTTGAGCTCAGGAGTTTGAAACCAGCCTGGCCAACATGGTGAAACCCCGTCTCTACTAAAAATACAAAAATTAGCAGGGCATGGTGGCGCACGCCTGTAGTCCCAGCTACTCAGCAAGTTGAGGCATGAGAATCGCTTGAACCAGGGGAGGTGGAGGTGGCAGTGAGCTGAGATCATGCCACTGTAGTCCAGCCTGGGTGACAGAGCAAGACTTGGTCTCAAAAAAAAAAAAAGTATATCAATTTCCATAAGACCAGTTTGGTGGTAAGGGCATCCTGTAATGAGTTTCTTACCATTATCTTGCTTTGCGTAATAAGGCCAAATTTAACTTACTACTAGTTAATTCAAGTAAATGACTGGTATAATAACACTTCAATAGAGGGCTATAGATCCAGGGGCTAAGACTCCAGTTTCTGCATTTATTTTTTTTACTTTTATTTTTTAGTTTTTTGAGACAGTCTTACTCTGTCACCAAGGCTGGAGTGCAGTGGTGAGATCTCGGCTCACTGCAACCTTGGCCTCCCAGCCAAGCGATTCTGCTACCTTAGCCTCCCAAGTAACTGGGATTATAGGCGTCTGCCACTGTTTCTACCCAGTTTCTGCATTTATAATCTGGAGATATCAGGGTCTATCTACCTCACGAGGTGGATGATAATTTAGAGGATTACATACTTGGCACCCAGGGTGTCAGAGGTGGCGGCTTTTATCATTACTACTGTTATTATACAAATGACACATATAGACACAGGTGGCTTGCCAGGGAATGAAATAAATGAGCGTCAAAACTAAAATCAAAGCTCACTAAGAATGTTTCTCTACCATGATTTAGCATTCTAAATCACTATGAAAATACTTATCTTGATTTATCAATTTCTACCATATTATAACAAGAAATTAAATAATCTATGCATTTTGCATCCTTCCCAAGGTCATCCTATTGAGTTGTGGAAAAAAAAGTACCTAGTTTTTAAGTATCTATTTTTAAGAGTCTCTTATATAAATGAAACCTGCTACAGTTACTCCTTGTAGAGTTTAAATTTTGGATATTGGTAGTTGGCTTACTGGCATTATGACTTAAATCTTGATTGCATTATGAAACACAAAATGTATAAACCACACATTAGGCATTAAGAATGCTTTGCTTCTCAGCTGGGTGCGGTGGCTCATGCCTGTAATCCCAGCACTTTGGGAGGCCAAGGCAGGCAGATCACAAGGTCAGGAGTTCGAGACCAGCCTGACCAACATTGTTGAAACCCTGTCTCTACTAAAAGTACAAAAAAATTAGCTGGGCATGGTGGCGGGTGCCTGTAATCCCAGCTACTTGGGAGGCCCAGGCAAGGAGAATCACTTGACCCTGGGAGGCGGAGGTGCAAGACTCCATCTCAAAAAGAGTCCTTTGCTTTCCAAGAAGCACAATAAAGTTAAACATTCAAAAATGTGATGTAACATAGTCCAAATAACTTGGTAAGTAAAACAGTTACAAGAATATAACTAATATAATACTCAGAAGAAGAGAAGTTAAAATAACCTACCACAAGAAGTTTCTCTTATGACCAGACAGGTTTTTTTCAGGAAACAGATATTCCCAAACAGATTGTGATCAGACACTAATTTTTTAAAGAAATCATTGCTATTTTGAACACAAAATTTGAGCACTGGGATAAAAGGTGTATCAAAACTGTGAGAGTGGCAAAGGTTTCAAGTTCGTTTTTCAAAAATTTTTTGGGGGTACATACATTATTTTAGTCTGTTTTAAAATATAATCATCCTCTCAACATCAGCCAAGGATAGTTTAACATATGCAAATAAATCAGTAGTAAAATTCAGTATCACATCAAAACTCAAGTTAAAGTAAAATATTAAACTTGGATTTCTTCTTATGAGTAAAAAGGAACTTTGCTTATATTACTCTGCTTATGTGAACTCCTATTTCAATACAGAGTATATGCAGCCATAATGGGAAATCAACTGGTTTTGATTAGGTGGGGGCACAACACAAATCTTCAAACTCCTTGTAGCAGATTAATGCAGAAAAAGGTTGCATCAAACAGTGACATTTATTAACATATTACAGTACATGTGGACTTGAATTAGATGTAAAATTCCAAAAAATAGATACTTTATTATTTAGAACTGGTGAAATGACACTGGCTGAGCCCTAGTTTCCTTAGGCATATAAGGCAGTATAAGTAAAGCAAACAGTATCATTTTAGCCCAGTTCAGGAAAGTGGGAGACTAAATTCAGCAAAAGATCAAAAGATGTACTCTGAAACCTACTCAGAAGCTGCAAAAGCTTGGTATCGTGTATCATAATTTTCATTTAATGCTCATATAGTGCCTACCATGTGGCAGACATTATTCTAAATGCTTTACAAATTTTAGCTCATTTAAGTTTCAATAGAACCATATGAGGGAGGTAATAGTATTATCTCCATTTCCTGGATAAGAAAAGCAGAGCAGAAAGAGGTTAACTTCCCTGTGGTCACATGAATATTAAGTGAAGAGGCTGAGTTCCTACCCAGGAAGTATAGTTTCAGTGTAGGTGCTCTTAACCACTATATTATGTTGTCATCAAAGCAGTTCTAAGTCCAATTTCTAAAAATTACAAGAGCTTTGAGGGCAGGGACTATGTCTTTTTCTTGAATTTCTAGTACCTGGGTTCCTGCACATAGTTGGTATTAATGTGCACTAGATTAAAAAAAAAAGCACTTTGCCTTCATTTAGGACTGCAGGGGGCATAATTGTTCTACTTATAAAAGTATATCTTATTGTAAGCCATCTAAATCATTTTTATACACAGGTTGGGCATATTTAAATAATTATAAGACATATAATAGCCAAATTTTGTCTTCCATATACCATATTATGCTTGATGCTCTACATGTATTACTCCATGAATCTTCTAAAAGAAACTCCAGAAGTATTACTGTCTTCATATTACAGATGAAGAAACTATAGTTCAGGAAGATTCAGGTAAGTACCATAGCCTTACTGGTGGTATAGTACACAGCAGATATTTGATCCAAACTCTGACTCTAAAGCCTACATTCTTTTCACTAAATCATGTTTTTCCCCACTTTTTGTGGTCTTTCAAACATTTCTAGCCATTATCAGATAAGGGATTTACCTGTTAAATGGTGCGGTGATAACTATGCTTAAAGCAAATGATTTCATCTAATACTACAATTCATTGTTTTCAACAAAGTTAGTTGTTAATTCTTACTAAAGAGTCAGTGCTGCATTCTGAATATGAAGGTAACAAATAAATGCACACATACTTAGCATACTATTTAGCTGACGTTACAATACTAACTAAACGTCAAATTAAAATGATATTTACAGCAATTACTTGACTTTTTTTTTCTTTTTTAAGAGATGGTCTCACTCGCTCATTCAGGCTTCAGTGCAGTGCTGCCATCACAGCTCACTGCAGCCTTGAACTTCTGGGCTCGAGCGATCCTGTCACCACAACCTCCTGAGTAGCTAGGACCACAGGTGAACACCACCACGCCCGGCTAATTTTTATTTTTTATTTTTTGTAGAGATGGGATCTCACTATGTTGCCAAGGCTGGTCTTGAACTCCTCCTTCCAAGCAATCCTCCTGCCTTGGCCTCCCAAAGCACTAGGATTTCACATGTGGGCCACCACACCCAGCCCCCATTACTTGAATTTTAAATGCCATCATCTTCAAAGTATAAAGAGGAAAAACAGTCCTTGGTTTTCCCTTGAATATGGAATAAACTCATGACTGGCTAGCTGAATACCAGTTTATGTGACTCAGTCACACCTTTTCATTCATACAGGTACCAACTTCTAAGTCTGGCAAACAGTAGCACATCCGGCTACTAAACATTTTAAAAACTGGGGCTCTGATAAATGTAGGATTAAAAATCAAATGCTATTCAAGGCAGGTACCATACCCTCCTTTTTCATTTTCTCTATTAATGTCCAATGCTATGAAGCCAAGTAGAGGAGCTATGCTACTTACACAGAAGTATACTTGTGCTTAGACGAGTTCATACCTATCAAAAACCGTTCTGAATGGAAACTAGCCCAAAGCAGGAGCTTTCACTCTCAAAATAGCCTGATAGGTGAGTATACTGACTAGAGCCAGAACTAGGGGGTACTCCCACACAAATTCTGATTTGCCTGCCTATTACTTTCTTTTTTTTTCCTCCCCCAAGATGGAGTCTCGCTCTGTCGCTCAGGATGGAGTGCAGTGGCATGATCTTGGGTCACTGCAACCCCCGTCTCCCGGGTTCAAGTGATTCTCCTGCCTCAGCCTCCCAAATAGCTCAAATTACAGCCGCACACCACCATGCCTGGCTAACTTTTGTAGTTTTAGTAGAGATGGGGTTTCACCATGTTGGCCAGGCTGGTCTTGAACTCCTGACCTCAAGTGATCCATCCGTCTTGGCTTCCCAAAGTGCTGGGATTACAGGCATAAGCCACCATGCCCCACCCCTCCCTATTACTTCCTACTGTTAACCAAAAAACACATTTTATGGAGAAAGGGCTCAGGAAAGTCGTAATGCATCCTTGGCTATACTACATCTTCAAAGGTACACTTGCTTTTATAGCTTTTCCCTCTTTCCCAATTTTCTCATTTCTTATATATTCATTTTCCTATCAGGGTCCTTCATTACCTTGAATGTCTTTATAATTATTTTTATTTTTTTAAAATCAGATTTGGTTTCTGGGAAAGCAAAAAATGATTACCCAATGGTTTAATTCATCAGTGGGGCAAAGCTTCATGTATGAATTGACAACTTTTACTCATTCCTAGTTCTGTCATGTCTTTATGTCTGGGGGTAGCGGAAGAAAGTCCAGGGGTATATAAGCAGCCATTTCACTTTATCCATTGGTGCAAGTAAACCATTATATCTAATGCAGAGCTTCTCAACTGGCACGTTTTAGTCACAAATAGGTTCCAGTCTTCCATAAATCCTGAAAGCTATATATGGACGTAAGGTGTTCCCTCTTTTGATGATTAAATTTATGTGTCAACTTGACTGGGCCATGGGGTGCCCAGACATTTGGTCAAACATTATTCTGGGGCGGAGCACGGTGGCTCATGCCTATAATCCCAGCATTCTAGGAGGCAGAGGCAGGCAGATTGCTTGAGCCCAGGAGTTGGAGACCATCTGGGCAACATGGCAAAATCCCATTTCTATAAAAAATACAAAAATTAGCCAGGTGTGGTAGCACACACCTGTGGTCTCAGCTACTAGAGAGGCTGAGGTGGGAGGACTGCTTGAAACCAAGAGGTGGAGGCTGCAGTGAGCAGAGACCATGCCACTATACTCTAGCCTGGGCAATGGAATGGGACCCTGTCTCAAAAACAAACAAACCAAAAAACGCGAAAACATGTTATTCTGGGAGTACCTGTGTGGGTGTTTCTAGATGAGATTAACATTTTAATTGGTAATCTGACTAAAGCAGATTGCCCTCCCTAATGTGGGTAGGTCTCATCCAATCAGCTTAAGACCTGAATAGAACAAAAAGGCTAAGGAACTTCTGCCTGATTTTGAGTTGGTACTTCAGTTGGACTTGAACTAAAAAATCAGCTCTTCTTAGATCTTAAGCCTGCTGAATATGAAGGTTCCAGCTTCTGGGCTGGAACTTACACCACTGCTCTCCTGGTTCTTAGGCCTTTGGACTCAGACTGGAACTACACCATTAGCTCTTGGGTCTCCAGCTTATGCACTGTGGCTTTTGGAACTTCTCAATTTCCAATAATAATTCTCTCTCTCTCTACTACCTCCACTCCTACCTCCCCTCCCCATCCTTCCCTCCCTAACCTCCACACATACCCTATTGGTTCTGTTTATCTGGAGAACTCTAACTAATACACCTCTATTTTATAAATGACTACATCTGGGCATAAAGAGATTAAGTGTATTGCAAGTCTCATTCAGCTTTCCAGAGAGGTGTACACAGGACCCCAGACTCTGGTTCTTATGCCATTCAAATGCCTATCTCCTTTAAAGGACAGCAGGTCCTCGAATAATGTCATTTTGTTGTAATGTTGATGAGAAAAACAACTGATTCCTGGCTGCAGTCACTACCTGTGTGGAGTCTGCATATTTTCCCCATGTCCACATGGGTTTTTTTTTCTGGGTATGCCAGTTTACTTATAGATCCTAAAGACGTGTACATTAGATTGTCTAAATTGTTCCAGTCTGAGCGAGTGCTGGTATGTGTGTGTGAGTGTGCCCTGCAATGGAATGGCATCCAGGCCAGGAATAGTTTCAGCCTTGTACCCTGAGCTGGAGGGATAGGCTTTGGCCACTGGTGACCCTGAGCTGGAATAAGTAGATTGCAAAAAGAATAAATTATAAAATAAACATTCGTGAAGTCTACAATAATCATACAAATGCACAGCAATAAATTATGCAGTATGAAAGTGCCCAGTGAGCCTGCCAGATTTGTGATTGTTTTTGAATTGTATGGTGGTAGGAGGTGCTCCTTAGATCATTTTTGCTTTGCAAACATTTATCGCTTGATTTTACCCAGCACCACTACGAGTGGTGTCACTCACTGATTCACCAAAAACTGGGTAAGTAATTATGTTTCTTGTTCTTTGTAATCTTTCTTAAATGTAAGTATAGCCCACATTTATTTCAATGTTTAATATTCGAAGTGCTTTGTGTCTTTATTTAGAGGTTCAGTGATGTTTCTGTGACCAGAAAGATGCCATAGAAACTTAACTCTTGTTTATATCAGTTAGCCTATGGTAAAATTGGTTTTGTTATATGTCCTTTCACTTACAGTTGCAGTTTCCAAGACCCTATCAAGGATATTAACAACTTAAGTATTTTATATTTAAGGTAACTCTTGATATTCCTTCAACTTATTTCCAGTTAGTTTTCCTTTCTTGCTTAGGGACAGAAGTTGATTAATATCAATAGTTTTAATATTGATAGCATTAGGTTTCACACTCAAGCAGAAGTTTAGAAGAAACATTAAAATCCACTGGGTAATTTAATCTTCCATTTAAGAGGATATCTTATGCTGCAGCACATTAATTATTAAGTAAGCAATCAAGTACAAGCTTTGTACTTGATACAAAGCTATCAAGTACAATTGTAAGTCTACAACTGTATACTTACCAATCCCCAATTTCAAGCTGTATAAAGAGTGACCAGCTGTAATATTCACCATGATCTAAACATGATTTTTCCCTTCTGTACAGTTTCTGAATAAATCTAATAAAGCATTTCTATTTTGAAATTAAACACCAGACAAATTTTCTGAGGAAAAAATAGCAAAAGGAAATTCTATCCAAACAGTTAAGTAAGCAAAGATCTATAAGGAAGGCTAAAGTCTTACATCTTAATTCTCTTATTTTGTTGCTTACTTCTGTTTTCAGTTGTATGTTCCAATGTTCACAGGAGGGAAAACCTGCATAAATATTAGCTAGATGACTAAATAAGTGAAGATGAAAAGGTAGGACTGGTTATATTCAGTTTAAGAACGCTGAGTTTCTATGCCTATAATCACAGCTACTTGGGAGGCTGAGGCACAAGACTTGCTTGAACTCAGGAGGCATAGGCTGCAGTGAGCCGAGGATTGCACCGCTGCACTCCAGCCTGGGCGACAGAGCAAGATTCCGTCTCAAAAACAAAACAAACCAGTAACTTAATCTTGAACTAACACAAGCCAAGGTATTAGTAATTCTCTTCTTTTTGGTGGCACTTGACTTTCAAAGCTCTCAAAACAAATCTTCAGCTAATAGCATTTTCCCTGTAGCATTATCAATTGGATGTCTAATAAAAAATAACTCATAGCCTCCTTTTCTATACCCAATTAATATAAACAGATTACTTACCAATTACCTAAATTTCTAAATGATATCCAGAACAATATTTTAAAATTTTACAAAAGCTCAGGGTTAAATGCAGTGCTTATGACATTCATTACCTCTTTTATCATATATCTATGAAACAGGCATCTTGGCTATTTCAATCAAGATTTCTTTCTGAAACAAAAAAGTTAAAAAAAAATTTCCTGGCTTCCCAGGATAGAAAAAAAATTGTTAAAATAACACTCATAAAAAAGGACTGCTTTGAAATGTAAGGAAGGTTTTGTTGTTGTTGTTGTTGTTGGCATTTTGTTGTTTTAAATCTTTAGCCAAAAAGTGAAGACCTCGTTCTCATTTGTATAATGGAGATACCACTACTTACCTTCTCTACAATTTATACGAATGTTAACACAAGAATGAAATATACTAAACTTCAGGTTCTCAGAAAAAATTATTCACCGAAGGGACAAGATATCTATTTCTCAATAATGTTCATGTATGGCTTTTACATCAAAGCTTGAACCCTCTATGAGACTGGCTGGACCCACAGCTGAGAATTAGACTAAGAACATTTTTTTAATTTTGAAAGAATTCTTGCTTGACTTTTCCCTATCTAAGTAACAAATTATTGCACTAACCCCAACGAAGACATATTTATTAACGTTTTAAGATATCTTTTTGGTGGGCTAAAAACAGGAAAGTGCTAAGAAATGGGGACCTGGACAATGTCACACACCAAATAGTGAAAAGTGGAAGAAATCTGAAATGACCAACTATACCATTTGTCTGACTTCACAAAACAAAGATTTGTTTTCCATGCTTGTTTAATCAAACAAATTAAATCAAATTGCCATGTTTGTTTAATTAAGCTCTGAATTCTAAAACACATTCTGTCAAAGCAAAATTCGGACAAAACCACTTGATGGCATTTTGTTCAGGACACTTGTGGCATCCAGGTAAGATTGAACAGGAATAAATCATTTCAACTTTTACCACTAAAAAACTTAATGCTTACTGTTATTAATATGTGAGGAGGCCAGGCACGGTGGCTCATGCCTGTAATCCCAGCACTTTGGGAGGCCGAGCCGGGTGGATCACCTGAGGTCAGGAGTTCAAGACCAGCCTGGCCAATATGGTGACACCCCATCTCCAATAAAAGGACAAAAATTAGCCGGGCATGGTGGCGTGGGCCTGTAGTCCCAGCCACTAGGGAGGCTGAGGCAGGAGAACTGCTTGAACCCGGGAGGCGGAGGTGGAGGCTGCAGTGAGCTGAGATTGTGCCACTGCACTCCAGCCTGGGTAACAGAGCAAGACTCAGTCTCCAAAAAAAAAAAAAAAAAAAAGTGAGGAATTCTGTGCTGTTCCGAACATTGTCCGGAGCAACTAGGGAAAACATTTTAAGAAAAATACTAATAAATCTAATACTCTCCAAAAGGGCTAAATTAATGCACTCTTCCAGCAGAATCTGAAGCCCAAGAAAGAAAGTGCCAGCCGCAACTCTCCTTCACAACAGCAGGGTAAGAACGAGAGTCTTTGTTCAATCTTTCTCCACTTCTGACTCAGTCACTTACTCAGCAGGGTTTATCCATTTCACTACTTCAACTTTCTTCCCCAAACTTCTTCTGGCCTCCTCCAGCAGTTTCTCTTTCCCAACATCCAAATTCTGTTCATTTTCCATAACCCATTAGCAAAAACAGAAGCACGAGGCCTGAGCCAAACAAATCTAAGAAAGTCGTGTGTGTGTGTGTGTGTGTGTGTGTGTTTGTGTGTGTGTGTGTGAGACAGTCTCTCTCTGTAGCCTAGGCTGAAATGCAGTGGTGTGATCTCAGCTCATTGCAACCTCCACCTGCTGGGTTCAAGTTATTCTCCTGTCTCAGCCTCCTGAGTAGCTGGGATTATAGATGCACGTCACCACGCCCGGCTAATTTTTGTACTTTTAGTAGAGACAGGGTCTCACCATGTTGGCCAGGCAGGACTAGAACTCCTGACCTCAAGTGATCAAAGTGCTGTGATTACAGGCATGAGCCACTGCGCCTGGCCTCAGAAACTCTTAATGCATCTTGCCACATCTATACAGTTTGTTTTATTTTTATAAAAAAACATACTATAAAATTCTTATTTTCTATCAGATTGATTTTTTCACTCGTTTTAAAATTTCCTTTTATATTCACAAAAGTTATTTGAGGTGGATATTATCTTTTTTGTATATACAGCTGAGTTCAGAAGTAACCTATCCAAAATCATAAGACTTTTTAAGAGGCTGGGTCAAAATTCAAACTCAGATCTGTCAGATTCCATGAAGCCCATACGCTTTATTATCTCCTATATCCAGTTATCAAATTATACATAAATAACTTCAATCAACTTGTATGATGCAAGAAATTCCTACTTGAGTGGTCACACTTTTAAAAATTCATTATCTGATGATGTTAAAAGTTCTAAGGCTACAACTTAAAGATCACCCAATACCAGTGTCACCCTATCCTCTAGTGAGATGAAACTAAATAGGGAAAGGGTTAGGTCAAAAGCAACAGTCCTCATTTAGTATCATAGTTAGTTTACTTCTTGTTTAAAATGCCTAAATAATGAATTGCTCGATAGGAATAATACACATTAGCCAAACCATGTAATAACTGAATTAGCAAATTAAACTACTTAGACACAAAAGCCAACTAAAAAGCGATTAGCTATGCACACCAACTGGTAATACCATAATTTCTCTAATATCTTACTGTCTCAAAGTTATCAAGGCAATGAAATATAACTATTTCAATTACAAAGACTTTGGAAAGATTTCCAATTGAAAATGGTTTTCTTAGCAAAAGATAACTGGAGAAATAAAGTTTGTAGATTCTGAGTTTATTAACGGTATATTTAAAATAAGCTTGTGGATCAGGTGTTAGTTACATACATCAATTGTCAGTATAAGGCAGTGAGGTTCAAGGGCGTGCCCTCTTCCACACCCCTGGAGTTGAAAAAAGGTAAAATTTAGCACAGGGTACAACTCTGGACTGGGGAACAACCTAGATATCAAGCTATACCTCTAGGGGCTACTTTAGGTCAAAGTGAATCTTAATGAATCTTTTCTGAAAGAGTCTGAATCAAAAAAGGATAATGTATAGGAGGTAAGGGGTAAAAATATTCTCCCTGACACACCTACTCTATAGGAAGAGCTAACAAGTACATTTGTAAGAAAGTATAGGCAAATAAATACAACTACAATAAGTGAACCTATAGTTGTTTCTTATTTTAGGACTAAACCTTAATTCATCTCATATCCTCACCCCAAGTCTTTTAGTAGCTGCTAAATTATGAGGAAAAAGAAAAATTTGCTTTTTTCTAGTTGTTTTTCTGTTCTTCAATTCACTATAGCCTTTGGCACAGAATGAGGTTTCAAATTCTGCTTGTTCTCTCCTGGAATCAAAACCGTACTTGAATTTCCTAGGTCTTTGATGGACAAAATTAACATTTTATTCTTAAGCTTAAAAAATAAGGATCCAAATCTCAGTTTAACCTTCTTTTAAAATCACTGTAAAGGGTAATACTGAAGGATTTACTGGAAATGTTAATTAGCTAATAAGTGTGGGGTTTTTTTTTTTTTTTTAACATATATGGTATTTATAGTCACCAAAAAATCCAAGTTGATGAATATCTGTAAATATTAACGAAACTCACTGAGATAAAGAAAAATCTTACTGCGCTTTACTATAGGACTATTTGTAGTTTCCCAAAGGGTTGTGAAAAATGTAACCAACCCACAAATCAGACAGGCATTATACATCATAATGAGACTCCCTTAACAGGTACTCAGTTGAAAAAATATTTTTTGAAAAGCGGAAATTAGTAGCCTCCACAACAATTAATACATCATACAAAATAGAGAAAATTAGTAAATACCTGAACTGAAGTGGCTGATTCCTGTAAATGGCCACTAGCAACTGCTCCTTTGGAAGTTGCTGAAGGTACACTGTGCATTTTGGGGGTTCCTGGAGTATCAATATTTTCATCTGTCCTATGTGACTGCCAGGCTTCCTTTCGATGATGAGATTCAGTAGCCTGCTGGTCTTCAAAAGCAGCCCAAGAACAACTATCTTTTTGTTCATCCTCAAAAGCATTCCAATCTACAACTTGGCTAGGACCAGCTGAACTGAAGTCTGCAAAATCATCAGAGTCTTGAAAACCATTGCAGTCATCCTGAATATTTGGCACAGAATCAAAATGTCCAAACTCACCTTGTTGCCCGTTTTTAAGTTTTGAAACAGGTTCAGTGCCTGTTCCACTAGATTTTCTTGCCAATTGACATTCTTCTGATAAATTATCAGAAGTCTGTTTTAGGTCTGACTTTGTTAATATTGTCTCCTCTTGGCAAGAAACAGCATTTATATCCCCAAATTCTCCAAAGTCATCACCTGGTTCACTAAAATGTGGAAAGTGCTCTGAAGACTCTTCAAAAGTGGCATCACTCATTGAATCTTGAGTACCAGTAACAAAAGGTGGAGTTGAGCCACTGGCAGTGCCAAAGTCACCAAAATCACCAAAATCATCTTCATTGATATCATTGCAAGTCACAAAGTCATTACTACTATCACCATTTTTTACACTTAAAGAATCATCCAAATCATTTTCTTCTGTGGGGTCAATGTTTGGGCTTTGGAAATTAGTAAACTTTCTTTCTTCTTTGGAAGAACGGACTTCATCATCAGAAGTTTTAACAGAATCCATGCATAGGTGAGCACATTTAGAAGTAAGTAAGTCAAGTTTTTCTTCAGTTTTACATTGTTCTCTCCTAATGGCTTCTGAATTATCAGCTGAGTCTACCAAACTCCAAGCCTTTGACTGAACACCTGACTGTAAAAATTCATCCTGTTGCAGTGTTGGAAGGCCTTGTTTTTCAACACTGAAACCTCTGTTAGTCACTATGCTTATTTCTGAAACACGAACCTGATCCTCTCCATCAGTGTCTCCTTTGTTATCCAAGCTTCTACCCAAAGACACTTCTTTTACAGAATTCAGTTCATTGACTCTATTAATTTTATTGTTTTCCCGAATGGTTAGTGCTTCTCTATCATTTAAAACTGCACATTCTATTTCTTCTAATTGTATCCTTTCCTTTTTGGAAAATGTGGCAAAATCTGCAAATTCCTCAGCAGGACTAGGTACAGAGTCTAAATTATACTCAGTGCTATGAGTGCTAAGAGGCTTCCATCCCTTTGAATCAGCTACATTGTCCAGATCATCTGTTCCCTGAGGATTTACAGTTTCCAACACTGCAAACCCATTTGTTAGAATCTCCAGACAAGGAGGCTTTTCACCATTGCAGCTCTCTAACTGCTTGTTTTGATGAACAACATTCATATTAGTTCTAAAATCTCCTGGAGAGAAACTTTCAAGTGTTCCAACATTCTGTCTCTGCTCCACTACTTTATTTAAATTTCCTGGTCTTTCCATGCCATCAACGGAAGTATCTAACGTTTCAGATGAAATTATTTCTTTGCTGGTGGTAGAAAGTAAAACATCAGACTGTCCTTTCACAGGAGCAGAAAGTTCAGCAGTGATCTCCTTATCATTACCATTTTTAATGGACTTAAAGCTTGTAAGGCTATCTACATTTTCTGAGAATTCATGAATTGGCATAAAATGGTTTGAAGGTACAAACTCTTCCTTGGGACGAGTATAATCTGGTGTATCAAAATCAACAAACCCTACACCAGAAGGGCTAACTTCTGAAAACCCACCAAATTCCCCAAATTCATCATCATCATCCTCCTCTGCTCCATTGTCTAACGGTGGTGGGGATGAAGAGTACATTCGAATGATGTCCGGCTCCATTGTTCAGTTGCTTTCAAATAATTAATTTACACCTGTAAAAAAAAAAAAGAATTTTTGGAGGGGACAGATTACATAGAACAAGATCTTTTAAAATTCTCTCAAAGCTACTTTAAAACAATGAAAATTTACAATGCTCTATTTTGTCTCCTTTTTTCCTTGACTATTTCCTGCATGATGTTTTGTATCTTTTAATCTGTTTTTCTCTTAGGTGCAATTACTTTACATAGATATAGTATATTGGCAAAAAAAAAAAAAAAGTTCTCTTAGACTACATGTTACCAAGAGCACTGGTAGTACATTAATGAAACATGGGGATTCCAGATAATTCTGAATATATACTTACAAAAGTACACCTACAAAATTCTCTCCTGGGGTAAGTGCTTATTCTGTTAAGTTCTCCTTCAATTCATTAAGGATTCAGTGCTTGCCTTATGGATTTGTATGAGTTCTTTATATTAATAAAGTCATCAAAATTTTATCTCTAATAATTGTTACAAATATTTTCTTCACTTGGCTTTTCAATGTTTATTTCTAACCCAAGTTAATTTTTAAATAACTTAATAATTTGAAATAGTTTAAGACTCAAGAAAAGTTGGAAATACAAGAGTTCTTGTGTATATTCCACTTAGCTTCTCCCAGTGGTAATATAGTAATAAGGTAATAACCATAACACACGGTCAAACCAGGAAACTGACATCAGTACAATACTATTAATTCAGGTACAGACCTTGTTTGGATTTCACCAGTTGTGTGTGTGTGTATGTGTGTGTGTGTACAGTTCTAAAAATTTTATGTGTGTGGATTAGAGTGACCATCACTACAATCAGGATAAGAACTGTTCTATCAACACAAAAAAACTCCCTCATGTTACCTCTTAATAGTCACACACTTCCCTAAACCCTAATTCTTGATCTATTCTACATCATTATAATTTGTTATATCAAGAATGTTATATAAATAGAATCACACAATACATAACCCTTTGAAGCTGGCTTTTTCCCTCAGCCTAATAATGCCCTTGAGAGCTACCCATGTTGCTGCGTTTGTCAACAGTTCATCCCTTTTCTTTTTCTTTTTCAGAGACAGGGTCTCACTATGTTGCCCAGGCTGGTTTCTTGGGCTGAGCAATCCTCCTGCCTCAGCCTCCTGGGTAGCTGAGACTACAGGTGCACATCACCACTCCTGGGTCTGACTCTTTTTCATTGCTAACTAGCATTCCATTGTATAGATGTACCACAGGTTGTCTACCCATTCACTCCATATAGGATATGTGGGTTGTTTCCAGTATTTTCCTATTACAAATAAAACTGCTATGAATGTTCATGTACAGATTACTATGTAAACCCACGTTTTCATTTCTTTAAAATATATGAACCCAGGAGTGTGAATGCTGGGTCATGTAGCATGCTCAACTTTATAAGAAACTGCCAAGCTGTTTTCCCAAGTTAATTTTAGGAAGTCAAATCAATTGATTTTTTCACGAAGATGAAGAAAGTTTTATGCAACTTTCTTCATTATTTTGCTAGCATATAAAAGTTAATACTCACTTTTATTTTCTTCTACTTTTAGGGAATAAAAAAACATTTAATTTTAACACATCTAGAACTTATTTTGGTGTATGGTGTAAAGCAAAAATGTAAGGTGAATTTTTTTTTTCTCAACAGCCAAGCAATGGTCTTAATCCCTTTTGTTGAATAATCCTTCCCATACTAATTAATTTATAATAGCTTCTTTTTAATATATTTAATTCTTAAATGAAACCTGAGTTATTCTATTCCTGTGCTAAGGAGTCAAAAGTTCCACAAGTCAGATTTAACATCAAAAGCAAAGGGACCACCTATAATCCCAGCACTTTGGGAGGCTGCGGTGGGCAGATTGCTTGAGGTCAGGAGTTCGAGACCAGCCTGGCCAACACAGTGAAACCCTGCCTCTACTTAAAATAAAAAAAATTAGCTGGGCGTGGTGGTGCACATCTGTAATATCAGCTACTCAGGAGGCTGAGGCAGGAGATCACTTGAACCCGGGAGGTGGAGGTTGCAATGAGGCGAGATCGTGCCACAGCACTTCAGCCTGAGTGACAGAGTGAGACTCGGTTTCAAAAAAAAAAAAAAAGCAAAGGGAGGACTAACAGCCGAAGTCCTAGAATAAAACCAGCACATAAATAATAAACAGATACTTCTTACAACTCACAGCTGTCCAGTTAGATACATGAGGAAAATGTTTACTACAAAATTCAACCAGTTTTGCAGGCTAGACTTCTAACTCTCAGAATAAAATTTCCTAAGATCTTCCAGTTTTAGAGTGAAGGTACTGTAGAAACCACATAGTTTAATTTAGAGGTGAGGAAAATGAAGCCAACTAGTGAGTAACTTTCGCCAAGTTCATTCAGACAGCTGCTTAGTGGAGATCTCGGCTTCAGAATTTTGAAAAGGATCTTTGAGGTTAACGACTGGTCAGTCACTCAGAGTTACCAGGAAGAAATGAGCAAGTCACAAGAAAAGGAAAAGGCTCCATTGTAATATATCTACTTCAAATTATCTTCCTTACGAAATTAGCACCATAAAGAAGGAAGTAACTGCTTTGCTCTGCCATACTCTTCTTTCCTGCTGCTGATTTAAATAGAAAAAAAAAGTACAAGATACACATAAATCCTATTTTGTTCCCTTGCCTAGTGTCCTGATAACCCCTTCTAATTAGTGTACAAGGTAATTTGACCTCTAACTATGTCCCTCTAATTACGAAGTTCCTATTTAAAATCACTTTGCGATTGTTAATGAGAATGTGGGGAAAGGAACCCTTGCACATATGCACATTGCTTGTGAGTGTAAATTGTTACAAGCCTTCCAGAAGGCAATATGGTTGTACTATGCAAACTCTTTTTAAGGAAATCTAAAACAAAATGCTGCAAAGGGATTATTTAGGCAAGTTATACTATATCCCTACAACAGCATATTATACAGCCATTAACTACAGGATTCCTTTTTCTAAAGTTTAAAAGCAGCCAGGCGCAGTGGCTCACACCTGTAATCCCAGCACTTTGGGAGGCTGAGGCGGGTGAATTACTTGAGCCCAGGAGTTCGATCAAGACCAGCCTTGGGCAACATGATGTAACCCTGTCTCTACAAAAAATACAAAATATTAGTCAGGCACGGTGGCATGCACCTGTAGTCCAGCTACTCGGGAGGCTAAGGCGGGAGGATTGCTTGGGTCCAGGAAGTCAAGGCTGCAGTGAGCTGTGATCACACCACTATACTACTCCAGCCTGGGTGACAGAGCAGAGTGAGACCCTGTCTCAAAAAAATTAAATAAAAATAAAATTTAAAAGCATTAATAAAGACAGTGACATGTCAAAGGGATACAATACAAAAGCTACCTCGAAGGGGCTGCTACTACCTAAATCAGGAACAATTTGAGCACTGAAATAAAGATAATGGATTATAACCCAATAAATAAAATAATAAACTGAGTCCTCACAGATATAAACATGTAAGTAAATAAACTGCAAGTTAGATGAGGAACTGGATATTTGCATAGTTTCAAAGTACTTCCCCACAATATACTTAATTACAAAGGGAAAAAGTATAAGTTTACAGTGTGAAGCCTGACACTACCTTAATCAGGTGATCAACATGAACATTATCAGTAATGGGAACACTGAAATCATGCACCACCTGATGAGATGCAATGAGAATACAGGATCACTTCTGGGATATCCTGTCAAAAATACAACACCTGACTTCAGGAGGAAATTTCAGGGAAATTCAAACTAAGAGAGAGCCTACAAAATTACTGGCCTGTAATCTTCAAAAGTATCAAGCTCATGGAAGTCAAGGGAAGACTGAAAACCTGTTTCAGATTGAAGAAGAAGAATAAAGAGACATGAGAAGTAAACGCAGCACTTGGTCTCCTTTCTATAAAGGTTGTTACTGGGATGATTGTGAATCATCTAACAGAGTCCAAAAGATTCACTATAGCAGCAACGTATCAAGGTTAATTTCTTGATTGTGATGGTAGTATGTATGTATGTATTTTTTGGAGACGGAGTCTAGCTCTGCCGCCCAGGCTGGAGTGCAGTGGCACGATCTCAGCTCACTGCAAGCTCCGCCTCCCAGGTTCATGCCATTCTCCTGCCTCAACCTCCTGAGCAGCTGGGACTACAGGGGCCTGCCACCACACCTGGCTTTTTTTTTTTTTTTTTTTTTGATTTTTTTTTAGTAGAGACGGGGTTTCACTGCGTTAGCCAGGATGGTCTTGATCTCCTGACCTCGTGATCCGCCCGCCTCAGCCTCCCAAAGTGCTGGGATTACAGGCGTGAGCCACCGCACGTGGCCTTGCGATGGTAGTATTGTAGTCATGCATGAGAATGTCCTTGGTTGTAGGCGATACACACTAAACTATTTGGTAGTGATGGGGCATCAGGCTGGCAGTCTTAAATTGTTCCAGAAAAAAAAGTTATTTGTATTGACATTGCAACTTTTTATGTTTGTGATTGTTTCAAAATGGAAAAAAAAAGCATTCAGAGATTTATATGCCTGCATTTAAATATGTATATTTTAGAATAAATGTGTTACTTATACAATAACACCTTTTAAAAAACTGTGGTAAAATATACATAATATAAAATTTACCATGACAATGTTGGTACATTACTGTTAACATTATTTTTCAGACTGTTAAATTTTTACCACTAAAAAAAAAAAAAAAAAAAAAAGGGCTGGGTGCGGTGGCTCACGCCTGTAATCCAGCGCTTTGGGAGGCCGAGGCGGGAGGATCACTTGAGGTCAGGAGTTTGAGACCAGCCTGGCCAACATGGTGAAACCCTGTCTCTACTAAAAATACAAAAATTAGCCAGGTGTGGTGGCGGGTGCCTGTAATCCCAGCTACTTGGGAGGATGAGGCAGGAGAATTGCTTGAACCCGGGAGGTGGAGGTTGCAGTGAGCCGAGATCGTGCCACTGCACTCCAGCCTGGGTGACAGAGTGAGACTCCATTTCATTAAAAAAAAAAACCAAAAAAAAAAAAAACTTGCGTTTGTGTTTGTGTATAGTTCTGTTCAATTTTATCCTCTATTCAGATTTGTGTAACTACCACCACTATCAAGACACAGAACTGCCCCCACTCCACCTCCATCTCTGTCCCCTTGCAACCACTAATCTGTTCTCCATCACCACAATTTTGTCATTTCAAGAGTATTATGTAAATAGAGTCATAAGGTATGCAACCCTTTGAGGTTGAATTTTTTTCATTCAGTGTAATGTCCTTGAGGTCCATTCTGGTTGCTGCCTGTAACAATAGGTCAGTCTTTTTTTTTTTTTTTTTTTTTTTTTACTGCTGGTGGCATTCCATTGTACGGATATACCAGTTTAACTGTTCACCTGCTGAAGGACATTTTGGTTGTTTCCAGTATTTTACTATTATAAACTGCATATGTATAGTGTGTGTGTACATACATATACACTAACAGTATAAACAGTATATACATAATAATAGTATATATAAATGGTATGTATAATACGGATGCTAGGAACATCCATGTACACGTTTTTGTGGGCATGTAAGTTTTCATTTATCTGGGATAAATGTTCAAGAGTGTGACTGCTGAGTATCATGGTAAGTACACGTTCAGTTATGTAAAAAACTGCCAAACTCTTTTCCAGAGTAGCTGTACCATTTTACATGCTCATAATACCTTACTTTCAAAGAACTATGTGTGATGGCTTTTTTTTCCTAGCCTAATCTGCGATTAGCCTATTGCTTTTTTCCAAAACTTTTTAAAAACGAAATAATTTGTTGGTTCACAACCTATTCCAAACTCAGACATTAATGCAAATACAAAGATCTGAATCAGAAACTTTGTAACCAAAGCAACAACTCTGCAAGTTTTTCTTCCTGTCATACCTTTGCAAGGTACTCTATTTTCCATTATAGGTGAGACAGGCTTTATTGGCCTTCTAGAGTAAAAACATTTTCATATTTCTCAAAAGGGGGTCACCAATTGATGGTGAGAACTTGGGCTGCTGCATGTTCCCCTGCAGCAGGTATTGGCTCTGACCCAACTTACCCTTTAGAAACCTAAGAGAGTGCCACTGCTTCTAAGTGTCCTTGAACCAGTCAGTGTAGGGGAGGTTCAAAACTTTCCAGAAAATTCCTCTGTGTCTAGGCCAACTCTACTTAAAAGAAGCTTCATGTTAATTGAAGTATTACTTGTATAATGAATTTACAAATAAAGTTTCATTTATATAATCCACTTTAACACATAAAATATGGGCTTTAAATAGCTGTTCCTACTTAACAGGAAAAAAAAGTATAGATAAGCTACTTTAGTACTGTGTCTGGCACACAACAAACTGAATAAACGTCTCTTCATCCTTAATGGACTACTTTCTCCATCCACACCACAAGAAGTCCCAATCAGTCGTCTAATTTCTTTATAACCTGTACAAACAAGCAGGCATGCGTGTGTGTGCATGCATGTAACTTGCCATTTTTATGTCTACGTATTCTAAGACCTGTTAGAGGGGAGCAAATAAATAATGCAGTTATTGTCTTGCAAGCCACTGTATACAAAAACAGTTGACAGGAGGGTCTCATAATTGGGTAGCAAACAGGATATCCTAGTAGTCAGAGCATAGAGATAGAGAATTTGGGTGGGCTTCCTGTACTCTGGAGATTTGTCTATGAGAAGTCACATCCTTATCAGGAGATTAGGGGACAATATAGGTGAATAAAAATAATAAAAGTGCAAACTGAAGCCGACTTTCAGGGCTACAAACCAGGAAAATCAGAGGGTTTTGGGTTTGGGAATTCTGGCATAGAAGGTCCAATATAAAGGAGTCAGGGAAACAGTCTAGAAGCCCAATAGCAATCAGCAGTGGAACCTAAGCCCCGAGCCAGATTAGTAGCCAGGATGGCAGGGCATACAACAGGTGAAGGTGATTCTGTATTAATCTTCCACCAAAAGAGAAGCTGCACTTGCTTATGGAATTCTAACGTCTAGTCTGAAATGGTCATAGAAAAGAGATGATGAGTCTGTAAGTTGTAAGCTCTGGGGTCAAAAGGCAAGATGGGCTTGATAAGGCAGAAGGAAGGAAGGAATGGGGCCAACCCAACAACTGTCTGAGACTATTTGACCATTTAAAAATAGTTTCTCAAGAAAAACAAAGTTGGAGGACTTAAACTACCTGATATTAAGACTTGGTTTAAAGTCACATGGTCTTGTGATAAAGATGCCACTGCAGTGTGGTGGGGAAAGGATAGACTTTTCAACAAATGATGCTAGATTAACTGGATATCCACACAGGCAGGAAAAAAATATCTGATTCTAACATCTTATACAGAAATAAGCTCCACATAGACAGATCATGGGCCTACATGTGAAAGGTAAAGCAATCAGCCTTCCAGAAGATAACAGAAGAGATTATTTGTATGACCTTAGGAAAGGCATAAATGTTTTAAACAAGAAACAGAAACACTGATTACAGAAAAGATTGATATATTTGACTGCATTAAAACTTAAAACTTCTGTTCATCAAAAGAATACCATAAAGAGAGTGAAAAACCAAGAAAGCCATTGCCTGGGAGAAGATATGTGCAAAACATGTAACTGTCAAAGAACTCATGTCCAGAATATGTAAAGAATTCCTACAAGTCAATGTGAAACAATCCAACAGAAAAATGGCCAAAATATTTGAATGGGTATTTCACAAGACAGGATATCCAAATAGCCAACAGCATATAAAAAGTCATCAGGGAAAAATGTACATTAAGACAACAATAAAATACCACTATACGTCTACCAGAATGACTAAAATTAAAATTATTCTCTCCATAGCCACTTTTTGGTAAGGATGTGGAGAAACTGGGATTCCCACACTTTACTGGTAGAAGTACAAACTGGTACAGATATTCAGAAAACTGTTTGATAATATGTACTAAAACTATACCAGACCTTCAGTACCTGGCACATTCTGTGCACTAGGTAAATGATCAACTACCATTATATTTTAACTTTCACCAACTCTGTGGCTAAAATAATAACCTATCTGTAAGAAAATGTAAGTCAGTGTTTGCTTAGTTGGCACAAACATTCATATGACTCTATATTTTAAAAGGTCACTGAAAGAATAAGTCACTTACGAAAAATATGCATAACCACACTAAAGATACATGAAGTTGACATTATTGCCAATTTTTATAACCAATCCCTAGAAAATATAAAACTTGACTTATATAACTATATAATTTCATAGGCTTGGGGGCATGGGGGGTGGGGGGTGCTGATAAACTAAATCTGAAGTCCAAGGTTGAAGGACTGAGATCATAACCTCTAAACAAGCTCAAGGGTCCAGTGACCAGTCTGTTAAAAGATGGAAGTTTTGAAGTGAAATAGAAAAATGTAACCCAGAAGTTCTCACTGGTATCTTGAAGTAAACTGCCTGTAGCTCCTATTTGGTTAGATGAACAACCACAAGAATTTATAAGATGCTTGGTTGGGATGGAAAAGATTCATCACATGTGGGAAATATATAGGGTATACCCTACATATTCCTCTAAGGAATAGTTAATCCCTGGTACCCTCCTACCCCCATCATCCACACACAGTATCATGCACCCTAAAGGTCCACAGGCTCACATTTGAGGGGGATGGGGTGTCTCTAAGTAAGAGGCCCTCTAGCAATCTTTCCAGAATCAAACATCGAGAGTTCCTTCCAGACAAGTTAAAACCATACAGCACACACTGCTCAACTGGGAGAAACTCCCATCCTCTACCGGGTACCAGCCCAGCTGTATCAATGTGTACATCATCTTTCAAGGACAGATACACTGACCTAGATTATACAATCCAGCTTCACTCTAAACTTATTTTTATAGGGACTAGGCTGGACGGTGAAGGAAAAGACATTGTAGAAAGAAGGATGGTGATAAGAAAAGGGAGAAGAAAAACAACTGTATCTGAAATATGCTAATGACTTCAATAATATCAATGACATTAGCAAAGTATATTTAATGGAGGGCAAAAAATAATCACCATCTTTTTACCACAATATGTCCGAGGTTTATAATTAGTCATTTGGGTGAGTGAAGGAAAAAACAAAAAAGAAAAACTGTATTTTCTTTAGAAAAATGAATGAAAATGTTACGTAAGCTTTAACAACATCAATTTACATTACAAGTGTTGCCTGGTGTACAGCAGTTCAAATTCTTCCAAATCTTTATTATAATATCCTTATGGAAATTTTAAGGTCATATCAAAATGTACTGTCAATGAATTTGCCCAGCCTACATTTCTGCTTGAGAGTCATAAAGAAGTAGAAAAGAGCCCTTCTTCTGAACCACATGAAGATTTGGGTTTTAGTTAACTTTTTGGTTTTCAATATATTTAGAGTGCTATGATATCACAGTTGTTTTCATGGATCTAAATTTTAAAATCTACAAAAATAATTGTTTTTTCTTTTTGGGTGTTTTTTCTTTTGTTCTTAGCATATTAGCACAACAGAAATTAACAAATACAGGCAGAGCCTCTAATTAACTTGCCAGCCTAAAAACAAAAACCCAAGATATCAGACACCAACTGTATGTCACTAAGTCACCAAGTGCATAATATACATTATTTAAGATGACATTTGTTAAATAAATAGTATCTTCCACGTGTTTTCACTCCATGTTTACACCAATGTCATTATTAATACTTATTGAGTGCTTACTATGGGCCAATATTATGCGAAGAGAATTCGTGGGTTATCTCAATTATCTCCTCATACTATCATATGAGGTAGAAACGCTTCATTTTAAAGATGAAGAAATAAAAGCTCAAAGAGGTTAAGTAATCCTACAAGGTAGCATAACTAGTAAGTGGTGAATTAATCACAAGTTAACCAAACATTTTATAAGCGTCTTAAACTATTAGACGTGATTGACAGCAAATATTACCATTATAAAAATCCTTACAAAAAGGTTTGAGTGGTTCAGAAAAAGGTTTCTGAAACCTCTAAGTAATTTGGAAGGGGAAAGATTTTTACAAGATGAGAAAGTACAGTACCAACAAAAGTACCAACAAAAATGCCAAGCAGCAAATACCTTGTTTCAGGGGAAAGATTTTTACAAGACGAGAAAGTACAGTACCAACCAAAGTACCAACAAAAATGCCAAGCAGCAAATATCTTGTTTCAGTATTAGTGTACATAGTACAAAATATGAGCAAACAATGAAAATGAGCAGCAAAATATCTTTATACTGAAGTTGATCACCCTAAAAAAGCCACACTGTCAATAGTGACAACAAAAAATTTTGTCTTTCTAGTTTTGATGTCAATACAACTGACCCATGAAAGTAAAAAAATATATATAATGTCAGTTACACGAGCAGCAACACACTTTCACTTTTCAAGTGCTACTTACCTTGTTAAACAGCAATGAGTTATTTGAGAGAAGTTGGTTTTCAAAAATTCCCATGAAAAATTTTTTCTTCTACTGAACATTTTAACCTTCTACACAAATTCATAATAACACATTTTATTTGCATTTGGATAGTTTCATGTAAAAATTAAACAAGATAAAAATATTAGAGATTGTTGTACCTTTAACTCATCATATCAGCTGACCATATTTGAGAGTTTACTAGCTATTTTTCCCAAAAGGTACTTCAACATAAAATTGAACACATAACATTGGATAACTATTGATAACAAGGGCAACAAAATGGAAGCATCCATGAGGATAGATGGATTAGCCCTTGGAAAACATTTTTTTTGCCCTAGAACTCTCAGCTTCTATTATATAGATGCAGAATAAATTAGTCACTCTAATTCTCTACTCTCATATCCCTGAAACTCTGCAATAAAAATATAATCTGAAAGGCAGAAAACTGCCTTGATTTCATGTCCCTTGACTAAAATCTTGCTTACATCCACAATCTTGTCTACAGATAATCCCAGGACCTTCTGTTTTTCTTCTCAACTGCTTGCTCAGGGGCTTTCAAAAATTTTCCATCACTATTGATCCTTTCCTATAAATGTTCAGCCTCTTCCATACTCAAAACAAACCAGAACAAAACAAAACAAAACAGAATCCTCTCTTCTGTGCACCCTAGCTCTTCTCCTCCTCACCACCAAGCTTCTTGAAAGAGATGTGCCTATTCACTCTCTCGACTTCCTAACTTCCCACTCCCTCCTCAACTCAACACAATCTGGCTTCCATGTTACCACTCTACTGAAACTGCTCTTTCAAGGGTTACTTTATTTGAGCTCAAATGACTGTAAATGTTGTGTAGGAATAGGCCTCTGTTGTTTACCACTGCATCCTCAAAGCCTGGCTCACAGCAGGAACTAAATATATTATCATCATTCTTGCTGGGGCATTTATTCCACTAACCACTGTTGAATTGTGCTCCAACTCACCCACACTCCAATTAGATTTCTATAACCACACCTCTGGTCTCTTGGTGCTTCACCAAATAAGTTATGAAATATCCAAATGTAATCAAGGTAAATAAGTGGGATTTGAAATGTGGCCTGAAATGTGATGAATGTGGAAAAAAACAACCCAATCATTTGTGCTGCAACACGTCTAAAGAGAAAGTATGTTAAGAGGGGCAGTACATTGTATGCAAGCTGCAAAAAACTCTAGCTAAATGACAAAAATTTGTAGTGAGTTTTTAGACCTGCTATCATGAATATTTGCTTTGATTTGAGACAATTCCTCAGCATAAGCAGAGGTGTCAGTGAGTGTCACCAGAGCATAATGCTACACTCTGGATAGTCCAACTAATTTCTTTTTCTTGTTCTCTGCTCCCCAGGACTTTAATACATCATGAAAATTTTCCCACAGAAGATTTTGCAATCAGCTGACATGAACAGCTGATATGCTTTAAAGTAAGTTTCTTGCTGGAAAGTTTTAAATTAGCATTCTGGTCAAGACTAAGTTAATCCTCAAGTGACTAGTGTATTCTGAGAAAAAAATCCCCAGAAAAACAAAATAACAAACTACTGTGTGGACTTTCAAAACGAAAAAAATACCACTCTAGTCTGTAACCTAAAAACGTAACTGTGGCAGCTGCCATTCCTCTGACAGTGCTGCTTTCTACATCACAAACACCCACCATGAGAGCAACTCACCTCTTAGAGAAAGAAGCATTTACTAAAGGTTATAAAACTGCAACCAAGTGCAGTTAGATTTCAATTATCTGAGCCACTAAGAAAGTAAGCAACGATGTCCTACATAATCTTCAACTCACAAATTTGGCCTTAAAATATGACCTACGTAACAGCAGATTTACCTCACAAATTAAGTCTTTGCAAGGTGCTATTAATTTTACTTTAATTTGTTTTCTTACCACCCATCAATTAAGAGAAAAAGATGACCTGGAGGCAATGAAGTGACAGAAGGAAACAAAACAATTAACCAAACTTAAAGACAGTCATAAATGATCCACAATAATAGCACACATGATATTCTTCAAGGGATTATTATAAAACAAACTTCATATATCTGAAAAATCAAATATAAACACATTCCAAAATAGTGCTCAGGAGTGTATGCGTGTGGAGTGTACACAGGTAATGCCACAAATGGTTCTACTGATACTAATAACCGCACAAAAACTATGGAAGGAATTCCATGGAGAACAAATTCCTAGCTGGTTGACCTTTTTTAATGGTGTTTTTGCTTGGTTTAAAGTTTTACTTTTTCCTGAGAGGTAGAAAGGCTAAAGGATAAAAGAAAAAAATATATAACATTTATTTGCAATGTACCAAATACATCTGGTTAGAAACAACTTGAGAATTGGCCCGTCATATAAAGCAAAATTTTTCACACATTTTTCCCCTGTGACTCACAGAAGAAATACATCTTACATGATGACCCAACATACATTAAAAAAAAAAAAAAGTTTCGCCAAACAGTATTTACTCTTACTCTCCATGTACTCTGATTTTTAGTTCTATTTCATTTTTTCTTAAAAGCTGGTCATGACCCTCTAAACTGATTTTACAAGCCAGAAATAGGTTTTAATACAAAATATAAAAAAGTATTCTTTCCTTCCCATCCAATACCTCCGAGTCCAATTATTGCTTCCAGCATACAAGAGGAGGGAACAGGGCTTCTTTTAAAACAAAGAATTCCTCCCTGATCTGGTGCTTACAAAGACAAAATGCATTCTTAAATTACATTATTTCCACGAACCAAGTATTTGATAAAATGAAAGTGTTCTTTTTCTCTTTACAGAATTTTGTATAGAATTAATAAATGAAAATTACTATTTATTTTTCAAATTCATACTACCTTCAATCTAGGAAGCATGCCACTTTAAGGATAACCTTTTTAAAAAACACACAAACATAACATAAAACTGGAACACTCTGGCAAATTTTAACAATTTTCACTTTCAGAAAGCATTTAGCAATTGTTTAAGTTTGCAAACATTAACTTTTCTGGTGCAGTATCTACAATGTAAAAGTTCTCTAAAAGATACTATTGGTAGGAGTATATATTGGCTCACACACTATTGCAGTTTAGTAGCATATGAAACATTTTAATGAATTCTTTTTAAAATTTTTAATTTTTTTAACTTTTAGGTTCGGGGTAATGTGCAGGTTTGTTACATAGGTAAATTGCATGTCACGGGGGTTTGGTGTACAAATTATTTCATCACCAGGTAATAAGCATAGTACCCGACAGGTAGTTTTTCCATTCTCACCCTCTTCCCTCCTTCCACCTTCAAGTAGGCTCTGGTGTTTGTTGTTTCCATTCTTTTGACTAAGCAATTTCATCTGCAAGGATGTATTCTACAGAGGCACTCATGTAAATATACAAAGATATTTACACAAAGTATTAATTCCAGTATTGTTTGTTCAATTTTTTTAAAAAGCAGCTGAAAACAACTTAATCTATTAATCAGGAAGTGGGTAAATAAAAAGTGCAGCCATTAAAAAAGAGAAAGCTATATTACTAACAGGAAAGTGTCTAAAATATATTTTTAAGTGAAAAAGCATTTCTGAAAAGCATTTTCCTTTTCTTTCTTTTTTTTTTGAGACAAAGTCTCCTTCTTTTGCCCAGGCTGCAGTGCAGTGGTGCAATCATGGCTCACTGCTGCCTCTGCCTCCTGGGCTCAAGCAATCCTCCCACTTCAGCCACCCAAATAACTGGGACTACAGGCGTACACCACCATGCCCAGCTAATTTTTAAATTTTTTGTAGAGACAGTGTTTCGCCATGTTGCCCAGGCTGGTCTCAACCTCCTGAGCTCAAGCAATTGACTTACCTTGGGCTCTCAAAGTGCTGGGATTACAGGTTTGAGCCACCACACCCTGCTGGCAATTCTCTTTTGATTCTCCTACTTATATTCTATCCCTTCTCCTTCAGTGAATCTGATTGCCCTGGCTTCTCAATATATATTCTTTTTTTTTTTTTTTTTTAAGATGGAGTCTCGCTCTGCTCTGTCTCCCAGGCTGGAGTGCAGTGGCGCGATCACTGCAACCTCTACCTCCCGGGTTCAGGCGATTTTCCCACCTCAACCTCCCGAGCAGTAGCTGGGATTACAGGCGTGTGCTACCACGCTCATCTAATTTTTTATTTTTAGTAGAGATGGGGTTTCACCATGTTGGGCAAGCTGGTCTCAAACTTCTTGACCTCAGGTGATCCGCCCACTTTGGCCTCCCGAAGTGCTGGGATTACAGGCGTGAGCAACCACGCCCAGCCGCTTCCCTATATTCTTATCACTGAGAAATCTCATCCCTCTTTTGTTTTTGTCTGTTCATAATGCTCAAACCTTATCTATATGTCTGACCTCCTGATCTGCCTACCCAAATGCCTTTTTAAAATCTCTCTACCTGGATGTCTCAGAGGTATCTCCTATTCTCCAATTCCAAGACTGAATTTAACCTCTACTCAAAAGGTAAACAGAAACCACTTGTTCCTACACTATATTCTAAATTCTAAGTCTAGAAATCTGAGTGTTACCCCAGCCGCCCCCCCCCCACCACAAATTAAATCAATCAAGTTTCTACCTCCTTAACATCTCTTACTGTATTTGTTTTAACATCCCACAACCTACACCTTGTCAGGGCCTCATTATTTTTGGCCAGGATTACCGCATTCTACTTAAAACTCCTTATTTTAGCCAACATGGCTAAGATACTCCCTCTTTGTTCCAGCTAGACAAAATTACCTCTGGATTCTCCACTGGCACGGTTACCTCTAAGTTGTCACACATGTCATTTCTTTTAATGTATTGTTCTTATATGTCCAGAGAACCCACTGACTAAGCCTTCAAAATTCTATTCAGGCATGAAGTTTTCTATGAAGGTTGGAGAACTGAGATCACCTATATTTACTAAGTTACTATGTGATAGGTACTGTGTAAGGTACTTAATCATACACCAGTTTATTCATACATTCAGTTTAATCACAAAAACCCATTTTACAGAGGAAGAAACAAGTCACATAATCTGTTCATGGTCCCACAAAGAATAAGTAAGGAAAGTGGGACTCAAAGCCAGTGTTCTTTTCGTTGAATCAGGTTTCCTGTCTGAATTAATCCTCCTTTATATCTATTTCCTATTATATTTAACAAAGCAAATCACATTTGTTTCCATGTTTTTTTCCCCTAATAGGTTCTCAACCTTAGCTTTGTATTAACTTTTTTCTCTAATAGAATGGGTAGACCCAAACATCTTTTTTAAAGGTTTCGAAGGTGATACTAAATGGGTTAGCTAAGGTTGAGAACCTTTGTGTTAAGTTCCCAGAGTACAGGAATGCCAATGGACTTTATAACTCCAGGGATGACATAAATGTTTCTAAACTGAACTGCTAAACTCATTGATATAGGTAAATCACTGCGATAGTACTTTTTCCTACAAAAACGTTTTCTCTTATGATTTGGTTGTATAAATATTTTAAAGTTGTGTTGTACACATTTATCTGAGACTAGCACTAAGAAACTTAACATTCTTAAGATTTCAAAAACAAGGAGTTTACAATATTAAATCGTCAATACTCTTCTTAAAAATGCAACTTGAAAAATTTACTTAAAAGGATCAAAGTTTAAGCACTGTGACAATTTTTGAAACAACACATAAGTACTTGAGACAGCTCTAGATTTGGGAAATTCCATTTTGGAAATATTACTACTTTTTACTTAACCAGAAAGTTTATGAAATCATTTGTTTATTCCTTTTTGAAGCTTCACTTATAATTAGTATATAATTTAAATGTTATGGAATTCTCAGAAAAAAAAAAAACAAAAAACAAACCAAGCTTAAAGAATTAACCACAGTTTCACTTGCAGATGAACATAAAGAAATGCTTATGTGAACAGCAACACCAACAACAAAAAACTTCCCTACTTCCAGAAACCAGGGTCACTGCTAATCTGATTAAAATCTGAACTTTTTATTTATGTGTAACACTTGCCCTGTGCTTTGTGTAAACTTATGAAACCTAATGAGACAGAAAACTATCATCTGCTGGCACAGAATCTGAAATATGGAAAAGAAGAGGAAGTGGTAACTTAACTATAAGTAAGAAGTGATGAATACTCAAATATTCTGTTTGGGCTTCAGGAAAGAGAAAATACGAATTTTTGATACCTGAAACTCTTAGTAATTTTTTTTTGGAATGAAGATATTATCAAAAAATAGTAAAAAGTATAAAAATAGTTCAGTGTAAAAAGAGTTAAATGATCTCTTAATAAGTTCATTGCTTTTTATAAATAGCCACTAAAAACAAAAGCCTTAAGAAAATAAATCAATGCTTCAGATTTTGAGTGTCATTGTAGCAGAAGTATTTTAGCTGCAAATACTCCAGGTCAACATTTTTGCATCCACACAATAAACAAGATGAGAGATGATAAACCACAGCAAAACTGAAAATACTACGAAACTTAAGCAATCACCAAGAAGAAAACACCAAAAACCTCACTTGGGAGGGTGTCTAAGGCAGAAACGCTATTCACTTCGACCATTTAAAAAACTGTGGCCTCACTAAAATGTATGCAAATATTAAAAATCCTACTCCTAGGAGTTTTGCTTTGAAAAGTATCACGTCACTTAGAATGATTTAAATAACAAGTGGTAAATAATTCATTAATCACTTAGGAAGGATCATTTTTATTACCTAAATATAGAATTGTTAATTTTATATAACATAAAAATGGAATCTGTTAGCAATATAGAATTTTCATATTTATTAAGTTTATTGTTAGGTATTTTACCTTTTTCTGCTCATGTAAATCGTAGTCTTCACTTCCACCCTATCTAACTGGCAAGCATTATTTACATAAACAAAAGCTCTTGGTGTTTATATAGTATACCATCACATCACTAGCAAATTGGGGTAGACTGACCTTTTCCTTTCCAAGTCTCATAACAATGGTGATAGGTAAGAATCTAATATTCACCCTTAATTAAGATACTGATTTCTGAGTTGAGGTGTATGTTTTTATTGTCTTATAGAATTACTCAGTAATTCTTATTTTAAGTTGCTTTGTTAAAAAATCACAAATGGGTTTTTAAATGCCCTTTCAATATTTATGAAGATAATTATGTAAGTTTTCCTCAGATTTCTTTTTGGAGACAGGGTCTCACTCACTCTGTTGCCCCGGCTGGAGTGCAGTGGTGTGATCTCAGCTCACTGAAGCCTCGACCTCCTGAGCTCAAGTGATCCTTTCATTTCAGCTTCCCGAGTAGCTGGGACTACAGGTGCATGCCACCATATCTGGCTAATTTTTTATATTTTTTATAGAGATGGGGTTTTGTCATGTTGCCCGGGCTGGTCTCAAACTCTGGAGCTCAAGCAATCCACCCACCTTGGCCTCTCAAAGTGCTGGGATTACAGGCATGAGCCACCACACCTGGCCTAGATCTATTAATACAGCAAAAACATCAATACCTATTCATAATTGTCTTCAGCTTGTTTGATAGTTAGGATCCCAGTTTATTTCCTGCAGGAAAAAGGTAAATGTTTCCAAAGAATCAAATAAGCATTATGTAAGATTATCTACTTAATTACACATATGTCAAACAGTATGTATTTAAACTTATTTGATCTTACTCCTTGCCTTCATTTTTACACAAAGTGGGCTACAAAATAAATTTTCCCATAGGTATTAAACACACTCAAATTAGTAATATAAGTTTATCTAGGTTTAATCCTTACTCAATTTTCCCAAAACAATTTCATCTACCTAAGGCTTTTATTAATAATTACCATATTCTTGGACTCTCAGATTCATCTTTACAGCCTAGTCAAGCCAGCTCCCTGCTCAGACCTCTCCACTTGATTCCACAAAGATCTCAAACTGAGCTTAAGAAGAACAGAGCTCAAGCTCTTTTTCCTTAAAGCTGGTCATGTTCCAGGGCTCTCTAACCCAGTTACCATACCAGAAACTTAAGATCCCCTTTAACAAAGCTCCTTATCCTTTAACATCTGTAACAAATGATTTCACCTCACAAATCCCTCAATTCTGGAATATCTACCTCTTTTCACCTCTGACCCAACTCTGGTCCAGAATGCCCTTACCATCTAAACTAATCTCCCTAAGTAGTATTTGATCATGCCCAACCCAAGTAATCTTTTTAAAAGTCAAATTTGATCATGCCAATCCTCTTCTTGTGATAAAGATTTAAAAAAATATATTTAACAAAGACTTTAAACCATTCCTATCTCTCCAGCCTTACTCCTCTTTTCCCCCATTGTTTTCAATGCTCTAGGCTAGGCCTTCTTCCAGTTTCTGAAAGGTAGATAATTAACATTCCCTTGTGCCACAGGGTCTTTGCACTTACAGTCCCAGTGCCTAAGACATTCCCACACATCCTTCAATTTTTAGGTGAGAGATCAATTCCTCAGGTAAGTTTCCTAACACCCTCCCTCAAGTCCTCCTACACATATTTCTTTCAGAGCATAAGAACCATAGTTAAGCTATAGTTTGTGATCAAACACTTGTAACTTGAAAAATTACCATTTGCAACCCATGTATACTATGAAAAATATATTGAGAGGTTGTATTTTTAGTAGAGACGGGGTTTCACCATGTTGGCCAGGCTGGTCTGAAACTCCTGACCTCAGGTGATCCTCCCACCTCAGCCTCCCAAAGTGCTGGGATTACAAGCGTGAGCCACCGCACCAGCCAAAAAGCACGTTTTAAGGAAAATTTAGTAACATGGAGAAATGCTCACAATTTAATAAGTAAAAGAAAATACAAAAATTAGCCAGGCATGGTGGCAGGCACTTGTAATCCCAGCTACTCGGGAGGCTGAGGCAGGAGAATTGCTTAAACCCAGGAGGTGGAGATTGCAGTGAGCCTAGATCACACCACTGCACTCCAGTCTGGGTGACAGAGTGAGACTTCGTCTCAAAAAAAAAAAAAAAACCACAAAATGAAAAAAAAACATGCTTTTTAATAACTGTGTAGAATGCCATTTTCAAGTTATCGCTGCTATTTCCCACTATTGTGGGTTTTCCAGATTTTACCATCATAGAAGAGCATCTTGGTGAAAAAGTTTGTACATAAATGTAATATGTAATTTTCTACTTTTTTTCCACATTTTCCCAAATTTTCTATAATAAGCACATTATTTTTTCATAATTTTAATAACTGGAAAAACATAATATGAAGTAGATAATGATTTGGGTAAATCAGTTGTCAAGGGACATTTTTTGGTGAACTGGGGAAGAATCTGAATATGGCCTTGAATATTAGTTTAGATGACTAAACTGACTTAAAACAAAAAAAAAATCTACAAAATACTATGTACAACAAGTCTTCATTTTGGTAAAAAGTACACATATATAAATATATTAAAATGTGTAGGAAAATATGCATTATATAAACTGTAACAGTGAGGGATTTGCTTTTTTTTTTTTTTTTGAGACGGAGCCTCACTCTGTTGCCCAGGCTGGGGTGCAATGGCATGATCTTGGCTCACTGCAACCTCCACCTCTCAGGTTCAAGTGATTCTCCTGTCTCAGCCTCCTGAGTAGCCGGGATTACAGGCGCCCGCCACGATGCCCGGCTAATTTTTCTATATTTTTAGTAGAGATGGGGTTTCACCATGTTGGCCAGGCTGGTCTCCAACTCCAAATCTCAAGTGATATGCCCGCCTTGGCCTCCCAAGGTGCTGGGATTACAGGCGTGAGCCACCGCACCTGGCTGAGGGATTTTTTTAAAGTAATTTTTCCAGCCTGGGCAACATAGCAAGGCCCTGTCTCTACAAATAATAAAAAACAATTAGCCAGCTGTGGTGGTGTGCGCCCATGGTCCCAGCTATTTAGGAGACTGAGGCAGGAGGATTGCCTGAGCCCAGGAGGTCTGGGCTGCAGTGAGCCATGATCACACTCCACTGTACTCCAGCCTGGGTGACACAGTGAGACTCTGCCTCAAAAAAAAAAAAGTGATTTTTTTTTTTGCTTGTCTATTTTCTATGATGCTCCTGTATGCTTCTGCAATGAGACTATTTAAAAAAATTTAAATATGTATACACCCACTATTTACTGAGCATCTATTACATACAAAACTGGTAGAACTGAGTAAAAGGAGTCACAACCTTAAAGAAACAACTAATTAAGGAGAATACTACAAGAGAACAGCAAAAATAATGCAAGATAGAATATAAACATCACTGAAGTAAAATGTGGCTACCAAGAGTCTAAGAAAAAGATCATACTTGATTGGGAAGAGGAGGAATGGTGAAAAAAAAAAAAAAACTGCAAAAAGGAGAAAATTTGAAATAGGAAGGATTTAATTGACCGAGGAAATGGTAGTCATTAAAGATAAAGCATGGGGCCCCTGTCAAGGAACAGTAAGACACATAATAAAATATGGTTAGAACACAGGATATATGAAGGGTACAGGCAGTAAGCTGGAAACATAGGTTGCGAGGGCCTTGAATTTTCAGAAGGGAGTGCCTCTGTAGCTTTCTCAGTTTAAAAATGAGGGAATTATTGCAGGTTCCGATTCAAGAAACTGTCCTACCACTTCTCACCTCTACTGGTTCATGCCACTACCATCTCTTCTTAACTCTACCAGCACAATTCTCTCCTGACTCTGCTTCTATTCTTACATTCCACTCCTATAGTCTATTTTCTATATAGCAGCTAGACAGATCCTTTTACAACATAAATTATCTTACACCTTTACTCAAAAATCCTGCACTGATTTACCATCTCCCATAGTAAAAAGCCTAAGTCATTAGAATTTCTGTAAGGACCCTAAAACACTGCCCCTCTCACCCTCTAACTCTGATCACAATTCGTACTACTCTTCTACTCGTTCACCGTATTCTATCCACCCTGGACTTCTCTGCCACAATTCCTTGACTATTCCAGGCATACTTCTGTCTCTACCACTCTTCTTATTTGCTTCCCCTTCTTCAGGTTTAAGCCTTCTCTGACTCCACTCTATATAAAACAGCAAGCCCCACCAACCTTCCTTACTACTGGCTCAAAGCAAAAAATTCACCACTCCCTATCCCCCAAAACCGATTCCATTTTTCTGATGATACTTAACATCATCTGCCATTATTGCTATTGCTTATTTTATTGCTACTTGCTATTTGTCCCAAATACATACACAAATGTGTGTGTACATATATACATATATATATACACAAAGAAACTGAAGCTGTAGGAGGGCAGATATTTTTTCTTGTTTGTTCATTTCAGTATCCCCAGCACCTAGAACAGGGCCGGACAAATAGCAGGTGCTCAATAGATGAATGAAAGGAAGAAGGTAACATGCATGGTGTCAGCAGATATTTAATTGAAATGGTTTATGGTATACTGTAAATATTTACATAAATAGAACCTACAGTAAATTCTCATTTACTGTGTAATTTTCCTATGGGAATTATTCACAAATACAGTGCTTGTAAATTAACCTTTAATTAATTAGCAATCTATCTTTGCAAGGCCTATCTTCAAGTTAGCTATTTGGAACAAGGGTGACAGTGACTGACAACCATGGGATGGAGTCTTATATCATTATTTCCCTCTTCTTCTCGATTATCCCAAATCAATAAGCAGTGATTCCCCACCTCCCTTCTTCCTCCCCACTTAGTTCTGACCTTTTCCCTTTTCTTGGGAATAGGTCTAATCCACAGACCTACGAGCCCCTACCCTAGGAGGGTAAGGCCAGAAATAGAAACTAGGAGTGTGATAAAGGGCTGTTAAATGGTTGTTGGCAATAGGGAAGAGCCCAGGCAAGGGAAGTTAATGCAGAGGAATCTGGAAAGGCAAACAATTCTTAATTTAAAAAAAAAAAATTTAACTTAGAAGCTCCTTGTATTTTAAAAGAAAGTCAACACAAAATAAAATAATACTAACTCCTTTCCTGTCCTTTTTTAAAATATACAATGCTGAAAGAAGAGTGATACTTTATATATGTTTTAAAGTTAAATACCTAAACTTTTAATTTTTTTTTTTTTTTTTTTTTTTTTGAGACGATGTTTCGCTCTTTTTGCCCAGGCTGGAGTGCACTGGCGTGATCTCAGCTCACTGCAACCTCCGCCTCCCGGGTTCAAGCGATTCTCCTGCCTCAGTCTCCCGAATAGCTGGGATTATAGGCATGTGCCACCACACCCGGCTAATTTTGTATTTTTAGTAGAGACAGGGTTTCTCCATGTTGGTCAGGCTGGTTTTGAACTCCCGACCTCAGGTGATCTGCCCACCTCCGCCTCCCAAAGTGCTAGGATTACAGGTGTGAGCCACCGCGCCCGGCCTTTAACTTTTAATTTCATTGTAAAGAATTTCATGCAAACCTTAGGGAGAAAAAAGCCATACGGAATGATCAAGTAACCATCACCCAGGTGTGTTAAATCTTAATCTCTTAACAAGTCAACTTCAGATTTTTTTGAGGATATAAAGATATGTTTGTAAACCCATGGGCCCCTCCTAGATCCTTCATCCCTCTCAAGTTCTCCAAAGGTCACTTTTATTCTGACTTGGTGTTTATCATTCCCATGCACGTTGTTATACTTTTGCTACATATTGCACAAATCACAGACAATACATAGTATAGTTTTGCATGAGACTGTATAAATGGTCTAGCAAATGGCTCTGTCACTTACCAGCTGTTTGACCTAAGGCAAGTTACTTAGTATCTGTGTGCCTCAGTTTCCTCTCTGAAAAATGAGGGATACTACTACTTACTACCTTACAGGTTGTTGTGTGGATTGAGTTAGTACACTGTATATAAAGCATTTAGAAAACTATCTTGCTCATAGGAAGCAATATATATGAGCAACATATATACTGCTCATATATATTAGCAATTATCATATAAAGCTGCAAAAGGACTTGTGACTATATCTGATATATACACAAACTGATAGAGAAAATGATTAGCAAAATGAGATATGTAAAATCCATACAATGCCATATTTTCAAAATAGTGTAAAAACTAAAAATACTTACAAAGTTCCAGCTAGAAAGTTCACTATTCTACTTAAAAAGGAATTGAAAGTGCTAAGAATAGAGGGAAAAACCTTTATTTTTTAATCTACAAAGTGTAGGTAACATTAAATTAGAATATAAACATTTTATTTAAATAATTTATGATGATTTAAAAATATCTAAATACCTAGCGGCCTTTTATGAGATTTGGGGGAAGGGTTGGGAGAGAAGGGGCAATCCCTTAATGAGAAGCTATTCAAAGACTTTGCCTGCTGAGGAAAGCACTTTAGATTTCACACAAAGTAAAACATTATTTGGTACTCAAATGTCATTACATTTCTGAACTAGTTTTTCACTAAATGTAAGCAGAACAAATGAAAATGTAAAATGATGTTTTATAATAGGATTCACCCAGATTATACAATTTTCATAATGAAAACTGGATTCTGCAAGATTTATCAAGGCTATTATGGACATATTATCCTTGTTGTGATATAGGATTATTTTTTAACAGTCTCTAGGTCAAAAGATCAGCAAACATTAAAACTTAAATGCCCTACATATTATGTGAATTGTAGTGGATTTTTTTCCAGAGGTTTTTGAAGATTTAAAAATATATATGTACTTTGAAGATCAACTGATATATCTAATTTCATCCACGGAGGAACAACTAGATCTCATGAATATCTGCTGGGTGCCATTTACTGGGCTAGATGTTTTACACAAGATCTGTCTTTTAATCCATGTGAAATATCTTTATGAACAAAATTTAGGAGGCTACCACAGATATTTTGTTTAAACAAATATACCTCTGCGAAGTGTTAAAAATGACTACTAAAAAAGCCAACATTTAAACTGGTAAAGCATATAAAATGTACGTGACTGTGCTAATTATATTAACATAATAATGTTGAAACATTTGTTGTCCGTAGAGTTTAGCATATATTTTAATGTCTAAGAGGTTAACTGAAAGCAATAATTAAGTGTAGCATCAAAGATAAACTCTGTGTCTCCCCTCCACCAAAGAAAATCCTCGGAATAGGAGGTGGAAGGAAGACTTACACTGTAGGAAAAGTTGAAAACCAAAGTTCTACTTTACTTCTCCTAAAGTGAGAACTCTGAAACGGAACCATTACTTCTGTTTCATCCCCCTGCCCAGTAAAAAATTTACATGTATGAGTCAGTTCTTCCCTCGGCCCCAACAGAAAAGACTCAGTATAACCAAGCTATAACTTGCACAAAGCAACAAGGAAAAAAAACCTTTCTATCCCCACTACTTTCCTAATAGAGCAAGGACCCTACCACCCCTCACCCCATACTCTGCCTCTGCCCCAAGCAAGACGCAGCACCTGCCAAACCAGGCACTTAAAGAATAATGGTCCAACTTTTCAAACGCAATCTGGAGAGGAGACGCAGATAATTTCTTGAAGAGTGCAAGAAGACAGCAGAAAAGGTACTCTCAGGAAGGGATGCGTGAGCTTTGGGGCTTGTCCCCTCTGCCTGTTGGAGGATTCCAAATTCGCTTGCTTCGGAGACCCTTGGAAGCAGCACACTCAGGTCGCAGCCAGCCTCGGGCCTCGGTGAAGGAGGCAGTGTTTACACCTGTCACGAAGGAGGGGGAAGGAGAGCGAAGAAGCCCGAGCAAAGCCCTAAACTTCTGAACAGCTCCCGGGAGAACGCAGCCAGCGCGGAGCTTTGGGAGGTGGAAGCAAAGGGGCAGGCAGAGCCGGCGGCGGCCGGGGAGTGAAGGACTCCCACTTACCCGGCCGGTGCCCGGGATGGCGAGGAGGGGGCCGTGCGCTTCGGGCGCCACCAGCGGCGTTCCCGCACTCGCCGCAGAAGAGAGCAGAGCCCAAGCCGGGAGCCCGCAGGCCCGCAGAGCCAGCTCCGTCCTCGCAGCCCCCGGCTCCGCGGCGGGCAGATGTTCCCGGCCCGGGTGAGGGTCCGGCTGCTGGGCCGGGCCCGGTCCCCGCACCCTCTTTCCCCGGCGCAGCTAGGGGAGCGGAGCGGCGGCGCTTACCTGGCTCCTTCGGGGCGGCCGCGATGGGCATGGCTCAGGGGCCCGGGGAGGAACTGAGTCCCCGGGGAAGGACCGTCTATTCCGACGCGGAACTGGTGAGAGCGGAAGGCCGGCTGCTCACAGCCCTGTCAGCGCAGCAGCACCATGGACGCCCACCCGGAGTTTCACCGCTGCCGCGGGACCCCCATGCCACTACCCTCCGCCCTCTTCCGCCGCCGCCGCCTCCACCTCCTCCGCGGAGACCCCCCGCCCACTCCACACACTCTCCCATCATGCAGCGGGGGAGCCGCTGCCGCCGACACGTCACTTCCGGGCGCAGGTGGCTAGGTCGGGACCGGGCGCTGGTGGGTGCTGTGGGGTGGGGGAGGACACTCCAGGGGAATTGGTGTCACAGAACGCTTATCCCTGCGCAGGCGCTCTCGTGCAGAGCGCCGGCCGCCATTTTGGGTGCGGGCAAGCTGCCCTTTCCTTTTACTTCCTTGCGAGTCATAGAGCTGTAGGGGGATAGACGTCTTCCCGCACTCAGGCGCCGGCTGAGGCTGCGCTCCCGGCGAGGGACAGGTGCTCCTCTCAGCCGGTTAACGTTCAGCTCAGGACCAGGTTAAGTTTCTTGCTCTCCAAATAAAATTGTAAAGGTTTGGAAATATAGAACCACATTTTTACCAAAAACCTACTAGAGAGCATTCGTCAGCTTGCCCTTTTCGCCCCGAAAAACGACTTTTTCACTCACAGCCCGTCTCTTCCTCTTTTTAAATTTATGCCGACAGAGGAAGAAGCTGATATTTAACAAATAACAAGAGATTGCGATAAATAGAATTTAAGGTGGGAAAGCAGCCGCCAAACTGACAAATCGTCTTCGACGAGAAAATAATAGTCCGGAATTTGGCTAATGGATGGAGAAGGTGGTCGTTTTTCATAGATCCTTACGGAGAATATCCAGTGAAGCTAAAGAGACCACCATAAACTTCTGCATTCAAACGCATTTCTGGAACAGAAGTCGTAACCGATTTTGTTTCCATCATCAGTCCTGAACAGTTGATTATTTGAAAATAATCAACTGTTATTTATATAAAGGTAATAAAAATATTACCTTTCCTCCTCCTTTACAATGAATATCTGTTAGAACACCAGCCAGTGTAACAATCAGAGTACAAGGCTACAGGATTATGATTACTGTCTCGGATGATGAGCCCGGGGTCCTACAAATCATGACCCCCGTCGGCTCCTCATTCTGCCCATATTTGCCAAACGTCTGCATCAGTAATTTGAATAATTTAAAATAGTCCCAAAATAGCAAAGCTCAGCAGTTATGCAAAGAAACAAGAATGGAAAACACCCCCTCAGCCACAGAGAAGTGTCCACCCCTTTGGGTGGAGGAATTATACAAATCAGGAGAAAGATAAGGACAATAGCAGTTCATCACGATTTATCCCGCCTCTGCAATGTTCTAGACAAATTAACTCGGAGCGCTCCAATGGACCCGCATTTGTCTCTTTACTACTCAATCGCTGTAAGATATACGGAGACTGCATCACTTTAAATGGGAGTATCATTTGCTTTGTGGTGATGCTGGATTTTGTGTTATTGCTCAGTCACTAAAGTAAGAAAAATCTATACGGCTTGTCAAATTTATGCCTATTGTATTTCGCCCCCTGCTGGTTTAGCTCGTGTGCAAGCTTGAATTTGTGTGTGTGTAGAAACTAGAAATTGATTTTAAACGAATACATGCTTGTTTTCATTTTACAGCTGTACTAAACAGAAATATCAAAATAAGAACATATGACTAGACCTTAAAGCAGACTGTACACTAAGAACATGTTTAAACTAAATGAATTTAAACTGCACTCCAGCCTGGGTGACAGAGTGAAACCCTGTCTAAAAAAATAATTAAATTGCACATCCCCTATCAGCTTACAATTTTGTAATAGGGAAATTGAGTACCTATTTGGCCAACTAACTTGTAATTGGTAATCTTACATGTAATTCTGAAGACAGTGACCTAATGCTTATGAAATTTTATTACAAAAGGAAAGTATTTGAGTGTTTGTAAGATGATAAATCTGTGGGAAATATAAAGTCCATTTCATTTGGAGTCAATGATAGTATTGTTTTTACTTACCTTTTAAAAATTATGGCCATAACTGCATTATCTAAGATTTGGCATCAAGAAAAGAGGAAGAAAAAAATTACCAGTTAACATTTGTTGTATTTACTTCTAGTTTTTTTTCCTGTCCTTACTTTTTACAAACTTGTAATCATAATTTAGATTTTGTGTCCCTTTTGTCACCTAATTTTGTGTTGTAAGCATTTCCTCCCATCGTTTAATATAAAACCTTAATTTTAATTGGCTGCTTAGTAGTCAATGGAATGACCACTATATGGATAGTTTTCACTACTATAAAATAATACTTAGATGAACACTTTGTGTGTGTGGCTTTGTTCAATTTTAGGATTTTTTTTCTCAGTGTAAAAGTTACTAAGCGAAAAGGCTATGAATGTTTTATTGGTAATTTATCATCTCATATTATTTTCCAAGAGACTGCTAATTTAGAATGCCACCAGCAATATACGAGTGCACTAATTTTACCACCTCCTTACCAACCAGCAGTGAATGATAATTAAGAGGGGAAAAAAAGATGGAATAGACTAAAAAGTGAAAACAATTTAATTCATTTTATATTGTATAAGAAATTAACAGACAAGCAAGAACAAAACCTCAGCAATGTGGTGGTGTTCTGGAAAGGCAATATGTGTAGAACCTGGGTCTATGACCAGGTTCTGTTGTCACTATGATTTTGTATAAGTTACTTAACCTCTCTTGACCTCAATCTCCTTATATAACAAATGGGAGAATACAGTCAGATCACAGGTTCTCAACCCTCTTAGGACAAATAAGGTTTGGCACATGTATCTCTTTAAGAATATGGTAAAAGCTTTGGCTCTTTCTGTAGAAAAATGCTTATATCCACAGACACTCAAATTTCTCATCCTAAAGCTCATTCACGGAAGAGGGTCTTTGAACCACAGCTTAAGAAATATGCACCAGATAATCCCCAAGATCCTTTCTGTATCTAAACATTTACCTAAGATTTTATTTATTTATTTATTTTTATTTTTATTTTTTTGAGACGGGTTCTCCCTCCATTGTGCAGGTTAGAGTGCAGTGGTGCCATCACAGCCCACTGCAGACTGAACCCCCTGGGCTCAAGGGATCCTCCTATCTCAGCCTCCGAAGTAGCTGGGACTACAGGTTCATGTCATCACGCTCAGCTAATTTTTTTATTTTTTGTAGAGATGGGGGTCTCACTATGTTGCCCAGGTTGGTCTCAAACTCTTGGGCTCAAGCAATTCACCCACCCTGGCTTCCCAAAATGCTGGGATTACAGGTATTATGTCACCACTACCTCTTGAAATATGTCCTTCATACAGTTTTATAAAAATAGGGTATTAGGCTGGGCATGGTGGGTGACGCCTGTAATCCCAGCACTTTGGGAGGCCGAGGTGGGCAGATCACTTGAGCCCAGGAGTTCAAGACCAGCCTGGGTAACATGGTGAATCTCCATCTTTACAAAAAATTAGCCAGGTGAGGTGGCATGCTCCTGTAGTCCCAGCTACTCGGGAGGCTGAGGTGGGAGGATCACCTGAGCCCATGAGGTCAAGGATGCAGTGAGTTGTAATTGTGCCACTGCACTCCACCCTGGCTGACAGAGCAAGACCCCTTCTCAATAATAATAATAATGAGCGACTTTCCCAAAGTGTGATGAGCAACAGAGATTTTGTTTCTTAATCATTCCCACTGATCTTTCTTGGATTTGCTTATCAAATTTATTACATAAATAATAAAAATTACAATTTGGTGTTATAGTACTTCCTGGAGTACTGGATATCTAGAACTTTCTGGACATATTCAATGTATCAGGGAAAATATTGAATATTTCAATATTTAATATGTCTTAACCTGTTAAGACAGTATTAATTTTTATCTGTAAAATTGGAGAGGTAGGGAAGAAACTGCTGTTTGACTACATTATTTCTAAAGGTACTGAAACTTTTTCAGCAAATTGTTTAAAGGGTCAAATTCTGTATATAAAGCTCTAACAAATTTTATAGAACTTTCCAAGGAAAAAATTTTGAAGGATGGGCTTCTGGTAGTGGTAATTGACATGAATACATAACATTTAAATCAAAGACCCCAAAGTCGTTTCCTAGATTTATTTAGACAAATTCTTTTGCCACATGAGGACCAGTGTTCCACTGCCTTTGGAGGATTTGGCAACAAGGTGCCATCTTGGAAGCAGAGAACAGCACGCACCGAACAACCAAATCTCTTGGCACCTTGATCTTGCACTTCACAGCCCCCAGAACTGAACCTGTACCCACTCATGGGCTTACCACATATGGAGCAATATAGAAGGAGTGTTCTCCTGAAGGGAGCTGCAGCCCAACCTTCTTCTTTTTTTTTTTTTTTTTTTGAGACGGAGTCTCGCTCTTTCACCCAGGCTGGGCTGAAGTGCAGTGGCGCGATCTCGGCTCACTGCAGGCTCCGCCCCCCGGGGTTCACGCCATTCTCCTGCCTCAGCCTCTCCGAGTAGCTGGGACTACAGGCGCCCGCCACCTCGCCCGGCTAATTTTTTGTATTTTTAGTAGAGACGGGGTTTCACCGTGTTAGCCAGGATGGTCTCGATCTCCTGACCTCGTGATCCGCCCGCCTCGGCCTCCCAAAGTGCTGGGATTACAGGCGTGAGCCACCGCGCCCGGCCCCCAACCTTCTTCTTTATTCTAGTCTTCAAGCCTCTCTTTTGGCTCTGAGCAAAGCTTTGAAGGGCTCATTATGTGCTATACTGATTGCAGAAATGATTCCACTATCAACCTGCTATGTTGTGAAATTCAGCCTGATCACCTGGAGAAAACATGACCTTTCTGAGCAACTTCTCTCTCAGGAGAAAAGTCTCCTTTATTTTGAAGGAGATTGGCCTCAGGGCACTGTGGAACAGTCAAGTGATAACTCTATTTCTACTTTTGTCCCTTATTTCAAGGTGAAGAGAAGTGGAAACCTTGCTGTGAGTCATGACAAAAATATATAAAGTAAAACACTAAAATTAATTTCACCTGTTTCTTTTTACTTTTTAAAACTGTAGCTACACAATGTGGCTCACATTATATTTCTATTGTACAATGCTGAACCTTTGTTTAAAACCTACATCTGTCTTTAAATTTGTGTAGTCATAGGATCCAGGGAAATACAATAGAAGTAGTTTTCATGCAATTTTAACAGTTGCATGAAGGCAGAGACTTCTGTCTGCTTTATTCATTTCTATATTCCCAACTTCAAGAACATGGCCTGGTACATGGTTGATGGCAATACATATTTATTCAATAAATGACATTCCCTTGAATGAGTGGCGTGGGTAGTTCTAGAAAAAAAAATTTAATGTATCTTTTTTTTTTTTTTTTTTTTTTTTTTGAGATGGAGTCCCGCTCTTGTTGTCCAGGCTGGAGTGCAGTGGCGCAATCTTGGCTGACTGCAACCTCCACTTCCTGGGTTCAAGCGATTCTCCTGTCTCAACGTCCCTAGTAGCTGGAATTATGGGTGTGTGCCACCACAGCCAGCTAATTTTTGTATTTTTAGTACAGACGAGGTTTCACCATGTTGGCCAGTCTGGTCTTGAACTCTGGACCTCAGGTGATCCGCTTGCCTTGGCCTCCCAAAGTGCTGGGATTACAGGCATAAGCCACCATGCCCAACTGAAAAATTTAATGTATTTTTAATAGCTTTCTTGAGGCTTTGCTATTTATCATGTCTTTCAATGGTTTTATAGTTATATAGGTGTAATATCAATTTATGATCCTATCCTTGATTATTATTTTTGTAATTTTTCTTTTTAAATTAATTAACAATTTACTGAACACCTTTATGCACTCAGCTTCCTCTATTTCTGTGCTGAGGGACTGTAAAGAAACAGGCCTTGGTTCCTGCCCAGAAACAGGAGTTAACAGTCTAGTTGGGGAGACAAGACTGATATACCTGAAACAATTGTCACCTTGAAACTTCTGATTCTATCAAATGGAGAATAATTAAGTGCTGAAGCTGCATAGGATTGACAATAAAAGTAGCAAGTTCAAAGAAGAGGAAGATCTGCTGGAATAGTTTGATAAATGCTTCATTTCAGATATGTGTTTGCCCCAGTGTATCCAATTGGTTCTGCTGAGGAGTATTTCTCCAGGCTCCTTGAGGCCCCATGCATTAGGCCCTCCCCTTCCCAAGAACCAGCCCTTCCTCTCTGCGGGGGTCCCAGAGGGAGCTTCTCTCAACCCTATGCTGTTCCAGTGAGGTATGGTTTGTCCAGGCACTGTTCTCATGCTGCAAGTCTTGAATGATCTCAGATGTCTTTGGAGCCTAGGATCTTGCATATAAAGAATTTAGGGATAATCCTCTCATTGTTATTTCTCAGGAGCCCACCACTTTCACTTCAAAGTCTTTAACATGTTCCATGTCCCCCTAGCTCCAAAGCTACTCTCCTGGCTATTTCTTCAAGTCTTCATTCAGGTGGCCCCATGAAGAGCACCAGTGGAACTTCCCATTGCCCTTTGGGAACTCTAACCAGCTCAATGCCATGAACCCAGAAGCTGCTCCTGGCCCTGAGATGATACTCCTTCAAGACTGTCCCAAGCCTGGGCAACACAGGGAGACCCCATCTCTACAAATAATAAAAAAAATTAGCTGGGTGTATTGGCGCACACCTGTGGTCCCAGCTACTTGGGAGGCTGAAGTAAGAGGATCACTTGAGCCTGAGAGGTTGAGGCTGCAGTGAGAAGTGACCGAGCCACTGCACTCTAGCCTGGGGGACACAGTGAGACCCTGTCTCAAAAAAAGACTGTCCCCCACACTTCTCTGTTGCAGCCAGGCCTGGGATGCTGACATTGTGCTGTCAGAAAGAGACAGCTTGGTATATGAACAGGATCAGCTTCAAAGTGGGATCGGCCCAGATATGAACGTTAGCAACATCATAGAACCTTGCAGAGAACTTTCCTCAGCTGCAAAAATCAAGAAAATGTTCCCACCCCACAGAGCTGCTATCCAGCTGAAATGAACTAATATATGTAAAAGATTCCTACACTGAGCCCAGTATTGGTCTCTTAATGGAAAACCCTACTGTCACCAAATTGACCTTTCCCCCAGACCAAAGATTCTCAAATGGGGCAATGTTGACACAAGCCCCTCACCACCAACCTGGTGACATTTACCTATGTCTGGAGACACCATTAGTTGTCACAACTGGGGTGGGGCTACAACCGGCATCTAGTAAGTAGAGGCTAGGAATATCCCTAAACATCCCACAATACAGATGAAAGCCCCCCAAAATGCAGAATTATCCAACCCAAAATATCAGTCGTGCCAAGTTTGAGAACAAACATTTCAGAACACCCTAAAGCTGCCAATTGCCACTGATACTGCCTCAGAGAATTCTGTCTACTGGGGCTGCTAATTCTGAGTCCCTCAAGTGTCTGCTGCTGCTCCCCTGAACACACCTCACACTGGCTTTCCAGAGATTGTCAATGCCGAACTCCCTGATGACATTTTGGACCTCTGGTGTGCTAGAGCTGACAGAGACGACAATTCTGGAGCTCTAGTCTGTGCCCATATTGAGTGCACCAGACTCTAAGTTCTTATAGCTCTGTAGGGCCCATTAAATAAGTGTTGCTGTATTGTGTTGTTTTTCTTATTAGGAAATCCTAGCAGTCCTCACCCGGAACTGAGCAGGAGAGACCTGTGCAGAGGCTGTGCTGGGAGCTTGACCTGGGGTAGAGGAGGTTGTTGGATCCCAGTCAGAATCAGAGTGGGTGGGCACTTTGCTTCCCTTCATAAATACCATCAAGAGGAGCATCTGTCCTCTCAGGTGAGGGATTCAGCCCAAAGCCAAGGGCTCAGAGGCAGGCAACATCTCAGGGGGCTGCTTAGCACATCTCTCTACTACACCTTTGGTTCCACTGTGACCCTGTCTTAGACTATTTTGCCTCATCCAGCCTGGTAGGTATTATTTTTGCTTTGCTGCCTCCCTCCCCAACCCCCACCAAAAGACAAAGACAACTGAACACAGCCTCCTGATGTGATGCAATGTAAAGTACACAAATACGGAACTACACAGTATTCTTGCCAAACATATTTATCCTGGAATCTAAATAAGCCTTTAAATTCAGCTTCTAGTTTACAGGAAATACTGGAGGAACCAGTTAAATGACACTATAAGGAAACAGGCATGCAAATCTAGTATATGGATTATTTTACAAGACAGATAACTTGGTCTCTTCAAAAGTAATATTCTAGATTAAAAGAGACCGTAGAGGATTAACGACCAAGTGAAATGCATGGTTCTTGACTGAATTATTATTTGGACAAACTAAGCCATTTCTAAAAGGTATTTTGGAGATAGTTGAGGAAGTCTGAATATGGCCTGGCATTAAATATTCAGGGAATTATTGTCAATTTTTAAAGATAGAATAATGAAATTATAGAGATATAAGAGAATGTCCTTACTTTATGCAGATGGCCAAAATGTCATGATGTCTGTAACTGAATGGAAAAGTGCATAAAGCGCCTGCAAAACCCTTACCTGTACCTGATATTAGGCTACAAGCTCCTGGAGGACAGGGAATACCTTTTTCATCTTTATGCCCCCACAGCACCTGGGATAAGTCTTGACTTACTCGTTAATGCTTGTTAAGTGGTTAAATAATAAGCTAATAGCCAAAAGAAAATAAATGCCCCCTTGAAACCCTGTTTCAGAACACCCTAAAGCTGCCAGCTGCCACTGATATTGCCTCAGGTAATTCTGTCTGCTGGGGTTGCTAATTGTGGGTCCCTCCAGGGTCTGCTGCTGCTCTCCAAAACTTAAAATCACTTGGGGAGCCACACTGTCACACTAGCTTTCCAGAGATTGTCAATGCTGAACTCCCTGCTAACATTTTGGACCTCTGGTGTGCTAGAGCTGACAGAGACAATAATTTTGGTGCTCTGGCCTCTGAGCCCATATTAAACATTCAGGGAATTATTGTCAATTTTTTTAAGATAGAATAATGAAATTATGGATATGTAAGAGAATGCCCTTACTTTTTGCAGATGTCATGATGTCTGTAACTTATTTTAAGATAGTTCAGGAAAAATACTCCATGTACATAAAGAAAGCATGGCAAAATGCCAGCAATTATTAAATCAAATCTGGGTTGTGAAAATATTGGTGTTTATTGTACCATTCGTTCTACTTTTTTCCACTTTGAATATATTCATAATGAAAAAGAAAATTTTAAAATACCTTAGTGTGCAGATGAGATCTGGATTTATTTATTTCCAAATTACTGCATTCCCTAGGCTATCATTGTCAAATACACATTTCTGATCCTGGAACAGATCTTGTTAACGATGATCTTGAAAAGGATTTTAAAGATGTAGAAAGGAGAAAACCAGCAAGTACTGCAACTTCTGAATCAATTGTAATTAGTTTAAGCCCTCTAATGTGCACAAATACAGTAGAATTACAACTCTGCTCAACAAGGAGCAGTTCTAATGCAGTGTTAGCAAGAGAATGGCAGGAATTATAGCATCATGAGTAGTGCGCTATTTAAGTGGCAGTATCAGCTGAAGTCCTCTCTATGACTTTCCAATACTGTTCCCTGTGCTTTGAACATTCTTCTTCCTTCTAACAGGGGACAATTGTCTATTTGTTGTTGTCATTAATGGCTCAGCATCTAAACTCATTTCCTATATTTCAGTAAATCTCCAACTTACGCGTCTAGGTAGGAGGGAAAGACTTCATCTGAGTATAAAAGCTGAAAATGCCAGTGTAGAGAATTAAAGATAGCTGCATTTTATTTTTTTGCCATTCCTTGCATTGTGAAATGGAGCTTGTCTTTCTTCTTGAGTGTATCCTAGCCTGTGACTTGGTTTGACCACTAGAATGGGTAGAAGTGATGCTCTGTAACTTCCCAGGCTAAGCATTAAGAGATCTGAAGCTTCTGATCTTATTGTTTGGGATGCTTCCTCTTGGAAGGGAGATATTTTGTAAAATGTACAACTATCTTCAGGGCACCATGCTGTGGAAACCCAATCTATATGAAGAGGCCCCATGGGAGAACTGACCTGCTCTGAGAGCTCGCAGATGACAGCCAGCTATGTGAGCAAAGTGTCTTGAATATCCCAGGCAGAAAAGCCTTCAGATGATTGTTGACCCAGCAGATACCACTTGGAGCAGAAGAACTGTCCAGTTGAGCCAAGTCAACCTACAGAATATTGGGGTATAATTATGGTTATTGATGTTTTAAACCACTAAGGTGGTTTGTTGTGCAGTAATTGATATTGAAACCAGGGATACCTATTTTCCTAGCTTTCTTTGCAGCTGGGTGCAGGCCTGTGACCTAGGCTGGCCTGATCAGATGTCTCTGTCCCAGACTTTGTTTTGGGAGCTAGTGGCACTTAGAAGCAAGAACTACAGATAATTTTTCTCTGATGGTGATGTTAGCAGCTGCAGCAAGACTAAACTTCTGGGGCACCAGGTGCTGGTTGCTGCTTAATGTCTACGGGTAGTGGTACTGGCAGTGTCAGCTCCAGCAGTATCCTCACTAGACCAGATCTCTGGCATGATTTTGAGAGATATTTCTGGCTATGTGGACTCTGAGTCCGGTTCTTGAGTAATCCAGGAAATTCTGTGAGCTACCTAACAACATTTTAATAAGTTTCTTTTCTGCTTAATCAGCCAATGCTGATTTCTGTTGCTGGTGACTAAGAACTCTGATGGATACAGCTGACTCCTGTTTTTTCCTTAAGATAAAATTCAAAGCTCAAGAGTTACTCCTCCTGGAAGCCTTCACTGACATCTCCATTCTCCATCCCCAAATTTGTGGCTCCTCTTCTAGCCTCTGCAGTGCCTTGTGTGTGTCTGTAATACTGTGTTTATCATATCCGTTGGAATTTCTAATTTCCTAAACTGCCTGCTCCACTAAATTGATGACTTTAAAGGAAGGAACTGTATTTTAATTTCTATTTCTAGTGCCTAGGGTAGTGCTCATCTAACATTTATTAGGTGAATGCATAATTGAATAAATGAAATTGATGGTATGAAATTTAGTATGTTCCTAACAGCAACATAAATATGCATCATTTCAAAGTTTCTTTATAATTTAGATTCTTGTCATAATAGAACATTGATAAGGTTCTACTAGCAATAAAAATAGAGCAAATTTCAGAATATTACATTTGTAAAATACCACTCTAAATTCTCTGGATATTACTGATATCCATAATCTTAATGAATTTCTTCTCAACCTAGTAATGGTTCCCCTTTAATGCACTGCCAGAACATTTTTCATTGTAATTCCAATGAATACTTTTACCCTTTCTGATGTAAAAATGTTGAAAGAGTGGGTTTTAAAAATCCATTTAAATGATATTCCCCAGAGTACTTTAACTATTTGGAAGGAAGACTTGTGTAAGAAAAATCACTTTAGAAGTAAAGACATGATAGATACACATCATCATGCTTTTAGCCCTGTGATTTAGTGAGGTCATTTCATTTAGTGAAGTCATGCTCTCATTTGAGAAGAGCATGGAGTTAAAGGTGAATGAAAATATTTGTCTAATCAAAAATCCAGCTACTAAATCAGGCTCCATTCACTGCATCAGGTCTCCAGGCATGGGGTATTGGCAGTTATGACATTTAGAGTTCCACGGGTGATGGTGACATGTACCAAAAGTTGAAAACTATTAAGACAAGGGGGCATTTATTTTTTTTTGGCTATTAACGTATTATTTAACCACTTAATAAGCATTAATGAGTAGGTTAAGGCTTGATCCCAGATGCTGTGGGGGCATAAAGATGAAAAGATATTCTCTGTCCTCCATGAGTTTGCAGCCTAGTATCAGATACAGGCAAAGATTTTGCATGTGCTTTATGCACTTTTCTGTATGTCCTATACTTCATTAAAACAATTATTGAAAAATAATTGGCCGGGCGCGGTGGTTCACGCTTGTAATCCCAGCACTTTGGGAGGCCGAGGCGGGCGGATCACGAGGTCAGGAGATCGAGACCACGGTGAAACCCCGTCTCTACTAAAAATACAAAAAATTAGCCGGGCGTCGTGGCGGGCGCCTGTAGTCCCAGCTACTCAGAGAGGCTGAGGCAGGAGAATGGCGTGAACCCAGGAGGCGGAGCTTGCAGTGAGCCGAGATCGCGCCACTGCACTCCAGCCTGGGCGACAGAGCGAGACTCCGTCTCAAAAAAAAAAAAAAAAAAAAAAAAAAAAAAAAGAAAAAGAAAAATAATTGTCTCTACCTTATGGATTAATATGAGGTCTAGGTGAGATGATGTAAATAAAGTAATGAACACAAGGCTTGAGACATAATAAATACCAGCTAATGTTAGCTTTTGCTGCTGTGGTGGTGGTAACTGCATGTGCTGTATCTCTACTGGGTAAGAGGCCCATTCTCCTTTGGCTACATCAGCTGCATGGAGTTTGAGATAGATAAGTCATGCCAAGAGATGATGGCACACCTCTGAATACTGTGTCCCTCTCGTAACTCCTGAGCACAGGTTCAAGTGAATCAGTGTTTCAGGTGTTGCAAGGCCCCTCCTCCCTGTGGTTCACAAAGCAGTTCCTGAGTGGGATGAGGCAGAGTTGAATCTTGGGTTGTACTTAGGTGCAAAAGGGAACCTGTTAAAATCTATATATTAAGGAACTGGGGTTGATGGTTCTTAAGCTTTTATGACCTTACTATAATACTTTTATCCTTCCATCAGCATTATACACATATGATGCTCAAATGTTTGTTGAATGAGCACATATGTCTCAAAAACATCAGTAGTTTTAAGTCTGTGTTGCCTTAAAGTCTATGTGTACATCCTGAACAATTTGAGTGCTGATCTTACCAACGCGCCTGCTGAGAGAATTCATGTTATCCATTTTTTGTAACATTCAACCTAGAGAAGTGCTCCTGCAGCTCACTCTTGCCAGCTCCATCACAGATCAGCAATCTAGATTAGCCACACAGATTCCAAATCTTTCAGCCATATAGGGCAGCCCCTCTCTGGTGGTGTGTCTCAAGTCTCCCTTGGTTGAACTTGGTCTGTGGATCACTTCCAGACATGCTGGCCACCTTGCCATCTGTTAGGTTTGTTCATTTTTGCCAGTGCATCCTCCCCCAAATTCAACCTCAAAACAGCTTCCAGAGTGACCTATCTATATTACAAATCTAATTTTGCCATTTATTACCAGAAATACTTCACTAGTTTTGCCCAGCCTGCATACATAGTAAAAACAGAACTCTTTCACTTAGTAAACAAGATCTTTCATAATTTGCCATCAGTTTCCTGTTGTGCTGCTTCTTCATATGCACTCAATTACTTGAAGCTCCCTAAACATTTCTCAAGCATGCATGCATTTCCCACTTGATTCCCTCTGTCTAGAACACCCTTCTACCTAGTTAATGACTACAAGTCCCAGAAGACTTGCTCAGATGTCACCTTTGGGAAGATGTTTTGACTTGCTGGCCTGAGAATGCCCTTTTTCTTTTTTTTCTTTTTTCTTTTTTTTTGAGACAGAGTCTCACTCTGTCGCCCAGGCTGGAGTGCAGTGGTGTGATCTCTGCTCACTGCTAGCTCCGCCTCCTGGGTTCACGTCATTCTCCTGCCTCAGCCTCCTGAGTAGCTGGGACTACAGGTGCCCACCACCACGCCTGGCTAATTTTTTGTGTTTTTAGTAGAGATGGGTTTTCACCGTGTTAGCCAGGATGGTCTCGATCTCCTGACCTGGTGATCTAAGAATGCCCTTTTTCTTACTCCACAGCATACTGGAGCAGGAAACACTCATCATATGGCACCATATCAGTTAAGGTCCTTGAGAGTAAATAAAGGTGGGATCCAGGAATATGGGATATTGATGTTAACCTGATCAAAATTAAACACATATGTTGGTAACCAGGTCCTGGGAGCAATGAGTTTACAACAGTGCTGCTCAGACTTTAATGTCACTTGGGGATCTTGTTAAAATGCAGAGCCTAATTCAGTTGGTCTTGGGTGGGACCTAAGATTCTGCATTTCTAACAAGCACCCAGGTATTGGCAATGGTGCTGGTTTGAAGGCACACCCTTAGGAGCAAGAGGTTACATCAAGTAAAGGGCACTCTCCTACGTGCTGAGAATTCTAAGAAGTCTAACACATAATCATTCCTGACAAGAAGCTCCGGATCTAGCTGGGGAGCTAGGACACACACATAAAAAGACAAACAAGGGTCAGATAGTATCATAACATCCTACTTCTCTTTTTAAGGTGTAAGGATCATTACTGCTGACTTTGCCATCTCTTTCATCTTAGTATAAGGTGTTAACATACACTAAGGGATCTAACCACACAAATCCAGAGACATTTAAGATTACATATGTGGGCCAGGTGTGGTGGCTCATGCCTGTAATTCCAGCGCTTTGGGAGGCTGAGGCGGGCGGATTACTTAAAGGCAGGAGTTCAGGACCAGCCTGGCCAATATGGCAAGACCTCATCTTTACAAAAATTAGTTGGGCATGGTGGTGCACACTTGTAATTCCACTACTCAGGAGGCTCAAGCAGGAGATCACTTGAATCTGGGAGGCGGAGGTTGCAGTGAGCCGAGATTGCACCACTGCACTCCAGCCTGGGTGACAGACTGAGACCCTGCCTTAAAAACAAACAAACAAACAATAACAAAAAAAAAAGAAAAAATTACATATATACATAGAACAATGGAGCCATTCATTTACATTTTTCAGAGTTCATTATGCGTTATAAGGAAGTTCTGAAAATATCTATGACAATAACCTCCATAAACAATTCCAGCACCTGTGCACACGGAGCAAATACAAGAATATTCATTATAGCCCTGTTTTTAACAGCAACGTAGTGGAAATAATCTAGCTGTTCACCTGTAGGGAGATGGGTAAATAAAATGTGGTAACTCACACTTAACGTAAATGAAATAGATCTGCATGAATAGACATGGATAAGTTTCAAAAATGTTGATCGAAAAAGAAAGCAAGTTCCTAAAACATACACATAACATCAAAGTCTTCATTTAAATTTAAACATAAAACACTATGTATGCTATTTTACAGCATAAAAGCATGCATGGGAAATATCACATACTAAACTTCAGGATAACAGAGATCTCTGGCAAGGGACTTAAGGGTTGGGAGACTGGTCTTATCTCTGGGAAGAGAGATAAAAGGAAGGGTTGAAGTTGATTAATGGACGAGAATCGGGCTCCATGCCCTCCATCCTGCTGAGTATGGGTGGAAGAGAGATCTGTGATCCCACCCAACTCTGTCCTCTAGATTGGGTGTTTGCCAAAGATGGATAACCTCTATTTTCCCAGCAGGTGCTTTGTTTGGATCAGTGTTCCAGGTGACACAAGGCCCTTCCTCCCCTGTAGCTCCCAAAGGAGTTCCTGGAGTGGGCTGAGGCAAGGCTGAATTTTGGGTTGTACTAAGATATAAAAGAGAACCAATTAAATCCATGCACGGTTCTCAGCTCCTGGCTGATGAGAAATCCATGTGGCGGTTCTCAGCTCCTGGCTGATGAGACTTCTCCTTACTTTTTATCAATGAGTTTCGTATAAATAGCAAAGGCATGTTTTAAAATTCTGAATCTGACATTTTTATCCCCACAAAATCTATTTGTATTTTTTAGTTTTATATTACATAATTAAAAATAGAAATTAAATTATAAAAATGCGAAAAGCCAAGAAATATATTTTCTCAGATAATAGATTATAATATAAAACAATACAAAAAAGGGAAAAATGTCTCCTACCCCAAATACACAATTCCACCTTCTCAGCCATTACCAATGTTAGCATCTTGATAATATAAAAATTCCTGTGGTGTATTTTTTTAAGGTATGAAATGCGTGTCTCCCTATGCTGTCCAGGCTAGAGTGTAGTGGCCAATCCCAGGTCACTGCAGCCTCAAACTCTTGGGCTTAAGGGATACTCCTACTTAGCCTCCCAAGTAGCTGGGATTACAGGTGCACGCTACTGAGCCCAGCTACTTTGTGTGTGTGTGTGTGCGCGCGTGTGTATTTATAGACGTTTTTTTGCCTATATAAACACATATAAACATTTTTAACATTAAAAGTAAGTAACACTATAAATATTACTTCATGATTTGCTTTTTTTCTATTGGAAAGATGTTAGGTATCTTTTTCCATGTAAGTACGATAAATAAAAACCGATTCAAGCCTCTTTAGTGGCTGTATTGTATTTAATTGAATGGAAATACCTAATTAATGTAACTAGTCTCCTATTCAAGCATATTTACATGTCAATTTTAGATATAATAAATAGCACTGCAACATTTATACCCGTGCACATTTGAGGATGTGTGCCACCACTACCTAAAATGGAAATTGCAAGATCAAAAGATGTGAACATTTTGGATGATCTACACTTCAAGTTCTTAAAACTAGGTGGAATAAATTGCCTTATGACTGTCAGACTATGAAGTCAGTATACTACGGATTAAAGCAGAAATTCAAGAAGCCATCCTCAAAAGAGTTGGAATAGATCTTAACATGATTAAAGATACAAACGTATCACACTGAGTGATATGTCACTCAGAAAAGGGTTCATCAGCAATGGAAGCATGAAAAACAGAGAGTAAGAGAAGCAAACACAGAATGACCTTGTCCAAGGAAGAGAAAAATGTGGCTCTCAACCATGTGATTAAACTGGTCTTTATTATTATTATTATTTTACAGCGGAGAAGGAAGCATCAAACTTTTATAGCTTGATGACACATCAACTGACTCCTCCTACACACTAAGCTACCTTCTGAAGATTATTCCTCTTACTCTGTTTTCCATGCTTCCATTGCTGATCAACCCTTTTCTGAGTGATGTATCGCTCAGTTTGGTATGTTTGTATGTTTAATCATATTAAGACCTATTCTGACTGTTTTGAGGATGGCTTCATGCATTTCTGCTTTAACCCATAGTGTACTGATTTTATAGTCTGACACTCATAAGGCAATTCATTCCACCTAGTGTTAAGTACAGTTCTATGGTAAGGAACAGTTAGAAGTGAACTATGTAGGGCTCCATGTATACACAAGTATATAGCTCCTAAATGTAATGTTGAGTGGAAAAGTTGCTAAAGGGTACACACACTATGATACTGTATATATAATGCCTGAAAACCTGCAATATCATAGATCACTCAGGGATATTTACATATTTTATAAAAGCATGAAGACATACCTGAAAATGATAAACAAACAATTCAGGATGATGGTTTTCATTGGCAGTGGATCAAAGAGGGGAGTGTAATCACAGAAAGGTTACACAGGAGGCTTTATATTTATATGTTTAGACTTGATGGTAGATACATGGATGCTCATCGTATTACTCTCCGGGCCTTTTTGCTCTTTTGAATGTTTTCATAAAGAAAGAATAAACGATAAGAAGGTTTAGTCTGGCAGGAGCATAGGATGTGAGGCGGCTATTGGAAGAGGTATGGTAGAGTGGGACAGGGTCAGCTCAGGAGGACCGTGCAGTAGCTTTGCGCCTGAAGATCCCCAGAGGCCCCTGAGGAGGTTTAACGGCGGTGTGGAGACTGTCATGGAGGCAGGGTGACGAGTCAGATGGATGCTGCACGACTCAAGTGGGAGACAACAGTGAGTGGGCTACACTCGGAATACAGAAGAAAGGACAGAGTGAAACTGTCAGCTCATGTTGCCTCAATGCTTCCTCCTTTCTTTCTCAGGCTCCTTTGCCAAATGGCTTCTGGAGAGCTTCCGCTAATGGGAGGCACTGTGAGAGGATGGAGCAGGGAATGAAAAAGGCTGGGTATTTCTTCCTCTCCCTATTTCTCTGCTTCAAGTGGCCTCTCCAACAGGGACTGTGCCTCCTTCACATCCACCTCCCGTGAGACAGCTCCTCTGCCGGTGCAGCCAGTTCTCACCAGGCAGCCCTGGCTTCTGGGCACGGGTAATAAGTTCGTCCCCTCAGCCTAGAGCGGATGACAACTTCCGATTGTTGCTGATGCCTGGGTCACATCATCGACCCCTGCTCTGCATTTCAGCTCTTTGAACACCCTAGTAACTGGTTTTCTGTGTTAAATCTCCCGTTGATCCCTGACTGGACCCTGACTGAGACACATACTTTTTAGATGCTTTATATTTTGTCTTCTGTGGGAAACAGAGGCATGGTGGCTAAATGAGCAGGGCTGTGGCCTCACAAGTACTAAGGCAGCTAGAGGCCACTAGAGGCACCTGAAGCTCTGACTGAGGTACTTTCCTCACAAATGGTGGAAACTCCTGAGAAGACATGGCTTCTTCCAGGGATATCAATGACTGCCATCAGGCCAGCCAGGCAGACTCAGTCATCAACTGGGCCCACCATTAAAATCAGCTTTCTTGTTTGAGGAGACGCTAATTCTTCTTTGGAAGAACACAGCAGTGGGGAATCGGTGTGGACTAAAGCTTTTACAAAGCAGTTTCTTTTTATGATTGGTCTCTATCATTTATTTATTTTTGAGACAGAGTCTTACTCTGTCACTCACTGCAACCTCTGCCTCCTGGGTTCATACAATTCTCCTGCCTCCTGAGTAGCTGGGATTACAGACGTGCCCGGCTAATTTCTGTATTTTTAGTAGAGATGGGGTTTTACCATGTTGGCCAGGCTGGTCTGGAACTCCTGACTTCAAGTAATCTGCCTGCCTTGGCCTCTGAAAGTGCTGGGATCACAGGCGTGAGCCACCACACCCGGCCTGGTCTTTATTATTTTTAAAAATTATTTTTGTGGTTACAAATTAAAACACATTTATTATACACCTTTTGGAAAATATAGAAAATATATTTAAATTAGAAACAACAACAAAACTCTCAAAAGTTTATCTTCCCTTATGAAGGGAATCAGTTTACATTAAATGAAGTCTGTGAAACAAGGATCTAAAATATTTTGCTTATTCCATCTATATTATAAGTCATCTGTTTTTCTTATAAGGAAGCTGAAGTGAGAACCTAATAAACGAAACAAAAAGCTTTTATCAGCTGACTATTGGAATGGGGTGAAGGTCTCGAATGAGGATAAACATATGTGCTAATATCCATCAAGATACAGATTTCTCTGTTGTCATTAATTATGAAGGGATAAGGACACCATTGTTGTCAAATTGTTTTTCTGCAGGGCTTTATCCGTGTGAAATGTAAACCTGTTACATCTGCATGGATTTAAAGGCTTGTGATAAAGGCTTAGCCAGTCATGAAAGGTAATAAGACAACTGCGGCAGATGGTAATGGCTCAAAAATTACCTCTTATTAGTCACATGAAGATATATACATATTAAGTCCAAAGCATTTTTCTTCTTCTTTCCCTCCTTTCCCTGAATTTCTCTTCTTTAAGACCATACTGTGTGACCTCTGGTGTTTTAGGCAGCAAACACCAGCTCAATTATTTTCCTTTTGCAGTGGCTTTAAAATAAAGTTCTTCTGACAGTTTATAAACCTAATATTCAATGAGAAGTTTTGTTTCTTCCACAGTGTGCTAAAAAAAATATTCTGAGCTGAAAAACTGGCTTTAGAAAGTGGTGATCACACCATAATACTCCCATGATTTTCAGGTTAGTTGGTAGGACGTCCCCAAAGTAGTTCCTCTCCCCACAGCACCTGCTCTCTCTGTCTCTCTTGCCCTTTCTTTTCCCTTCCTCATTCTTTCTTCCAAGCCTGCCTTCTCTCAGCCTCCCTGCACCTGAACTGGCTCTGGTTCTCCTCCACCTCCGTCTCCACCTTTAGACCCACTCAGTGTGTATACTCAGTCCAACCCAGCAAGGCAAGAAGCTCGGACCTTAGCCAAGTCAGACTACCTGTTTTTCTGCAGGCATACCCTTGGTGGGGGTGGGTCTCAGGACATCTATATAGTTTTTATTTTGCTTTATTTTATAAAAAATGGAATCATCTCTCTCCAGACATAGTGTTGGGCAAATTACTTGGGAAAAAAGAATGCTCATGGACATTTCCCCATTAATTCATGCAGTGCATTCCTCTTCTTTTTTACGGCTGCATAGTATTCCCTAGTGGGGTCAACCACAGGTTTTTTTGTTTTTTTTTTTTTTTTTGAGGTGGAGTCTTGCTTTGTCACCCAGGCTGGAGTGCAGTGGCGAGATCTTGGCTCACTGCAAGCTCCGCCTCCCGGGTTCACGCCATTCTCCTGCCTCGGCCTCCTGAGTAGCTGGGACTACAGGCACCCACCACTACGCCCAGCTAATTTTTTGTATTTTTAGTAGAGACGGGGTTTCACTGTATTAGCCAGGATGATCTCGATCTCCTGATCGAGATCTGCCTGCTTCGGCCTCCCAAAGTGTTGGGATTACAGGAGTGAGCCATCGTGCCCAGCCCATATATATATATATTTTTTTAACCAATCTCCATGTTGATTAACAGTAAGGCTTCTCTACTGTGTTTTGCTATGACAATTATGCCAGGATTTCTCTGTGTATTTGTCGGGAGAGTGGGGTAGAAAGTGAAAGGAAAGGTGGGTAGTAAGTTTGAAGCATGTCAAAGGGTGGGCAAGTGTGGTTTTTGGCTGCGATGATGATTTTGGCTAGTCAGAGGGCACCTGCAGAGCATAGCTAGATTCCTTGAAGATGGGGTGGGGGTGAAGGAGGAAGGAAGTAGAAAGGGCAGCTGAGGGGATAGGACAATGCCTGGATGGGATGAGCAGGCTTTGTACTTGCCACCTTCCCACTCCTTATTAGGCAAACCAGTGCTATCTCTCAACTACCAATGTGGGGTTAGAGAGGCCCAAAGTTAACTCATCTCTTCCCAATCTAATACTTTAACTGCTGGCTCTTCTATGTCTTAGTTTGGGAAGGCAGACTGAGATCAGCTTGTGGAGGGTCTTTAGTTCCCTATCAAGGGCTCTACAGCAATAGGGAAGACAGTGGACTGTGCTTGAGTTGAGACTTCAGTCAGTTCTCAGCTCAAAAGTTTGTTTTGCAGCCAGGAGTGGTGGCTCACACCTGTAATCCCAGCACTTTGGGAGGCTGAGGAGGGTGTATCACCTGAGGTCAGGAGTTCGAGACCAGCCTGCCCAGCATGGCAAACCCCGTCTGTAATAAAAATACAAAAAATTAGCTGGGAGTGGTGGTGGGTGCCTGTAATCTCAGCCATTCAGGAGCTGGGGCAGGAGAATTGCTTGAACCCGGGAGGCGGAGGTTGCAGTGAGCCGATATCGCGCCACTGCACTCCAGCCTACGCGACAAGAGCAAAACTCTGTCTCAAAAAAAAAAAAAAACACAGAAAGTTTGCTTGCAACAACTCAAGTGTTCTTAGGAGACAAACAGCACAATTAAAGAAAAGCCAGCCTTGAGAAAGAACATAATATATCACCTGTCTGGTTGTGCTTCAACCTAATTGTGTACCTTTACCTCCCAGGGTAGCTCCATTCTATTCAATGAACTCTGTCGATATTCCTTACGCTCTTTAACTATCTATGACTATGTCCCCATAGCACCCCCATCCTCATAGCCCTGCTGGCTCCTTTGCCTTCCGTTTACTGTGCACGTTCATAATGCACACTGGTAGCATCCAGCATGGCTTCTAAACACAAATAAAACTTGTCCTCCAAGCTTGACTTCCTCTAAAGCATTTAAAACCTATGGTTACTTTTTTTTTTTTCTTCATAGAATCTTTCAGTCATCATTTACTTGGAAATGCTTGTTTCCTACAAGTCTCATTTTGCAAACAGCAAAGCAACTCCAAAAATTGTAGCAATATGTAATCTGATATAATGTGTATGTATTAAACTACACGTTTATCTGCAGTCTAACACCAGCCCGCAAATAACAAAATGCTTCAAATTTAAAAATTTTGCAGAGTACATTTTAGTCTCAAATTTATGAATTCTATTTTCTTTGCAGGGATGACCAAAGAGGAAGGCTTTTATTCCCCTTCCTTCTATTGTTGCTCACCTTTCAGTCAAAGCATGGGTCTGTGTCCCAAACTTCCTCCTTCCTTCTCCGTTCCTGGGTTTCCCTTGGAGCAACCTGCCACGGGGCCTCTGTTTGGCCTGGGCCTTCCTAGGATGCATTACTTAGTCTTGGTTCTCAGGATCAGGTGAGGGCAACTCTCCTCTATGCTTAGCAGCCTGCCCAGCTGCTGCCATTTGCAGAAAACTTGAACCCAAGGAGAAGCCTTTTATGATCTGGAAGAAGGTGTCATCAACATTGGTACCTTTGCTTCTGGCATCAGCACCTGACATGTCTCCTCCTGAAACTTTTTTTCCTGCTTGTCTCTAGAGAACCGTCTCCTTTTTTGCCAGGGCTTTCAGCCTTCATTTCTCCAGGAGTGATTTTCTCAATCTCTCCACAAAAGCCCAGGAGGAAAGAAACTGGCATTTCATCCATAATTGGCCATGGTGTGGTATCAAAAGGCAGTGGGAATATGAATAAACTTTTTACATGGTTGACACAAATATGTCTTCCAACAAAAACCAGCTCCTGCCAACACTGGAGTAGGTAGTGATATAGTTTGGATAGGTATTCCCTCTAAATCTCCGTTGAAATGTGATCCCCAGTGTTGGAGGTGGGGCCTGGAGGGAGGTGTTTGGATCATAGAGGCAGATCCCTTATGAAGGGCTTGGTGACCCCCCACCTTGCTCCACCCCCTCCCCGTCCCCCCCTCCCCCACTTCCCCAGTAATAGGTAATGAGTGAGTTCTTGCTCTGTTAGTTCAGGCGAGAGCTGATTGTTGATAAAAACCAGGCGTCTCTCTTGTTCCCTGCCTTGCTCCCTCTCTCACCATGGAACATGCTGCTCTCGCTTTGCCTTCCCACTGAAACATTCCTGAGGTCTCTCCAGAAGCCGAGCAGGTGCTGGTGCCATGCTTGTACAGCCAAATAAACCTCCTTTCTTTATAACTACCCAGTCTCAGGTATTCCTTTATAGCAGTGCAAAACAGACTAATAGAGGAATAAAGCTTACTTTGTTTTGAATAATCAGTGATGGGATTACGCAGAAAGTCCATGTGTCAAGGAATGACTTAGAGTTATCTTCCTGGAAATGACTTAGAGTATCTTCCTGGAAATGAAGATCAATATACTTTATTCATGGTGTGTATGGATGGGGACTTGTGTATGTGTGAGTTCCTTCCTTTATAAAGGAGCTAGTTTCTGAAATTGAGAGGGCCAGGTTCCCAGGGGATAATTAGGATTTTAACAGCTTGCTGTGAATGGAAAATTTCACTTCTCTATGTATTGAAAAGTAAGTGCATGCTAATGGTTATCCATGCCATTAGTTAGTCTGCCAAAAATTTCTATCAGAATTACACATTCAGATAGATGTTCCAACAAGCACAATCAGCAGAGACCTGTAAAGACTTCTGGAGCAAATTAGTCTGTACCTGATGCATTATCTAAGCATGTTTGCTTTTCAGATTCATAAGTTTTTGTTATTTTTGTCAGAGTAGCATTTTATTTCTCTTGACTTTCTATTGAATTCTTCAAGGTGGCTGTTCCAAACCCTTTTTATCTGTAAACTAAAAATAAAATTCTAAGGCCCCCAACCATCTGAATGCACTCCTTCCTTTCAGCTAGAGCACTCCAAAGTTAACCTGAAAGACTGATACAGGCCATGATGGGAAAGTGGGGGTCGGACATGCCTCATGATGCCCTCCTCCCTTTTGGAATTCAGGAAAAGCCAACCAGCATTTAACATCAACACAGACCTTAAGTCTGATGAGGAACATTTACAGTCCATTCTCTCTGAAGCCCGTTACCTGAAGGTTTCATCTGCAGGACAAAACCTTGGTCTCCACAACCCCTTCTCTTAACCCAGACATTCCTTTCTACTGATAATAACTCTTTCAACCAATTGCCAACCAGAATATGTTTAAATCTACCTATGACCTGGAAGCCCCCTCTTCGAGTTGTCCTGCCCCTTCAGATTGAACCAATGTAAACCTTACATGTATTGATTGATGTATTATGTCTCCCTAAGTTGTATAAAAGCAAGCTATATCCCGACCACTTTGGGCACATGTCATCAAAGCATCCTGAGGCTGTGTCACAGGTGCATCCTCAGCCTTGGCAAAATAAACTTTCTAAACTAATTGAGACCTGTCTCAGACACTTTTGGGTTCACACATCCTTCCCAAAGAAGTTCTAACCCACTCCATCCTTCATAGATGACTTCTGCACCTAATTTACTGAAAAGATCAAGGGCTCAGCTCTCCTCTCCACTATCTCAATTTTGCTTGGATCATCATATATCACTTGCTTTTTCCTTGATTCTTCCTCCCTATTTCCAGAGAAGTCACATGCTATCTTTGTTCTCAAAGCTAACCTTATCTGGGTTTCTTGATTTTACCAGTACTTCTTTGCCTCCACCTCCATCTACCAGTATTTTCCTCCTTCTGGCATGTTCAGGTTGCCATTCTCTAGCTCCGTGAAAATATACCCTAACTTCCTGACTGCAAAAGCCTGATGCTGCTTCCCTATCAGATTGCTAACTTGTCTTTTTCTTTCCCTTTACAAACATATTTCTGGCAAGTGAAGGCTATCATGAGCTTCTCCACTTTCTTTATATGCTTTATACTTGTCAAATCCTGGCAATCTGGAAGCATCACACTTTTTAAAAATTAAAACTGGCCTCTTAAGCCAAGCACAGTGGCACACACCCATAGTCCCAGCTGCTTGGGTGGCTAAGGTAGTAGGACTGCTTGAGCCCAGGAGTTTGAGGTTGTCATGAGCTATGATCACACCTGCGAATAGCCACTGCACTCCAGCCCAGGCAACGTAGCAAACCTCATCTGAAAAAAAAGAAAAGGCCGGGCGCAATGGCTCACGCCTGTAATCACAGCACTTTGGGAGGCCAAGGTGGGCGGATCATGAGGTCAAGAGATCGAGACCATCCTGGCCAACATGGTGAAACTCCGTCTCTACTAAAAATACAAAAATTAGCTGAGCATGGTGGTGTGCGCCTGTATTTGGGAGGCTGAGGCAGGAGAATTGCTTGAACCTGGGAGGCGGAGGTTGCAGTGAATCAAGATCATGCCATTGCACTCCAGCCTGGGCAACAGAGTGAGACTCCGTCTCAAGAAAACAAACAAACAAACAAAAAAACATCCTGGCCTCTCAAAAGGTATCAGTGAATTCAGTGAACTAATGAACTGTTCAAACCCCAGATCCAAAGACCTCCTCCTGCTGCTCTCTGTAACACTCAACAATTCTAACTGGGCCATGCTTGGAAAAGAGGGACAGTGAGTGAGATTAGGGAATAAGAGCAGGTAAGTGAATTAAATGGATTCCAGAAGGGAAGGGAAGTTTTTGCAAGCAGCCATTGAAAAGGTTAAGCTGAGTCAAACACTCCAGGGTCTTGGGCTTTGTTCTTTTTTTGTGGAGGAGGATGGGACAGAGTTGCCTCCTAGGTCCTACTGTCAGAACCAGGGCAGTGGGTCCTGTGTATTCTGGTGGGTTTGGGCGCAGCACTGCCTGAGCAGATAATGGCCACGTGGTTTTTGTTTTGGGGAAAGGACTTAGACAGATACTCAGAGCCCACAGAGAGGTTTCTCTTTACTTTATGGACTTACGCATATTGATAATGCTCACCCCAAGTTTTTCTAAAGAACTCAAGTTATTCCAGATCCAAGACTATACCCGGGGGAAGATAACATCGGATGACCTCTCTTTCTTCAGATTCTTACCATGGTTTTCATAACAACATACTGTTCCTCCCACTCTGGCCTTTGTCTCATCTCATCTGTTGAGCTCATCTGTTGTTGCATGAGCTGCAAAAGCAGAAACTTCCCAAGGTTCCCCTCCAGCGGATTCCTCTTCTCTCAGTGCATCTACCTTTGATTTATCATCCATTCCCATGCTTTCTAAAAGCTTGGTGAAGCTGCCTCTTCTATAGTATAACCAAAAGTACACCAGGTTCTAGAAGGCACACTTTATTTTGGATAATTTTGAAAGCTGTGCAAACCTGCATCAAACTGCCCCACACTAACTCACTAATTTGGAAGGGTGGCCACGTTCATACATATTAGAAATTACATGATCAGTTCCTACAGAAACAGTAGTGCCCGTTCCATAGGTCCCCTGCTGTTGCTATGTTCTTTTGTTGTTCAACCTACCTCCATGACCTTTAACTTAAGGGCAAGTTTCCTAGTCCCATACCAGAGGGCCTATTCCTTTGAGAGGAGCAAGATGCATTAATATGTAATGATAGCTGATGAGGCCATGTTGAAGGAATGATGGCATACAAAAATTCCATTTGGCTACCACCATAGTAATAACTGCTTAAGGGAAGAATCATCAATAAAAGCTAAAAGAACAATGAGAAACAGGATATTTATGCCATCTCAAAGTATCTCCCAATAAGATACTTATTTAAAAAGTAAAAACAGTAATTTTCAGTGGAGAAATCTGGCAGATACCACCTCAACCAAGTGATCAAAGGGAACATTAGCATTAATGGGACAAATAGGCATCATGTGCCTCTTGACATGAAGCACCGAGAAGACCACAGCATGGCTTCTGGAATATTCCCGAACAAAAATGCATAGCTTGAATCGAATCACAAGAAAACATCAGACAAATCCAAACTGAGCAACATTCTACAAAACAATTAGCTTGTACTCTTATAAACATGTCAAGATCATGAAAGACAAAGAAAGAATTGTTTCAAATTAAGGGAGATTAAAGAAACATGACAACTAAATGTGACATATGATTCTGAATTGGATCCAGGACCACAAAAAGGACGCTAGTGGGCAATTGGCAAAATCTGAATAAAGTTAGTAGATTACACTATTGTTTCAGTATCAACTTCTGGATTTGGCAGTTGTACTATGGTTATGTAAGAGAATGTTCCTGTTTTTAAAAAAATACGCACTGAAATATTTAGAGAAAAAGGGACCACATATCTGTAATGTATTTGCAAATATTTCAGAAAAAAATGTGTATTTGTAGAGAGAGAGAATGATAAAGTATTAACTTCCAGGGAATTTGAAAAGAGTATATGAGAAAGAGTTTTCTCATATAACACTAACTAATATTTCCTTCCAGAGGGAATGCAGTATGGCAGCATTATCTTTGAAACAAATCAAGAAGATTGTAACAAATAACAGACAAATACTTCTACACATATATTTTCCATGGGCAATAAATAGATAAGTATATAATTACGAAAAATACGCCTCAAGGATGCTTTTTACAAATTAGCTGGGCGTGGTGGCGGGCGCCTGCAGTCCCAGCTACTCGGGAGGCTGAGGCAGGAGAATGGCGTGAACCCAGGAGGCAGAGCTTGCAGTGAGCCGAGGTCGTGCCACTGCACTCCAGCCTGGGTGAAGGAGCAAGACTCCGTCTCAAAAAAAAAAAAAAAAAAATTTCTCACGGTTTACTGGTTTGTTTCTCTTATTAAAATATACTACATTATCACTACTATCTGTCCTGGGAAAAACAAACCCTGAGGTTTGAGTTTCCTCCTCTAGCCAATTGAGTGATATGGAGAGAAAACTTGGATTGAGGTCAACCTGTTTGAGTCAACAGCGAGTTCTGTAGTCTATCTGTTTATTTTGCTAATTTATACATATTCTAGGTCATAATCAAGATACTCATCAAATATTTTCTATCAAAGTTTTATATCCCAAACAGGTTCTTTGATGATTTATCAGGCTACCATAGGAAATTTGAAGAAATAACAAATTGTGTAACAGAAATAGACATGCAATATAGAGGACATAAAAGATACAGCTAGATTTTTCCCTTAGAATAATTCCTTCCATAAATAAGATTTTATTTTTACATATAGATTTGTCCTATAACAGGTCTTGGATCATAAAGTTGATGACATAGTTGAAAAAATCCAGACCACACATTTTTGTGGTCTTTTGTCACCCTAGACCACACACAAAAAAACATTCTCCAAGTGAATGCTCAGGACAGATTATGAGGCTCTTAAATAAAGAAATTGACTGAAGCTTAGAATGTAAAGCACACAACTATTTGCAGCAGCAATAGTCTTTCAAAAATGACTAAAACAAACTTTTAAATATAAGGTATATAAAACTGACTATTAAGGATAGTTTTCCAAACTATATCTAGAAATACAGGAAAGTATGTGTTGCCTCATAATAAAGTTAAATAAATATTATTTCTGAGTTCTATAAACACTATAGGAGGTTATAGTTTTATTTGGTTCCCTTAAGTTAAAAACTCTGCTTTTACATAAATTCCTCCAAATTCTTAGCTACTCTCAGATTTTTTTTTTTTTTTTTTTTTTTTTTGAGACAGAGTCTCACTCTGTTACCCAGGATGGAGTGCAGTGGCATGATCTCAGCTTACTGCAACCTCCGCCTCCTGGGTTCAAGCGATTCTCCTGCCTCAGCCTCCCGAGTAGCTGGGATTACAGGCACACGCAACCAGGCCCAGCTAAGTTTTGCATTTTTAGTAGAGACAGGGTCTCACCATGTTGGCCAGGCTGGTCTTGAACTCCTGGCCTCAGATGATCAGAACATTAATATTTATTGAAGACAATGGATACTTACAAAGGATTCACTAAGTGGTCTTCAAAGCATTTTATATGTATAAACTCTTTTAATCTTCACATTAAGATTATGTGGTGGGTACTCTTATTAAAGATGAGGAAACAAGTTTAGAGAAGTTAAAAATATTGGTTGAAGTCCTACTGTTAGCAACGGTAGAGTCGCAATTTAGATAGTGGCTGTCTGATTCTAGAGCTGACACACTTAACGTCTGTGCCATGTATGTAATTACTGTAGATTGCTTAGATAATCAGCCACCTGTCTGGGAAGCTCAGCTCTCCGAAAATTTCTCAATGATATCACATTATATGCATATAACCAGGTGGCTCTGGCTGAGAATAGATGTAGAGTTTGTAAACACAATTTTAAACAAGGGTAGGGAAGAGATTAATACATGGTACCTACATCCTATTCTTTGTCCTTCCCTGGATACCTGGGAAGCCTACACTTCCTAGCTCTCTTGCAGTTAGGCAAGTCCACGTGACTAGTTGTAGCCCATAAAATAAAATGTGAGCAGAAATGACTTGCATCACTTCCCACGTGAAACATGTAAGGGTCAGTGTGGCCCCTCCATGTTCTCTCTTTCTCTTTAAGGTGACCATGAAGTCCACAAGTTGAAATGTCAGAGCCACAGTTTAGAAATAACCCAGACCTGGAGTTGCTGACTGCATGAAGGACAGATGCCTGGAAGAATCACCCCATCCCTGTTGGATTTTGTGTGAACGAGAAACAAGTCTGTTAAATTAAACCACTAAACTGTTGGGGTTTACTTATGACCATAGCCTAGCCTGCCCTGTGTAGGCTACAGTGGCTTAAATGCCTGCAGGGGTCTGACGAGCAGTTGAAATGAAATGAATGAAGTAGCTGGGCATGAGTGTAAGAGAAAATACCCAGGCTGGAAGGGGGACTATGTTACATGGGAGATGCATGTCCCATTATGGGAGAAGAGTTGCTACTCAGAGCTAGTTCATGATTTTACGAAATGATTTGGAGCCAGCATTGCAAAATCTTAACTGGAGATTTTTTTTTTTTTTCAAGAAAATCTGGATATACAGATTTTGATGTGAAATTCCCAATTTTTAACTGTTGGTAGCTAATATAGATTAACAAAACAAAACAAAAAGAAAAGAAAAAACAGACACCCTTGCTATTTTCCAAACATCATAGACATTGTTTCTGCCTCTTGCTGTGCCTCCTGCCTGTAATACACTTCCCCTCTATGCCCGCAAGCCTTACTTCTTCTTCTGCTCAGGTGTTTTCCCAAATGTCACCTTCTCAGAGAGGCCTTTCCTAATCACCCTTTTAAAAATTGCAACGCCTCCTTCTTTCCACCTTGTACTCTCTCTCCTTCCCTGCTTTTCAATTTTTCTCCATACTATTTATCATCTTGTAGAATAATAGAATTTTAAAAATTATTGGCTGACTGCCCATATCCTCCCATTATACTCAAAGTATATGAGGGCGAGGATTTTTCCCTGTTGTGTTCACTGTTTTTGCCAAGTGCCTACAGACGGACCTGGCACATAGTAAGTGCTCAACAAGTATTTGTTAAGTAAATGAATTTTTAAAACATCCCACCCTGGGGGTCAGACAAAGCGCATCTGGAGGGTCGATTCAATGTGTGGACCATTACTTCACAACTTGAGTTTCAGACCCTTACTGAGCAGCCCTTGGAAATAAGTGCCATTTAGAGTGGCAAGCAGTTTCCTGCCTCCCATGAAGCTGATGTTTGATTAATTTTGTTCTGGGAAATGGATCACAGTGGGCTTTAAGAAAACTCTTGTGGCCGGGCGCGATGGCTCACGCCTGTAATCCCAGCACTTTGGGAGGCCGAGGCGGGCGGATCACGAGGTCAGGAGATCGAGACCATCCTGGCTAACAAGGTGAAACCCCATCTCTACTAAAAATACAAAAATTAGCCGGGCGAGGTGGCAGGCGCCTGTAGTCCCAGCTACGCGGGAGGCTGAGGCAGGAGAATGGCGTGAACCCCGGGGGGCGGAGCCTGCAGTGAGCCGAGATCACGCCACTGCACTCCAGCCTGGGTGAAAGAGCGAGACTCCGTCTAAAAAAAAAAAAAAAAAAAAAAAGAAAACTCTTGCAAATTCTAGGGGGCCTCACGCCTGCCTGTGTGCTCACAGAATACTGTGACAGCAGTCTACTATTGATTTTGTCTCTACTGTACATCCTAGATTTGTTCATACCCAAATTTTTGTCTCAGTCCTGCCCTGTGAACCAGTCCTGGTCTTTACAACATGAGCCAAAATGCATTCCCCTTTGCTCATTAAGTTGGTTTGAACTGAGTTTCTGTCACTGTGAATGGAGTTCTGACCAGTAGAATGTGACTCCCGACTAGCTGTTTTCTGTTTCTGAGTCTTAGTTTCCTCACACAGAAAAAGGAGGGTGTAAGATTAAATAAGCATGAAAGTCTTTTCCAGGATTTTAACATTTTGGGATTCTAACACATTTAAGCTCCCCAACCCCATCCCTACCCCTTCAATGGAGGCTAAACATTTTTGACTTTAGATAAATTTGGTTCCGTGGAGCCCCGTTGTACTCTCTGGCCTTGGTATCACCAACCCCTCTGACTTATGATGTCTACTGCTCCTACCTCCTTCGGGGGTTGATTGTTCTTGTTATATGTTCAGGCCCTGCTCTTATTGCCAGAGCTGCTTGTATTTTACTTGTAGCACTTCAAATATAGCCTCCAATACATTTTGCTTCTCTCTGACCTCAACTCCTTTTTGCCTCTCATTTGTCTCCCCGCACCCCTGCCCTTGGTCCCTGCCTTGCTAAAGTCATATCAATTTGCAGCATCAAGACATTTTTAGGTCTTTCAGTCTAGGACCCTATCATGTCTTCCCTTCTCAGACTCTTCCCATTTTTCTTGGGCATGAGTAAGAATCTTACTTTATCAGCTCAAGTCAGAAAGCAACATTACCTTATTTTCTTTAAATCACAATAGAATCTGACTTGAGTCTCCTGTTGGTAGGCCTGGAGGGAAATGTAATTTCAGTCACTGTTAGGGATTCCTCCCCTTACCCCTGAGTCAAACAAAGGTCCTGGGGACTTTATCTAAAACCAATCATTTGGAGGGGTCCCTCCAGCTCAGGGCATGCTGATTACTGTGGACGTGCTCATTTTTCTAGCCCACATGGTAGCTGCTGGGCCATACTTCGCCATGAAAATAACGAAAATGATTAACGTTTATGGAATGTTACTAAGGTGCCAGGGACTTGGTAGTGCTTTACATAAATAGTTTTATATGAGGCAACTACTCTTTGATCTAGAACATTCTTTCCCCAGATAACTCATGGTTCTCCCTCATCTTCCTCAAGGCTTTGCCTAGATATTACCTTCTCAGTGAGCATATCCTGACCACCTGTATTTGTGCCCGCTCCCCTTCTAATTCTGCTTTTCCCAGCTCTACTTTGTTCCCATAACCCTTATCATCCACCAGCATACCATGCTGTGTGGTTTACCTACTAATAGAGTCTTTCGTCCGCCCCTCCCCCCCACTAGAATGTAAGTTCTGTAAAGGTAGGACCTTTATTTTTTTAATTCTTTCTTTCAACCCCTAGAATACTACCCAGTATATAGTTCAATAATTTTTTTTTTTTTTTTTGAGACAGAGTCATCCTATTACCCAGGCTAGAGTGCAGTGGCGCAGTCTCGGCTCACTGCAACCTCTGCCTCCTGGGTTCAAGCGATTCTCCTGCCTCAGCCTCCCGAGTAGCTGGGATTACAGGCGTGTACCACCATGCCCGGCTAATTTTTTGTATCTTTAGTAGAGACGGGGTTTCACTATGTTGGCCAGGCTGGTCTCGATCTCCTGACCTCATGATCTGCCTGCCTCGGCCTCCCAAAGTGCTGGGATTACAGGCATGAGCCACTGCGCCCAGCCCTAAATATTTGTAGAATAATAGTCCTCGTTTTACAGATGAGGAAACAGGCAATAAAGGGAAGTAACTACCCCATGTCACACAGCCAGCAAGTGGCAGAGTTTGGGTTCAAACCTAGCCCATCTGATTTCTTTTTAGGACTGCATTCTTTCTGTGAACTGGGTATCCTCACACTTAGACCTGGCTGCCCCGGGCACATCCTATGGCCACTCCTGTCAGAGGCCCTGCCGTATCCCTGCGGCACTGGGAGGACACAGAGCATAGGTCCCAATCCTCAGTGAACCCACGAATCTTCCCCCTCTTTCAGCTCAACCCCCATTCTTTCCCCAAATACCCCTACTTCCAGAATATCTAATATTGTATCCTCAATTAGATTAAACTCTTATTTATACCAGGAAAAGAGTTTATCTTTCAAGAAACCCCTCCTGAGACCAAGAAATAGAAGGGCTACTTAGAATGAGGAGGTGGGATATCCGGAAAACAAAGCAGAAGTAGCTGGGAGTGTCTGTGTGTGTGTGTGTGTGTGTGTGTGAGAGAGAGAGAGAGAATGTGTGTGAGCATGTGTGTGAGTGTGTGTGTCTATGTCAGTGAGTGTGTGTGTGTGAGAGTGTGTGTGTGTGAGAGTGTGTGTGTGTGTGATGAGCACTCCAGGCTCCCTTTCCCAAACCAGCTGAAAGATCCCCTTTTTCTCTTCTTTGAAACAGTTCTGAAATCTAGCCGTGCCACCAATACCTGCAGAAACATTCTGGATGGAACAGGCTTGCCCAGATCCTCCTCTCCAGAAGGCAGGTATGGAAAGGCCGTCCTCCTGTACGGACTGTTCCCTGCACTGCTTCCTCAATACGTCCGGCATAGCATTTGATTAAAGCCTCCTGGGAAAACGACTCCTTCACATTTGGTGAGAAAATAGTTTTTCCTTTGTGCTTCCCAACCCCTGTTCACTGCATCAGGGATGAAAGAGTGTGTGCAGTGATCTTTTCAAACATGGGAGCATTGAGCTTTTTGCAAAGACCATAATAATAATAAGTGGAGAGGTGCAGAAAGTTCTTCTCTGCCTGAGTCAGCACCTCACCCATCGTGCAGGGCTGCATGGACAGTGCTCACACTGTGAGCCCATCATTTTTCTGCTGTTTGAGAGAAAGCTGTGTTTTCAAAGTGCAGTCTCCCCTTTGGGACCCAATCCCTCGGATGATGTGCACGAAAATAATAATATTAATAAAGATGCTATTCTTTTCTCCTTTTTCCCTCCCCACCACTTCCCTTCTAGAAAATCAACCCTTGTAAATATTGTGGGGAGGGGAGGCAGAGCATTGCCTTAATTCTAGCCAGCTGACAAGACCTTGGCACTTATCTGAAAGGGCATCTGTACCATATGGCCAGGCTAGAGGGGATGCATTTCCATCCTCAAACATTTTCTGTCTTTCTAGTGACTTCCTATCTCTGTGATTGACAAGTATTTTTAGATGCTGGGGATTGATTTTAAAAACCAAACCCCATTGTGATCCTTTCACAGCTGGGCCCTTTATGTTCCATCTCTGAGTCAGTGGCAGCAAGGACCAGTGCGATCAAAAAGGAGAAAGTGGAATGCGACATCACCCCCAAGGAGAGGAAGACCATGGGCCCAGAGCTTCAGGGTGACCCAGTCACAGGCCCAGGAGAGACAGAGCTACACTAGATGCTGTGCAGAGCCCTGACATCCAGAGCAGGCAGGTCTGAGGCACCCGGGAAGGGACCCTTCTACTGGCCTCCCTTTTCTGTTGGTGTAAATTGGGAGGCCTGGTGGGGAAATCCCCTGACAGATTTGCCCGGGCGAACCATGTATTCTTGCATCTTGGTGTTCTCATTTGTAAAAGGAAGGGGTATCCAATAGGTACCTCTGAAATGCTATGGCTTTGTGGCTGCTGTGAGGCAGAAGAAGCCATGTCTCATGAAGCCAAGCTGTCATGTAGGGCTCCCAGAGGTGGCCACACCGCTGTCTCTGGACGTCCTTAACTGTCAGAGTTACCTAGAGGGCTTGCTAAAGCACAGGCTGCTGGGCCTCACACCCAGCGGCCTTTCAAACCTGAGAATGTGTTACCTGTTCCTAGATGCTGCTGCTGCTATGAGTCTGGGGATCAGGTGTTCAGAACCGCTGCTCGAGTCGTCCACTGCCCAGTGGGAGGAAGCGCTCTGAGGTGTAGATCACCTGGGTGGAGCACAGCCAGCCAGGCTTGCAGCCTTCAGGATGCGTCGCTCTCCCTCCCACCTGCCGGGTCAGCCTAGGGGAGGGGCCAGGATAACTCAAAGTTAACTCGTGATAAAATACCCCCTATTCCTGAATGGACCTGGCTCTGGGGCCCTGGCTAGGGAGCTCCTTTCATTTTGAGTGTCCCCGTCCTGGGCTGTCAAGGGCTTTCCTGTCTGAAAGAGGGCAGCTTCACTTACGCTGGCCTCCAACGTCAGGGAGGGTGTCTTATTGACCTTGGTGTTCCCAGTGTTAGCAAAGGGCTTGCCTCAGGGTCAGGGCCCAGTCAATGTCTCACCAACTAAAAGCCTCAATATTTGTGCAACAGCTAGTGCGAGATAACGGCAGAAAGTGATGGAATGAGTTTTAAGCATGTTCAGTCCAACAGTCACACTGACCATTGTTTCTGAAAGCAAGCGAACCTCCTGAAGCTGAGCGACACTGATTTTCTCCCCTGAGAAACTACAAGACTTCATAAAGGCGAAAGCGTCAGACGCCCGAGGGCTGCAGGAGCAAAAGCAAGCCAGCAGGGGGAGCTCTACCTTTGCATCTTGGCTCTTAGCCCCAAGGAGGGCATCCCCAGTCCCTCTAACAAAAAATAAAATAAAATAAAATAAAAGCAAACAACTCCTGTTATACTGCAAGATGCAGCGAACCTTTTAAGAAACAAGATGAGATAATAGGTAAAGAATACACAAAAAATTCCCAAGCTGAACGAAATCCTTCTATTTGTGCAGCAGTCATTGACACAGCCTAGCGAGTCCACAGCTGACTGCTCTGGCAGATAACGGCTGTCCCATCCAGGAAGTATCCCAGCTCAGAGACTCACCCAGTGTAGAAAAGGAAGGCATTCCAGGGATATAGAAAGAGCAGCAGAGGCTCCGAGATAGACAGAAGGTGTCTGGGAGGAAAGAGAGAGAATAGGATGATTGGAAAGGAGGATTCTTCTCCCCGATCCATTCCTCAAGGTATGAAGCCAGACTGGGAGACAGTACTCAAGGCAGGGCATGAGGACAGTCACCCTAGTTGTGAGGTCATCTACCCTTGCATACTCAGTATTCCACTGGCAATAGATTTCTGCCCACCCTTCAAATATTAAGAAGAAACAAAAGTGGCACGCCTCCAGTCCCACCATCCCATCGGTAGGAGAGGCCTTCTGGCTGGGTCTCTAAGGATGTCTATGGGCTTGTACTGTTCCATTTCCACACCCTCTCAAAGTTCCTCTAGTGAGCCTAGCAGTCACCATCGGGCATGATGAGGATGTAGGACAACTTCAAAGGGTGCAGCTGGCGATCAGCCCACAAGGAGCAACAGTAGACCTTCATTAGCAACATGTTCTGTCACCTGCACTGGCAACTTGACACAGAATTGAAATCTTAGCATCATTATATGGCGCCTTTCTCTAAAGCGCTTCCTTGAGGTTTCTACTACCCATACTCCAAAACTGGTCCACTTCCTGTATTGTCAATCTGCTTGAGTAGTGTCATCATTCACAAAGTCATGGAAAAAAGTCACTTTCTAGTTATTTTTTCACTGTTTTGCTACTGTCCACAGTCACCCAGTCAAGAAATCCTGATCATTCTGCCTCTTAAATAATGTGTCTTCTCTCCTTCATGGTATCTAGTCAGGGCTCATCTGGATGACTACCAACCTCTGTCTTCTCTAGTTCCATCCTCAACACTGATTCTGGATCATCTAAAATTCACGTCTGATCATGTAGTTTCCCTGCTCAAAAGCCATCGTCAGTTCCCCAGTGCCTGCAGAGCATAAGGCTACGTTGCGTTCAGGAATGGCATAGGGTACAAATAAATAAATGAGTGAATAAATAAAATGAGTGAATTAACACAAACATACAGACAGAGAAGAGGAATTGAGAATGAGAGTTGTTTTTTTTTTTTTAATTCCAGTCATTTGGGAGATCACCATTGTGATCCTGTAAGCCTTACCATGCCCTCGAGTTGAATTCCAATCAACACAAGGGAATAAAAATTGTATTCATACATTTTGTTCCACTATTTACTTAGAAAACTTCATGCCACCCCAGCCAGTTATCCGTCTCATTTCCCTTATAGGTTCAAAAGCACTTTGTACTGCTTCCCTAAGATTTGCACTAATGAGAAATGAGGTGCCACATGGTCAGCCTCATGTGGCATACCAGACTGTCCCCAGAGGTTCTTTCTGTAGTTAGCTGAGTGAACACGTTTAACACATTTTCTTTTAGCCAGAAGTGGGGAAATGTTTCCTCTCCGTCTACATGACCTTGCCATGTACTCACCTTAAAAAAATATCTTTTTCTGAATGCACAAACTGGCTTCTTATAAAACCACAGGTCCTGCAATTTCATCCTTAATATCTGCAGCTTGAAGGTGGTAGGTCCTTGCCGTTGCACTTGACAGGAGCTGACAAGTAGACACTTGTGGAGTCCCTGATGCTGTGACTGGCCTGTTTCGGGGATGAGGCGAGGAGGAGATCGTTTTGTATTTATGCACCCAGGCAACCTTTGTTTACTGTCTCTTTGGTCAGCTTCCAAACCAGCAGCACCGCACCCGTTAACACAGGCTCCACGGCCAGTTGCAGATGGGCTGGCCTGCCAGCTGTGAGAAATTGTTACTTTTAGCTTGAGCAATTGGTGGTTTCATGTGAGGAGCAGCTTTACAATCACACATCAGAGTTTCGCCTGACAAAAATCCTTAATGCTCACTGAGGTGGTGAAACCAAAAGGTGTGGCACATACTACTGATCACACTGTCTGCTTTGTTCTTGAGAGACAGCTGAATATTATTTACTCAACCATTTAAATTTGTTGAGATCCTGTGTGTTTGTCATTGACCAACGCTTCGGGAACCCAAAGATAAGGTACGGTAAGCCACACAGGTGATAGATTTGTGAGCAGGTGAATGAAATACAGAGCTAGAAATCCTGATTATTCTACCTCTTAAATAATGTGTGCAGAAAGAAAGCTAGCAGGCAGGAGCAAAGTGCTTGGGGGAGACAGAGGAGGTGGAGTACAATTGGGGAAGTTAGTGGATATCTGATATTTGAGCTGTGTGTAAAAGGCAAGGAGGAACATTTTAGGAACAGCCCGTGCCAGATACTGTTCTTGATGCTTTACCTGCATTGACTCATTCAATCCTCACAACATCCCTGTGAGAAGTAAACTATTATTACACCCATTTTACAGATGAGGAAGCAGAGGCTTGTGGCAGTTAAGTCACTTCCCTAAGGTTACACAGCTAGTAAGTGAAGAGGCTGGGTCTTGAGATAGTTCCAGGTATGTCATAAACGCTCAGTAAATGCTATGATGAAAATGATAATCATTGAATCCAGGGGCAGCAGCCTCTAAAGCCCATGCCCTCAACTACTGTGTCGTCATGGCTCCAACAGCATGTCAGAGAAACCTATGTGTGGGCCTTAACTGGGATCACTAGAGTCATGAGTCCTTTTTGCAGGGTACTCTTAGAGTTCTGACTTAAAATCAGGAGCCTTATCTAAATCATGCAGCAGGCAGAGTTGGTCTTTGGCTCTCACTGGTCCCAGGAGTGACCCTGTCTCCCTCTTCTGCATTCCTTTTCTTTCAGGCTGCTTCTCCTGCTCTTTCTTCACTTTTGAAAAAATCTATTTCTTAGTAAAAAATCAGACATTTTAAGTCAGAATCTTAGAACTTGAAATATGAAAAAAACATGGAAATCATTTAGTTCAGCTCCTTGATTTTGTAGATGCAAAAACTGTAGCTAAATTGATCAAGATGCTTTTTCTTGCAAGTGACAGAACCCAATTTAAATTATCTCAAGTGAAAAAGGGAGATACATCAGCTTTGGGGGGTGAAAGCAGCATCCAGGATTCAGGAAAATGTCACTAGTTTATTTGCACTTTCTCTTTAATCTCAAATCTTTTATCTCTGCTTCAGAATATGATGGCCTCAATTGTTCCTGGTGTACTTGAAATTTCTTTCTTTCTTTCTTTTTCTCTCTTTTTTTTTGTTTACGACACAGGGTCTTTCGCTGTCACCCAGGCTGGAGTGCAGTGGTGTGATCTCGGCTCACTGCAACCTCTGCCTCGCGGATTCCAGTGATTCTCCCACCTCAGCCTCCTGAGTAGCTGGAACTGCTGGTCTGCACCACTACCCCTGGCTGATTTTTGTATTTTTAGTAGAGATGAGGTTTCACCATGTTGGCCAGGCTGTTCTTGAACTCCTAATCTCAAGTGACCCACTTGCTCCAGCCTCCCAAAGTGCTGGGATTACAGGTGTGAGCCACCTCGCCCGGCCCAGTTTCTTTATATGGTTCCTGAAAGATAGGGCCATGGGAAACCCCAAGCTTACGTCTGATGTTAGTTATTTCAGATGAAAGAGAAAACGTCTTGCTCCCTGTTGCTGTATATATCCCAGGGAAAGGCTCTGATTGGCCAAGCTTCAGTCACATGGCTCCATCTTGGACCAATCACTGTGGCTACAAGATGTGCTATGATAATCTATCAGACCTGGGTCTCAGGCCATTCCAGTGTGGGAATGGGGTGGGAGTGGCAGGTGTTACAGACAGCAGCCCCACAAGAATCATATGTGGTTTTACAGAAGAAGGAGGGTTGCTCTTATCAGAAAGGCAATGAGATAGCCTTCTAAGGTGGTCTCCAGTGATCACCACCTTCTGTTATCAAGCCTTCATGTAATCTCCCTGTGAGTGTGGAATGGTCCTAGTAAGTCACTTTTAATGAGTAGAATATGAGGAAAGTGGGGGGATATCACTTCTGAGATTATTTTACAAAAGTTTGTGATCTCTCTCTCTCTCTCCCTCCCCTTTGCTCACTCTGATGAAGCCAGCTCCCATATTGTGAGCTGCCTTATGGAAAGGCCCATATGGCAAGGAACTGAGGGTTGCCTCTGGCCAAAGCCAGCAAGAAACTGAGACCCTCAATCCAATAGTCCACAAGGAACTGAGTCTTGCCAATACCCACTGAGCGAGCTCGGAAATGGATCTTTCCCTATCCGAACCTGGAGATGAAGGCAGCTCTGGCAAACACTCTGATTGCAGTCCTGGGAGAGACCCTGAGCTGGGTGACTCCTTACCCATAGAAACTGGGGAAAAAAATAAATCTCTGTTGCTTTAAGTTGCTAAACTTTAGGGTAATTTGCTATACAGCAGCAGAAAACGAATACAGGGAGAAAGGACATTGGATAAACAGAAAAAGTGAGCAGACATCCACCACAGAAGTTACTAGCACACAAAAATACCATCATTGTTTTGGCTGCCTGAATGTCCTCAGACTTTTCCTTCCAGCTTTGTTTTCCTCTCTGCCTGGATTATCCTTTTTTTCCTTCACACTTTTAATGTGTTCCCATTCACCATGCTTTCCTGGGAGCCAACAGGAGAGGGAAAAGTGCAGGGAGGGGAAACATGGGAAGAAACTGGCAATAATGAGGGCCTACTATGTGTCAAGCACATTGCAGGCCACTTTCCAGTGCTGATCCCATGTAATCATTCCTCCCAATCCTACAAGGCTGGTTTTGTTAGTTCTATTCTACAAATAAGAAAATAGAAGCTTGGAAAGCTGACATCACTTGCTCAGGACTACTCATCCAGGAAGTGGCAGCGCTGGGACACAAGCGAAGGACATTCATTCTACAGCAGCGTGCTGCCTCCTGGCAGGCAGGTAATTGTTTTTATCCGATAATAGGCCCGCTTGTTCCTGCTGGTGGGGTGTGATGACTCCAACATCAGGCCTTCACTCAGAGAGGGCTGACCTGTTGATTGTAATGCTTTCACCGAATTACTCTGTTCTTTTATTTCTGTGCCAACAGGTAAGTTTCTAACCAGACCTGCTGCCAGATGAACAAGTCCCCTGGGAAGGAATCCCTTCTTCAGTCTCCAACTCAAACTGCTTCTGTGCTAACCAAAGGCTGAGCATGGCAGGGAGGGGGCAGTGCCACCGGCTTCCAAAGGCACTGTGACAGCTCTTGTTTATTGAAAAGGGCTGCCCAACCCAGTGAAGGAAGATAACCAGAAATTTTATTTCTCAGAGAGAGTATCCTGGGCCTCCACATCAAGAGGCAGGAAAGCTCAGCCTTGGCTTCTTGAGCTATACCCCAGGGAGCTATATCAGCAAGTGGACAGATGGAACTCTGATGCCTTCACCAAGGTGGTTGAACAAGAGAACAAGATAGAGTTCTCATCAGCTGAACAAAAGAAATCATGACAGAGACTAGAAGATGTAAAGGCTTAGTCTCAGAGATAGAGACAAGTAATTTCCCTGAAATGTTATTTGTGCCATGTAGGTCACAGCTGAACTGCTGAGGGAGCATTTTCAGAACATCACAGAGGGAAGAGTCATGGGTCTAAACCTTTTAAAGACTACATTTTTTAAAGGTCAACTGCTTTTTCCCTGGAGGGGATCCTTCTAATAGGTACTATAGAGAAGGATAATTAATAATCATGATGTTGAGAAAGTGGCCTGAAAAAGGAAAAAAAAAAAAACTTGGAACCAACTTCTCATCAAAGATGTGCCTCTCTCCCTCCCTGCATTGCTCTGATCTAGGGCTGCAGTGATGCCCAGTTTTCCAGACCCCAGCTCTCACAGTCCTGACCAACTTGCAGTTGCATTTCAGTATCAATCCAATTTATAGAGCTGGAATTACATTGTAGCGGGGCCCACTAACATGAACATACATTGTAAATTCTTTTTCCTGTTTGTATTTTCAATATTCTTTGTTAATTGTGATAATCTCTTATGACAAATGTGTGATATATTTGTGTACCTCAGATTGAGCATATATCTGGTATGCAACAAGTTGCCCAACAAAAAATTGGGGAGAGGCCGGACACATGGTGGCTCACGCTTGTAATCCCAGCACTTTGGGAGGCTGAGGCAGGTGGATCACTGAGTCCAGGAGACCAGCCTGGGCAACATGGCAAGACCCCATCTCTACAAAAAAATGCAATACTTAGCTGGGCATCGTTAGGCACACCTGTGATCCCAGATACTCAGGAGGCTGAGGTAGGAGGATCATTTGAGCCCAGGAGGTCAAGGTTGCAGTGAGCTGTGATTGTGCCACTGCACTCCAGCCTGGCAACAGAATGAAACCCTGTCTCAAAACAAAACAACACAACCACACACACACACACACAAAATTGGGGTAAAAACAAAAAATTGGGGGAAGAAATAGGACATACCAGTTTTGAAGGCAGAACATCTGCCTTCTCATTGCTGAGACAAGTCATCTATTTTTAACTTCCATTTTCACGTTAAGGATTTCTCCCAGGCTATCCTTGAATCTCCACCATCTCTGAATTCCAAAGTTTTCTGTCCTTGCTCCTTGGGATGTTCTGCAGCCTCTTGTCAGACTCTCCAAGGCTCCCTGTCTGCTGGGACTGTGCATGCCCCACCGAAGCCGCATCTTACCAATATTGCAGCTTGGCTCCAGAATGGATTAGATAATTTTTGCTAAGCTCCTGCAGCTGAGTGTGTTTTTGTAAGGCTCACCCTACTCTCAGAGTTGTGAATCATGACAGCTGACCCTCACTGAGCACGCATATATGCTAGGCACGTGCTATACTTTTTATGTGCATCATCTTGGTTAATTCTAATAAGAAGCTCATCCTTCTCATCAGCTCTGCTTTACAGATGGGGACACTGAGGAACAGAGAGGTTAAATGACATGCACAGAGTTACAAATCTAGTGGTAGTGCTGGAATTTCAACCCAGTCAACCTGACTCCAGAATCTGTGTTCTTGATCATGATGCTATTGATGGGTTCCAGATTTTAGCCCATTTCCTGCAGGGTCCTTTGAGTTGCAGTTAATTGGGTCAGGTGCAACTTTACCATGAGATAAGATAGGTGTTAATAAATTCTACCCAAGAATCATTTGTTGAACATTTACTGGGTATAAGACTCTGTGCTCACTTGTAAACTTTTGGTGTGGAGATGAAGCATGCTATTTATTCACTGAAATGATCAGGAAGGAAATCCTTTTGTTTGTAAGAATAGTAGATCTGACCTGAGACAAAATTGTGATCTCTCTGTGTCTCATTGTCTGGCCTTTCTCAAACCCTGACCCTGTCCTTTCTTTAACTTAGGAAGCCTCTCCTGCTCCTCCACCCAGGATCTTCTCTCCCTGTTTCTGAACCCAGCACTGCACTCAGAAACAGGGCAGGTGCCTCTCCATGCATCTGAAGGCTTTACCTTCAGACCATCCAGGTGTGCATACTTCAACGTTTATTTAGTTGCCTGCCTCTGGGGAGCACCCCAGCCTCACTGAGCTTATACCTTGGGACACTTTGGAAGGTGAAGGCAGCCATGAGTCCTTATCATAGAGTAAAATAAGACGAGAACTCTAAAGTGAGCAAAGGCCCCAAACTAAGTAACAAAAGCCATTGTTTTCTTGGAAATGATGATGGAAATATTACAAATATTGATCAGTTGCAGAGGTAATACATTTGTCAAAGCTCATCAAATTGTGCTAAGGAATACCTGTGCATTTCTCTGTGTATAAATTTTACCTAAATAAAAGCTTTTTTTTCTAAGAAATAAAAATGCCATAGTGCTAAAAGGACACTAGTAAGCAGACAGGCATTTCCAAGTGCATACAAGTGCATCATCTAAGAGCCATTTGTTCAACAAATATTTATTGAGCACCTGATAAGTACCAGGGACTGTCCTAGAATCCATCAGCGAAGAGACAAAGGTCCCTGTCTCCACGGAGCTTACATGCTAGCAGGGCCCTTGAAAGTGGCAGGCAGAGGCGGGTGCTTTGGCTGATTGCTTTCCCTGATTGCTGATCTCAAGAGAAGCAACTGGAAGCTCTAGTCTCACAGGGGCTCAGTGATCCATGGAAAAGGGAGATTCCTGAATGTTAGGTCTAGGGTTAGGCTCCAGCCCATGCTGAGGTCTGAAGGGAGTGGGTGGATGAATGGCAGATAGCTGAAAGAACACTTAAGGGGCCGTAGGTAGGTGAAATATAGCTTTTTTTTTTTTTTTTTTTTGAGACGGAGTCTCGCTCTGTCACCCAGGCTGGAGTGCAGTGGCGCAATCTCGGCTCACTGTAAGCTCCGCCTCCCGGGTTCACGCCATTCTCCTGCCTCAGCCTCTCTGAGTAGCTGGGACTACAGGCGCCCGCCACGACGCCCGGCTAATTTTTTGTATTTTTAGTAGAGACGGGGTTTCACCGTGGTCTCGATCTCCTGACCTCGTGATCCGCCCGCCTCGGCCTCCCAAAGTGCTGGGATTACAAGCGTGAGCCACCGCGCCCGGCCTGAAATATAGCTTTATTCAGCAGCTCTCTTACACTGTCTGCTCTGTCTCAGCTGCTTGATCTGGCTGCTCCCATGCACAGCTGCGCTGCTGGCTTTCCCTTCAGGGTCAGCAGCTTAACTCTTTCTCTGGGCATGAGCGGGCCTATACAGTGTCAGCAGGGCAATTATACCTTTTACAGACGACAGTGGCTTGCAGCCAAATGATGAGCCTTCCCATGCTATGGCTACATGGATGTGATGACAAGTGGAGTAATACACCTATGCTCTAAACTTGCTGAGTCACTCTGGATGTTTACCTGGGACTATCGTTGACCAAAGCATAGCCATGTTCCTTACATTGAAAAAACCTCTGAATGCCTAGGGGAAAAAAGTCCTTACATGCTTGGGGGCCAGAGCCGCATTTCCCGGTGAGGCCCAGAAGAGTCTGCAAATCTTCCAGCCCCATCCTCAGTGTCTCCTTGTGGCTTGAGAGGGTGACTCACCACCGCCTTACCATATGATCCATGCCATCTCCCCCTAGCAAGGCACCTCCACCAGGGGCCCGGCTTCCTTCAGGCACATCTGCCCACAGGGCATGGGCTCTGGCAGAGACCAGCAAACCTGGAGGCTGGAAGCTCATTTTCTGAGCTCCAGGAAGGGCGGGGAGGTGTGGGTTCTTTTTGAAACCAGACCTCTGTGCTTAGAAACACCACAGAAGGGCTGGGCAGAGCCACTGGGGGTTGGATGGGGTTGCTGTGAATCATAGGAACCCTAGGCTAGAAGAAGCCATCTGAGAGGGGATGTAAGTTCTTTTGAAGTATCAAAATCTTTATTTAAAACAGAATCCAAGAAGCTTTGATCATGCAGCAAAGTTTATGACATTATATACATAATAAAGGACAATGAAGCAACATATAATCCTTGTTAATTAAAAATGATCTAAATTACATATAATCTCTGAATTTACAAAGATAGCACAATGTATGCAATAAATCCTATTTCACAGTCTTTTTTCAGTAACAACAAGGTATTAAAGGGGGTAGGGTTGGTGTTGTAGGTTGTGAGACTTGTGGTAACATTGCTCATCTCTTTCCAATTTTTGCTCTTTCTCTAACCCATTTTTTGTTCTTTAACTGACCACACTCATCTTGTTTGCTTTCTGTTCCGTTAGTTGAAAACTTATGTGGCACTTCCAGGTGAATATGAGAACATCATTTGGAAGTTGAATAAGAAAAAAATAATTAAATTCAGAAAGAGTATCCTTAGACTTTAGAACATAAAAAATTTCAGCAATTTTACAAAAATGACCAAACACTCCAGTGAACCTCAGGAATAAATGAGCAGCCAAGTTGTTCCTTAGCACATTGGAGCCATTCTCCAGAGGCTGTCTCACCTGATGGTTTATCCGGGGCAGCAGGTGGCCCGCAAGGGGCAAAAACAGAAGAGGAAAAGACACAATCAGGAGAGATTGTGCACTCTTATTTGGAAAGCTGGTGTATTTTTGTAGGAATTGGCAAATTTTTTTCTGTAAAGATCCAGACAGTAAATAGTTTAGGCTTTGCAGGCCACATGGGCTCTGTCAAAACAATTCAGCTGCTCCATTAAAGTATGAAAGCAACATAGACAGTAAGTAAACAAATGGGCATGGCTGAGTCTCAATGAAAACTTTATGTATGAAAACAGGCCATGGGCTGGATTTGGCCCTTAGGCCATTGTTTGTCAACCCCTGTATTGTTGGCTAAATGACAGTAGGCTAGAGAAAACTAAAAACAGGAGTAGGGGATACGGGGCTGGAAAATGGAGGTAAAGACTGTTCTGTGTTCACTAAACCTCCTTCCCTTTTCCTTTTCCTTCTGGACATGTGGGTAGACTGTATGTTTCCAGCCTCTCTCATAGGTAGGTGGGGCCATGTGGCTAAGCTCTGAATAGTGGAATATGGGGAGAAATGATGTATACCGCTTTCAGGCCCGGCCCCACAGAAACCGCCCAGGAGACCTCTGAGTTCTCACTCGCTCTTCCTTTATCTGCAGGCTGGATGCAGAGGATCCAGAGTCCTCTGGTATTAGTCCTAGTCCGCAAACCACCTTAGTGGTGCTAAAAACCCATGCGTCTCCTGGTTCTTTCTCCCACACCCCACTACTGCTTGCCATGGAAAATCAGGCGAAATCTTTGCCAAGGCAGTAGGGAAAGTCTGACCTGCTTTTAGAGAAGGCTGTACTCTTGTTAAACATCAAAAGGCAAGTTACTAATTTATGCTAGAAGCAGAAGGATACCTGTTGTGAGTGGCTGGAGCAAGTGGATGAAGAGTCGAGTGGCTGTTGGACAAGTCCTGCTGACTTGTGCAGAGGACTTCCAGGCCCTGGAAATGACAAAGCCAGTTTGTGGAAGAAACCTGGGTGCCCACATAATAGGACGGAGCTGAACTTTCCTTCCAGCACTACTGGACTTTGACATGAGCTAGACATTAACTTTTTATTTTGTCAAGTCACTGAGAACTGGGAGTTTGTTACAGCAGCCAGCACTACTTATTGTAACCCACATACAATCCAAGTATCTGGTTACTTTGTGCCACAGATCACCCAGAAAGCCCAGGAATTGGATGTGACATGTACTTTTGAATGTGGGATGAGGGTGGAGTAGAAATTAGCAGAATTGTTTGAATTTTGAGAAAGAAAACCAGTCAGACCCCGAGCTCCTACCCTAAATGCAAAGTCAGGGGACTTTCTTTTTAAAGGAGTTTTCAAATGTCTCATATAAAATTAGCCTATTTGACTGGGTGCAGTGGCTCATGCCTATAATCCCGGAACTTTGGGAGGCTGAGGCGGGCGGATCATCTGAGGTCAGGAGCTGGAGACCAGCCTGGCCAACATGGTGAAACCCCATCTCTACTCAAAATACCAAAATTAGCTGGGTGTAGTGGCGGGCACCTGTAGTCCCAGTTACTTGGGAGGCTGAGGCAGGAGAATTGCTTGAACCCGGGAGGCAGAGGTTGCAGTGAGTGAAGATCGTACCACTGTACTCCAGCCTGGGTGACAGAGGGAGACTCCGTCTAAAAATAAAATAAGTCTATTTGATTCTCACAGAATTTTTGAGGAAGAGCGTAAGTTGGAATTGTTTAGTTATGAAAACAGAGACGATTTAAACTAGCTTGAGCAAAACTGGAGGATTTTTGATAACAATGCAGGGCATTCTCCTGAACTTGAAGATAAGAATGTAGCCCAGTCCTAGGTCAGGCCAGGGTCCTGGAAGTGGAAAACCACCAGGCCTATTTGTCTCTCGGCTCTGCCTCTCTCAGCAAACTGCTTTGTTCTTCTGTAATCCAGATTCCTCAACCAAAGACGGCCAAGGCCCGCAACCAAGGTGTTTTACTTCTTCCTTTTGAAAAACCAGTCCAGAATGAACCTAAGTCTCCTGGTGCCCATTCTAAAATCCCAGGAGAGAAAGTCTAGTACAAACACAGCTGTGGAGACCCAACTTAGAGTAAGGTTAGCTCTTAAGAGGGTCAATGTGAACTGTGCAGACTCCTCATGTAGGCAGGCAAGACAGATAATGTTTTCCTTATTTTACACAAGGAGTGACATAGGAAGAGCAGACACTATTGTTCTCATTTTTTTTTTTTTTTTTTTTTTTTTTTGTAGAAAGAAAGTGTGGAGTGGAAAGCTTAGTGGATTTTTGAAAGCCACCCAAACTCATCAGCAGGACTTGTCCAAGAGTCACCCTTGACGCTTCATCCACTCAAGGATACACAACAGGTATCCTTCTGTTTCTAGCATAAATCAGTAACTTGCCTTTTGATATTTAACAGAGTATAGCCTTTTCTAAAAGCAGGTCAGGCTTTCCTTACTGTCTTGCCCAAGATTTTGCCTGATTTGCCATAGCAAGCAGCAGTGGGGTGTGGGAGAAAGAACCAGGAGATCAGTGGGTTTTTAGCACCACTAAGATGATTTGTGGACTAGAACTATTTGAAAGCCTCTGATATAACTCACTCTCTGGATTCTAGACTGAAAAAATACCTAACTGGTACAACTGAAGAAATAATTTTAAAAAATCACACAAGTAGTAATAAACAGAAAAGTTCTGGTGAACAGGAATCTCATCTCTCAGTAGTGACCCAGCAGAGTGCTTGATACTTAGTAGTTTCTCAATAAACTACCTAGTAGTTACTCAATAAAACTACTACTTGTAGTAGATTGGTCAATCTACTTGTTGGAAGATTGGATGGATTTACATTTTCTACAGAAAAATTAGGAAGTGCTGAGAAACAAAAGGAAGACAATACAATTCCCATCACCTCTTGAAATATGTCCTTCATACTGTTTTATAAAAATGGGATTTTAGGCTGGACACAGTGGCTCACATGTGCAATCTCAGCATTTTGGGAGGCCGAGTTGGGAGGATCTCTTGAGCCCAGGAGTTTAACACCAGCCTGGGCAACACAGTGGAACTCCATCTCTACAAAAAATTTAAAAATTAGCTGCATGTGGTTGTAGTCCCAGCTACTTGGGAGGCTGAGGAGGGAGGATCTTTTGAGCCTGGGAGGTCAAGGCTGCAGTAAGTCGTGGTCGTGCCACTGCACTCCAGCCTGTGCAACAGAGTGAGACTCTAAGTTTAAACAACCAAACCAATAAATAAAAATAACATAAAATAAATTTAAAAAATAGGATCCTATTGTATCATACTGCTTTTTTCTTCTCTCTTTCTCTTTAGTGTTTTGGGAATGTCATTTGTTGTGGCAGCCCAGAATTCCATCTTATGATCACATTTATTTATTAACATTGCTCTTCTCATTGAGGTTGTTTCTAATTTTTTTCCTCCATTCTAAATAAGGATATAATGAATTCCCTGGACCTCAATCTTAGACTGTTTCCTTAGGGTAAGTTCCTAGAAATGGAATTCCTGGCTCAAATGGCATATGCATTTTTAATGCTTTTGATATATTTTGCCAAATGGCCTGCCAGCAAGCCTGAATCAATGCATGCTTCTACCAGCAATGTTTGAGACTATTTTCAAAGGTGTGATTAAAAAACAATCTTCTGCTTTATCAAATGCTTATAGGAAGCTTGTCAGTCCTTCTTGTCCAGGCAAGAGTCTGTCAGAAAAGACTGGACTGGGTATCTTAGTGCTTCAGAAGGTGGCCTGCTGGCAGGTACAGGGGGAGCCTGTCAGGCTGGCACAGGCTGTGTGATCTGGATCAAACCATGAGCTCTTGGAAACACGAGCTGTCCTTTGCAATTCAGATAAAGAGCAGAGAAGAAGAAGTCTTGCATTCACGCTCTCTGAAAGTCTCAAAGTGGTGTTTGACAAGCAGAGGCACTTTTTAAATGTTTCCTCCAGAAACCGAGCCCTTCTGAGACCCGAGGCCATAGGATACAATGACTACAGGAAAGCACATTGACCACCTGAAGTGTAGTGTGAGTCTGAGGACATCCACAAAACTACCACCTGGCTCCTCTTACCAGGGAATGGACAGGGGCCTGAGTCCTGCTTAGGCCAGAGCCCTGGATGACTGGGCTCACTGTCAATGACCTGAAAACCATCAACAAATTGAGGACCAAAATTTATTATGCCAGATGACAAAGCCTACATCTTAAAGCACATTCACAATGACCCAAATCAAGGTTGCTGATTTTACACGTAAGGCCACAGAAACTGTTCACAGTGTGTATGAATTGCCCTGGGTCACATAGCCAGTAACTGGCAGTTTTAAAATTGGGAATCAGTTTCCCAAATCTTTATTATTTGGCATTTTTACTGCCCTGTAATGAGAATTCTCATTCTTTCCGTCCCTGATTATGCCATCTTCAAAAGAACTACATCATGGGAGAAAACAGATTTCATCATAAGAAACACTAGGCCCATGTGTTAAGCGCTTACTGCCAGGGTGACTGGTGCCCATGATGGAGTCTCCATCAGCTTGGATCAGAGTGAGGATGATGAGGAGCTCAACACCCTCTACCCACCTGAGAGGGACATGAAGCGACAAGCAAGAAATAAACTTTGTTGTTTTAAGTCCCTGAGATTCAAGAAAAGCTGTTTGTGACTGCAGCATATATCTAGAATGCAGGGGGATGAGGAGGTTGGTGGAGTGAGATGGAGAGAAAGTTACCTGCAGCAGAGCCGGGCCATTCTTAGCACCTTTCCTCCCTTGAGACCCAGGTGACACTTGACCTTGGTGTCCTCTACTACCTGGACCTCCCATATTAACTTATCTGTCATTTAGTAGATGAAGTGAAACGTTCATCTTCTTGGGAGTGTAGGTGGGAAGGAGAAGACCAGAAACTGGAGGATATGGCTGTGAAGACAATGTCATGTAGTTCACAGAACCACAGACGCCCCAGTAGAACATCTGCAGAACTGCAGAATCGAGTGCCCTTTCCCTCAGCTTCAGTGACACAGGCAGATGCAGCAAGCCCCAGCTCTGCAGCAGTTTCTGCTATTCAGCCCATTGGACCTGACCTCCTGTCCAGCAGGGAGCCAAATACATGCACTGTCCCTCCCCCATGTGGACTGCTCAGGGCCCTGGATCAGGGTATGGAGGTCCAATAGACTTAGGAAACTTGGGGTCCTGCATCCCCATCCTCCTCATTATCCCCACCCCATGTCTTCTCAGTGTCCACAGTCTCATCACTGGACCGATCTTGGAAGGCCCCTTAGAACCTTGTCCTTCCCCATTTCATGGAAGTGAACAGTCCTCCACAAGATGGAGAATCCCAGGACCCGTGGGTGAGCCATCCCTTCAAAGCAGTGCCTGTTTGCAGGGTAGCCAGTGGGCATACCGGGTAACGTTGGTTCTTGGCCCCTGTCTTAGCATAATTATGTCATTTTTAGGTGCCACAGATGATAAATTTGTCTCTGCTCCCTTTCAACAGACTTTCCGTTGGAAGCATTTCTATAGATCTCTACTGTCTGTAATGATTCCAGAAGACTACTGTGTCTGTAGACAGCCTCCATGTTCACCTGAGAGTGCTTCATTTCAGCCCTTCTCTTTTGCCAGGCATCTAACTAAATTGAGTCCAGGTGTAGTGGTTCATGCCTGTAATCCCAGCACTTTGGGAGACCGAGGCAGGAGGATTGCTTGAGCCCAGGAGTTCAAGACCAGCCTGGGTAACAGGGAGACCTCATCTCTATATACACACATACATACATACATAGAATATGACCCTTCTCTCTTTCTGATGTTTTCCTTACCCTTGAAGCAAAATTCAATTTCTTGGGGGTAGGGGTCACTTTTCACTACTCTCTAAGCTGTGATAATCCTTGGGAAACATAGGACAGATTTGAGTATCTGACTACTTTCCTTTCAGAGCCTCTTTAGCAGACTTGGTAACTCCCATCTCACCTCAGCTTCTCACACCACCTCCTGCTACTGGCTTTTTTCCTGCAAAGAGTCCTGGCTTAGGAAGCAGGAGATCTGGATTTTGTTTCTGCATCTATTCTAAACTGTGTGACTTTAAGCAATTGGCTTCATCTCCCTGGGCCTCAGCTTCCTTACCTGTAAAATGGCAATATTAGATCAATTCACGGATGAGCTCCATGCCTTCTGTCAGTCCCCTCTCACCCTAGACCTGGCTTCACGTCTCAGATCTCTAAGGCCAATATACTGTCCTTCCAGAGAGCTTCTCTGAATTCTTCACAGGCACCTTCTACAGGCAGGACCTCATCTCCAGAGTGCGACCCCAGGCCTTGCCCCAGGAGGGTGGGTGGTCTCTGGAGCATGATTCTGTGGTGTCTATCACCAACTGCAGACCATCAGCCACCCAGAACTTGCTCGTCTGTTTGGTACTCTGTTGCATTCATACATCCCACTTGTAGCAAATTTAGAGCACAGGAATTTCACCTCTTTTAGGCCTTGGAGTGGGTAGGGTGTACCTTGAACTTACTGTCGTGTGAACACAGTTCAACTTTTCATTTCACTTTTGTGTTAGGGGCAGCAGGTAGTGTTTCAGGTACTGTTTTTCAGAAAAGCCTGTGACAGGGCACTACACCTCATCCTCCTGACCTCAAAAGAGCCTGGTGCTTTTTTCATTGCCTAACCAGAGAGTTACGTTTTGTGGATAAAAGAAAATCTGTCTCCTCTCTCCTCCAGTGCCCTGGGTAGGTTGTAACAGGTGCTAGAATGGATTAGAAAGAGAAGTGTGCTCTCTGGGTTAAAAATGGAAGCCATTCAGGCAAATTGAGGAAGGCTTGAATCCAGACAACTACAAACACAGTCTCGTACTCCTGCATTTGCAAATGATTTGAAATCTGCCTAGAAAGTGGTATGTGATAGTATGGACAACTGAGACAAGCTAACCAAAGCAGGGGCCTGCTCAGTGAGGAAAACCTGAAACGAACAAAAAACAAAGCAAAACCCAACAACAACAATGACAACCAAATGGAGTAATTAGCAGGGCTCTCAGGACTCCCCAGAATTACAGCTGAACAAGCTCGTTAAGGCCTAAGCGGTTGTTTTCCATCTGGCTGTAGCTGCTGGGTGCACTCGGGTGGCTCACTGGAATAAGGATGGCTGTCACAGCTGCATTCCCAGCCCCTAATTAATCCCTTCCAACCATGGCTGGGAGGTGGGTCAGGCACATGAGCCTCTCCTGTAGGATCAACCAAGACAGTAGCCAGGGTCCCAGCTCACCGCTAAGTGGCCTCAGCAGCCCAGACAGAACATTGCTGTCTTGGGCCATTCATCATTCTTCCTGAGCTGGTTCCCACTTGTGTCATCTCAGGGAGACTTGCACAGGGTCCTGACAAGCAGTGAGGAGCAAAGTCCCACCATTGACAAAGTTACCTAAGCACTCTGGACTGGTTTTTCTCATCTGCAATGTGAGAAATTTGCAAGCTCTACTATTCAGGTAGACTATGAACTGCAAAGTTAAGGCCGAGAATATAAAATATCAGGGGAGAGAATTGTCACCCTGATGTAACCCTAATGGTTAGGAGTCTTCTCTTGTTTAATCCTTACAATGATCTTATAAGGATGATTTTTGCTATCCCATATTACAGATGAGAAAAATGAGTCTCAGACTTGTCAAAACTTATGCAAGGAGGCCATGTAGCTGGTAAGTGGCAAGATTTGAATCCTAACGTGTCTGTCTTTATGTTCTTTTCCTTTGCACAGCATCTCTGAGTGGAGAGGCACTGACTTCCCTCAAAACCACTGCCTGATATGAAGAAGGCACCCCGATTGCACAGCCAATGACATTTAGAGTCCCAGATGATTTTATTACCTAGTGGGGAGGAAAGCCAAAAGCTGGTTTTCTCATTGACTATGTAAGGAGCTGGTTGTCCTGCTAGAGTCTACAGAAGTGATTTCACTTTGGAAGGTCCTTTCAACTACGAGGAGCTCCAACGGTGGCATGAGAATGCTTTAGTGTGCTGTTCCTTTCAGCTTCTATGTCCATTGAGTTATGAGACTCTCTTACCCCTTTTTGGCATGTTTCCCCCTCTCTCCTACCCCCAACTCTCAGATATGCAGAGAATGTCTGTGAAAAGGAGAATGGAAAAATTCCTCAGTAAATTGGAAGAACTCAAAAGGCCAAGTAGCCTCTCAAGAGGGCCCCCCGCCACTCCACCCGCAAACAGTAGCCAGGACCCATTCAGGTGCTTGGTTATTATTCAGGTGCTTGGTTATTACTCCATCTGCTATTTAACTCATGGCAAAGATTGCAAATTGGCAGCTAGTATGCCAGATCAAGGGCCATATTAATCCACATAGTTAAAATTATTTTCACATGTAACATTTAATAGATATTGGCTTTTCTTTTAAAAGAAAATCCAGAAGCTTTGGCAATAAAGGGCTCACATTTATTTATGGCAACAATGGGTAGGTCTGGGTGGCAGCTGCCCATGTGGCCCATTTTACTTCTTTAATATCACATGCTTTCCCCTTGTAGGCATTTGAGTCTGTGCCCTTTGGTGCAGGCTAGTAATGGATTTTGCTACCTCAGTCTATCTTCCTATCCAATTCCATTAAAACCAAACATCAAACTTGAAGACAAGGAAAACTCACACATTTTCTGAGTAGTTATATTTCTCTTTGAACTGAAAAAAAAAGTGAATACTTTTCTCAAAAACAATTATGTTTATTTGAGGTTCCCAATAAGAACTGATTTTCTACCCTCTACCATAATTTTAGGAAGACTTCGTCATTGTATTTCATAAGTGGAATTTTGCTATTTTCAGTCCACTAGGAATTTCTGGGTTTTTCATGCTCTCTTTGTTATAATTTACTCTGAGGATCTGGATGTACAAGTGAAGACATTCTATAGGAAACACTAATCCCAGGCAACAGTAGTAAGGGGTGGGGGGTGTAATACTAGGGAAACGTAATAGCTATGAACAGCATTTCTCTGGCTCCATTGTCATTTACCTTCTAGGAATTCTACAACCACTCAAATAATTCTGAGAATTTGCAAGAATTAGCCATCTGTGTAGCTGGTCTCCAAGATGGCTCCCAACAGTTTCACTTCCTGGTATATTCATACCTTATGTAGTTCCTGCTCACATTGGATAGGGCTAACCTATGTAAGAAATGGGATATCGTGGAAGGGTGCCCTCTGAGGCTAGGCATCAAAGACATTGCAGCTTCCACCTTGTTCACTCTTGTATCAGTCCCTAAGGAGAACACAGCTGCCACGTTGTGACTACATTCAAGCAGTTCTGTGGAGAATTTCATGCGGCTAACAGCTATGTGAATGAGCCACGTCGAAAAGTGAATCTACTAGCCCCAATCAAGGCTTCAAGTGACTGCAGCTCTGGCTGATAGCTTAACTGTATGTAACCTGAGAGACCCTGAGTTACAACCACCTAGCTAAGCTCTTCCCAGTTTCCTGACAGAAACTGTGTGAGATCTTAACTGTTTGTTATCATTTTAAGCCTCTAAATTTTGGAATAATTTTTTGCACAGTGATATATAATGAATACCACATCTTGGCTACCATTCATTCATTCAACAAATGTGTATTTATTTACTTTTTTTTGTAGGTGGTGGAAGGGACTATGTTTTGCTATATTGCCCAGGCTGGTCTTGAACTCCTGGCCTCAATGGATCCTCCCATTTCCACCTCCCAAAGTGTTGGGATTACAGGCATGAGCCACCGTGTCTGGCTTATTTGTTATGTATTATGTGTTAAACATCATGCTAGGTGCTCAGGATGCAGTAGAATAAGACTAGTATGGTACCTGCCCTGGTGGAAATTATTATCTAGTGGGAGAGATGGATACTAAGCAAGCATACAGAGGAGACAACATTGAGAGGAAAGGGGAACACTTAGGATAAAGGTGGGGAAGTTGAAGAGGGGACATTAAACCTGAGTCCTGAGACTAGAAAGCACCAGGAGGTGCCTGGCCTTTTTCCTTCTCACCTGTCTTGGTGTTTTGACTTTTTGCTGCCTTGAGTTCCTCTGGACTTGAGGCTGGGTGTTAAAGAAACTAACAAATGAAATGATAGAGAAATCCTACTTTTCTTGGGGGCAAATCTCCTCTATGATGGAAAATGGCCCATGCAGGATGAATGCTTTAAAAAGCCCCCAGGAGAGCTTGTAGTGGCCAAATAGCTCTGCATAAGGAAGGGAGCCAGGGGATATTTAGAAGCTGCCTATAAGAGGGTCCTGAGAGGGAATAGAAGCTAAGAGAAACTTGGAAGAGGAAAAAAAAAGTCTAACAGGGATTTTTATGCCCTAGTTTTTGGGGTGGTATGTGATAAAATGTGCTTCTTCCCACAAAATAGTAAAATTCCTTGCTCCCTTACTCTTTCTGGAGTAGGTTTGCCTCTCGAGGATTCAGCAAAGCACCACATCCTTCTTCTGCGTTGGCTTCAGGTGAGCCCAAGGCTTGTTCATAGGAGACCAGCCACCTATGGTTTGGACATAAAAATGGAAATAAATGCTGTTGATCATCACTAGAATTCCAAAATAGACAGCTATACTCCTGATGCTCGATGATGGCATCGCTGTCACTGCTGACAGCTGTACAGACGTTGTTAAAAGCAGGCCTGAGTAGGTACTGCTGCAGCTGCCAACACCACTGCCCAGCACCATACCCAGCATTTACACACTGCTTGGGAAATGCAGGCTGGCTGCAAGACTGAATGAGGAAAGCCGCCCATCTGCCACTACCTTCCCCTTTCGTGCTCCAGGGAGTGGGGTTCATGAGGAAGCAGGGGGTTTACGGCCACGCCCTTGTTCTAGCACTCAAGTGTGGCTCCACTGAGCAGGGCCTGGGGCCACAGAGTTGCCACTTTCTTCTCAACTTGCCTGTCTTCCTGCATCGAACTGCCTGAGCCCTTCTTCCTTTAGGATGACTTCTTTACCAGGAGCACCTGCGTGTTGTATGTGACTAGGCCTCCACGAGCCTTTAGAAAGCACCTAGCGTTTCCTGATCTTGAGGGCAAACACAACTTGGGTTTAAATAAGGAACTTCTGCAGCCCCTGGTATTCTCTGAGTGTCCAGACCACACATAAGCCCAGCAGCTCCTGATGGTCCACACCCACACTTCCGGTATAGTAGACGCTAGCCCCATGTGGCCACTTATAGTTAAACTGATTAAAATGACATACAATGGAAAATTCAGTTCCTTAGTCACTCTAACGCTCAATTAAATATGGCTAGTAGCCATTGTACTGGACAGTGGAGATTATAGCACATTTCCAACACCACAGAAAGTTTTAGTGGATAATGCTGTGTCTAGAGCCAGAGCTCATAGAATGAATTCTGCTATCAAGGAGCTGGCTACCATGATTAAACAAGAAAACCGTCCACTCAGGATAAACAGTGGAAGCCCGTCTCACCCACGGGCTAGATACAAAAGTCAACAGATCTTTGTTTCTTTGGCTGAGGAAAGATTTGGCTTGTGGTTAGTGGCCATGCATAAGAAATACTGATGGTATCTTTATACACTGGCATAACACTGCAGGGAGCTAGAAGGCTTAACTATGAGAGACCCAGGAAGCAGAACCAACTGAAGGCACATTTGAATCACATCCCCATCCTTGGGCTTCTTTTTCTTTCAATGGGATGACAGGTGGAATTGTCCCTGTGGTATTTATTTATTTATTTATTTGAGACAGAGTCTTGGTCTGTCACCCAGGCTGGAGTACAGGAATGCTATCAGCTCACTGCAGCCTCAAACTCCTGGGCTCAATCAATTCTCCTGTCTCAGCTTCCCAAGTAGCTGGGATTACAGGCATGTGCCACCACATCTAGATAATTTAATTTTTTGTTTTTTGTTGTTTTTTTTTTTTAGAGCTAGGGTCCTGCTATGTTGCCCAGGCTGGTCCCCAATTCCTGGCCTCAAGTGATCCTCCTGCCTTGGCCTCCCAAAGCTCTGGGATTAAAGCGTGAGTCATGGCACCCATGTGTAGTATTTAAATAGTTTTTTGCTTTGTTCTATATTTTGGTGATAAATGCATGGAGCTGAAGTTTGAGTACATTCAATGCACGTATGATGTGATTCCTCGTAGATAGTCCACAAAGCAGGCCTTTCTTTGCTCCAGGCTTCATTCAAGGAAGGGTCTGCTCTCTACCAGAGACTCATGTGTTTTGTAATTAAAGAACATAAATTTCCTCCCTGAACTCTTTTCTTGGGAGGCTAGAATTTCAACGACATCACTGAGCATTAGGAAACACAACCCTGGCCCCATAGATCAAACCCGAAGTTAGTATATAGTTCTGTGCCTGTGAACATGCAAAGGGGATTGAGGTCCTTAGAAACATGGCTAAAGTCCTTTAGACCAGGGCTCCCCAACCCCCAGCCATGGACAGGTACTAGTTGGTGGCCTGACAGGAACCAGGCCACACAGTAGGAGGTGAATGGTGAACAAATGAGCGAAGCTTCATCTGTATTTACAGCTGCTCCCCATTGCCCGCATTATCACCTGAGATCCCTCCAATCAGATCCGCAGTGGCAACAGATTCTCATAGGAGCGTGAGCCCTATTGTGAACTGCTCATGTGAGGGATCTAGGTTGTATGCTCCATATGAGAATCTAATGCTGGTGATCTTTCACTGTCTCCCATCACCCCCAGATGGGACTGTCTGGTTGCAGGAAAACAAGTGCAGGGCTCCTACTGATTCTACATTATGTTGAGTTGTATAATTATTTCATAATATATTACAATGTAATAATAATAGAAACAAAGTGCACAATAAATGTGATGTGCTTGAATCATCCCAAAACAATCCCCCCTCCTCCCTGTCTGTGGAAAAATTGCCTTCCACAAAATCAGTCTCTGGTGCCAAAAAGGTTGGAGACCATTGCTTTAGACCCTCCCCACCTACCTCATCACCCAAGACATGGCAAGCTCTGTCCTCCTCAACCTTCTGTAGCTTGCTATGTTCTGCCTACTCAGGCTGACTCTAATTATCTATTGACATTCATGTTTGCATGTATTTTGTATGTACACATCTTGTCTTTCCAGCTAGATCATGATTTCTTTAAGAGTAAATGGTAGGTGTCTTTTCCCTGTTTGGTACCCCACAGTGTCTAATATGCCTTCAGATACAGTGCTTCTTTCACATCTAGCTGCATTGACACCAGTTATGAGTGATTCTCTCATAGGAGAGAGAAACGATGGCTATGAATTAACCAGACAGATATGTTTTTAAAGCACAACCTATATAAAAAGGCCAGTATTTGCCATTTCAAGTTAGGAGGTTGAATTTTCTTAAAATTATGTACTTAATTCTGAAGGATTGAAGGGGACTCTCAAGTCAAGGATTTACATCATTTACAAAACCAAAAAGAAAGTTAGTTGCCTTAAAACAAACCAACCTGTGAGGTGACCTCAGTGTCGACTTTAATCAGAGCCTTATGAGAGCAGATCTATTTCCAACTTCTTTTAATAAAAGACTGTGGTCTTGTGCTCCATAGTGTGTATGATTTTTTAAATCTGAGGATTTAAAAAATGTGTGATACATGGTTAATTAGAATCTTAGAGTAACAGACCACACTACTCCATGAAGATTCTCATTTAAATAAATGTTTTCAGCAGTTTCTCATTATTTGGGGCATCTCTTCCTTATTCACTTTTTATTATAACACTAAACATCATTTTATGCTGAGCTAAAGGTCGTTATTGCATTAGGAGAAATCTGTGCTCTCTAATATTGGAACAGCTGCAATAATTTAGAGTAAAAAAATCCCTAAGTATATTTTACAAATGCTATTCTAAATATTGCCTAATACACTGCTAATTTTGGCTAGATTTTAAATAAAATGAGAATTCAGTGAAATTATATATAAGGCACATTCTGGTGAATTAGAGCATAGTCTTAAGGATTAGCAGTTTTTACACTGTTTCTTTATAAAACTGTGGAGGATTATTATAGAAATTGGTGTCATGATTATTTTAAACTCTGGCTTTATTAGCTGTAAGAACTGCTTTACTCCTGCATGACCTGCTGTCACCTCTGGCTCTCCAAGCTCACCATAACAAGTGGCATTGCAGTCCTTATTTCCCACAGGAGGTCAGTTAAGGCTGGAGGTTTAAAGCACCAACCTGAGCACACATCACAAATCCAGGAGGCATGGGTGCCCCATTCTCAACTCCTCGTTGTCACCAGAGACTCACCACTTTGCTTCCTCCTGTTCCCATCCCAACTGTTTAGGTAAGCTTTGATAATTTGCATCTGTCTTTTTAGAATTAATAACAGAATACTGACAGAAAGGGATGTGTTGGGGTTATTAGCAAACATTTGTTATTGTTCTGACTCATGAAAGCTTGGAAGGCCCCCAAAACCCCACATCATCCCCAAGGCCTGTGGTTGGCTTGCAGCTTCCCAGGGCCTATTATTTAGGGACTGTCTGTGTTGTCCTATTCAACAATGATGCCTCCTTACCCTGTGTTTGCTCATCCAGTCACCATCTTTCCCTGGGAGATGGAAGGGCGTATCAAAGCAAGAGAGTCAGTGGCTATTTCTTCCTCTGCTCTCTAGGTTGGGTATTGTTTCTATACCTTAGATACACCCGTTTTAATTAATTATGAAGTCTATGTTTTGCAAGGCAGGTCTCTGCCTTATGCAGAAGTTTTTTTTTTTTTAGTGAAAAATCATTGTGAAATTAACCTGGTGATTTGGCAGCAAGCGGCTCGAGGCAACCATGCAGCATTATGTACACACGCAGTTGCATTTTCCTGTAAAAGGAAGCCTTTAAATTCATTTCTACAGTGCCACAAAAGCTTACTTGGGCCACTGCTACTTGCCCTTTGCCTCTTTACAAGCTGTAAGCCACCATGTGGATTTGCATCAGAGAAAACTGAGTTCCACCTTGACAATTCTTCAGTGAATAACTAATTGAAATGCTTACCAAGAAGGAAGACAGGCCTCCCCCAGAAATTTAATCTTTCTAGGAGCAATCGCTATTTAAAATAGGTGTCAGAGTGTCACCTAGGTCCCAAACCAGCCCAAAGAGGGAGCATTTTTATAAGACTCAGTTGAAAGGCAAACTTTCTTTTACTACAGTGTTTCATTTTTGAGGTAGAGGCAGAAGTGAGCAAATGAAATGATAGAGAAATCCTAGAGAAGAGAAAGTTAAGTCAGGGACAATGACACATAGTTGTAATGTTGTAATGATAGTTGCCGGATCTTGGCAGAGAAGGATGTGCCTGTGTTGAAATGTAGTTTTCACAGAATGATATTCATAGATTGGAATCTAGAGGCTTGTACAACCCAACAGTTAGGAGTTCCAAAAAGGCAGGTTACTTAATCTAAGATTCAAGAGACCCAGGACCACCTATACCATCCAGGGTGCTTCTTGGTTTTTTTTTTTTGAGACAGAGTCTTGCTCTGTCACTGCAGGCTGGAGTGCAGTGGCATGATCATGGCCCACTGCACCTCAACTTCCCTGGCTCCATCGATTTTCCCTGCTCAGTCTCTTGAGTAGCTGGGACTATAGGCATGTGTTGCCACATCTGGCTTTTTTATGTTTTTTAAATTGAGATGTGGTGCCCCTAAGTTGCTCAGGCTGGTCTCAAATTCCTGGTCTCACATAATCCTCTGGCTTTGGCCTCCCAAAGTACTGGGATTACAGGCATGAGCCACCACACCTGGCCCAGGGTGGTTTTGAAAATACAAACCTCTGGGCCCTACTCCAGACCTGGTGAGACAGAAATCTCCTGGGGGCTGGGGGAAGGGGAAAGCTATCTGCTTGTTAATCACACTGAAGTTTAAAACCACCAGAGAGCTTTGTCTTTTATACTCCAAGTGACACAGCTCAATAAATACCTGTTGAATGAATGAAGGCCTTAAGGGTTCGTGGCACTCAAAGCTCCAATTATGGATGTATTTTTCAGGCCATCTAATCCAAAATGCTGTCATAAGGTAAGTAAAATGTCACATCTCCTAAGGGGCATTCCTAGCCAGGCTAGGGAGCAAGGGAAGCTCTCCTATCTTTTGTCCAACAGCCTCAGGAAATTGTACCTACCTTAACAGGCCTCGTTTGCCAGTACTTAACTGCAAAAGCTGTGACAGAGGAAGCAGCAAACCAGCCTCATAATGCTGCACCCTAAAAAAAAGGGATCAATAAAATTAAGGTATAAATAGGGCCCTAGATCTAGCATATGAGTAAATCTGTCACCCAGCAATGACTGAAGTTGGGCAAGCTTCTATAAGCCATACAGTTTTATCTGTAGGCTGAATAGCCAAGAGATTAAATTTCTTCCCTAATCATTCAAACCACAAGAAAGAGAAGGCAAGAGAAATGCAATCTTGTTTTTGTATCTACATTGTGCTAAGATTATATTTGCTGATTAAAAACCCACTGCATCCTTCAACATCTGAATGGATTAACTGTAGTATATCTATACAATGGAATGCAATAAAAACTATTGATATACACATGAATGACTCTCAAATGCATTATGCAAATTGAGAAGCCAGCTCTAAAAGATTACACGTCATACGATTGTTTTTATGACATTCAGAAAAATGCAAAACTATAGGGAGGGAGAATGGATTTGTGGATGCCTAATTAGGGTTAGGAATGGGGGACAAATTTATCTGCAAAGGAGTAGCACAAAGGAATTTTTTGAAATGATGAAATGATCCCATATTCTGATTAAGATGGTAGTTACATGACTATATGCATTTTTTTTTTTTTTTTTTTTTTTCTTTTTTGAGACGGAGTCTCGCTCTGTCGCCCAGGCTGGAGTGCAGTGGCACAATCTCAGCTCACTGCAAGCTCCACCTCCCGGGTTGACGCCATTCTCCTGCCTCAGCCTCCTGAGTAGCTGGGACTACAGGCACCCGCTACTGTGCCCTGCTGATTTTTTTGTATTTTTAGTAGAGACAGGGTTTCACTGTGGTCTCGATCTCCTGACCTCATGATCCGCCCGCCTCGGCCTCCCAAAGTGCTGGGATTACAGGCTTGAGCCACTGCGCCCAGCGACTATATGTATATGTTAAAACTCAGAACTTTATACCAAAAAAGTGAATTTGCTGTATGCAAATTATATTTTAAAAGAACCCACTGCATTTACCATTCACAATGTAAGTTATTAGGTCTCTGAGGGCCCCGAGAGACTTTTCTTCTGTTTATCAGTGTGGGGAATGCAGGAAAAAGTTATCTTGAGGCACAAGTGTGAAAGTGAGGAATCACTGCTAGGCCGCATGGTCTATGCTAAGTACACTATACCTGGTGCCAAATGTAGCATGTTATAAACTGGAAACTGTTTTGTAGAAAATTCTTTTATTATAGTGCAAATAACTTTCAGCAGTGACATAATGTAACAACACATTTAGCAACATTTTACACCACGCAGTAAATAAGAAAGTGTTTCTTTGAAAATACGTCATCATAGGAACATTATTTCTACATTAATGCCAGAAAATGCCAAGGCTGTTTATCTCAAGGCAAACAGGGCTCCCTCCTTCCTTTTGGGTATTTTCTTTTTAACACAAATGAAATGACTTGCCATTTTAAAAAATCCTCAATTCTAAAAGTGATCTCTCAGGGGGCTTTGAACTAAGGTCGGCAAGATTTGAAATGGGGCTTCAAAATTTTAAATAATAATTTTAAAACACTTCTGGAATAGCCCAAAAAGTAGAAGTCACTTCTATTAAGTTTTAAGTAGATATACACACTCACTCCAATTTTACTGTAGAAATGGACAGATTGTCTGAAGCCTGCTTTCTATTCCCCCAGAGCCTGACTGTTATTTATACTCCTTGGTTTTGGTTATTGCAGAACTAGGGTTCTGGTCAGAAATAACACCTTACATACCCAAATACTTTCCTGTGGAAACTTTAAATTGCACTTTCCATCCTGAAATTCTCATCTTAGACCTCACAGGCCCAGGAGAGGGTGGGAATATTGTTTCCAGTTTACAGCTAAAGCCCCTTACTAATTTGGGCTATAACTGAATCAAATCATCACATCATTTAGATTAATCCCAATAGGCTTATCCAAGAGGTTCCCACTAACCTCACAGAGAAACAGTTAACATTGTATTTTCACACTAAGCTGCCTAAGGGCTTGGCTGCTAATGAGTTAGCTGATAGGTAGACAGAATAAGCGTGTCAATTCCAATCAGCTACACGCCCTGCTCCTCTGGTTTCTGCTGAATTATGCAGTGGGTGGGAATGGTTGGCCACTCAAGAGAGTCTTCCTATGGGGCTCTTCCACCATAAGTTGAATCAAAACTCCACAAATGTATTTTAAGGTGCCCTTTAAGTCTCTCTACAAACACTTCTCAAAATTAAGGGACTTTTAAGTGACAAGCCATGAGAAGTTAATCACAGGCTTGAAAATACCTGGAACCACAGAACAGCCCCCACGGAACAGGCTGAATATGGTTAAATAAGTTGGCTGGTACATAAAGCTTTTCAATGTACAGCCAGTCTTGTTGGATACAGTATCTTCTTATACAATACAATGGAACTGTGCTAAACAGTTTCAAAGTTGAGAAGAATCCAAATGTATCACCTATAAAAAATTCATAATTTTAGTTTATTTTAGACTTTGGTACTGAAACACTGTCTACATTCTCGACACTTGAAAATGACATGGTCACTTCAGTGCCTCTGCATGTTGTGTAAAAAAAAAAAAAAAAACTCAAAAAAGCAAAGCAGGACAAGGATGTGTCATTACAAGACACAATATGCTGTACAAACAAAACCTAAATTATATATAAATACACCCCCACCCCAGAACCCTGTCTTCCCTCACTACCTGATCAAAGCAATGCCAAGGGTCCCTCCCTCCAGGGCCAATGTAGCTTTTAAAGTCCAGAACCCAGGACTTTAAGCATCCCTTCCCTTGGGGTGACGTTTACAGTACTGCAACCTCCTGTTGGAGTCACCCTGTTTGATCAGTTCCGTAAGTGCAGGGAAACGCCTACAGCTTAATTGGAAGCATTCACTCTACTGGCTGGATTCAAAGACCTAGAGTCCTGGGAGTTAACCTTTCAGATAAACTAACTGGATCATTTCCTAATCTGGATCCTATCTAATCCTACTATCTCCTCAGAGCCAACACAGTAGGAAGCATCTTCTACTCTGAAGCTTCCAAAGGCATTACTTAGGGATATTGGTGAGGGTCACATAAGAAAAGTTATACAATGAGCTAACAGCTTAAGTTGATATAAATTACTTCCAAGTAAGTTATTCAGGGCCATTTGCTTCTGCTTTACACTGCATTCCACAGTCATTTTCATATTACTCTTTTAAAAGTTTATACTATAGTCACTTTAAAAATTGTCTAAGCAATCACCTCTTTGTGTTTTTGATTAATTTAATAACAACTTAATGAGCTATTATATAAATCAAGAGAGAAATAATTAGTCTTAAGGAAGCCAATACTGTGCTAATTCCCAGTAAGGAGAAAAAGCAATGTAAATAGAATTTTACATAACCAACAATAACTTGAAAAGCAGTTTTATCAAAATGGTTTTGCAAAGGTTTCCCAAAAGCACTTACAGCAATTTATATCAAGAGATCCTAAGTTTAGGGGTATGGAGAATCTCAATTCTTTAGAGCAGAAATTCACCTGTTTCATAATTGTAATATGTAATTTTCTCCCCTTGGACCTAAGATATTTATACATTCAAAAGTTTATAACTTGCTGTTCTTGAGACATTGTTCATTCTCTAATACATACATTGAGTATAAATAAATAACTACAAGAAAGCTTCAACAATCTGAATTAACATTATGCTGTGCAAAACAAAAACAAAAACAAAAAACACACAAAAAAGTCAAACTTTGAACAACCTACATTCTATGTAAATACCCTGACTAAGATATTGGTTGTGCTACACAATTCCACTTTAGTGCAGAAATGCATTGATTTCACTGTACCGTTGTTGTTGGCTTTTTAAGTGTCTTTAGCACTTCTGTTTCTAAGCATTGCCTTGCTTTGAAAAGATGAATAATTTGCTACCAAATCACAAATCATCACAAATCCATTTTAGTTTGGTCTGAATAAAATCCAGCATAAATGTATTATTTTATTCTGGGTATAATGGCTTGGTGTCTTTGTCCCAACAGCTTTCTTCTTAAGGGCAAACCACGGTTGAAATTGTCATTTGGGTTTAAACTGCACAAAAGAAGAGACAGTGAAACTTGCCATTTGTTTTTTGTTTTCTTTTTAAGTCTCCAGATCTTGCTAGGACACTTCTTCCAGACCAACAGTCAGATAGTTGTGGCACGTGATCCTATTTGAAATAGAGGTGGTTTAAATCAGCCAAGCTTGGTGATCTGGAGGTCTCCGTTTATCTTTATGGTGTCAATTGCAGATAACGTTTGAATGCGATGGTAAAAATCAAAAAGTTGGTGTCCATCCACAAACACTCGGAAACGTGGGTGCTCACAAAGAATTTCCACCTGGAAGAAACAAAATAATAATCCACAATTTCAATGAACGCTACTGGGGAAAACAAACAATACTTCACTTTAGAGAAAGAAAGGCAATATCTTCAGTGGTTCACAAACATCAGAATGCATTGAGACCTGCAGAGGGCTTGTTAGAACACAGATTGTTGTGCTCTACCTCCAAAATTTCTGATTCAGTAGGTGTAAGAATCTTGTGTTTCTACCAAGTTCCAAGGTAATGCTGATATTGCTAGAATGGGGAACACACTTTGGGAACCATTGCTCTACACTATTCAATATAATACCTTTTAAAGATTTAAAATTGCATTGCTTTAACATATCTCCCTTCTCCCTATACTCCAGAAAGTGATGTAACATAGCATAGACTTGTTTATATGGCACTTAATGCCTCCACTGTCATCCCCTGAACAATTCTATACCACCTTTCGAAGGGCCCCTCACAAGGCAGAACTGGTATCCATTAGTAGCAGGCCGTAATAGTCTAGACGCTCAAATATGGTAAGCACTAAGGCAGAGAGAAGGTTACACATAGTAATTACCACTGGACAAAGAACATGTCATTAACAAGGCTTTGTTGAGCCAAACAGAAATACTGGTTCCATAAGGTAAAAGCTTTTTCCTCAAGTAATTTACCATAAAGTTTAATTACTGGTAGTGTGCTATGATGGGTTTATTAAAAGCATTGGTATTCACCATGTAAGGAGGCTCCATATGTGATATGAGTCACATTTAATTCATATTACTAAAATTTTATCCCAAGAAGGGCCTATTTCACTTCAGTTTTGCTGTTGGGAGCACTATATTCCTCCTGGCAGTCAGAAGCTGTGGTTACTCACATTCATGAGCTATGCATTAAGGTTCATCACTAAGAAACTATCCTAGCCAAGAGGAGCCCAAGGGGACATCACCATTCTAGAGAAGGGGGTGAGGAGAGATAATGGGTCAAGGGTGCCTTCCAGAGACTGTAACTAGAAGTGCAACTATCTCAATTCTACCACCGATGCAAAAATCATGGATTCTTATTTTCCCCTCAGAATGTAAGAAGGGAAGTGAAAGAATTACTTCTTCATGAGGCACTTGAACATTTCTAGATGAAGGGTAACTGGTTAAGTGTAGTTCTGTTTTATTGGGCTCATATGTAACATGGAGCTTTTAATTGAGTTGTCATTTTTGTGATGTAATGTTAAGGTGTAATGACAATTCATCACTAGGTCTGACCCCTTTTTAACACCATTACTACTTGCGTTTCCCTTTATTATTTTTTTTGACAGAGGCTTGCTCTGTCACCCAGGCTGGAGTGCAGTGATGCAACCATAGCTCACTGCAGCCTTGAATTCCTGGGCTCAAGCAATCCTCCCTTCTCAGCCTCCCAAGTAGCTAGGACTACAGGTGTATGACACCATGGCAGGCTATTTTTTTTTGTTTGTTTTAAAGGCAGGGTTTTCGCTGTGTTTCCTAGGCTGGTCTTGAACTCCTTTGCTCAAGCAATCCTCTTGCCTCAGCCTCCCAAAGTGGTGGGATTACAGGCACAAGCCACTGTGCCACTACTTGCATCTCTTATTTGGCATTGCCTTTCATAGAGGAAGGGACTGCTAATGCTGCTTGATTGGATGAAAAGTTTGGATTGTGCTTCCTGCCCAGAAGATAGTGGGGAGCAAATCTTTATTCATCCAGCCCCAAGGGAAGGAATTTGTCAGCCACACAGCCTGTAACCATGAAATAGACTGAGGCTAATTAATCCAGAGGGGGAAACAAGGACATGAACATGGCCTCATTAGCAAAGGGAACAAGAGAAAATGAAATGATCATCATCATATTCTTTAAAATGTCATACGAATAAGAGAGCTACTTATTAGCTCTCAACCTTATTAATATTTAATAAGTGGGTACGTATTAGTATTGATTAATCAATCAGATATTTGGGGGTAGGTATCTACTATACGTTGGGTACTATATAGAAAAGTCACTTACTCTTAACAATTTGGACATGTAAATATGGGTCTTTTTAAATGTATGAGCTGAATAGAACTAAGAAGTTACTATGGCAAGTGTTAACTTATATCAGCAAACAGAGCTCTTTTGATCTTTGTTTCACCACTGGGTGACAAATTTCCTGGACACGCAGAAATTCTGGCTGCTTCAAGTGTTCTTGGCACACACTAGGTAAGTCGAACATTATTAGCCTGCCAGTGGCTGGAGCCGAGGCACTCGAGGTACTCACCCTGAATGGCTGGTCTGGAATGAATGGAAAGTAAGGGATTGCTGACTGTTCTTCACCCCTCTCCCCAGATATACAAGAATTTCTGAGTAGCTGCCGATCTGTGAACACAGCTTTGAGTTCGATTGCCACATCGGCAGGAGGGTCTTCCGAGTCCCCACAGGTCAAGCTGATTGCAAAGCTGAAAAGAAAATCATCCCACTGATTTAGGGTTGGATATAAAAACATTTCAAAATGACCCAAGTGCTTATATTTCCTCTTCCTCCTCTGGGTTTGTCCGTTTTTAAGAGGTCACTACTCTTCCAGAGAGGTTAGATTATGGAGAAGTAAGTCAAACCAGTTTATTTTGTTACCTAAAGCAAGCTCTGGTGAAAACTTTGGTGGAGTCGAAAATGACTAAAATTAGAGATTTCAAATACCCTAAAGCGACCACACATCTATGTCTTAATCCACATCGGAATTCTCAAAAACAGCCACAGAAATTGACCAGGGGAAATAATGTTAAGTTGGGTTCTTATTCATCTTGATAGTTCTTGCTCCTGGCACCATGTGTCAAAACCATAAAAAAAAAAAAAAAAAAAAAAAAATCCTTTGGCCTCCCTAAGGGTCAAAGAGAAAATGTGGGCCTATATTTATAATCTCTGATATAAATAGCTGTCTGGAGAAATGATGGCTGGGATTCATACACATTCTTTTCATGGGAACATGGTACTTTCTTGGCACTGGCAACTAGCAACACTGTCCACAAGGAGAGGAAGAGTAGGAGTGCTAAACCACAACAGGAGTGGGCAGGGCTCAGCCACAGCCTGATAGTTCTGTCCTGACAAAGACTCTGCCTTACCTCTCTGGGTTGAGGTCTACGATGCCCATCACTAACACCTTCTTGCCTGGTCTCATGCCACCTTTAATGTGCCCACAAAATGGAACTATCTGAAAAGGGTGGGAGAAGAAAAATGAATTTTACAGCCTATTAGGGAAGAGCCAAGACCTCAGATCCTGAAGGTCTGACCCATTGGAAAATGCAACAAACGAATAAAATTTTAAAAAGCAATGAGAAAGGAGGAAGGTACAGGCAGAGACACAGAGCACAGAGCAAAATCATTTACCAGTCGTGGGAAGTACACGTCCGCTTGAACCGGAGAGCTCAAAGAGTTGTTTAAATGGCCATCATCTAGTTTCTAAAAATAGAAGTACACAGATTGGCTTTCCATGGGCTCTTTTTTGGGGGGCTGGAGGAAGAACCCACACAGATGTGGTGGACTCCAGCAGCCTTCCACATGCACACAGTGTCTGCAGATGATGCCTCTTCACCGTCTCTTAGATAATCTCATAACCCCCGAACAAAAACCATCTTTTCCACCCGGTAGTTAAGCCTCTGAAGATCCGCTGACCCTTCAGATCCAGATCAAAATCAAGGTCGAGGTCCACCGAGGAGCCAGAGCCCCACGCCGGAGGAGGACAGGCCCCTCTCCAGCCGCAAACGCTTCTGGAAGCGCGGTGGGCCAGGCCTGTCCTCCGGGACGTGACTGAAGTGGAGCGGCCGTGCTCAACTTCTCTCGGGAGCCCCGGGCGCCGACCCATTTCCAAGGGGGAATCCCCGGGACGTCGGGGGCGGTGGCGGGGCGCGCGCCCCGGACACACTCACCCACGCGCACACCTGGCTGGCGGTTGCACGGCACAGAGGGGGCTGTCGGGCGCCCCGACCCGCCATCCTCCACAAACTCCCTCCCCAGCCCAGAGCCCTGCAGCCCGGGAGCCTCTCCAGCCCCCAACACCGGCCGCGCGCAGCCGGCGGCTGCTAACAGGTACCGGGCGCCTTCCCACGCGCCGGGCGCTGGCCGGGCCTGCGGCTTCTCAGCACCCCAGCACTGCTGGAGCAGGCGGCGGCGGAGTGCGGGACGGCGGGGAGGGGCACCTCGCGCGCGCCCTGCCACACTCACCACCACGGCATCGCTGTCGGCCACCGATCCCGCCATCTTCTTGCCCGGCGCGGCGGGGTACGTGGGACGCAGCGCGCGGGCGGGGATCCCGGGGCTGTCCTGCGCGGGGCGGGGGCGGGGGCGCGGGTCCGAGCTGGCGCGGGCGCGCGCACACACGAGGGGGCGCGCGCGCGCACGCCCGGGGCCCGGCGCCGACCTGGCAGGCACAGCCTGGGAGGAGGGGAGAGGAGGGGAGGGGAGGGGAGGGAGGCAGCGCCGGTCGGGAGGGCGAAGGTGCTTGCTTCGGCCCGGAACGGCCCCGGACCCGGACCAACGCTGCTGCTTGCTGCCGCTGCCGCTGCCCGACCAAGAAAGGTGGCGAGGGCCGTGCCGCATCGGCCCTGGGCAGCATTTAAAGGCCTCCGGGGCCCGGCTCGGGAACCGGGAACAGGGCGGGGACCCGGCGGGGCTGCCGCGGCTTGCTCAGCGGGCCCTACCCCTCGGCCATTGGACGGTGGCGGAGGCCGGGGAGGGAGGGACGGGCCTGTCCCGGTGCGGGAGGGCGGGGGCCCTGTCGGCGCTCACCGGCCAGAGGGTGGGCAGGGCCGGGGCTGGAGAAGTGAGGGCCCGAGCCGGTCAGGTGACAGGTGCTCGTGCCACCCGCGCCCTTCCCTCCAGCCTCCTTCCTCCTCCTGCCACGTCCTGGGCGCTGGAGGGGCGATGGGAGGCGAGGTCGAGGGAAGGTTGGGTGCTGGGGGTGGTATTCCAGAGTGGGAGACTCGGCAGGATTTCTTTCAGAGAATTCCAACAAAATCGGGGGAAGGATTCATTCTGCTCTCTAGGGCAGAAAGAGAATGGAAGGTCTGAAGGCTTGCAGAAATAAATGTGTGACCTGAAAGAAAGAAGCAGAGAGGACTGAAGGTAGGGACCTTTCTATCCCAGGAGGCTAGATACAGAAAGGTCTCTCTTCCCTGTGGAAGGACAGGCAGGTCTGGGCGTCCCTGGACTCTCTCGGGCAGGAGTCTAAGCCTTACCAAATCAAAGTGGGCGCAGTCACTGTCCTCAGAGAGCCTCCATTGAGCCCTGTTTCTAACAAGTCACTTGCCCAGTCTGGGGTAGTCAGCTTCTCACTGAAAATCTCCTCATACCCTTTGTGGAGTACTTCCCAGGGGATACACACCTCTTTTATTCAAGCCAGAAATTCCTTTATGGCATTTCCACACTAGGATGATTATGTAACTTCTCAGATAAAGCTGTATCAACATATCCTCTATTAGGTGACATCCTTGGCTGAAACATTCCATTGCATGAATCACCGGGGCGTTCTACGCTAATAAGCAGGGAGCATGTGTGACCTACTGCAGTCCCAGAGGGCCCCTCAGAGGCTCCTTTGCTCCTTTTTTTTTTTTTTTTTAAATTGAGACGGAGTCTCCCTCTGTGGCCCAGGCTGGAGTGCAGTGGCGCGATCTCAGCTCACTGCATCAGCTCACTGCAACCTTCGCCTCCCAGGGAGGCTTCTTTCTAGTCACTGCAATTGGCTGTGTGGCCTAGAACATCACTGTGGCTTTTGTGTCTTGGTTTTCCCTTTATGGGCCAGAGCTAATGATGGTAATCTCAGTTGAGCAGGGAGAATTACCTGCACACGCCTGTAAGCCTCAGTCATATCCTCTGGAAGTGGCTCTCGAACTAGATAGAGGCTGAAGCACAGTACGCTTGTGGCTGCAGCAAACTTTGTTTACCAGTCTTAGCTCAAAATCACTCTTTATTACTTTAAAATATTAGGTACTTAAAGGAAATTATTGACATTTGAAAGCATACTTTATTATGTATCAATTTCTGAGAGTCTGGTATAGAGGAAGCATTAAAGTGCAGTAGTTCTTTGTCATTAACTGAGTGACACAATAAGGGTGACACAATATGTGATGGTGGTTAAAGAGCCGGTGTCTTGGGTTCAAATCCTGGCTCTACTATTCACTAGTTGTGTGATCTTGGAAAAATTACTAAACTTCTCTGTGCCTTAGTTTCTTCATCTGTGACTCAGGATGACAATGATGATAATAATGCCTGTCTCAGGTTATTGGGAAGATTAAGTAAATACCTTCCTTAAAACAGTATTGGGCACATAGTAAGCACTTATACAAAAATACTGAGTGCCTGCTGTATACTAGGCACTGGGGATCCAGCAGGCGACTTTTTTGCTGAGCTTACATACTAGTGGGCAAAGGAAGTCAATAAACAAAATATGTCGGGTGATAAAAGTGTTAGGAAAAAGTAATAAGGCCAGGTGCGGTGGCTCATGTCTATAATCCCAGCAATATGGGAGGCTGAGGCAAGCGGATCACTTGAGGCCAAGAGTTTGAGACCAGCCTGGGCGACATAGAGAGACTCTGTCTCTACAAAAATAAAAAAAATTAGCTGGGTGTGGTGGTGTGCACCTGTAGTCCCAGCTACTTGGGAGGCTGAGGTGGGAGGATCCCTCGAAGCCAGGAAGTCAAGGCTGCAGTGAGCCCTGATCTCACCACTGTACTGCAGCCTGGGTGACAGAGTGAGAACCTGTCTCAATAATAATAAAAATAATTAAAAAGCCAGTAGAGAGAGCGATAGGAGGTAGGGTGATGCTATTTATACAGGATGGTCAGGGAAGCCACCTCTGGTAAAGTGACATTTGAGAAGACCCCTGAAGGAGGGGGTGAGTCATGTGGACATCTGGAGGAACAGTTTGCTGGCAGAGGGAACTGCAAGGGCAAAGTCCCCAAGTACTGGGGCTGGGGGCAGTGACGAGGAGATGTGTAGCTAGAAATGGATAGCCCTTCTACACTGTGGTTGAGGATTGGCTTTTACATGGGGAAATAGGAAGACATTAAAAGTTTCTGAGCAAAGGAGGGACATAGTTTGCCTTTTATTGTAGATTCATCCACATGCTGCTGTATGGAGTGGCCTTTGAAGAGAGGGTGGATGGTAGGAGGGAGGGTAAAAATGGGACCTAGGAGATTCCTATAGCATTCCAGACAAGGTGTGATGGTGGCCTTGACATGGTGGAAGTGGTGAAGATGTGAGAAGCCCTGGGCCCTTGATAAGTCCCAGCTGTTACCATGCAGATTTGAGAGTTCATATGGTCTTCTGAGCCTCAGTTTCCTCACTTGCAGAATTAAGGGGCTGAGCTCATTCATCACTCCCTCTTAGCTCTTAGAAAGTTCTGGTTCCTGAAAAGCTGTGTAAATACTATCTAAATTGAAATGGGTTTGAGAGTAGGTGCTGCTGAATGAAAATAATCTTGGGTTGAATCTTTTGATAAGTGCTTTTGTAGGGCAAAGAATAACCCTTTGATTTGTTTTGTTAAGTGGAGTTTAAGATATTTGGATTGCTGGAGATGAGTTTCTTACATTTTAGGAATGTAAAGAATAGGAAGGTACTAAACGTGCTCAGAATATTTTATCATGGAAAATTGCCTGTTATTCCAAAAATGCTTGATTCCTTCTCAGTCTATAGAATGGTTTATTTTGAATATGAAGAGCAGAGAGAAAGCCTGAATGAGTTTTTTTGTTGTAACTGAGAGTTGAGCAGGGTCAAACTATCTCTTATGGGGAAAAGCCATTAGCAAAATAATGAATTATAGAGCTTAAAAAATTCTTTTTGGAGTTGTATAGCAAAGACTAGGCAAAATTTGCTCCATGCTTTGATTATAGGTATTTGTGTGTAAAAACATTAACCAAATTGGGACCCATTTATGAAATGCAGTAGTGAAATTTCAAGATGAACCGTGTTACTACTGGAAACTACTAAAAACGTTAAAGTGGGGAAGGCAGTCAAACAGATTATTAGCTTTGAAAAAAAGTACAAACAGGTCTTTGAAGATGGGCTTTGCTAAATGACTTTTCCAGAGGAAAATAGTAGATTACTTCCTTTTTACCTTAACATTTTATGTTTTGTTCAAATGTATGCACATAGAATTTCTAATATTGGGAGGGAGAACAAATATTGATGACAATTCAGCAACTATTTTATCAGTATTGCTACATGCCGTGGTACTATGGAGATAGGTGAAAATACATGAGTCTTGTCCTCAGGAAACTTACACTCTACTCTGGGACACAATGGCAGGATGTATTAGTGAGTAAGATAATAGAGGCCTCAGACCCATAGCCTGAGCACTGACGTGGGGAGATTCACTCCCATTTGGAGGATAAAGGCCACTTTCTGAAGGAGGTTGCGTATCCCTGAGCATATGCATAGCAGCAACTGCTGCAGAACTACAAAAGCAAGTCTTTGAAGACCACATTGCAGCTCTGTTTGTGGCCTGAATTCTAACCCCACTCTTCTCTCTGGTGTGGCAACCAGCTGAACTGAACCCCTGCTCCCAGAGGCTGCCTTTCGTCTGTGTCTTGGTCCAGAGAGGCACGTGCCTCCTTCCCTTCCACCATGCCTGCCGTCTGAGGCCTCCTGTGGGCCGTGATCCCAAGGCCCGACTTGAACTTACAGACCACTGATTTCTGTCGGTGTGTATATACACATTGTCTAAAGCAGGGTTTCTCCTCACACTAGTGACATTTTAGGCTAGGAAACCCTTTTTTGTGGGGGGCTGTCTGGTGTGTTAGAAGATGTTGAGCACTAGATGCAAATAGCACTTCCCCCTCCTAGTGTGACAACCAAAAATACCTTCAGATATTGACAAATGCCCCTCTTGGAAGGGAGGGCACAAATTGTCCCCAGTTGAGGCTCAGGACACACTACCCCAAAATGTAACTGTAGGAGACTAGAATATGCCACCCCCAAATATACTTCTTTGGCATATTTTGAGCTGATTATTCTAAGAAACTGCAGCTGGAAAAGCTGTCCTTTTGTAAAAGAAATGTGTATCTATAAGGGAAATCTAATACAGTATCTGCATCATGAAGAGGGCTGCTCCAGACAACTTTTATTATCTGGGTGACTTTATCTACATAACAAGACGACCTTTATTCACCATACATTCGTACTTTCACCCTCCCACAACTTACGTTGCCACCATCCCCTTGAAGCCCCAAGCCCTATTCCTTTCCGTAGCTCAGGATACTATATAAGCTCCAACCATCTGACCCTTTGGAGTCTCGTAATTTGTGGGACTCCCATGTGTATGTGTGTAATTAAAATGTTTTTCTCCTGTTAACCTGTCTTATGTCAAATTAATTCGTAGTCCAGCCAAGGAACCTACAAGGGTAGAGGGAAGCCAGTTTTCACCCTGTAAGAACCAATGATCTAGAAGGTTCCTTAAGATTCCTATTATCCATATTTATATATATGATATGAAATTTTTTCCAATCAAATCTAGATTTGATACATGCACATCAGAAACACCTTCCTTTTTATTTGGCAAGTCATTGCTTCCTGATTACCTAGGAGCACTTTGCAAATGATTCCACAAAGAACCTCTAAACTGAAGGATGACCCATGAGGACTCTGTGGGTGTAGCTGCCAGATCAAAATGTCTTTGTAATATTGAGAGATTTGTGTGCATTGTGCATTCTGTTCCATAATATTGCCATGTTTATGTTGATGTGGACATAATGTGCTCCCCACGCCTGTACCTATAGTACAGCATCCCAAATGTTTATCTTGTTTACCCTGCAGCTTTGACTCCCTCCTCGCCCCAGGTCTCAAAGGATGGTGGTAGCCCACTTTGAGGAATAAGACACTGCACAGTGTTACAGGTCCATTCAGGCTTTCAGTTCTGCATAATTGCTTTTTCAGGCCAGTCTGCTGCTCATGATCAATATTCATGTAGGCAGCAAAATACACAAACTCAGCATCCTTTTGTTTACCTACTTAGGTAGGAGGGCAAACATTTATCAGGCTGTATTTCTATATTTCACAATGTGATTATAGTTCTTAATTATTTTAGGAACTATGGTCATGGTTGTCAAATAATTATTTTAGACACAAACAAACGTGTGTTGTACCAAAGTAATTAGGGGACAGCCATAAAACTTGGCAGTCAATGCCAGTTCCAACATTTCACTTATTTTCGGTTTACTTATGAGGAGACTAGAATGAGCCTTCTGCTTGTGTTTTAATTACTTAGTGCAGAAAGGATTGATTTCAGAAAACCTCCAGCTTAAGAAGAGAATAATGAATGCATTCCCAGGAGGAGCTCAAGGCTTCAAAGGTATGCTCTGCTTCAAGCCCTGGGGAATGTCACCGTGGACCCTTTACGTGTCTGAGAAGTCCTCCCTAGAACAGAAACCCTGGCCGACGGGGAAGTGGAATGCGCACTGTCCAGGAAAACAGAACCCTTGCTTCCAGCATTTGGAACTGACAGTGTGAATGAGATATTTTAAGACTCTTTCCAGTGGAGGTTTTTGTGTATAAAGATCAACCATGTGCTTCTGTGTCTTCTCTCCAGCCTCATCTTTGGCAATTCCAACAGGCAGGTCTGTGGTCAGCCAATCTTTTACCCATCAGGAATGTGACAGGCCTGCGTGGCAGTGCTCCAGGCCTAATTATGCTCTTCTCATTATGCTCGTCGTTTCTGTTTTCATTTGCTCGTTTATAGTTCTCCTCTTTACCGCCTCTGTGATTTTATTTTCTTGTTGTCAAGTGGCATAAAGGGCTTCTTAGTTTTGTAGTTTCATGGAAACTTGCCTGGCTTGGCTGGGTGGAAGAAGACCAAGATTTGGATTTAGCAGTCATTTGGAAATCCTGACTAATGGGGAGGAAAACCCAGGAGGCATATTGCCAGGTGGTCATTTGATTTTTGGAGGAAGCATATTTGGATGACACAAATTTCTGGATTTTTTCAAAGGTGAACTACACAGAGTATGGGTTAACACAGCACGGCTTCTGAGCAAACCACCATCCAGAAGAGACCTGGGAATTTAAACTTGGCATCCAAATTTGATTACCCAAGGTGATTGAGAGAAAGCATACTTCATTTATTTATTCAAGAACAATTTATTGAGCTATGCTCTGTTTTAGTTGCCATTATGATAATTTTTAGTTTCTTTAAAAGAGCAAAAACGACCACATGCATTACTTGCACTTAAAATACTTGCCCTCCTCTTAGATACATGTTTCCTAGGGATATCTCTGCTAGCCTCATATCATAGATTACTCCCCTGCACACTGCCTCTTCCATGTGACAGTATTCAGAGTGGATCTAAGAGCTCCCTTGCCAACATGGCAACAGAGCCCAGAAAATCAAAATGAAATGCTTTGAATTCATGGGCTCATTGCATCCCACCTCCATTTAGGTAATATGATTTCCATCTAAATGTAGTTTATCTGGTACATGTTGATTTGAGGCCTGAATTGTTCAAATGATTATCCCATAGAGAAGGATTAAGAGTTGAAGAAAATATTTTAAACTGAAGAAGAAATTTACATTGACAGTCTACGTTGATTCAACTCATCACATTTCATTCATTCACATTATTGGCCTTTGTTGGTTCAGTGCTTCTCTGAAACCTGATAATTAGTTCAAACTGTATAAATTCAGGAGGCTTTGGGCTGGGCACGACTTTTTAAGATTGCCGTGTGTGTGTGTGTGTGTGTGTGTGTGTGATGGTGGGGTAAAGTGGAGAGAGGGGAAATTTCAGCTTTTTAAATTTTAATTGTTATGTATTATTTGCACATTTTTATGGGGGTGCATGTGATATTTTGTTACATGCGTAGAATGTGTAATGATCAAGTCAAGGTCTTTAGAGTATCCATCACCTCGAGTATTTATCATTCCTGTGTGTTGGGAACATCTCAAGTTCTCTTTTTTTAGCTATTTTGAAATATAGAATACATTGTTGTTAACTATAGTCACCCAACTCTACTGTTGAACATTAGAACTTATTCCTTCTATCTAACTGTATGTTTGTACCTGTTAACCAATCCCTCTTCATCCCCTGCCTCCCTCACACCCTTCTCAGCCTCTGGTAACAATCCTTCTACTTTCTATCTCCATGAGATCAACTCTTTTAGCTCCCACATATGAGTGAGAATATGTGATATTTGTCTTTCTGTGCCTGGCTTATTTCACTTAACATAATGATCTCCAGTTCCATTTATGTTGCTGGAAATGATATGATTCAACTGTTTTTTTGTGGCCAAGTAGTATTTCATTGTGTTTATATACCACATTTTCTTTATCCATTCATCCATCGATGGACACTTAGGTTGCTTCATATCTTTGCTATTGTGGATAGTGCAGCAATAAGCATAGGAGTGCAGGTATCTCTTTGATATACTGATTTCCTTTCCTTTGGATAAAGACCTAGAAGTGGGATTACTGGATTTTATGGTAGTTCTATTTGCAGGGTTTTTTTGTTGTTGTTTTTTTGAGAACTCTCCATACTGTTTTCCATAATGTCTGTACTAACTTACATTCCCACCAACAGTATATAAGAGTTCCCTTTTCTCCAAAACCTTGCCAGCATTTGTCGTTTTTTCTTTTTAATAATAGCTATTCTAACTGGGGTAAGATGATACCTCCTTGTTGTTTTGATTTGCATTTTCCTGATGATGAGTGATGTTGAACATTTTTTCATATACCTGTTGGCCATTCATATGTCTTCTTTTGAGAAATGTCTATTCATGTCCTTTGCCCACTTTTTAATGGGATTGGTATTTTTTGTTTATTTTGTTTTTTTTTGTTTTGTTTTGTTTTTGCTGAGGTTTCAGCTTTTCCTAAAAGCCAATCCTCATTTTAATTACCAGGAATAAACAAAAGTAACTTGGGGAGAGGACACAAAGCAGCTGTCTGGGCTTGGTTTTGATCCCATCAGTGTAATGCCAGGGAAAACTCCATCGTGAGGAAGAGAAGAACCTCATATCATTTTTCTTTTTTTGAGATTACTCAGGCAGAGCTACAAATATTAAATTTCTACCCTGAGGTACTTGCTCTGCTAACAGGTGTTCTCCTTGACAGTGCGGTGGAATCTTCCCACATGCAATGATCCCAGCCAGTTCTGCCCACCTAGTGCATCTATCACTTAATAATACAAAATGGCTTGTTTCCATGGTAACCCGCTTTTCTCACCTGGACAGGTTGGCCCTTGTCATTCCTGGCCCTTCAGACACCTCCCCACTCCTTCCAGTAGATCTGGGCTTCCTCTGTCCTCCTGAGCAAGTTCTTCCTCTATAGCCTGTCTTTTGTAGGCTAGATTTACTGAGTAGATCCTCACTCAGCCTGAAAGAGAAAAGTAAGATCCAATAAACACATACCATTTCTATATGATCCTTCTTTGGAAGCAGGAGTAGGTAAGTTCCTGTCTTTCAGGAGGCCACTGTGCCTCCTTTTCTCTTTTAGTTATTGTTGACTGACTGGTGCTATAGCTAGGACGGACAGAAAAATGAGTGTCATGTCATTTCAAGCCCAGGTGATACAGCTAACAATTATTCTGGAGAAGTTAAAACTAAGGGTCGGCACTAGATGATTTATATAGATTATCCAATGTCAGGTGATATATTATAAACAGAAATGAGAAGGAATAAGCTTAAGAGAAAAGAGGATGGGCAGAATTGCTGACTATGCGCAGGCCGTATGTTTTTTCAGGTCTAACAACAATTTTAGTCCACAATGTTGTTTATTCTCAATGTTCTAATAGAAGATCATAAAACAGCCACAGGCTCACCCCAAAGCTCTTAGTAATTACACAATGCTAAAATAGAGCATCACCCAGGAATCAGAGGGTATCTACGCCTTATAGTAAGTAAATAGTAATTCAGTTCCCTTCTTTGACATTGAGCTTGCGTTTGGTCAATGTGGTCTTTTTTTCTTTCTCTTTTGAGACGGAGTCTTGCTCTGTTACTCAGGCTGGAATGCAGTGCGCAATCTTGGCTCACTGCGACCTCCATTTCCCCGGCTCAAGCGATTCTCCTGCCTCAGCCTCTGGGACTGGGCTGGGACTACAGGCATGTGCCACCACGCCTGGTTAATTTTTGTATTTTTTAAGTAAAGATGGAGTTTCACCATGTTGACCAGGCTGGTCTCAAACTCCTGACCTCAAGTGATCTGCCTGCCTTGGCCTCCCAAAGTGCTGGGATTATAGGCATGAGCCACTGTGCCCAGGCAGCATGGTCTTTTAAAAACATAAATTGTGTAATGTCAACCCTCCTTAAAATCACTTGTTGGATTCTCTTGGTATTTAGAATGAAATCCTAATTCCTTTTCCATGACCTTCAAGGCCCTATAGGAGCTGGACCTGCCTCTCCAACTTTACCTGGGGGCCATGCTGTCTCCTGTTCCCCACTCTTGAGTGAAAACTGGCCTCCCTGGTGTTCTTCCAGCAGCCAAGCGTGCTCATGCTTCGGGGCCTTTGCATTTGCTGTTCCCCCTACCTAGAATGTGCTTCCCCAGACACTTGTCAGGTTCTTCATCCTTAAATCCTTAGCTCAGATGTCACCTCCTGGGAGAAGCCTTCCCTAATGCAGCCCTAACCAGGGCCTTTTACTGCGTCCTCACCTGCACAGTATTTATCTCCATCTCTAGTTGTCTTGTTTATTACCTGGTGTGGCCTTTCCACCCCAGAAGGTAAGAGCCCTGAGCACAGAATCTTGTCTTCCTTTTTCATGACTGTGAGAATTAGGCATGAAGATTTGTTGTTTGAATGAATGAGTGAATAGATGAGTTGATGAATAATGTATGGCCACAGATCTGCAGATGATACATAATCTCATAGCTGTTGAGGACTCCAGGGTCCCAAGGCTGGAGTTCACTTACTGACCTCCTGTTTCACGGTCTCAGAACAATTCTCCTTATGTGTCCTTCCCACCATGCAGAAGGCTCAAGTCTAGACAGCATATGGATTTTATGTAAGTTCATGTTAAATATTAGCCAAAATTGTTGAACCTAAATTTAAAATGTCAGAAAATACCCTTGTAAGCAATAAAAAATGGAATTTGTAAGGTCAAGCACAGTAAAGATAATAGTGAAAAAAAATCCTAAAGCACAAGCATAGCAATATAATATCTATATTAGTGGTATTATTGTTTCCTCATCTTGATTAGGTCAACTCTCAGGCTCTTTAGAGTAACCTAATATCCCTAATGACGAACATTAACTCTGACATCTTCTGTAAGAGGGATGAGCAATGAAAGTGCTACCTTTTCCAGATTACTTACTTAATTTTACTTAACAAGCACTGTGTAGTGTTCACTATGTGCCAGGTACTTTTCTAAGTACTTGACAAATACCGCCACAGATTGGGTTCTCTGGAAGCAGTGGTTGAAAGAGTTCAAGGTGTGAGATGCTTATTAGGGATTAACACCTTTGAAGGGAACGGAGAGAAAGCAGGAAGAAGTCGAACTGCAACGTAGGCTCAGCAAAACCTCAGCCAATCTGGCAGTGTCCTGCATCAGGCCCCCACCTCACTCAGTCACCAAATGTGCTCCGCACCCCTGCCCCCAGCAAGGAAGAGCACAGCCTGAGGCAAGGCAGCTCTTCTGCAGCTGAGCCAAACTGGAGTTGCTGAGAGCTGGGGGAGGGTGTCTGCTGACCATACTCCCTGCAGTTGAGCAGTGAGTCCTTCCTTGAAGTGGAATGTGGGGATTGCATCTCTGTATCTGCTCAAATGTTAATTCATTTAACCCTTGTAACAACCCTATGAGGTAGGTCCTTTTATTACTCCCATTTTACAGATGAGAAAACTGAGGTACAGAGAAATTAGGTGACTTTCCAAACTAGGTCAGATAGCAGAGCTGGGATTTAACCCAAGCAGTGTAGCTCTAGAATCAGAGCTATTAACTACTCAGCTATGCTGTCTTATTACTTCGTAGAGAAGGTTAAGGGTAGTCTATCTAATAATAATAATGACAGTAATATTGGCACTACACTTTGACGTTGTAAAGTGCACTCACATCAGTGCTTCAGTTTATTTAGTTCTTTGTAAGGGGTGTGTGTGTGTGTGTGTGTGTGTGTGTATGTTTGCCTGATCTGGTGCATTTATTAAGAACGACATCAAAAGATGATAATTTGGGGTTGTCTATGGCACTTAAATATTAAATCCTGCAAAAATATTAAATCCTGCAAAAATCTAGGAATCAGAACTAGAGTCTGAGGTGCAATGACTGGGCTTGAATTCCAGGACCAGACAGTATGTGCTGGGGTTCTTATGATGGCCTGGGAAGAGGAAAGGTCCTCTTTAGTGTTTAGGACAAGAGAGTGAGTAGGTGGAAGAAAGGTTGTAAAATGTAGGGTGGGGCTGGCCACCTCTGAGCTCTGCCAGGCAAGTGAAGTGTTACTAGAGAAAAGGACCTGAGGGAAAATTAGGAAGCACGATGAGAAAGAGGGTGAAGAAGGGAGAGGAAGGAGTTCTGCAGGCGTGAGCAGTGTGGGCTCTGGGCGCTCTTCAGAAGGGTCTGTAAGACGATACAACACTGTGCATGACCAAGAGGGCAGGCGAGGGCTCAGTGTGGGCATATGGCTGTTCCTCAGAGTGGCAATGTGTGGACTCAGACTGAAGTGGGGGGACAGAAGAAATCTAGAGGCAGTAGAACATTTCCCATCGCCTTCGTGGAATTTAGCTACACATACTCTTTTTTTTTTTTTTTTTTTTTGAGACAGAGTCTTGCTCTGTTGCCCAGGCTGGAGTGCAGTGGCATGATATCAGCTCACTGCAACCTCTACCTCCCAGGTTCAAGCGATTCTCCTGCCTCAGCCTCCCAAGTAGCTGGGATTACAGGCATGTGCCACCACGCCTGGCTAATTTTTTGTATTTTTAGTAGAGACGGGTTCTGCCATGTTGGCCAGGCTGGCCTCGAACTCCTGACTTCAGGTGATCCACCCGCCTTAGCCTCCCAAAGTGCTGGGATTACAGGTGTGAGCCACTGTGCCCAGCCTAGCTATACATAATCTTTTAAAGATATTTATTTATTCATTTATTTATTAATTTTTGAGACAGGGTCTTGCTGTGTTCCCAGGCTGGAGCACAGTAGTTTGATTTTGGCTCAATGCAGCCTTGACTTCCTGGGTTCAAGCAATCCTCCCATCTCAGCCTCTTGAGTAGCTAGGACTACATGCGTGGGCCACCACGCCTAGCTAATTTTTAAATTTTCTTTATTTTTTGTAGAGACGAGGTCTCACTATGTTGCCCAGGCTGGTCTTCAACTCTTGGTCTCAAGCAATCCTCCTGCCTTGGCCTCTCAAAGTGCTAGAATTACAAGCGTAAGCCACTGCACCCGAGCTTTCAAAGATATTTTAAAATCATTTCCTACATTGTGAAATTATACTTCTTGTTCTAAAGACTGGGCTTAGGCAAGGAAGAAATCCAAGGATGGCAAATTTTATTTTGGATGATGCAGAATACACATTTCCCCCTAACTTACAATTCTATTTTTGTCTAGAAGAGTTCATGTAGTAAAAGTTATCCTTAAGACTTTTAGCTCCAGTGGGATTAACTGGCTTCAAATTCTTTTTCTGGAGTTGGTGAAGTGTCCTTTCTGAGCCCAGTAGAAGAATTCTGTTTTAATACGTTGTTACTTTTATTTGTATATAAAACATAGTCCAAAAGGCTGGAACAAAATCTTGGTAGTAAGCACTCTGCAAAAATAGGCAGCCGGGATAAAATTCAGCAACATGACATATAAACTTCCCAACAGACCAAATGTGTCCTCTGAGCCAGGGGGATTAAAGGATTCTACCTGGGATCTGAATGAAGGTTATTCTTGTTACTGAGCTGATTATGTCACCATCGTTGACCCTTATGTTAACAGGTTCTTTCCCTTGAGACATATTCTATTCCATTCTCTTGTGGATATTTTAACATGATTTATTCATTTGCCCATTTTTATAACACATAAAGCCATTTTAGAAACTTGCCCTATAGCCCACAGCATAACAATACTATAAATAATTCACAAAGGAAAGCAACTACAGAGGTGTTTAAAAAGTAATGTACAGCAACTAGAAGATAACTCATGAGGCCAACAACAGATCTTGCTTAGAGTAGATACCCAAGCTCATTTATTACACTAAGCCAAATTGAGAGAATGTGAAGAGACAAAGTGTATCCAGAGCATAACATATTTCTAGTACCATCCTCTGGAAAATGAGCATGGTTTCAGAGGAACCTAGCTTTTCCTGGAGTAAACAGTTTGTGTTTGGGGAGAGAGTAAATAACTTATTTCTGAAATCTAGCATTTTATTGAAAAATGTTTTCCCAAACCTGACAAACCTTATGAAGGCAGAAGCAGGAATAAGTGTGGAAGATCATTGTCTAGCTGTGGGGATGGCAGCAATGGTGGAGGGAGAGGAGTCTTGGAATCCTGCATATTCCCCACTGACCCCTTGGTGATTCTGAACTGCCTTCCTGTAGTCACTTCTCAGCTGGGCACAGTTGGTGGAACCCAGTGAAAATAAGCCATATTCCAGGGAGCACAAAAAAGGTGAAGCATATGGTAGTTCTATTGCTAGTTTTTTGAGAAACCTCCAGACTGTTCTCCATAGTGGCTGCACTAGTTTACATTCTCACCAACAGTGTATAAGTTCCCTTTTCTCTGCATCCTCGTCAGCATTTGTTATTTTTTTGTCTTTTTGATAATAGCCATTCCAACTGGGGTGAGATATTTGATTGTGGTTTTGATTTGCATTTCCCTAATCAAAATGTCACTCTATGTTCCATAAATATCTATAATTCTTACGTGTCAATAAAAGATAAAAGGAAAAAGGCTATTTCTGGACTTTGAAATGCTTATATTTAATCCTCAGACACTGCGTTTGGGAGCCACCTCTGCTTCCAGAACACTTGTCTCTTCCAAGAGCTGGATTCAGTATCAAAAGGTGAGCTCTTTCATAGAATGCTGTACTCAACAAAGAGTCAGGACACATTCTTATAAAAATCAAAGCATTTGACCAGCAAGAGGTGAAATTGCAGGAACATAGGGTACACACATCTAATAGTTCTATAGATACTGCTAGGTTTTTGTCTAGTGGGGCTGGACCAACTAAATTCATTTTCTACTCCCATGCGTGATGCATTTCCACTCACCTGTACAACCTTAGGACAAATTCATTTTCCCTTTCTAAAAAACAAAGACAAAAATACAATAGCCAGCTCTCCAAAATTCAACCTCTAAAATATAGCTGGTCATAGATAGATCTAAAATGAATTTGATGGGCATCAATATGAACCTTCATCCTCTGCTTCTACCCTGAAATGCAGGCCACATACATACTCTTCAGCCTGATGTTGTTCTAGAATTAACTGTGCACTTCTTTCATGAGATGACATTCAAGCCACACAAAGACAGCAAGGTCAATGAGGGCTAGAAGGGAAAGTAAGCATGGCTCATAAAACCAAGAGGTACTTAAGATTTAACAAGATTAACAAGTGCTATTGAAAAGAGCTACCTGGCCTGAGTCACAGGCAGGGAGAAAGATGCCAGCTCAATTCTCCTGGCTTCACTAAAGTCTTGCATGAAATTGCAATAAAGCTCTTTGGAAAGTGATTATGTCTTTAATGATTATTTCTCTTGAACCCTTGCAGAAAGAATGAGTTGTTCTTTTTCGCTGGCCCATTTATTTGCTGTTAACATTTCTTTTGTCTGCCTTGTTTGAGAAGGTTATGTTTGAAGCTTGCCCAGCTTCTTAAGTTTAAGTCATTTAGTACACAGTAAACTCACAGTGGACTCTTGCAACAATTCCCCCTGAAAAACTATAGTTTCAGTGGGATTCAGCAACAGCGAGCTAAGGGAGACAATCCTTCTACTTTTCAGGTAGTGTGCAAATGCATGAATGAGTGAAACTCACTAAATTATAGACAAAAACTTGTCATTCCGCTGTCTCCCAATCTTTTTGCTCTGGGCAAAAGCAGTTTTTCCACATCAATGTATTCAGATTTTATGAGAATTGAGATTTTCAGAATACACCGTGCTTTATATTTTATATGCCGAAAGTTGGCTTTAAATGCTCAATAACTAGGTGATCTCAGGAATGTTGAGTAATCCCTGTATAAGCAATTTGCTTAATGCTATATATAGAAGAAACTCTGGAAGCTATACTAGTTACATATATGCTTTTCAATACAGGTGGGTAAACAGAGCACAGGTTGTTCGTTTAGATGCCTAATCTTTTTAGATATGTCCATATGGAAGATACAAGTGCTCTGCCTGTCAGGGTAGGTAGCTTGGTGCTTTCATTCTGGTGATACTTCCAGCTGACTCCTTCATATTAATTCTCCCCTTCTTCCTTGCAAACAGGACCAATTTTGGGGTGGGTGGCAATTTGTCCCCTAAAAGGCTCTGTTCTCTAAACTTCCTTGCTGTTCAGGGTAGTAGTGTAAGGTCATTCTGGCCGATGAGATTTACATCTCATTGGTCTAATTTATGGGACTCTCAGAAAAGCCATTTTTTCCCTCATAAAAAGTTGGCATTTGCCTTTTCCTCTTTGTTCTTCCTCTTTCTTTCTTACTGGAACACAACAGACATAAGGAGGACAAACAGAAAGGTAAGAGGGGTCTGATCCTTGGATGGCCAACCCTGGAGAGCTGACATCCAGGCTTCTTATTCAAGGGAATAAACCACTTGTTTTAGCCACCATAGTCAGGTTTCTGTTTTGTGCAGCAGAAACCATGATACACGTAACCTAACTAAGAGCAGTATGCTTACCTAAGGAGCCCTTGTTCTAAACAAGAGTGGTTCAATTGCCCCAAGAAGTAACTGCACTTGGGGTTTGAAGGAGACCGATTTTCAAACATCCAGTTGGTTTGGTCAACCAAAAGAAAACAAAAAAGCTCTGAAATTCCTCTCTTAATCATTGAGTTGCTTTAATGGTAACTATGATCCAAAAGCAAGAAGGTATTTGTCTGATGGTCTCAGATTTAGTGGAAGAAAGCTTGATGGAGTCTGTCTGTATACTCCTGGCCATATTTATTTCTTGTTTTGGAGACAGGGTCTTGCCCTGACACCCAGGCTGGAGTGCAGTGGTGCAATCACAGCTCACTGCAACCTCAACCTCCCTGGCTCAAGCAATGTTCCCCTCCCATCTCAGCCTCCCAAGTAGCTGGGATTACAGGCACATACCACAACACCCGGCTAATTTTTAAATTTTTTTTGTAGAGACAACGTCTCCCTATGTTGCCCAGGCTGGCCATGAACTCGTGGGCTCAAGTGATCCTCCCACCTCGGCCTCCCAAAGTGGTGGGATTATAGGCATGAGCCATGGCGCCCAGTCCATATGTATTACATAGGTTCTCTCTTCCTCTCCTCCCCCCAGCAATCCAATCTTGTAAGTTTCTTTAGTAAACAAATAAGAGCATCAAAAACAAAAATCAGTTTCTTACTCTGTAACACCAAATAATCAAGCTTACTTAGTGTGCACGCATCTGTGAATGTGCAGGTGAATATGTGGGCACGTTATTGATACCATTCTTTAGCATAGAGGGAGAACCTAGACTTTTTTTTTCAGTTAAGGCTCTAGTCTAAATCATGTAAACATACATTTTAGTTGGTAAATAGAAATGGGCCTGTGAATTGAGAGGACAAGAATCCAGACAAGTCCAATGGTGGATTCTCGTTTGACTTGCACCATAATGCTTTTTCCACCCCAGCTGAGAGCGAACAGTAAGTATTGGTAGGACAGCAAATAGCTTCATCTGAGTAGGGTGTTTGGGACTCATGCACGTGACAAGTCTGGAAAGGCAGATTGGGTATAGGGTACCTTGGGGCCAGGTTTAGGAGTTTGGAATTTATCTTATAGGCTACTCTTTCCTGGAAGCTTCCTCAGAACCTCAGGGCAACGAGATGTTTCACAAGAGAACGTTCCAGGGTCAGGTAAGTTTGAGAACTACACATGCTATATCCGTCCCTCTTGAAAATTCACACCATATAATTGCATAATAAAAGCTGAGGAGTTCTGTATTAAAAAAACTGGTTAAACTTAATGCAGGACTCCTCCCTGCATTAAGAACAGGGAGAAAGAGACTCCATCTCTCCAAAAAAAAAAAAAAAAAAAAAATTATCCAGGTGTGGTGAGAGGATTAGACAGCTATTCGGGAGGCTGAGGTAGGAGGATTGCTTGAGCCTAGGAGATTGAGGCTGCAGTGAGCTGAGATTGTGCCACAGCAACCCAGCTTGGGCAATAGAACAAGACCCTGTCTCGAAAAAAAATTATCTTTATTTTAAATGTTTGATTTTAGTTTTTGACCACATGCATATATCATTTTACATAGATATAGCATCAATACAATTTTGTAGTATGCTTTTCAGTTTAGCATTACATGATAAGAATGTTCTCTTACTGTTACTTAACTTTCTTATTTTATTTGCTCAGCAATTTTTCAGTAAGTGGATATTTGAGTTGCTTCCAGTGTTGTTTTCTGTTTTAAGTAATGATTAAATTAACTTAAACACTAATATAGCCCTTTAATTTTATTTACCTATTTTCTCCTAAGCCATTTAATTTTATTTATTTATTTCTTCCCAAGCCACTTGATTTTTTTAAATTACTTTATTTTGGATGAACTATTCAGCAGCAGAATTATTGGATCAAAAGTATAGTGAATGATTTTCAAAACATATTGCTGAATGGCTTTTCAAAGGTTATACCAATTAACAGTTTTCAAGGATTATACCTCTTGAGGTATGAATATACTTCAAGTATATGTACCAGCTTTACTATCTCCTCACCAACTAGTAATGTCATTTTTTATGTTTTTGCCAGTATAGGGGGAACTGACTGGCAATATACTAAGTTCATTGTTGCTTAATTTGTGTGGTGTTTTTTAAAATAACAGTTTAGGCTAAATGTTGAATATTTGTTTTACTGATTGCATCTTAGAGTATTATTGATATTAGTACAAAGGTAAACTTGTTGATGAAACATTTGTTTACTTTGAAAAATGAAAGGCTTATGGGAGTTGCCCTTGGAGTGTTGAAAGAAAATGGAAGAATTGGATAGGATATTCTGTCAGTTAAGATGTTAGTCTTGAACATGGTGAGGCGTGTTCAATAAAGGGAGCGTTTACAAAGGTGTGGTCATGTTAAGGAAAACTAACAAGGGATGGTGCAGTACTCCAGGGTTGGCAACAATGGTATCACTTCTAGGCCTGAATAGGTCATAAGAGGACTCAAGGTAATGGACTCAGACAGATAGTTGTATGAAAGGGCTGACAGACAGGAGCTGTGGCCTTTGAATGGGAGACAGTTAACGCATGATGACCTAGTAGAGAGGGAAGGAAATGAGTATCTTGGCCTTGATGATTTCCACTCACCCTCTTGTGTCTTGGCATGGCATCCAATTAGTTGAGCCCAACTGCCAGAAGGCAGTTAATGCAATCCACAAAGGTCAGCCACCTGAAGCCCTAAGCGGAATGAAAAAGAAAGGTAAGTGGATCTGGAAAAAAACATGGAAAATATTCAGCGCAAATATTCTGGCATTAAGATACTTTAGAGTGGCTGATGATATGAGACTTTACAAATAGATGCAAGATTGTTAATCAGAGGTCTCACATCATTCAGTTTTTGAATGTTATTGAGAACTATTGAACTTAAATAGTTTAACTTTCAAATAGAAACAAAACAGTATGTAATGCCATTATTTGATCCCATTCAGGTATGTGGATAGTAGAATTTATTCCTTGCTTGAAGGAAGTTTTACTATGCCAGAATCTCAGAAGCAAATAAGAAAGTAGCATTTCAAATCTCAGAAGTCAGTAAGAAAGCAAAAGAAGAAGCAAATGGGAGCAGTCAAGGAATGTTAAGAAGGGACGAGATGGCCGGGCGCGGTGGCTCATGCCTGTAATCCCAGCACTTTGGGAGGCCAAGGCGGGCGGATCATGAGGTCAGGAGATCGAGACCATCCTGGCTAACATGGTGAAACCCTGTCTCTACTAAAAATACAAAAAAATTAGCCGGGCGTGGTGGCAGGTGCCTGTGGTCCCAGCTACTGGGGAGGCTGAGGCCGGTGAATGGTGTGAACCTGGGAGGCGGAGCTTGCAGTGAGCCGAGATCGCGCCACTGCACTCCAGCCTGGGTGACAGAGTGAGACTCCGTCTCAAAAAAAAAAAAAAAAAAAAAAAAAGGAAGGGACGAAATTATGGTGGGTCTACCCCAGACTTTCCAATTCAGTAGGTTGGGGTGGGTCCTGGGAATATGTATTTGTACCAAGGACTCCAGATCATTCTGATGGAGCCAGTAGACTGTAATTTAGAATGATTGGACAACACAAGCTTCAGAAAGAGGCTTCAAAATCTACAGCCTCATAGATGTTAATGGGATCACTCCAAATGGAAATACTAAACTTAAAGATGATAAAACAGCTCACAGGGAACAGGAATTTTCTTGCCTTAAAAGCCAGTATTTGGACTGACAGTGACATTATATTATGCTAATAATAATGATAGTTCTAACATTAAGTACTTCCTACAGGGCAAGCTCTGTGCCAAGTATTCAACATTCATTATTTCACCAAATCCTCTCAACAGTCTTTGAGGTACTATTAGTATCCACATTAGATCAGGAAATGAAGGCTTCTGGAGATTAAGCCAAAACCAGGCACCCATGTTGTTCTCCTGATCCTATGATTTGTAGTCTGCCTTCTCTCTACCTTTCAGAGTTTTTAAAAATGTTTTTTCATATATAATATCCAGAATTTTTAGTTGTACCTAGCAGAATAGAGAAAAGTAACTCTACTTCATCTTCTTGGAGGCAGAAGTATTTTAAAATATTTTTATAATAAAAAAGGTGGTCACGGCCGGGGGTGGTGGCTCACGCCTGTAATCCCAGCACTTTGGGAGGCCAAGGCAGGCGGATCACGAGGTCAAGAGATCAAGACCATCCTGGCCAACATGGTGAAAACCTGTCTCTACTAAAAATACAAAAATTAGCTGGGCATGGTGGCATGCACCTGTAGTCCCAGCTACTCAAGAGGCTGAGGCAGGAGAATGACTTGAACCCAGCAGGCGGAGGTTGCAGTGAGCCGAGATCATGCCACTGCACTCCAGCCTGACAACAGAGTGAAACTCCGTCTCAAAAAAAAAAAAAAAAAGGTGGTCATATTTCATCACTCTAGTTGAATTACTTTTCTCATCTCTCTATAACTCTCCAGTCTTTGGATATATATACAAATATTTGTATGTAGTTATAATCACAGCTCACAGCATTTTGATGGTGTAGTTAATACCTTGGGCTTTGGAGACTAAGATGCCTGGGCCTAAATTCCAACTTCATGACTCACTAACTTTGTGACCTTGATTAAACACTTCTATCCCCACCTGGCCATAATGAGGTACCTCTCCCCCTCTTTGCTGGGATGGTATCAGAGGGGGCCTAGTGAATGATAAGGACTTTCACCATCACTCAGCGCAATGGGCCATCTCCACCACTGTGTCTAATGGCCATGTGAGGAGCTAGAATTCCCACCCTGCCCAGCAGCAATAAAGATACCCTCCATGCTCAACTATTTGTTAGCTAAGTGGGAAACCAGGACTTCTACCCCCACCTAGGAAGAATAAGGCAGCATTCCTCTCTTTCACCTACCAGAACTGTATCAGAAAAAGTCAGTAGAACCAAGTTTAGATAAGATCCAGTCTCATAATATGAACATAATATGAACATATCCAGGACCACTTATCATACCAAGAACCAGAAAGCTCTCAAACTGAATGAAAAAGGCAATTCATAGAAGCCAACATTGAGATGACAGTGATGCTAGAATTATCTGACAAATTTTAAGCAGCCATGATAAAAGCAGCAATAGCAATCAGGGACACACTTGAAACAAATGAAAAAATTGAAAACCTCAGCAAAGAAACAGAAAGTCACAGAAAAGAAATAGAAGAAATAGAAGCATACAAAGAAGAACTAAATGAACTGAATAATACAGAATGAAAACAAGAAACTTAGTGAAAAGCAGAATGAAAGAGACAGCAGAATGGAGGAGACAGAAGAAATAATCAGTGAAGTAGAAGAAAGAATAACAGAAATTACTGTTTGAAAAACTGAGAGAAAAATAGGCTGGAAGAAAAAGAAACAGTCTCAGAGGCCTGTGGGACTAAAATAAGAGCTTTAACATTTGTGTCATCAGAGCCCCAGAAGGAGACAAGACGAGGGCAGAGCTAAAAATGTACTTGAAAAAATAATGGCCGAAAACTTTCTAAATTTGGCAAGAGATATAATCCTACAGATTCAAGAAGCTGAGTGAACCCCAAACAGAATATATCTGAAGGAATTCACACCAACTCACAATTATAATTAAGCTTCTGAAAACTAAAGACAATGAAAAAATCTTGAAGGCTGAGAAAATGGACATTTTACCTGAAGGAGAAAGCAGTTAGAATGACAGCAGATTTCTGGTCAGAAGTCAGGGGAACCAGAAGGAAGTGGTACAACATTTTTCAAGTGCTGAAAGAAAAGAACCAACCACCCAGCATCTTGCAAAACTCTCTTTCAGGAGTGAAATGAAAATCAAGATATTCTCAGATGAATGAAAATTAAGAGAATTTGTCACCAGCAAATCTACCATAAAAAAATGGCTAAAGAAAGTTTTTTAAATAGAGAGGAAACAACAAAAGAAGGAAACTTGTAATATCAGGAAGGAAGGAAGGAAGAACACTATAAGCAAACATATGGGTAAATATAATAGGCTTTCCTTCTCATCTTGAGTTTTCCAAATTACATTCTATGGTTGAAGCAAAAATAATAACACTATATAATATGGTTCTAGAATGTATGAATATTTGAGATGATCATATTGTAAATGTGGGAGGGTAAAGAAATCTAGACCAGGCATGGTGGCTCCCACCTGTAATCCCAGCACTTCGGGAGGCCAAGGTGGGCGGATCATTTGAGGTCAGGAGTTTGAGACCAGCCTGGCCAACATGGTGAAACCCTGTCTCTACTAATAATACAAAAATTAGCCGGGTATGGTGGCACATGCCTGTAATCCCAGCTACTTGGGAGGCTGAGGCAGGAGAATCGCTTGAACCTGGGAGGCGGAGGTTGCAGTGAGCCAAGATCATGCCATTGCACTCCAGCCTGGGTGACAAGAGCAAAACTCCATCTCAAAAAAAGAAAAGAAAAAAGAAATCTAGAGGAAGGTAGAGTTTTTATCCTTTATTGAACTATTAAAATTATTATACTAGTAGACTATAAGAAGTTATATGTATATGATGTAACACTTAGAGCAACCACCATAAAAGCTATATAAAGAGATATACTAAAAATACTATAGATAAATCAAAATAGAATTCTAAAGAATATTCAAGTAAGCCAAAAGAAGGGAGGGGAAAAAACAGAGAGATGAAAGAGAGAAAAAATAAAATGGCAGACATAAACCCTAAAACATCCATAATTACATTAAATGTAAGTTTTCTAAATACACTAATTAAAAGGCAGAGATTGCCAGAGTGAATTAAAAACATGACCAACTATATGCTGTCTAGAAGAAACTTACTTCAAATAAAATGATATAAGGTGAACCTAAAAGGATGGAAAAAAATCACGTAAATATTAAATAAAGAAAAGAAGGATTAACTATATTAATATTAAATACCGTACTCTTCAGAAGAAAGAAAATTACCAGACACAGGGAATATTGATAATAACAAAAGAATCAATCCACCAAGAAGACATAGCATCCTAAATGTGTATGCAACAAACAACAGAGCTGAAAAATACGTGAAACGAAAACTGATAGAACTGAACAGAGAAATAGACAAATCCACAATTATAGTTGGAGACTTCAATATCTTTATTTCAACAATTGATACAACTACCAGAGAGTAAATCAGCAAGGATGTAAAAGAACTCAACAAGGCTGGGCGCAGTGGCTTACGCTGTAATCCCAGCACTTTGGGAGGCTGAGGCGGGTGGATCACGAGGTCAGGAGTTTGAGACCAGCTTGGCCAACATGGTGAAACCCTGTTTCCACTAAAAATACAAAAAATTAGCTAGGTGTGGTAGTGCGCGCCTGTAGTCCCAGCTACTCAGGAGGCTGAGGCAGGAGGATCGCTTAAACCCAGGAGGCGGAGGTTGCAGTGAGCCAAGATCATGCCATTGCACTTCAGCCTGGTGACAGAGTGAGACTCGGTCTCAAAAAAAAAAAAAAAAAAGAACTCAACAATACAATCAACTAACAGAATTTAGTCAACATTTGAAGAACACTTCACCCAAACACAGCTGAAAATTCATTCCTTTCAAGTGCATGTGGATCATATGCCAATATAGATCATATCCTAGGCCGTAAAACAAACCTCAACAAATTTAAGATAATTAAATCATACAGTGTGTTCTCTGAACACAATGGAATAAAATTAAAAATAAATAACGGAAAGGAAAACTTTCTGTTATTTTGGAAATAACATTTCCGTTAAATTTGGAGATGAAAGAGCCCTTCTAAAGAATCCATGGGTCAAAGAGGAAGTCTCAAGGGGAAACAAGAATACATTGAACTACATGAAGATGAAAATACAACATGTCAAAATTTGTGGGACATAGCTAAAGAAGTGCTGAGAGGGAAATTTAATGCATACATTAGAAAGAGGAAAAGTCTCAAATACATAATCTAAGCTCCCATGACCAAACTTTAAAAAGAGGAGCAGAATAAACCCAAAACAAGACAAAGAAATGAACTAGTAGAGATGAGAGCAGAAATCAATAAAAACAAAAACAGAAAGGCAATAGAGAAAATCAATGAAACAAAAAGCTGTTTCTTTAAAGGAATCAATAAGATTGACAAGCCTCTATCAAGACTTACAAGGAAAAAAGAGAGAAGGCACATATTATCAATATCAGGAATAAAATGGCGTATCTCTGAAGACCTCAAGGAAGACCCTGAAGGCATCAAAAGGATAATAAGGGAATACTATGAACAACTCTACATATATAAATTTGACAACTGAAGTGAAATGGACTGATACTTTGAAAAAAAAAAACTATAACTCACTCAATATGAAATAGATCATTTAAATAGCCCTATAACTTTAAGGACATTAAATTAGAAATGTTTAAAACTCTCCCCAAAGAAATCTCCAGACCCAGATATTTTCATCACAGAATTCCACCAAATGTTTAAGGAAGAATTAATACAAATTCTGTACAATGTCTCCCAGAATATGCAAAAGGAGGAAATATATCTCCATTAATTTTATGAAGTTACAGTTACCTTATACCCAAACAAGACAAAAGAGTGAAAAAAAATAAAACACAGAACAATGTCTCCTGTGATAGATACAAAAATCCCTCAAAAACTGGCAAATAGAATTCAGCAACATAAAAATGATTACACGTCATGACCAAATGGGGATTATTCCAGGGAGGCAAGCCTGGTTCAATATCCAAAAATCAGTTTAATATATCATATTAACAGACAGAAATTAAAAATCACATGATTATATCAATTGCTGCAGAAACAGTATTTGAGAGTATTTAACATCTTTTAATGGTTACGAAAACCCCAAAAATATAAATAAAGGGGAACTTTTTCAACATGTTAAAGAACATCTACCAAAATAATTCTATTGCAATTATATTTAATGGTGAAAGACTGGATGCTTTCTTCCTAAGACTGGGAATAAGGTAAGGAAGTCCACTCTCAATATTCTTATTCAAAATAGTACTGGAAGTTCTATTCAATTAATAATGCAAGAAATAAAAGGTATATGGATCAGTAAAGGAGAAATAAAATTATTTCTATATGCAGCTAATGTGATTGACTATGCAGAAAATTCAAGGAATCTACAAAAAAAATCCTAGAAGTAATAAGTTCAACAAGGTCATAGGATGGAAGATGCAAAATAACATGCCTTATATTTCTATATACTGGAGATGAACACATGTACACTGAAATTAAAAATAAAATGCCATTTATAATTGCTCAACAAATGAGAAATATTTAGGTATAAATCTAATATGACACATACAGGACTGTATGGTGAAAACTATACAACACTGATGAAAGACATCAAAGATCTAAATAAAGACATCAAAGGGCCATATCATGTTCATGGATTGGAGGATAACATAGTGAAAATATCGGTTATCCCTAAACTGATATACAGGATAAACTCAATTTCTATTAAAATTCCAGAAGAATTTTGTAGATATAGATAAAAGTATTCTAAATTTTATATGAGAAAGCAAAGGAAGTAGAATAGATTAAAAATTTTGAAAAAGGAAAATTAAGTAGTAGAAATTGGTCTATTGGATTTCAAGATGTATTATATAATGATAATAATCAAGAGAACTCAAAAATAAACTCACACAAATATGCCCAACTGATTTTTGACAAGATGCAAAAGCAGTTCAGTGATGGTAAATAGATTTCAATAAATAGTGCTGTAGCAATTGGACATCTGTACGCAAACAAAACGAAACAAAAACCTCAACCTAAGTTGTATGTATTATACAAAAATTAACTAAAAAATGGGTTATAGACCTAAATATAAAATTATGAAACTTTTAGGAAGAAACATAGGAAAAAATCTTCCGGACCTGGAGTTAGGCAGAGAGTTCTTAGTCTTGACAACAAAAGCTCATCTATAAAAGTAAAAATTAATAAATTGGATTTCATCAAAATTAAAAACTTTTGCTGGGTATGGTAGCTCACGCCTGTAATCCCAACACTTTGGGAGGCTGAGGCCAGCAGATCACTTGAGCTCAGGAGTTTGAGACCAGCCTGGGCAACATGGTAAAACCCTGCCTCTACATAAAGACAAAAAATTAGCTGGGCTTGGTGGTACACGCCAGTAGTTCCAGATACTCTGGAGGCTGAGTGAGCTAAGGTCCTGCCACTGCACTCCAGCCTGGGTGACAGAGTGAGACCCTGTCTCAAAAAATACATATACAATAATAATAATATAAAAATTTTTGTTCTGCAAAAGGCCCTGTTAAGAGGACAAAAAGACAAATTATGGAGTGGGAGAAAAAATGTTTGCAAACCACACATCTGACAAAGACTAGTATCTAGAATATATAAAGAACTCTTGAAACTCAATAGTAAAACCCCCAAAAATCCAATTATAAAATGAGTACAAGACATGAAGGGACATTTCACCAAAGAAGACATACAAATGGAAAATAAGACCTGAAAAGATGTTCAACACCATTAGCCATTAGAGAAATGCAAATTAAAAGTCACAATGGGATATTACTACACACCTATAAGAACAGCTAAAATTAAAAATATTACCAAATGCTGTGAGGAGAAATGCAGTGAAACTGGATCCCACTGGTGGGAATGTCAAGTGATACAGTCATTCTGCAAAAATGTTTGGCAATTTCTGATAAAATGAAACATGCAACTGCCATACAACCCAGCAATTCTACTCCTGGGCATTTATTATCCGAGAGAAATCAAGACTTACGTTCCCACAGAAACCTGCACATGAATATTTATAGCAGCTGTGTTTTATGTAAATGCAACTTCAAGTCTCAAGCCTCCTTTTAATCCAATTGAAACCTTCTATACAGAGATTCTGAAGCCATCACTTCCACCTTTGTGAAATGAAAGAGAAAAAAAAATGTGAACATAAAATCAAGTACTTGATTTGAAGACTGATACTAAGGCCTCCAGGGAAAAGGGTAAAGTTACACACTATATACACGATATATTTTAAATAAGGAATTACAGTGCTGCTTTTGTAATCATTAATCTGAACCTAGGCATTACTGGGCATAATTCAGATTCCTGCAAAAATAAAGTGTTTTGAAGTTTAGTGAATATTTATTGAACATCTACTATGTGCAAGCCATGAAATTTCCACATGAAATTAACCTCTGTACCTAACAGTTATCTACATTTTGCAGATGATAAAAATGAAGTTCAGAGAGGTTTAGATTCTACTCTGTGTCAATGACTCTGGTGTTTATCATGATCAGATTTCATTCTCACAGTTGGCTCTGGTCAAGTTTCCTATCTCCTGGTTTCTCAAGTTACTGGTCATCGTTGAGAAGAGCATACAGGGGTACTCTGAGATTGGACCCCAAAATTAGGGCAATGAATCTCTGAAGAGCTCTACATTAAAATGTGCAAAGAAAGGAAATCTTGAAATATTAATCTTTGTGCTGTTCTTTTCTTCCCTTGCATTCTGGTTCCTTCCTTTAGTGAGCTTGTTTTAGTAGGAACACAAAGAGAAAAAAATAAAAATATGGAGCTGTTTTAAAAACTTCCAAACCAGGTGTCTTAGTCTGTTTTGCTATAAAATGCTTAGTCTGCATTCTTATAAAAGAATACCTGGGCCGGGTGCGGTGGCTCACGCCTGTAATCCCAGCACTTTGGGAGGCCGAGGTGGGTAGATCATGAGGTCAGGAGATCGAGACCAACCTGGCTAACACAGTGAAACTTCATCTCTACTAAAAATACAAAAAATTAGCCAGGTGTGGTGGTGGGTGCCTGTAGTCCCAGCTACTCAGGAGGCTGAGGCAGGAGAATGGCATGTACCCGGGAGGTGGAGGTTGCAGTGAGCTGAGATCGCGCCACTGCACTCCAGCCTGGGAGACAGAGTGAGACTCCATCTCAAAAAAAAAAAAAAGAAAAGAATACCCGAGGGTGGGTAATTTATAAAGAAAAGTTTATTTGGCTCACAGTTCTGCAGGCTGTACAAGAAGCATGGCATCAGTGTCTGCTTCTGGTGAGGACCTCAGGAAGCTTCCATTCATGGCAGAAGGCAAAGAGGAACTGGCATGTTGCATGGTGACAGAGGGAGCAACAGGGAGAGTGGAGGGCAGCGCCAGGCTCTTTTAAGCAATCAGATCTTGTAGGAACTAATAGAGCAAAAACTCCGTCATTACCACGGAGAGGGTGCCAAGCCATTCGGAAGGGATTTGCCCCCAGGACACAAACCTCCCTCTAGGCCCCACCTCCAACATTGGGGATCAATATCACATAAGATTTGGAGGGGACAAATATCCAAACTATATCACCAGGTTCTTGCAAATCAGAAGACAGAGCTTTAAGGGCCATGGGGCACAGAGTTTATACCATGCAAAGAAAGGAAAGTAATGAGAGAGGGATGCCATCTTGCCTGCCCTCTGTATTCCAGGGAGCATACTCAGGAGTTTCCTGTACTGGAGGGGAGGGAGCTAGGGGGAGCTTCCTATGAGGAGACCCCACCATCTGGCACCAGCTGAGTGAGAACACCATTTGCTGCTAGGCATAGGAGCCACGTGGCAGTCCTTCTCTGTCCATCAGCAACAGAAGACACCGTCCCATGCCCAGTGACTACGGAGCTCCAGTCACACCACACTGTACAGACTGCTCAACCCCCAGCAAGAGCCTAGGGCACTTGTAATTCCCTCCACAGCAAAGGGGCCCTTGGCTCCCAGAGGGGCAGGGATGGCGAAGAGAAGAGCCAGCAGAGGAACTTGGGTGGGGCTGGACTGTGGGGAAACCCTTCCTAGTTACAGGGGCAAGAGGTTCCTCACGGTGGGCAGAGCGCATCTCTGTAGATGATGATTAACTGACCTGAAGCAGCCTGAGGCCCTGGAAGACGAAGATGAGGGGAAATGGTTATTTTCTCTCACTGGGCTCCAGGATTCCAAAGCTCTCTCAATTGAGTAGGCAGGTTCGTGCCCTGTCCAGCCAAGCTCGGGGGGACTAGTAAGGGGAGAATGTCTGTCACCTGGAGAAGCCAGTTACGAAATGGCAAGTGACTAGCATGGCTCCTGGGCAGCAGCCTTGCACGGCAAAATCTGTGGGTTTGCGTTCCTGAGGAGTCCCAAGGAGCCTGTGGAGAAGATCCAGGGAAAGGCCAGCTTCCTGGAGTCTGTGGTGCAAGGACTGTGTCTTTTGGGCACCAAAAGGAAGGTTGACCTCTGAGTGTGGGGAAGTGAGGGACATCTGGCTGACAAGAGAACTTGATTGTGTCCATTTTCTCACCTTGCTCTGATCTGAAAGCAACAATTTTTTTCATGTTATTTTTCTAGAGTTAAGTTAAAACAGCAGTTGCACAGGTGAGGAAGGGAGTGTGTGTGTGTGTGTGTGTGTGTGTAACCAGTGCTGAAGTATTAATTCACATGTATATTTCTAAAACTAGTAGAGGCACAGTGGGGCCTCCCTAGCACGAAGATCTGAGAAGATAACTCCAGTCTAGGAATGAGAACACATGCTCCCACTTTCAGCTAAACCCCCACTTCTTTGCCTATAAAACGGAGAGCTTGGATCGAATGATTGAAAAACATTGTAATCCTAGGATGTGTAGTTTTCCTTAGATCCTCACAAGTGTTTAAGTCAAACCATTCCTAACACTAGGTTTCTCTTCCTTAAGGTCAGCTGGCTATATATGCGTGTGCAGTGTGTATCTGTTGTGTCCATAGTATATATGACATACATGTAGTGTACTGTGCAGTGTGTGAATGTGTTGTGTGTATACTATGTGTCTGCATGGTGTGTCATACACTATTTGTCCTTGCTGTCCCAAGCAACCCCTCATATTGCCCAATCAATGCTAGATTTCTGGATCCTTCAGAAATCCTCCCTCTCATACCCAGGCAAATAAGCAAGAACACATGTGTGAAGACTTTTGCACTCCAGTGACTCTTGAGCTGCAGCCAAACAGCTGGAATTACATGCATTGTAGAGAACCAGGGACATGGCATGGCAATGGGAAATTCAGCATGTATTTGAAAGCCAAATTCCTTTTTCCAGAACCTGAAAGAGCAAGAGAGGTAGAGGCTAGGCTGTCTGTTGCTGGCAGCCAGGGGTGTGTGCGTGTGTGTGTGTGCATGTCTAGAGGGCACCATTTATTAAAATCTCTGTTGTCTCTAACATGCCCCCATTCACATGCACATTTGTATTTCAGACTCCAATTTTCAAGCCAGCATTTCTTTCCTCTGCATCTCTTCCTCTGATTCCGTTGCTCTTCATTCATCTCCTCAGCCCCTTTGCTTTCTCATTTTCCTTGGAATAGTGAGTCAAGCTCCCTCTGGACAGTAGTTTAGGGTTCTTAATCCACTGCATGGACGAGGCCCCCAGATTAAAGCAGGGGAGATTAGAATGCTGTGCAGTTGGAATGCTGGGCCTCAAAGTCTTTTGACTACTTTCACCTTCCTGGTTATGGGAGGAGGGCTTCCCCTTGATTCTGGGGAAATACAGAGATGCCAGTGTCCAGCTTGCCATTCCACATCTGTTCCAGTCAAACTAAGTTCTGTCCAAGTCCAAACTGAGTAGTTTAAAGTGATAATCATTTATTTGTTCATGAATCTGCAATTTGGTCAGGGCTAAAAGGGATAGCTCATCTCTGCTTCCAAGTAGAACTTACTGGGGTGGCTTAAAGGCTGGGATGGCTCGAAGGTGACTCAACAGCTGGTGTTGGAGTCATCTGAAGTTCGTTCACTCACACATCTGGTGTTTGATGCTGGCTGTTGGCTGGGACCTTAACGGAGACTGTCAGCTGGAGCACCTACGTGTGGCTTTTCTATGTTCTGGACGTGTTCTCACAGCAGGGTGTCAGGGTTCCAAGAGTAAGTGTTTCAAGAGACAAAATGGAAGTGCATATTATTTTTATGACTTGGTCTCAGAAGTTATTTAGTGTCACTTCTGCTATATTCTATTGGCCAAGGCAGTTACAAAGTTCTGTCCAAGTCTAAGAGGGGGTAACACAGACCCACCACTCAATGGGAGGAGGGTTCAATGTCACACAGGAGGAACAGCATGTATAGTGTGTGTTTCTGTGTGTGTGTAGTGTGCAATGCACTATCTTGTACTAATGTACTATACATGTATGGAGTATGGTGAACACACACTACATTGAAAATTCAGTCTGCCACATCTCTTTCTATATTCACCGTTCCTTTCTCTACCTCTTATAGTCCTGCTGGTTTAAATTTATTGACAGAGATGGGATTCGCAGTAAGGACTGTCATCCCATGGGTGCCAAAGCTTACACTCGGCTTGAATCATGTGGTAGGCAGGATGGCCCCAAGATTCCTACCTGGTATAGACACCCTGTGTAATACCCTCCTCTTGGATGTCAGGGACCTGTGAGTATGATGGAATTTTACTAGAGTGATTAGGTTACATTATCTGGCACAGGTGGGGGAATTTTGCTGATGTAATTAATGTCTCTCCTGTTACTTTGGGTCACACAAAAGGGAGATTACCCTGGGCAGGCTTGACATAATCAGGCAAGTCCTTTAAAGGAGGGTTCAGGCCTTCCCCAAAGAGAAGATTCTCCTGCTGGCTTTGAGGGAGTGAGCTGCTGTGTAGTAAGAGGGCCCCACAGCTAAGATATGAGGGTAGCTTCAAGTTGCTGAAAGCAACCCCTGGCCAACAGCCAGCAAGAAATTAAGGAGCACCATCCTGCAACTGTAAGGAAATAAATTCTGTCGACAACCTGAATGGACTTGGAGAACTCCAGGTGAGAATACACCTGGCCGACGTCTAGATTTCAACTGTGTGAAACCCCGAGCAGAGAACCCAGCTACTCCATGTCTAGGTTCCTGACCCCCAGAAACTATGAGATAATGAATGTGTGTATTTTGAGCTACCAAGTTTGTGGTAATGTGTTACATAGCAAAAGAAAACTACCATGAGTCAAAACCATGAGCTCCATTGGCAAGCAAGCTTTATTGGATGGGTAATTGGAGAAACACATGGCAGATCCAGTAGCAAGACTACACACATGCTGAAGGACACAGCTCAAATGTCACCCCACTGCCATCTTCGTGGATTCCCTTCTGCTAGAAGTAATCTCTTGCATCTGAAATCCTATAGCTTTGTTTGTCCCTGTTTTGTGATACTTCTCGTATTCTACTTATATTTATCAGCGTTCATGTCTCGTCTGATTGTAAGGCCCTCCCAGTGGAAACAGTGTCCCATTTATTTTTGTGGTGCCAAGGTACTTTGCATAATTCTTTGCATGTCAACAAAGATGTATTGATAATTTATTAAATTTTTTTTCAATGACAGGACTTCAACTTTTATTTATTGAGGAACTTTGAGAACACATTTTGCTATGATGATAATCAAGAGATTGTCATCACTATTGTTTTAAAGGTGTTAGTTGAAAATATCAAAACCAGCCAAACATTCTGTCCTCATTTGCAGTCAGTGAGAATGTTTCTGTCATTTGAGATTCTGAAATTAAGCCTATGAACGTTCATCCAATAGATTCTGGTTCCCAGGCACTGAAACTCTCTGCCAAGGAAGAATCACAGATCTGTCTGAGTAATCTTTATTTTTATCCTGAAAATGGAGAAAAGAATTTCCTACACCAATAGGGACAAGCTGCTATTTAGCTATTACCTCTAGAATTAGGGACACTGTGCTAATGGGAGGTAGGAATAAAATTTTTTCTTGGAGCACTAAATACAAATCTATTTAGAGAAATGAGTAGCCTTTAGCTCCTCTTTTGAATTCAATTTTGAGACATTGAACATAGAGGAAGCAGAAAGGTCAGAGAATAGAAAATACCCATGCTTTTAGGATGGCAAATCTTTTGTATCAAAAGAATCCTGGTTGCCTTGGGCCCAGGGGGCAAGCCCTTGGGAGGCTCTTTCAGAGGCCTCTAGCACCCTGCCTTAGGGAACCCCATGTGGAGTTGTGCCTGAGGAACTGCACCCCGCAGGAAACTGTTTTTGGCAAGTTTGAGTATTAATAACAAGAAGCATTACCATTAACAATCATCCTTGTAGCTCTTCTAGAACTGTAACTGTAGTGCCACGAGGGATTCTTTTTGGCCAATTATTAGTCATGTCCTTGTTTATGTGCTTTAGGGGAGTGCCAGCTGATTACTCTGGGCTCAAGAACACCTTTTGAGGACTTATGGATCTGGGCCTCATGAAAACAGTGAGTAGAAACACTGCATTTATATATCTCCTAGGAATTTGCGAAGAGTTTCATATACATTGTCTCACTGTACCTGGGGGTAGGCAGAAGCCATCCTCTTCTAACTTAAGCTAATGTGGGTAGTGAAGTTCAGGGTCCATGATTGTTAAGGCCTCAAATGGCATCTACTTTGTTAGGAAATTTAGAGTGTGTGTCCTCTTCTGGTTGCCAGATCTCACAAGGCTCCAGACATCTGGAGCCGACAGATCAGGTCACTACTAGTTAGCATCAAGATGGTGTTAAAGCCCTGAGTCAAAATTAATCACAGCAGCTATTCTCTAGTTCACCCTATGGTTATCCCCAGGGTCATTAATGAAACTGGATGTGACAGGTCCAGATTTTACATTTCATGTAGAGAACCAGTAAGCATTTATGAAATCTACCGGGAATTATTTCCCAATAATCCTGGCATGGGATCTGTGGTCTATTTGTTGTTTAGGCTCTACACAGTCCTTGGAATTCACTGGGTAGTTATCCTTGTAAATAGCTTGCAAGCACAATGTCTTAGGGAAAAAACCTGCAGTGCAATGTACATTTGAAAGTAGGTGGCACAGTAGGAAGCTAGGAAGAGAGCTGGTGTATACCACTCTCTCCTGCGTTGTAATGGGGGTTGGGGGGGGTGGAACGAAGAGGAGGGAGAATATTTGGGATCTAAGGAATGAGAAGGTTAGGATAAGTGGGCTAAGTTCATCCACTTCTTGCCTTCGCTTCACTGGGAGAGGTTTTTAAAAACTCAGACTTCGACCCAGTTCTAATGGATCACAGTGTCTAGGGGTGGGGCCCAGAGATCTGCATTTCAAGCATCCAAGTGATTTTGGTGCATCTGAGGGGTCATTGGTTTGAGCCCCTAGAGATCCAAGGCACCCATGTCTCAGGGAATCCCACACTGAATTGTGCCTGAGGACCTGAGGACCTGCACACTGGAGGAATCTGTTTTCAGTAAGCTTGATTATTAATAATGAAGCTTGAAAACCACTGGTGTAACTAATGACAGACTGCAAGCAACAGTGTAGAGATCCCTGGACTAAGAGTTAGGGTCCTGTGTGCCACAGGCTTCCTGCGTGACTTTGTACAAGTCACTTTGCCTCTCTGGCTCTTAGTTTCCTCATCTGTAAAATTGGGGCAGGGTGAACAAAATAAGTGCAAACATTCCATCCTGCACTCACACCCTGGTTGGAAGACTATCTCTGACACAAATACCTGGAGCCACGCAGGGACCCTGTGGTGATCCCTGTGCAGATGCTGGGAGTACGGGCGAGGGGACACAGAGAAATGCACAAGGAAGAGTGTCAGGCGAGTGGCCTCACCATCAAGGTGGCTCTTGATTTTGTGGGGCCTGAAGCTCATGTAATTTGCGGGGCCCTCTTTAATAAAAATGATGCAAAACTACTATCAAAAATTAAATGTAAGGCCGGGCACAGTGACTTATGTCTGTAATGCCAGCACTTTGGGAGGTTGAGGTAGGCAGATCACTTGAGGCCCGGAGTTCGAGACCAGCCTGGACAACATGGTGAAACCTCTTCTCTACTAAAAATACAAAAATTAGCTGGGTTTCCTGGCATGCACCTGTAGTCCCAGCTGCTTGGGAGGCTGAGGCATGAGAATCGCTTGAACCTGGGAGGCGGAGGTTGCAGTGAGCTGAGATCGCACCACTACACTCCAGCCTGGGCGACAGAGCAAGACTCTGTCTCCCCCACCCCCAAAAATTTAAATATAAAACTGGATGTTTGTTTAGAATAATACAAGAAATAACAATAAACTACATACTTGATGAAAAGTGTCATAAATACAGAATCCAGAAAAATAACAGTATTCTAATGAATTTGTTGCCCAAAACACCTTCATAATACTTTTTCCCTGTAGTTTTGGGCAGCATACACTTTTTCTCTTCATGTGACAACAACTTTGTAATTATCATTTTCTTTGGAGAGAATAGAATGATAACTCAGTCTTTGCTCTAATGTGTCTGATATTTGTTTTTCTAAGCTATTGATAGTTATTAAGAGTTCTTTCAGCTTCAGAACTCATTATTGGTAATATCCTGTACATTTTACGGATTGTCATCAAATCTAGGAAAACCTTAATCAAGCTTCTTTTGTATCTGAGTTGTAAGAGTTGGAAGAATTTTTCCATATACTAGCTTTCAGCTTTGTCCATTTTAATCCTTGTTTTTTCTCCTTTACCTGCATAGTTCTAGTGTTGGCTGCCGCAGGCCACATTCATACACGACACCAGTGTGCCTCCATGTCAGGACACTGGTGAGTTGGCAGAGTGGGTTGTCAGAGCCATTTCTATAGCAGGATGGCTAGCCATTACCGACCTGTACATGGAAGTGATGCAAACACCCCCCTAACCCGACACCAGATGTATCCCTGACTCCACTTCCCCTTAACCAGATCCCTGAGATGCCCACGATTACTCCAGGACTGCCTGACCTGAGGGGAAGCATGACGGAAGGGGAAGGAAAGTGGAAAGAAGGGGTGGTCTTTAACCTATTGCTGCAACATGAATATATTTTTTCTATATGTATATTTTATATGTCAATTTTCATATAATTTGTATTGCAGGAGGAATGAATATTGTGTGTTATATATATATATAATGCTATGGATTGAATTGTGTCCCCCCACCCTAGCCCCCCAGTTTGGTGGTATTTGGAGATGGGACCTTTGGGAGGTAATCAGTGTTAGATGAGGTCAAGAGTGTGGTGCTCTCACAGTGGGGTTAGTAGCTTTATCAGAAAAGGATGAGAGACGCTCTCTCTCCACTATGTGAGGACACAGTGATAAGGTGGCCATCTGCAAGCCAGGAAAAGAGGCCTTACCAGAAACTGAATCTGCCCGACCTTTCATCTTGGACTTCTCAGCCTCCAGAACTGTGAGAAATAAGTCTGTTGTTTGACCCACTCAGTCTATAGTACTTTTTTATGGCAGCCCAAGCAGACTAAGACATTATATATACTATTAATAGATCTATATTGTCATGTGAACCCATTGCTAAGGCCCTTCCAGGGCCATAGAGGAGCCAGTGCAAGGAGGACCCAGGATCTTAAGCTTCATTGGCTTCACAGTAACCTGCCTGTTTCTGACGCTGGGACAGTGACTGAGGTTGACTATGGGGATCACAGGGCTGAGATCCTTTCCCTAAGGCTGCTGTATGGTTTGAGACACTTGGGCAGACACCTCTAGGGTGAAGTACTGTGACCATGGCAGCGGCCTAGGGTGTGGGTTAACTTGTATTTCTTCCTTCTCCTCTCATCCCTTATTTAGAATTCAGGAAGGTTCACACCTGTCCAGGTAACTGAGCTGAAATCTCATTAGTTAGTCTCACCATCCCCAACCTCCATGGCCCCCTATGAAAGGGTGAGGTTTTAACCCTTCAGAGGAAGGGGAAGGGAAATCCTAAAACAAATGTCATAAAAAGAGGCTGAGAAGTGGCAACACTTCCTTGGTACCTGCTTAAAGAGAGCACAAGGCAAAGCTGGACTGTCAGCAGAGGGTCCCGCAGGGAGTATGCCTGACTAGGTTGTATTAGGAGCAGAGGCAGCAGGAAGCTCTAGCAAAGACACAAGAGGGAACCCTGCTGGGGCTTGGGAGCAGGAGATTGGGGAGTGAAGGGTCCTGAATGGGTGACTGACTTCAAGAGACCAGGAGATAACTGGAGACCATTCAGAATCCCCAAACATGTGAATACTCAAGAACATGCAGACTCAAGGTCAGTGGAAAACAATAAAGCCCCCTTATTGATACAGCAGCTGCAGTTGGCCAGGTTCACTTACCAGCTAAGTGACATTCTGGAGCACCAAGCTTCCAGAGGGAAATATTTACAAGTCAGCCTCCTTCAAAAGGACATCCCTGTCATAAGCATTCTGAGTCATGAAGGACTAGTTCATGATGGTTAAATTAGCAAATACCATGAGCCTACTTAAAAAAAAAAAAAAAAACAGTTTTGGTGACCACCAGAAGCTGGAGAAGGGAGTGTGGCCCTGCCAACACCTTGACTTCAGACTTCTGGCCGTCAGAACTGTGAGAGAACACATTTGTGTTGTTTTAAGTCACCAGAGTTGTGGTAATTTGTTACAGCAGACCTAGGAAACCCACATAGACACCTAATAACGGCACAACACTTGGCTCCCCAGGAACAATACAGCCAGGTTACTTCCCACGTTATGGAGTCATAATAACACCAACCCTGAGGACTGATTTAGCCAACTTTCAAATATAATCATAATAAGAGGATGGGAGACGGGAAGCAAGAAGAACATATGTATGCATTAAGAGAAGTAAATCCTTCCCCCCTTAGGGAAGTAGATGGAAAAAAAATAAAAAATAAAATACGATCCTCAGTTTTGCAATTGCAACAGAATCATGCAACATGTCCTCTGTATTCATTTCCTTTCCTGATGTTACAAAGACCACATAGGTAGTGGCTTACCACTCGCCCAAGCTGGAGTGCAGTAGCGCGAACATGGTTCACCGCAGCCTCGACCTCCTGGGCTCAAGCAATCCTCCCACCTCAGGCTCCTTAGTAGCTGGGACTACAGTAACATGCCACCATGCCTGGCTAATTTTTGTATTTTTTGTATATACAGGGTTTCACCATGTTTCTCAGGCTGGTCTCCTGGACTCAGCAATCCCCCTGCCTCGGCCTCCCAAAGTGCTGGGATTACAGGCATGAGCCACTGCACCCGGCTCCAACACACATTCCTTATCTCACATTTTCTGTGGGTCAAGAGTCAGTGCACAGTTTAGCTAAATCCTCTGCTCATGATCTTTTAAGGCAGCAATCAAGGTGGTGGCTGGGCTGTGTTCTGTTGACTTGCTTGGGGAAGAATCTGCTTCCAAGCTTGTTCAGGTTGTCGGCAGAATTCACCTCCTTGTGGTTGTATGACTTGGGTCCCGGTTTCTTGCTGACTAGGCCAAAGGCCACCCTCAACTCTTAAAGGACAGCTGTAGTTCCTGGCCACATGGCTCTCTCACAGGCTCTCTCTCAACATGACAGCTTACTGCATGGCAGTAAGGGAGATTCTTTCTCCCTAGTTTATAGAGCTTTATATAAAGTAGCATAATCACACTCCCATCACTTGTGACATGTAACATCACTTAATCAAGGAAGTGACATCCCATCACCTTTGCCATATTCTATTTGTTATAAAAAAGTCACAGGCTCTGGCTGTAATCAAAGGGACTGGATGCTATAAGGGTGTGTTTTGTCGGCGGTCACTGTAGGATGTGTCTGCCACATTCTACTGTGTGACTTCTTCCTTTTCATTGTTGTGCAATATTCCTCTGCACGTGACTAAACCACAGTTTATCTATTCTACTACTGATAGATATTTGGGGTATTTTTAGTGTTTAGTTATTAAGAATAATGCTATTTTAAGTAGTCTTGTACATGTCTCTAAATGAATATATGCATTCATGTCTCTGGAGTATATAATTAGGCATGCTCAGTTTTTTTTTTTCTTTCTGTAATTTAATTCATCCAATACTTATTTACAATAAACTCTCCTTGCTGCAATTTAAAAAGTCACGACTGAGGATGGGGCTGGAGGGTAAAAGAAGGGTTGACTTTTGATGCAACAATTGTGATTTACATCCTCCTACCCCACTCCCTGCCGCTAAGGTGGTGCTGATTGGATCTCTATTCTGTGAAAGCTTTGCTGATGATTTCTCTCCCTTCCACCTTTTCTTCTGGTAACCAATCAAACATAAACTAGTGCCCGCCCACCCTAAACTTAAGACAGTGCATCATGGTTGCTAGCCTGTTTTTAGGGGATATAGGTTTCCAGCTCTCAGGGACAGCCTTTTCTGTGTTTTTCTCAGCGCCTGGCTTTAGTCTGCACATGTCTGAGAGTCTTGGCCACCAGCGGACCCCTACGGATGCACAGTGAGACCTCGAAAGTGCTGGAGCCTAAAACTGTAACTTCAGAAAAACTGCCAGAGTCAGGCTGCAGCCCCAGAGGCTGCTTTTCCCTTCAGTGCAAGAGAAATGAAAAGATTCAGTCATATTTAGAAGGGAAAGGCAGGTGATGAAGGAAACTAATCCACAAAAAGATAAACCCTCCAGCCTTTCTTTGGAGTCTGAGGTATCTTCCCTCCTCTGACCAGAAACTGAGAAGGTCTCACAAGGAGTTCTTAAATACAGATGAACCCCATTTTAAGGCCAGCTAGAGCTAAAAATCATGTAATATGTGATCTGAACTCAAAATGATTGAATTATTCTACACAGCTGCTTTTGCATGGAAGTGTTTGTTGTTGGCATGACTGCACATCTAACCACCCAGCTAGAAATTTCAAGTCCTCTTCAATTAATGTTGCCTCATCTCTCACACCCAATCAAAATAATTATAAATTCTGTCTGTGCAATCTCATAATCATGTATTAAACTATCTCTTCTTCTTTGCCTCCGTGACTGTGCCCTAAAGTCTTGCATCATTGCTTCCTGGATTCGTGACAATGGTCATCACTTATTAATGTTCATTGTATGTCAGGAGCTCTGGTAGGCACTTTATATATATCATTTAATTTAAAAACATTCCTGAGAGGTAGATACTCTTGTCTCCAATCTACCTGTGAGGACAGAGAAACTTAGGGAGTTTAGACTTTGCCAAGTTACACAGCTTATAGATGGCAGAAGTAGGATGCCAACCCGGATATGTTGATGCCAAAGTCTGTGACACTCCAATGTGGCACTCTAATGGTGGCCAGTTGATCCTGCCCTAGACAATTACAGAGGTGTGCTCTGTTCCACTGATGAGATTAGGTGAAGAACTAGAAGTGATTTCAACAGGAAACTGATCCTGCTGCTCCTCAACTATTACCAGAAAGAAAGGTCCAAGAACAACTATTCTAAAAACACAATAGTCATTTTGGCAGAAGTCTTTGGAATTTAATTAACATGTATCCAACAATACTATGCAACATGTTGACTCTCAGTTCCTTATGGGTACATTTTTCACATAATTTATTCTGGCATGACCATTCCTTCATTCAGCTAGTATTTACAGAGCACCTATAGTATTCCAGGCACTCTTCTGGGTGCTAGTGATATTGCTGTGAAAAGATGACAAAGTCCCTGTCTTCATGAAGCCTACATTCTAGAAGGAGAAATAGAAAACAGATGACCAGACAAAGAGATGAATGACTGTGTATATGCAATGAGTGCTATGTAGGGTATGTATAGGCTGTTATCATAAAGAATGGCAGGGGTGGGGGGATACTTAACCTGAGACATGAAGATTGAGAAAGGAACAGCGATGCTATGTGCAGCAGGAGGGAAATTTCAGGCAAACAGTCGTGTGTTCAAAGCCTCTGAGCAGTAAAAAGGCTTGGGTTTTTCCAGGTGCTGAAAGAAGTTGAATGTGATAACAGCGTGGCGACTGATGGGGAGAGGGATGTGAGATGACATTGACAAGGTAGAATGAAGCAAGATGCTATAGGGCAAGACTTCGGGTTTTATTCTAAGTGCAATAGGAAGGCACTAAAGGGTTCTAGACAGAAGAGTGGCAAGATAGGATTTGTGTTTTTAAAAATTTGCTCTTGATTCTGTATGGAGAGGGGATGTATGGGATGGAAGTGGGGAGATCAGTTATAAGGCTTTCACATCCCCTTTACACTTGTAGTGGTTCAAGTGTAATGGGTCTTAAAATTTATATGTTGAAGTTGTAACCCCCAGTACCTCAGAATGTGACTGTATTTGGAGATATAGGGCCTTTAAAAAGGTAAGTGAGGATATCAGGGTTGGCTCTAATGCAATATGACTGGTCTCCCTATAAGAAGAGAATATTAGGTTGCAGAGAGATGCACAGAGATGAAGAGATATAGGTGGACCTGAAATATACTTCTGAGGAAGAAGTGACAGATGAATTAAACATGAAGGGTAGGGAAGAAGATGAAATCAAGGATGACCCCCAGATATCTCTGGCTTATGCTACTGGGTGGATGGTAGTATCAGTTACTGAAAAGAGGAGGCTGGGGAGGAGCATATTTGGGAAGAGAAATCAAAAGCTCTTGACCTGTTAAACTGGGGATGCCCATTAGGCATGTGAGTGGAGATATGGAGTAGGCAGATGGTGGAAACAAGGCTGAACATCAGGGGAAATATAAGGGCTGGAGATAGAAAGTTGACAGCTGTGCCATGTCATGGTATTGGAAGCCAAGTGAGTGAATGAGCTTACTGAGGAGAAGGGACAGAGAAAAGAGCTGAGCATCTTGGAGAAACCCATGTTGAATCTCTGGCAGAGGAGGAAAAGTCAGGCAATGAGATTGAGAAGGTGTGACCAGTGGGGTAGGAGAAAACCAGGAGTCTATGGTGTCAGTCAAAAGAGAAGCAGGCTTAAAGAACAGGGAAATGGTCAGCTGTGCCAAATGCTGCTGAACAGTTGAGTGGGATGAGGATAGGAGAATATGCCATGGACTCGCCAAGGTGGAGGCCATGCTATTCTTGACAAGAGCACCAGGGTGGTGGTTGCTGGGGCTAAAATGAAGTGAATTAGGAATGAATGAGAAGTAACTAAGTGGAGACAAAATGTGTAAGGATCTCTTACTAGACATTTGATTTTGGAGAGGAGCAGAGGAGTGAGGAAACAGCTGGAGAGGTTGAGGAGCCAGGACGACAGAGAGTAAGGAATAGATTGTGTTGCAGGAGAGGGAGGAGAGACCTGAAGGAGTGAAGATCTCCTTTGGGGGAAAGGGGTGAGATCCTTGGAAAGGATCCCTTGGAAAGACTGGGCTTTGCCTGGAGAGGGGACACCTTCTCTGCTATATTAGCACGAAGGAAGGAGATGCTGGTGGGCTTAGGCTTCATCTGATGCCTTCCATTTTCTCAAGGAAACAGGAGGCCATGTCATCAGCTGAGAGGGGGAGAGAGAAGGGAGTTGTTGAGAAAAGAGAAGAAGGCAGGAAAGAGCCAGTTCATAAAGTGGCATGTTGGTCCAGGTCCTTTAAGAAGCAAATGTCAAGATGGGAATAAGCATGCAAAGATTTTATTAGTGCAACTCCCTGTGTGAACAAGTGAGGAGGGAGTCAGAAGAGGCTGGTACAGCTGTCTAACAGTGATGCAAGTCTGACCCTGAGTGAAGGAGGAAAGAAAGGAAGGTTGGATGGAAGCATCCTAGATTGCCATGAAATCTGGGGAAGGTTTGGCAGGATTAATGCAGAGCCAAAGTTCACTGTCAGAGGAGTGCCCTGTTTCCCCTGAATGAGCTTGACTTGTTATCCCTGTTGAGCTCAGCCATTGGCTGCAAGCAGCCTGTGGGAAAGTGGCCTCAGAGTCAACACAGTGATGGCTTTCACAGTATAGTGGCTGGGGACTTTGGTTAATTACACATACACTGCAAGATACATTCTCACAGCCACCACAATGAGGAAAGTGAGCGTACTTAGAATAGACATAGTCATGCTACCAGGCAGTGTTGGGCATCCATTTGAAGTTTGCAATTATAATTTTAAAGTGAAAGCCATCTTTCCTTGGAAACTGTGATGCTCAAATTTAAACACTTTGTGAATGCATGATTGAGATTTCAGACTGAATTCCCAGTCTGAACGAATTTCAGGCCAACATCAATGTGATCAATATTCTATGGAGTGAAGATTTGAGACCTTGACTTCTCATATGTTTATTTTCTGGATTGGACCCAGAAATATTGTCTAAGTTTGTTCCTTCTATAGGGCTGCCTCAGTCCACCTTTGGACAGTGACAGAATCCTTTTGTTCATATGGGAGTCATGGTCAAGTCCTTAATTCTCATAACCGGTGCCTCTCAGCACATGTAGCTTCTGAAAAGTCAATTTTTATAAACACTGTTTTTCTGATACCAAAAGAAATATATGTAAAAAATATGAAAACTACACTGTTGGTGACCTGCCCACATTCCTTAACCCACCTGAAAGTCATCTGCAGTTGTGGATGGTTCTGTTATATGTGGGTAGTTCTGTTATATATGGATGGCTTCCTTTCTCAAGCACCTTTGTCCCCTTCTTGAGGACATTCTCTGGCTATAGGAGCTTTCTTAGCTTGCACATAGGGTGGTTGAAAGTGCCGGGAGTGCTGGGGAGTTAACATTTCCAGAAGTGATCCTTAACAATGGAGGATGAGAGTGGCTGGATAAATATCTTGACCAGCTATCTTGACCCTTGATGGGACTGTTCTGAGATGTGTTTCATAGAGTGTCTCAGAGTTTCCCTTGAGGGATTTAGCTCCAATTGCCAACAGTGGTAACCCATTCGTCAGCACATCCCATATTGACCTTCTTTTCTTTCTTCTACTTCTTCACCCCACTTCTAGTGCCTCCTGCAATTATCTCCCAAGCAGTTGCACCCAAATTCTCCTTTCAGGAGTGAGAAGAACCCAAAACTAGCATAAGCACAAAGCAGTCAATTATACCATCTAGAAATAGACAGTTAACAGTTGATATTCTGTCATTCTTTCTATTCTTTATCTTTCTCTCTCTCTCTCTCTCTCTCTGTGTGTGTGTGTGTGTATATATATGTGTATATATATGTGTGTGTGTATATATACGTGTGTATATATATATATATATATACACATTCTCCATGTTTAAATCCTTCTTTTTTCCCTGTTTAATGCTGTAGATCCTATTTTGTTACTGATTTTTAAAGCTGTAATATTACAGACAATTATCAGGTCATAAAAATTATGATATAGAAAATAATTGTTAATGACTATCTAGTATTTCTTTGGATGTGTATAAGATTGATTTTGAAGATTACTGATCTGCCTTTAATCAGTAATAGAAAGTTACTCTACTCTAGCTGAATTCTTTCCAAATAATGTGTCTTCCAACCATGTGTGACCCAACTTTTAGCAAACAGTTATGGAGGATTGCCTGACGGACATGCAGTTTACCCTTAGATAGCGTAGATCTTATTTCCCAGTCCAAATCAGGTGAGTCGACTACTGGGTTGATGTATTTGGCCTCTCTCCCTTTGCCACCTCTTAGTCCTAAGTTGAGGTTTGGAATATCACCTCTAGGAACCCTATGGAATAGCTGTGGAGAACTTAGCATTGTATAGATTGCTGAGAATCTATGAGACTTCCCTTGTGTGAGAATTTGGAGGAAAAATTCACTCAAGCCCCAGAACAAGGAAAAAGAAAGCTCTCACTGAGGAATTGGCTTTCTTTTGTCTTTTGTTCATTGTCAGTTTTGTAACTTTTACATTCTCATTTTTGCTTTGTTTCATAAGAAGCTCAGAGCCTAATTCATATTCTATTTTTGGTAATTATATAAGATCAGTGTAAATCACTGGATACTAACTTTCCTTCTATATTAATCTTTCTACTACCCCTTCTTAATTTTCTCCTTAAACTTGGTTTCTCTTCAAATAAAAAAAAAAATCTTACATTGGGTAGTGTATTAGTCTGTTCTCATGCTGCTAATAAAGACATACCGGAGACTGGGTAATTTATAAAGGAAAGAGGTTTAATTGACTCACAGTTCCACATGGCTGAGGAAGCCTCACAATCATGGTGGAAGGCAAATGAGGAGCAAAGGCACGTCTTACATGGCAGCAGGCAAGAGAGCTTGTGCAGGGGAACTCTCATTTATAAAACCACCAGATCTCATGAGACATATTCACTACCACGAGAAGAGTATGGGGGAAACAGCCCCCATGATTCAATTGTCTCCACCTGGCCCCACCCTTGACATGTGGAGATTATTACAACTCAAGGTGAGATTTGAGTGGGGATACAGCCAGACCATATCAGGTAGATTTTTAAAGTCACCTCAAAAAATATAATGATATGCAGTATGTTTATGGCTTCCTCTTCCCCACCGTTCCTTTTCCCCCTCCTGTGGGATGTCAGGGACTTCTGCTTGTTTTTTGGGGAGGAGGACAAGGGTTTTCCTGGACTATTGACACAGGCAGTTTGGATGGGACTTAGCAGTCTCAGGACCCAGTGGGCCTCCCTCAGCAATGTGACTACCAGTAGTGCTCAGCCAGCTATTGATGGGCAGATTTATCCCATAGAGATGCGAACAGCATCTGCTCAGACATCAGATCTGCTGTGGGAAAGATGAGAAATGGGCTGCATATGTGGGCATCATTTTTGCACAGTTCCCTGGTACTCAACACCCAGAGAGCTGGCAGCCTCTCACGCAGACCCCTCCTCCCTATGGCCAGGCCTCCATCTCCAGCCTCCATCTGCACCATCCCCACCCCCACGGTGGAGGAGAAGGAGTGACCCCTGTGGCAGGGAGAAGGTGAAAGTCACCTGCCCATCCCTCTCCTGCTGTTCTCTTCTGAGTCCTCTTTATTTCCCTAGACCTTTGCCTGTTGGTTCTCAAGAGCATCATTTGGAAGTAAGAGGTAAACCCAACTGAATATTAACTACTGTTTTTATTTTTTTAATTATACAAATTTATGGGGCATGTGTGAAACTTTGTTACATGTATTTAATGTGTAGTGATCAAGTCAGAGAATTTATTGTGTCCATCATCTGAGTACAATACATTTTTGTCAACTATAGTCACCCTACTCTGTTATCATGCATTTAATTTATTCCTTCTGTCTTATTACATATTTGTACCCTTTAACCCACTTTTCTTCATGGCTAAATAGTATTTCATTGTGTATATATGATGCATTTTCTTTATCCATTCATCTGTTGATGGACACTTAGGTTGATTCCATATCATTGCTATTGTGAATAGTGCTGCAGTAAACATGGGAGTGCAGGTATTCCTTTGATATATTGGTTTCTTTTCCTTTGGGTAGATACCCAGTAATGGGATTGCCGGGTTGAATGGTAGTTCTATTTTTAGTTTTTTGAGAAGTCTCCATACTGTTTCTTATAGTGGCTGTACTGGTTTACATTGCCACCACAGTGTATAAGAGTTCTCTTTTCTCTGCATCCTTGCCAAGATCTTTGATTGCCTTTTTAATGATAGCCATTCTGACTATGGTAAGATGATACCTCATCGTGGTTTTGATTTGCATTTTTCTGATGATTAGTGATAGTGAGCATTTTTTCATATACCTGTTGGTCATTCGTATGTCTCCTTTTGAGAAATGTCTATTCATGTTCTTTGCCTACTTTTTAATGGGATTGTTTTTTCATTTTCCTCTTGAGTTGTTTTAGTTCCTTGCATATTCTAGATATTAGTTCCCTGTCAGATGAATAGCTTGCAAATATTTTCTCTCATCTACAGATTGTCTCTTCAGTATGTTAATTATTTCTTTTGCTGTGCAGAAGCCTTTTAGTTTAATTAAGTCCCATTTGTCTATTTTTGTTTTTGTTTTTGTTGCCTGTGTTCTCTTTATATTTCTGCTAAGAGAATCATAATTCTCCTGGGCAATGTATAGGCCTCTGACTCCCCTGACTGTACAGGGGGTAAGTGATAGTGGAAGAAAAGCACAATAACTGATCTAGATTTGTATGGGTGAAATATACACATATATGTGTACTTAAAGTATATGTAGAGAGACTATTTAGATGTTTGAATTTCTTTTATAGCTATCTATATGTGTATATGTGTGTCTGTAGCTCCCAGATCTGATCATATCATGCCCAGCCTTAAAAGCCTTCCGTAGTTCCTTCTTGCTTACTATAGGATAAAGTCCAAACTTTCCTTGGCATGGCCTCCATGCGCTCTGTCCTCTCCACCCTCCAGCACCAAACTTCCCTCCAATCAGCCACCTCCCTACCCCCACCCTCAGGCTCCCATCATGGGCACCACTCCCTGGCCCTCGCATGAACCCTGCCCTTTCCCAGCTCTCAGCTCTACAGAGGCTGCTCACTGACTGTACACCTCCCCCGCTTCCTCTCCATAGTTGCCTGCCTTGGAAAGTTCTATTCATTCATCTCAAATGAACATTCACTGTCCCTTCTGAGCTAAGCTAAGCCTTCTTGAAATGGCAGTGCCTAGCACAGTGCAACCAACCAAAAAACACCAAGCGAATTCTCAAGGACCCAAGGCTGAGTCAGGAGTGCCCTCCTTCCCGGCTGCCCGCAGAGCTCCTGGCTCACTATCCCTCCACGAGAGCTCAGCCCAGGTGTGTGCTGTTCATGGCATGCCTGCCTCTCCCATGACAGCCCTCAAGGCACCACTCGTGTCTCTCTCCTCCAGAAGGGCATTTTCAGCACCCTATGCAGGGCCTGACACATGGTTGCTACCCAGTGTATGTTTGAATGAATTATAGATCGCTAGCATGGGACAGATACACTGGAAGCAGAGAAACTGAAAGCAAAATGTTGGAGGTATTGCCCAAGAAGCAATAATCAGGACCAGTGACAAAGCCTCCCCCACACATGAGGACTAGTTCACTGAGGAAAATGGAATTTTTTTGCAACAACTTGAACATCACCACAGCTCTTGAGGAAGACCATGGTTGTTTGTTTTTGGGTCCTCTCCCGTTGCTGTGGATGATGTGTGGTTATGATGGTGCAGCTAAGACAGTGGCAGCAGGCATGGAGGCCAGCCTGAGGGAAACCTCCAGAATGCCCTGCCTCCCAAACCTGAGCAAAGCCCACCTGCTTCCCCTCTACACATGTGTTGCAGCAGGAAATCCAAAGCCATGTTTCTGATTTGCCACTCCTGTACCATTAGACTCTTGGCTGGTTTCTGGTCTTCCTGATTGCCAGATCTGGCTTCGGGCCTGGTGACCCTGCATATCCCTTTAAGATTGCAATAGGGTCAACGGCTATTGTCATTGATTACTCTCTTTATTATCATATTTCCAAGGACTTCCTATTCCTTCTTCCCTTGTATGAAATTTCTAACATCCATCGGTATAAAACCCAGGAGGGCAGGTATTTTGACCTGTTTTATCTACTATCCTAACCCAATGGCTGTGATGAACAATAGCATGTACAGTGGATGCTTTTGATGCAGGGCAGGCAAGCTCCAAAGTGGAGCTTAGCCCACTGGGTTCTTGGCTTTGCACAGGAAAGAATTCAAGGGCAAGCTGGAGGTAGAAGAAAACAGCTTTATTATTATTATTATCATTATTTTATTATTATTAGTTTGAGATGGAGTCTCGCTCTGTTGCCCAGGCTGGAGTGCAGTGGTGCAATCTCGGCTCACTGCAACCTCCGCCTCCCGGGTTCAAGAGGTGTTACAGTTCCATGACTGCTCCTGTAGAGCAGTGCTACTGTGTAGGGAGAGAGCAGCAGGTCAGGGCCATTCTGCAGTCATATTTACACACACTATAATTGCATGCAGATAAAGGAACAGTTTATGCAGCAATTTCTAGGGAAGGGGTAGTAACTTTTGGGTCATTGGGTCATTGCCATGGAAAAGGGTGGTAACGCCCACATGTTGCCATGGCAACGGTGAATTGACACAGCACACTGGTGGGCGTGTCTGATTGAAAGCGGCTTTCTCTGGGGCCCTGTTTTAGCTAGTCCTCAATCTGGTCCCGTGTCCAAGTGTCCAAGCCATGCCTCTGGAGTTGGGTGCCACCTCCTACCTCACCCTGTTGAATAGAAAATGAAAGAGTAAAAGTATGAATGAATGGACACCTGTTAAAAAAGCCATCTATTACAACTAAATGAATGAAGGGCATAGACATTCCTTTGGTTGTTTTGCCAACTAGAAATCTCTCCCTGTGTTCTGTGATGGCCTAAGTCTGGCCCTGCTCAAGTGAGGGACTTCCTCCATGGGCTGGTCTCATTCTTGTGCCCTCCAGGACAGCAGGGCAGGGGGAGAGGGAAATGGGAGGGGCTAAGGGACAACGTGGCTCTTCTCGGAGCCTCTTTACCCTGTGAAGTTTCCCCTGGCAGCTTTCCCCCTTGGCCTGCAGCCTGTGCCGGCCCCTGCCCCCAACTCATTGGCTTTGGTTACAGGGACAGGCCCAGAATCAAGAACAATAAAGGGAGGAGGGGCCTACTTCACAGGGTCAGGGGTCAGGGAGGGGGTTTGAAGAGTGAGGAGATTGGCTCTGTGTAGCATCCGGTTTTAAACAACTCTGTTTAGAAATAGAAGAGAAGCCCTCCGGAAAATGGAAGGGCTCTGGCAGGCCTCCCGGCTGGCCAAGGAACAGCAAGTTCCTGCCAATATGTGACGGAAGTGGGGGATCTGTGGGGAGGGAGGAGGGAAGAGGGCACTGGAGAGAGTAGACACAACCTAGGAACATTTTCCCTGCTAAAAACCTTGCTCTGAAGTAAACATGGAGGGTTCTTATTCTTCTTGGCTGTGTGCACTCGGGCCAGCCTACTTCCTGTGGGCGCAATTATTCCCAGGGGTGTGTGTTTGTTTTTAAAGAAGGAGAATTATAAGCTATTCATGGTCACTGCCTGAGAATTCTTTGGAATAATGAGACAGAAAAATCATCTCTACTGTTCATGTTTCTGAGGAAGAACAAGCCTTCTAGACTCTCTCCTAGGACGGGGCTGGGAAACTCACTTTTTCTCCTGCTAAGCTCCTTCTCAGTCCATTAGAGCCAGAGGGCCAATAGGGGCCTCTTCGTGCTTTGTAGGCTAGACGGTGTAAAGGACCTAGATGTGCAGGAAATCTGCTCTGGCTGATCAGGCAGGTGAACTCGGGGAGGGAGAGCTCTAAGGGAGGACCAAATGAAACAGTGGAGATGGCAGCTCGGCTTCAGCTCACCCCTGCTGGAGCATTCTTAGTGATCACAAAACCCACACTACTGCCTCACTGATACCATAATGTGCAACCATGCCTTTTACTTTACAAATTTCAGGCACCGGCCTTTGGAGATAACAAGGTTGTGAAGTGTCCCACTTCGGGAAGGAATGCTAACAATTGAGTTACCGTCTTGTTGCCACTGACCAGAGCATCAGGTGGTCCATTACTCAAGATAACCGTGGCAACCAGATATGCTGACCCTCATCCCCTACCCTCAGGTGCTTTGCCCAGCCCACCCTGTATACCTCACGCCCCATGTTAATTCCTGCGCTTTGCCTAATAAAAAAGCAGGGCTCTTTTGGGGGAGTAAGTCAGGGAATTCTCTCTCTCTCTCTCTCTCTCTCTCTTTCTCTCTCTCTATTGCTGCCTCTTTTATGTCCAGGCATAAGCTCCAGTGAAGCCTTGTTTGGAAAAACTCTTTTGGCTTTGTGTGAATTTCTATTGCATTGAGAGCCCAAGAATCATGGTTGGTAATGCGAGGGGCCTTATTGAGGGGGGGCAAGTCATTACACATTTTCCAAATGAGACTGAAGTGGATACACAGACTAACAATAACTGCAATGACTCATTCTCCTTTCCAGAACCTCAACTCACAGCTATCCCCAGTGGCTTTGTGGCATTTCACAACTGCTTTGACTTTAGAACCTCTCTCACCTTGGCCCCCCCTCCAGAGCCAAAGGAACCCCTACATCTCAGGAAGTAAGTTATGAATCTGGGATACCTTGGAAGCCCAGATGTAAAACCCATATTAGGGAGGAGGAAATGGGGAAAATGAATGTTTTTTAAAGCCACCTTCTACACAAGCATCCCCAAGAAGGGTGGATCGTCTTTGCTGCTATAGGAACTCTTACGCATTGCTGGTGGAGGGTCCAAAGAGATAATGTTAAAGTATTGATTTGAGCTGAAAGAGTGAATTATGCTAATAATTAGATTATTAATCCTTTTACAAATCTAACACTATCCAATTATTTTAACAAAGATGAAGGAGAAACTAATGAGTGTTCCATAATATCAGTATTGGACAACATAGCTTTAGAGCTTTATGGTCACAGAAAAGGAAAAAAATTGAATTTGTATACATTTTAAGAGAAATGATAAGGTGATTAATAAAAGACTTTGATCATAAATGTATATTATATCAGGATAAAATTCTTTAGGGAAAGAGGAGTGGAAATACAAACTCGAGGAGAAAAAAGGAATATGTCACATTTCTGACTGTTAAAGAAGAGCTTGTTCATGTTTTTTTTTAAAAAATGGAGGATATTAAATTGCTAAAACATTCCAGTTCTATTTTGATACATTTAAATAGTGGCTTATAGTTATTCCAAAATGTTTAACTGTTAAAATGTTAAAAGACTTCAAATTTACAGTAAAATGTAACATTTTTCAGCTATTTAAACTCAAAATGAAAAATTTAAAATACCAACAGAGAAATTTTAAGGCGTTCCTTCAGAGTAGAGGAGGAAAAAAAAAACTGTCAAGGGGGATATATAATGTTTCAACATTATTTTAGGGGACATGCAATGCAAGCAAAATACTTGAAGACTCCTGAGCTGGACAGCATTTGTGTTCTTTTCAACTCTTTGGATTTTGTGGAGGGGGTCTAAGAGGTTACTCTGGTGAGTGGGCACTGCAAAGAGCAGGACACCTATCTCCAAATGTAAAGGAGATAGGTGTCCTTACAACCAAGTCTCCAAACAAAACAAAGTAGAAACAAGCCAACAAATAAAACCCACCATCTCCTTCTCTTATACACACGCACACACACACACACACACACACACACACAGCAGACCTCCCGAGCCCCCCAGTAGTTGTTCCAGTATAGGCCCGTTCATGAACCTGTGGAAACATGAGCGTCGTTAGCAACATGGGATGGTCTGATCCCTGAGAAATCTCTGGAGCTGGGAGTGGCCTCAAAGAGGATCATTAAAGATCAAAAACCCCACTTGAAGTTGTTTGTTCTGCTGCAGTGTAAATCCTCTTGGCTGAGCAGCCCTTGACAGAGTCTGCTGCCTGCACAGAAGTCTTAGACGGGTGTTTGGTTTGGTTTCTGTGGAAATCAAGGCAAGGATCTGAGTTCCACATCTCAGTGCAGACCCAAGACAGTGTACACAGGATGGCAAACTGACTCAAACTGAAAGAACCCAGTGGAAGCAGAAACTAGGAGCCAGAGGTGAGAACATAAGCCTCCCCACCCCCGACTGGAGAATATGGAGACATCCTGGGGACAGTGGCCTTTCCAGGCATGTAGAGGGTTCATGAGCTTGCATTTGGTCATGCATGAGGAGCCCAGCTTGCTTATATTCAGCCCTGCATGGATTCCTCATGCTGTTGTCCTACTCCAGGTGTCAGGAATAGCTCAGCCCTTCCCAGAAGCAGCAAGAGGGCAAGAAGGGCAGAGGAGACTGAGCTGGCAGGTCTCTAAATGACCTCAAGTCACCAATAGCCACTGGTGCTGAAGGAAATGGGAAAATAGTCTCATGACCCAGTGTGTGCTTCCCATGCAGGTGAGCACTGACAGTGGGAGACAGGGGTGTGTCATCCTGGCAAGAGAGCAGAGGGGAGAGGAGAGGATTCCTCATGCTGTGGGAGCTGGAATCCTGGCTTGGCCGCCCTGAGTTCGCCTTCAATGGCCAGGGCCTGACCTCCCCTTCCTAGCAGGGCCCTGCCCAGATCAGGTGGCTGGGAGGGGCTGTTGCTCAGCCCTAGTCCTGGGACCAACCCCAGGAAGTGGTAGCAGGACCCAGGTGGCCTTGGACCATTTCAAAGACTGGCATCAGACGTTTATCAGCTAGTATTTGTACAAGGCCCAGGCTGAGGATGCGTAAGAGACTATGAAAAATGTCAGGGAAGCGAAAACAGCTTACTGTAAATAGGGCTCAGACCCTGGGCAGGGTGCTATGTCTCCCCTTGGGGCCTTGGTGAAGGAAAACAAACATTAATCCAGAGTGAGAGAAAGAAACAGACACCACCTTGTAGGAAGATGGAGGACTGACTCCAGGAAACTCCAAGAGACGGGATGCAAAGAGAGGCAGGGTCTGTGTTTTACTTTTTCTTTGAATGTTCTGCAGTCTGTCATCTCTGGAGGCCTCAGAACCTGGTGTCACATTACAGGGTGAATGCCAGGGACAAGCTAAAGAGAGGTAAGAACCCACAGCAGTGTTAATGGCCACTGTGGGAGAATTCTGGAGATCTTACACTATAAGGGACAGGGAAGCATTCATACATTTAATAAACATTAAATCTCTGATAAAAACCTATAAAACCAATCATTTTCAACTTGTATTTTAATGTAACTCACATGATCTTTACCTACATGACTCACCCCTATGCATATTGCCAGATTTTGCCACAACTGTCAAATTTGTTTGCAATTCCAAGCTCCCAAACCCTAACTTCACCTATTCCTCTCTAGCTTAGGAGGAAAGAAAGAATGCATGTAAGTAAGAGTATTGTTATTATAGGGTGACCTTGAATTGTTCTAATTCATTAAAACAGTGAATTCTTTGCAAAATTGAGGGATGAAGTGAGGCTGCATCTCTTTTATGTGTTCTGTGAGTTTGGCTCTAGCCTCATCTCCCCTCTGGCAAGAATGGCTTTCTCTCTTTCCCAGGGTCATTTCCCTGGGATGAACCCAAGAAGTCCAGGTTACCAGGATGCTTATGAGAAAGCCAAGGGTCAGTCCTTGTCTCCTGGGCTACTGGAACCACCTCAGATGCAGGCCTGGAGGCTGTGGGGCTCCTCAGCCCCTGCCATGCCCTGGGGGTCCCAGACCGCTGCCAGAGGCAGAGGGACTGGGGTCTGGACAGCCAGGAAAGGCCTTCCACACACTGTAGCTGCAGTTGAAATTCCACAGCCCCATTTGAGCCCCAGAGCCTGTCCTGGTCACTGTCACCTCATCTACACTCCTGATGCTGGGACTTCCTTTGCTGCTGATCGTGGAGTTTGTGGCTAGCTCCAGTCACAGCTAACAGCCATGGTATATATCCTACTGACTACTGTCCTTTCAGCACAAGACACTACAATCCCTGCCTTCTTTCAATGCTATGCTCAGCTAAGGAGCTCCCACTCAAATGGAACGGCAGAGCCACTTACCCAGGGCATGATCTGCCTATGAGAATATGTGGGGACTGATCTCATGCTTACCTCTCACAGACTGAGGACCACAGTCTCCTTCTTCCCCTATCTTCCACACCCCAAGCCCACACCCAGTTCCTAACCCAGAATGGGTGACATGTCTTTCAAGGAGATAAGCTCCTCTGAGTTACCTTAGAAACAAAGTCCTTGGAAGCCACCTTGCAGACAAGGGGTTGTGACTTAGTTTTTGAGAACTGCTGAACTTGAAGGTGGGCCCTCAGCAGAAATGTCTTCTCTGTCTCAAACCATGCCCATTTCTGAAACTACTCCCTATCTCTTTCACAGGGGACCCTGCTGCACCGGTAGCCATTCTGCCACATCAGCTGTGAATATCAGCTGTGGGTTGTGTTAGGGTTCTATTAGCTGCTGCAACAGATTGAACCCCAATTTCAATGACTTAACACATTGGAAGTCTATTTATCACTCAAATAAGATTCCAATGTCAGATTCCTAGTCAGTGAGGGTCTTTTGCCATGTGGTGATTGATGGCACAGGCTATTTCCCTTGCGTGGTTCTTTCATCCTATGGCCTGAAAGTTCTCCACCTCCAACTGGCAGATATGGAGAAGTCACAGCTCCTTCTCCTCCTCCTCTTCCTCCTACTCCTCCTCTTCCTCCTCCTCTTGCTCCTCCTCTTCTTTCTTCTTCAACTATTGTAAAATATATATAGCACAAAATGTCCCATTTTAACCATTTTAAGTGTACAGTTCAGTGGCATTAAGTACGTTGACATTGTTTTGCAACTGTCACCACCATCCGCCTCCAGAACTCTTTCCTCTTTCCAAACGGAAACTCAGTACTCATTAAACAACGTGAAATCCCCATTTCCCTCCTTCCCTCAGCTCCTGGAAACCACCACTTTACTCTCTGTTTCTATGAATTTGACTGTCCTAGGTACCTCATATAAGTGGAATTATATAACATTTGTCCTTTTGTGACTGGCTTATTTCATTTAGTGTAATGTCTTCAAGGTTTCTCCATGTTGTAGAAGGTGTCAGAATTTCCTTCCATTGCCGTATACACCATACCTTGTTTAGTTATTCATCCATGATAGACACCCGAGTTGCTTCTATCTTTTGGCAAGTCATACCCTCTTCTTAACCATCTTGACCTGCAAGTGACACCTGTCTCTTCTGATCACATTCCACAGGAGAAGTTATGACATAGCCCCACCTACATGCAAGGGGAGCCAGGAAGTGCAATCCCTGGCTGGGCTACCACATCTCAGAAACCATTAAGCCTATGGAAGGTGAGGCACAATTTGTTGGTGGACAACTAGCTGTTCCTACCACCCCTTCGCCTTTGCACTTCTTGCAACAGCTACTCGGAGTGGCCCAGAAAATAATGTTTCTTTTTCTAGTTTCAGTTCCCAACAGGACAAATATTTTCAGACCTGAATACTTTCAATAAATAGTTATAGCTCTGTAATCCCAGCACTTTGGGAGGCCGAGGCAGGTGGATCACCTGAGGTTAGGAGTTCGAGACCAGCCTGGCCAAAATGGCAAAACCCCTTCTCTACTAAAAAATAAAAAATAAAAATAAAAAAATTAGCCAGGCATGTCGGTGCATGCCTGTAATCCCAGCTACTCGGGAGGCTGAGGCAGGAGAATTGCTTGAATCCAGGAAGTGGAGGTTGTGGTGAGCCGAGATTGTGCCATTGCATTCCAGCCTGGGCGACGGAGTGAGACTCCATCTCAAAAAAAAAAAAAAAAAAGAAGAAAAAGAAAAAGAAAAATGTATAGCTAACATTTTTGTAGATGTTCGCAATTTCCAATGTCCTTTTATTTCTTTATTTTTTTTTTATTTATTTATTTTTTGAGACGGAGTCTTGCTCTGTCGCCCTGGCTGGAGTGCAGTGGCGCAGTCTCAGCTCACTGCAAGCTCCGCCTCCCAGGTTCATGCCATTCTCCTGCCTCAGCCTCTCGGAGTAGCTGGGACTACAGGCGCCAGCCAACACGCCCGGCTAATTTTTTTTTTTTTGTATTTTTAGTAGAGACGGGGTTTCACTGTGGTCTCGATCTCCTGACCTCATGATCCGCCTGCCTCGGCCTCCCAAAGTGCTGGGATTACAAGCATGAGCCACCGCACCCAGCCTCCAATGTCCTTTTCATATTGAGTGGTGATACAACTTCTGATTCTGTCTCTGTCACTTTCTCAGTGGATGATATGTGTAGAGCCCATAGCTCTACAGTGAATTCAATAAAGAGAAGTCATTAATCTCCACAGGAACATGAGGTATGTAGTATTTCCCCATTTGTATAGATGAGGATATTGTACCTCAGAGAGATTAAGCAATTTGCTCTAAGTTACCTAGCTCAAAATTGTGAACCCCACCTCTTTGTCTCCACCTCTCTTGTGGGGAACCATCATCATAGGTTTAAAAAGTAACCTTGATGTCCCTCAAAAAAACCTTTGAGCTCCCAAACCTAACTCTGCCTTTGGTAAATGACCTTTTGCACCAGAGCTGGTGGACCCAAGCTGTGACCCATTAGACAATTTGGTAAGGGAGGGAGAAGAGGTCCTGTCACTTAGGAGCCTGTGTTTTGTACTTGACCCCAGGGAGCTGCCTAGGACCCCCTTGAAGAATATCTTCCACTGTTGCAGCCACTTCCTAACAACATTCACGCACCCCTCTTCCATGTTCTAGGGCCCAGGGATATACAGGAATATGAAGTAATCACTCCTCTCCAAAGACTGTATCATCCAACCAGTGAGACAGACATATGAGCAAATAGCTCTCGTGATGAGTGATATAGAGACACATTCAAAGTGCTATGGGAATTTGCATGAGGGGCAATTAATTTTGCCTGACATGTGGCTACAGCAAGAAGGTGACAACTGAGCTGAGTGTAGATGGTGAGGAGAGGATTGAGGGAGGGCTACTTCAGGTAGAAGGAACAACAAAGTCTCAATGGTGTCAAAGTGCATGGGGTGTTTGAGGATGAAGAGGAGGTATAGTGAGGGCAAAGCATGGATGGAGACGGGGTGGGGAAGAGACTGAAGAAGAGGAGGGGTGGGTGGGGCAAGGGTGAAGGGCCAGGATTCTGCAGATGAGGCAAGGAGATTATTAACTGGGGGCTAATTGGATTAGAGCCATCTTTTACAAAGCTTCCTCTGGCTGGGGGCGAACAATGGGAAGCAAACTAATTTGCCCATTTTATTCTAGCCTCTTCATTCTCAGAGGTCAGGACCACCGTAGCCATCTTGAGGCCACTCCTGATGCCACATAACCGGCTTACTCTAGGCAAAGGCCTGAAGAGAGACCACCTGAGGACATTCGTTCTCCCACAATAACACTCTCCTTTAGTCTGGAGATTATGAAGGACACCTGATAGACTTTCTCTCCTCTTTTTGGCTCATAGACTAGGCCAAGCCCCCGAGTTGGGTATCTGGAAGGCAGGGTCTCTATTTGACACTTGCCAAGACAGAATTGAAGTGTGGGGATGCCCGGACCACTGTGGTATCTCCCCGATCCTATGGACTGAGTGTGCGGGAAGAGGCATGGGGAGACAGGGAAAGAAAGCAGGGGAAGTGATAGCAGAGTGGCGTCAGAACCCAGTCCAGCCTCCCATGACAGGAAACCACTGGCACCCCACTCACCTGCTGGCTTCCCACTTCCCATTGCCCTGACAGGAGAATGGACACCCAGACAGGTTTTTCTAAGTAATTTACAAACAGACCCAGAAAACAAAGGAATTCTCTGCATGTAATAAGAAATCGAAACCTGAAGAGAACAGTTGCCCTGCCCAAGAAGCCAAAGGTAGCAGTGCCCCTTCTCTCATGCTGTGGGCCAGACACACTCTGTCTGGGGAAGCCCTTGGGAGTTCTGGTCCTCCCCGTGTGGACATGAGCAGGCCTGAGTTTAAAGCCCAGCCCTCACCTCTGTGTGACTTTGGGTGACATTAATCTCTCTAAGCTTTAGCTCCATTATCTGAAAAATGCCACACAGGCTGTTATGATTGAATAACAGCACTTAAACATGGACCTCCTATCCTTGACCCTGGGGACCATGGGGACATACAGTATTGCAGTGTGCATGCTTCCAAGGGCAGGGAGCCTGGGCCTTGTGTGCCGCATTCACCAGGCCTTGCCTGCCCTGAGCTCAGGGATGTGAAAACGAGCGTATCTCAAACCACTGAAAGTTCTTTCTTCTTACTTTTCCTCCAGGTGTCTGGATTTGATGGCAAATGGCAGCAGAAATGTGGAAAAGATCAAAGTGATGTCACGGTTGATCTCTGAGTTTGGCAGGGCTGAACTCAAATGTCATTTATCATGGACCCACAGTGTCTTCAGTAGCTGAGTCGGGTGTCATTCCCCTTTGATATGTGCTCTCAATTGCTGGCCAGTTTTTGTTTTTTGTTTTTGAGACAGTCTTGCTTTGTCGCCCTGGCTAGAATGCAGTGGCACGATCTTGGCTCACTGCAACCTCCGCCTCCCGGCTTCAAGTGATTCTCCTGCCTCAGTCTCCCAAGTAGCTGAGATTACAGCCGTGTGCCTCCAGGCCCGGCTAATTTTTCTTGTATTTTTAGTAAAGATGGGGTTTCGCCATGTTGGCCAGGCTGGTCTCGAGCTCCCGGCCTCAAGTGATCCACCTGCCTCCATCTCCCAAAGTGCTGGGATTACAGATGTGAGCCACCGTACCTGGCCCCAAAGTTTTTGAAATTGGATCATTTTAATTTGTTTAATTTGTTTAGGATGGCTGTGTGGCAAATCTTTTTTTAAAGTAAGTAATTATCCTGTAGTATAAGTCACCTCCTGATCTCTACATTTAAGGTTTGCTGTCCTCGATGTGTTCACCTATGAATGTAGGTATGCTGAGATACACAGTGCAAGGCTGAAGTCAGAGTACACCACTGATGAACCCCTGGGAACTGGTAACCCAGCCAGGGAACGAACATCTTTTATGAATCAGTTTATCCACCAACACTTGCAGAGAGCCTATCCCATGCCACCCCTAAGGGCACAGTGATGGAGAAGATATGCTTCCTGCCTCCAAGAACCCCATAGTCTAGTGGCAGAGGCAAGCAGGTACATAGCTGCCTATAGTACAGCATCACAGGTGCCATAACACTGTGTAAACTGGGAATAATTCTATTCTCTGGATACAGAACGTCTAACCAAGATATTGAGTATCTGGCTTCCCCTTCCCCACACTGGCCCTCACTGGGATCCATGTCTAATGTTATGAAAGTCACACAATATCATTATAAACTAATCATAAATGGCACTGTCAGTTTGCTACAAAAACTTACTCAGAAAACATTCAGATTCTCCCATCAACATATGCCGCTAAATGTTGGCCAAAGCTCTGATTTAAAATACTTGTTTCATTTTCCTCTCCAATTTTGTTCTAGTCTTCAAAATGATTTCATACAACAAAGCACTGAGTTCCTTAGTTCCTCTGACCCCTGCCAGATCTGAAGCTGTGATGTTCAAAAGTCAGGGCAGAGTCAATCTTATGATTGAGTTTCATAAGAGTCTAAGCCACTGGTCAACATACTGTGGCAGAGTAAGCTTTCTGGGTTCCAGAATCTATTGTGAGTGGGTTGAGGGAGTTGAGAAATGGCATGGGAGGCCTAAAGATAACTTTTGAATGAAAATTATAGGAAAGTGGATTTGAGATCAAAACAAGGGAAGGTTGACCACAGTTGGAATCATTTAAGATTGGTGGGGGTAGTGGGCTTCCGGTTCTTAACCCAGGCCAGGCAGAGGTGTGACAACAGTCAGGGGTTTCTAAACAGGGTGGGAGGTTGGATTAGATGAGCCTTCAACCCTTTGTGTTGGACTAAAATCCTAGCTCTGCTTTCAACTCCTAAACTCTCTTTCATCATTGCTAAGTTGGAAAGAGGGAAAAATTGAGAGTCCCTGCTGGCCACGGCTGGGGTGCCCCAGACTACAGCGCGGATCCTCAAAGGCAAGTGAGCATAGTGTCGGGAGTTGGGCTTCTGGATCCATCAACTCCATCTGATGACTCGGAAGTTCCTTCAGTTCCCAACATTGGAGTCCAGCAAGACTGGTTTGTCTTGTTTTAATTATTATTTAGATGACTGTTTGGCTCATACCTGAGAAGGTTTGAATCAAGTCAGACCTGTTAATTGAATCAAAGTTATATAATCACATTTGGGCACTTAAATGTAAACCAATTATGTTGGAGCCCAAGTATCTTGTACTCAGGAGGGAGTTCCAATAAGTGCTGGGAATGTATGCTAATGCACAAAGCCTAACCCCCAGAGTGGAGGGTGGAGCACTCCAGGGCACTCCTGTTTCGGTGACGTTGTTTTAATAGTTAGTGCTCTGGGTGCAGTCTGGGAAGATACTGGAAACATCTCAAGCAAGTAGGACATCCGTTTTACCAAAGCCCATGGAACCCATTATATTTGGAACATGTCTGTCTGTGGCATTTGCCTTGGCTTATAAATGCACTATCAGAATCTGTAGGAGGCCTTCGCAAGAAGACGTCTCTTGGCCTTTCTGGTTATCAGCATTCTCTCCACCTCTCTCTTAACAAACATATGCCGTAAGTCCTGATCAGGCATTTACTTTTTTCACTTGGACATTTTCCTAGTTCCTAGTCTCAACCCCAATGCCTCCTAATCTTGTACTTCTTCAAATACTGGCCCCCCTCTACTATGAGAGAGAGAGGAAAGTAGGGAGGAGAAGGAGGAGAAGTTATTGAGTTGATATGAGGGTAGTCAACCTAAAGCAACAATCAGGAGGAAGGCATTGGACTTGAGTTTGAAGTGTTTGTCACTAAACTCTTTCAAACTCTTCCAGGCTAACTAGCTTCAGAGGGCTTCTAGCCCATAGTCTTCTTGTATTTTCTGCCCTCCTCACTTGGAGTGGGAGGGAACCAGATGTCCAGTCTTTGTCCAGTGTTAAGAACTGGCCTGGCAGGTTTTGTTGAGACCATCCAGCCTTGAAAGCCTCACAACAACCAGATGCCATCACGGGCACTTTCTGCTCTTGGCCGTTGTCTGTGTCTCCTACATGAACTCATCAGACTGCCTCTGAAGAGGGACATTATAGGGACAGTTTCATCTTCATCACCATCCTGGATAGGGAACCCTTCCAAGACTCAGAGTTGCAAAAGTCAGGGAGGGGCTGCTGACTGGAGGTGGAGTCCTTTGGCCAGGTTTCACTGTAAACACATGGCTAAAATGTGTTGCACATGGACAGGCATGCTAGTGTGCCCTGGATATATGCTAGTGTGCCCCGTATAGTTTCTGGCTAAAGGACACTGACCTCAGCAAGGCCAAATGAGGCATCAGGATGAACTCTTCAAATAGACTTCATTAGACCCACAGGAAACTGACCTTTGCCTGACTTTGGATTACCCCTTTCTTGCCAGGAATTATGTTCAATGACTATATCTGGAACTAGAGGTCTTGATAGCCACACTTTGCTTGGTGTGGCTTCTCAGTCTTTTGAGGACATGGCTATCAAGGGCTCATGTTTATTCCAGGTCAGCCCTTTACCCCTTTCCTCCAGGGGCATCTATGGCAACAAAAGACCATGACATCTGGCAGGGATGGCAGGACTATTTAGTTTAGGCAGGAATGTGGGTGTCAGCATGTCAGAGTACATCTGAGACAACATTCCAAACCAGCCTTTCCACACTGGGAACTCAACCCCCAGGAATCACCAAAGATAAGGGCAACAGTCTTATCTCTCAGAGGGAAGTTCAGGGTAAAGGCCACTCCTGCTGTGGACCAGAGCTCAGGGAAGAAGAAGGCTCAGGCTGGCTCTGCCTGTCCACTTGATGAACTTCCACAAATGCCACTCTGGGGACTGAGGCATATGAAGTTGGGAAGAAAACACCAGCCCTGCCCTGGAGCTCTGGGATGGTGGCTGTACACCCCTAAAGATGCCAGCAGATCTTAATTGTGGCGTATGTGTGTTTGGGAATTGAGAAATAAGGAGATAGAGGGATAGCAGGCAGGAAAAACTGCAATTAGACTCAACTCGCACAGATTTGGGAGTATGCAGATCTGAATTGTGGCCTCCACGTGTTTGGCTGAAGGATAATGATCTCAGGCCCAGACTTTTTTTTTTTTTGTATCACTCGCTCAGAGGGCTCCGACCAGGAGCTTCTTTCAGGTGACACAGATCCCGAGGAGCCACTTGCCTTCTACCCATGACACTTCTAAGAGTGACTCGTGCCATGTGACCATAGAGATAAGTGAAGCTTTTCTCCAATGACATCATTAAGAAGTCTAAACTTCCCCAAAGGGAGAGGCTGTGACTAGGAACACAAATGTCTCAGTGTATCACACTCATGCTCCCAGACCTGTGGGCAGAAAAAGAAATCATAGAATGGTGCATATCCTAAAAATAAAAAGAAAATTGCTTTTCAAGTTATGAAATCTGGCCCTTCTCATTGTGAGTTTAAAGTACATGTTACTGCTTCAGTTTCTAAAACAGGAGGTGGCCAGATTCAGAGTTTAAAATGTCTAAGTGGTTATTTGAAAACAGATATTTAGAGGCAACTGAGAGAAGAATACTGGGACCATGGGTCTGCAGTCACTTTCCCAGCAGTGCTCTGAGGCCTTGGGTTTCATAGAAGGTAATCATAGTTACTCCTTTTAAAGAAAGCTGAGTCTAATTGTAGCTTTTACTGCCTGCTGTCCCTCTATCTCCCTATTTCCCAATTCTATCTACCTTTCAAAACCCAGCTCAAATCCCACCTCCTTCCATAAGTCTTCCATTGTTTAATATAGTTGGAATTTACCTCTCCCACCTCTAACTCCCATGGCATTTTATTTATACCTCTCTGATGGACACTTTCTACTTTCTATAATGTAAGTTATATACTTGTTTTATATCAATAAATTTCAAAATATTGAAATCTTACAGAGTATGTTCTCTAACCACAATGAAATTAGATCATATATTAAACTACCCAGATAATCCTACATATTTAGAAATTAAATAACACATTTATAAATAACCGTGGATCAAAGGAGACATTTTAGGGGAATTAGAAAATATTCAGATTGAGGGATAATGAAAATTCAATATTATATTTCAAAATTTGTGGGGTGCAGGTAGAGCAGTGCTTAGAGGGAAATTAATAGCTTTAATGTGTTAGTATTAGAAAAAGAAGGAAGGTTTAAAATTAATTATCCAAATTTCCATTTTTAAATGTAGAACAAACAGAAAAGTAAACCCAAAGAAAGAAGGAAATAATAAGTATAAAAGCAGAAGTCAGTATATTGGAAAACAAGCTGCAGGGATTTTCAACTCAGTCAAAAATTGGTTCTTTGAAAAGATTCATAAAATTGGTAAGCCTCTAACAAGATTGATCAATTAAAAAAGAGAGAAAATACACCTTACTAATATAGGGATGAAAGAGAGGATATCCTTACCAATCTTACAGGTTATAATGATAATTCAGAAATGCTATGAACAACTTTATGGCAATGAAGTTGATAATTTATGTGAAATGAACAAATTCCTTGAAAAACACAACTTATCAAAATCAATACAGGAAGAAATAGATAATCCAAATAACCCATATTTCATAAAGAAGTTGAATTAACTATAAAAAATATTCCACAAAGAAAACTCCAAGGCTCTATGATTTCACTTGTAAATTCTATCAAAAATTTAAGGGAAAAAATACAAATCTTGCATAAACTCTTTCAAAAAGAGAGAAGGGAAACTTTCATTTTATAAAGTCAGCATAACTTTCATACTAAGACCTGATAAAGACATTTGAAGAAATGAAAATTACAGACAAATATACTTGTGAACATAGACACAAGAATCCTTAACAAAATATTAGCAAATAGAATTCAGAAATACATAAAAATGATAATACATCATGACCAAGTAAGGTTTACCTCAGGAATGTAAAGTTGGTTTAACATTTGAAAATCTATCAATGTAATTCATAATATTAATGGAATAAAGGAGAAAAACTGTATAATAATCCCAGTAGAAACAAAAAAGCATATGATAAAATTTGACATCTATTTATGGTTAAAAACTCTTAAAACTTAGGAATAGAAGGGAATTTCCTCAATTTAATAAAGTACTTCTGCTGGGCATGGTGGCTCAGGCCTGTAATCCCAGCACTTTGGGAGGCCAAGGTGGGCAGATCACCTGAGGTCAGGAGTTTGAGACCAGCCTGGCCAACATGGTGAGACCCTGTCTCTAAAAATACAAAAATTAGCTAGGCATGGTGGCGCATGCCTGTAATCCCAGCTACTCAGGATGCTGGGGCAGGAGAATCGCTTGAACCCAGGAGGCGGGGGTTGCAAAGAGTGGAGATCACGCCACTGCACTTCAGCCTGGGCAACAGAGTGAGACTCCATCTCAAAATAAATAAATAAATAAAGTACATCTATGAAAAAACCTACAGCTAACATATAAAATGGTGAAATATTGAATATTTTTCTCCTAAAATCGGAATAAAAGAAAGGGTTGTTCACTTCTAGCACTTCCATTCAAACTTGTAACTAGAGGTCTTAGCCAGAGCAATAAATCTAATGAATTATTAGTGAATTCACACAAAGCAATGAAACAAAAGAAAAAAGAATAATTATTATTAGTCTCCCATCAGGCCTGAGGGAAGTGGGAGGTAATGGAAGTGAGTATGGAAAAGTTTCCATATCAAGGTTATTTAATGGGAGACATAAAATGCATAAAAGCCTCTTTATTAAATTTTCTTTAACTTTTCAATGTTAGAGACATATTTTGTTACAGTGGTTACTATTGTAGCATCTGTTAAGATCAAATCTTGGCTGCCGGGAACAGTGGTTCATGCCTGAAATCCCAGCACTTTGGGAGGCCAAGGTGGGCAGATCACTTGAGGCCAGGAGTTCAAGACCAGCCTGACTAACATGGCGAAACCCCGTCTCTACTAAAAATACAAAAAAAAAAAAAAAAAGTAGCCAGGGATGGTGGTGCACACCTGTAATTCCAGCTACTCTGGAGGCTGAGGCAGGAGAATCGCTTGAACCCGGGAGTCGGAAGTTGCAGTGAACCGAGATTGCGCCACTGCACTCCAGCCTGGGCAACAGAGCGAGACCCTGTTTCAAAAGAATAAAAATAAAAATAGAATAAATCTCAGAGGTACCTCGAACCTTGCTTTTTTTTGACAATTTCCTGTAAGTCTATAATTATTTCAAAATAAAAAGTAAAAAATAAAAAATGTAAAACAACAAAGTTCGAGAACACTATAACAAGTGTTTATCAAAGAATGCTGGTGCTTGAACTTGGTAAGATATTGTTGAGATAAACTCTATCAAAAATTTAGAAACCACTTAAATATGGGTTTGAAAATGTCTGCATCCCAAGTAATACTTGTACATCTATAAAATATTATCATTTTCCTGAAACATAATCTTTCTATTGCTCAAATTTAATCCTACTTTTAAATGCCTTTTTTTCTCAAAAAAGTTCTACATTTGTAAGCTAAAAGCTGAAAATTTTATCTTTTTTTTCTTATTAAAAAACAAAATATGAGCCATAAGAGGGGATGGGGGCGGGAGCTCTGGATGCAGGTTGTTTGTGACTTCTGAGGCAGAGGCTCCACGCAGCATCCCCTGTATTGCCCTCCAAAGTGGCCCCTGCAGTGAGTCTGTTGGGGAATCACTGTCGTCTGGTGTCAGTGGACCTGAGGTTCCTGGGCATAGTGTGGGATAGGAGGGGGAAGTGTCAGGAGATGAGAGATGAGAATGGGCCCTGTATTTGTGGCCAAGGGGTTGGCCTTCACAATCCAAGCAAAAGAAAGTCCCTAAGCCTTGCAGCAGGGAAAAATAAGATCAAATCTCTGTGTTTAGGAAGATACAGTGTGTCATCTAATCTAAGGTACCTGATTGTAAGACCCACCGTTATTATACGTAGCCACTAAGAAAGAAAAAGCAGTCAAGGTGAGAGGCGTGGGAGGGAGTGTAGGACACCAAAGAGCTACACTCTCAATGGAAGGGTCAACAAGGAATGAACCCGCCTGGCTGCCGGGCCAGCAAGGAAACCTGAATGCCTCACAGCTGGCACTCGGCGGAGGTAAGAAAACAATCTCCTCTTAGAATGTGGACCATGGGCTGGTCCTCATGCTGGTCTGAGGTCTGAATTCACACCTTCAAGGTAGACCAAGAAATGTCAAGCTGAAAAGTTAAGTGGGTCTCAGGTTGTGATGGCGGAAGCAAATGCAACAGCAGTTATCAGAAATGGGAAATTTTGCCTTGAACTGAATTGAGGAAATGCAGTCATGTGTAGCAACCGGGAGAAAGCAACAGGAAGCAGGGCCTCCTCCTGTCCACATGCTGATGGCACCACAGCTGTACCCTATGTGAGATATGACTGCTGGCTGGACCTCTCCATTTCTCCAGCACCACACTGCATAGAAGGTCCCTTTCCCCAGGTCGGTCCCTTTCCCCAGGTCTGCCCCTCTGCCTAGGAGTTCTTTGGGCACCCAAAGCAGAAACCTGGGGGTTGTTCTTGATGCTTCCTCCTCCCTCATTCAGGGCAGGTCCCCTAGATTGCCAGCTCCTCAGTCAGCCAGGGCTTCTCAGGGCAAGCGCCAGCCACCCTTTGTAGGTCCAGGAATCTGAACTTGTCCATATCCTGAAATGGCCAGACCTCAGAGTCTGACTGCAGGCCAAATAGTGTGAATGAGAATAGGACTTGATTGACTGACGCCAAGGGCACTGGGGTGCACATTTTTTCTTGCTGGGGCTTGTGCTCCCCTACCACCTCTAAGGGGGGCAGATAATTCTGCAAAGGATATCTGGGGGCTCTAAAGTCAGCACCAAGTAGAGGAAGGTGGTCAGTAATTAACAAAGAGGAAATGCATGGCACATCCAGAGGTCTGGCCTTCTATTTATCCTCTCATTTAATCTTTAAATAGCCCTAGCATGTAGACAGCATTATCGCCACCATTGTATAGCTGAGGAAAGTGGTGCTCAGAGAGAGTGAGTCACTTGCCCATCGCCCAAGATCACACAGGTAGAAGCTGGGATTTGCACCCGGGCAGTCGGTCTCCTAAGTAGCATCCTTTACCACCATACTCAACTGCTGAAGCTTACAAAAGGAGAAGGGGTCTTCAAACACCGTAGGGAATTCAGTAAGATTAGATCTTCCGTGACCACCATGGGAACTGTTTGTAAAGAGAGGGACGTGGTGGTCAGAGACCAGATTACAGTGGGCTAAGGAATGATTGGGTATCAGGAAGTAGAGACACCACTGTAGGCCTCTTTCATGAAGTATGGCAATTAAAAGGGGTTGGTGGCTGGATTTTATTTTATTTTATTTTATTAGGCTAGGAGGGACTTGGACAGGCTTATTGGCTGAAGAGCAGGAGCCAGGGCAGAGATAAAATAACCAGGGCTAGGGGTCTGCAAGACAGCAGGCAACAGGATCAGGGTAGAGTCCTGGTTGAGATGAGGAACACATCCTCTTAGTCCGAATGGAAGGACCCAAGATTGTTTGGAGATACTGGTAAGTTTACAGGAGCAGGCAGTGGAAGGGGTTATACCCCATGGCCCCTGTTTTCTTGGTGCAGTGGGTAATGAGGCCGTTAGAAGAGACTGGGGGAGATGGGGACTTGAGGACAAAGGGCACTTTGGTATGGCCACTGTGGAAAGTGAGAAAGAAGGGGACCAGGAAAGGGGTCATTGAGTGGTACCTGGACCACGTTCCCCAGGAATGTATTTCCAACTAATTTCACAAAGCAGCCCCTGCCCCCCAGCATGCCTGTCTACTCCTGGCCTGTCTCGTCCTGAGAGACACACTCCCCATTGCACCTGTGGAAGTAGCTTAGGGACATGCTTGGCTTGTGTCATGGGAACGGAAAGCAGGACTTTTTTCCCCTTTCTCCTGGAGGGGTGATGAGAAAAGAATATAGCCTCTAGATTCAGAAGGTCTGGGCTTGAATCCTCATTCCACTATGTACCGACTGTGTGACTTTGTGGAAGTGACTTAACCTCTCTGCTTCAGCTTCCTCATCTATACAACAGAGGTAATAATAGTGCCTGTCTTGTAAGTTGTTTAACCGTGAGGGTCAAATGAGTTTATGCATATGCAGCATTTTAGAACTCTGCCAGACACATAAGTGCGTAAAAATGTTAGCTATTATTATGAGATCTTATCTGATATCATCCTAATTGGCTTTGTAAGAGGCAGAGAAAAGTCTGGCTAAATCTATTGTGGACCAATAATTCATGGGAAGGTGCTACAGTCACTTTTTTTTTTTTTTTTTAACCAGCCACTGTAGATTTTTAGCAAGAAAGAAGACTGTCAATTATCTGCCAGAAATAAAGAAAGAAAGCCTTAAACTCACTTCTAAGGACTGATTCTGTTGCCTTGGTAACCCTTAAGATTCCCATAGCTGCTCTTCAAGGCGCCCGGAAATTAGTTCTCAGAAACATAAGAGCAATTGACACTTCTCCCAGTTCCTTCAGCCAGGGCTTGCCTGGAAATCTTACTGTCTTGCAAGTTCACATCTTGTATTTCCAGGATTCTTCCAGGGACAACTGACAGAAAACCAACAAAAATTGCTTCAGTAAAATTCGTTTTAACACACATAGCTGAACAGTGAAAGTCAGGCACACATACCTTTTCACACACACACCTGAACAAAGGGTGGATTTGGTGGGTTTTCAGGCACAGCTGGATCCAGCAGCTCATGTGCTGTCATCAGCCCTCACTCTCTCCGCAGCCTTGGCTCCTTTGTTTTTCCTGTGACTTTTCTTCAGTCAGGCTCTTTTTACAGGGTGACCTCCATAGCCACATGCTAACAGTCTCCCCATTTCTTTCTGCTACAGAAAGCTCTTTTCCTGGCCACTCTAACAAACATTCCAGGATTAACTGAATTTTACTGATTTGGGCCACAAGTCCATCTTTGAACCAGGTGCTATGGGTAGGGAGTCCAAATGCACTAATTGGCCAGGGCAGGGTTAGGTTCCCATCCTGTAGGGAAAGAAACTAACAAGTATGCTCCATACATGTGACTGTCCCCAAGAACACCCTCTTCATGGTCATTGAACCCGGCAGCCCTCCCTACCACTAAAAGTGGGCTTCCCCGATGGAAACGATAGATCTGCAGATAAAGGTCTCCCTCATGAGCCATCATCATCCGAGTCTCATCCCCATGAACCCTGAGAGGGAACACAAATTTCTTATCCCCTTGCTGCTAGATATAAAGATATAGGGTCTCCCACAATTATCTCTCCCGCTGGAACACAAGCATATATGAAACAGACACTGTCAGTGTCCTAGCAATATTCCCTGGGCCTGACTGTGTGAACACCAGCCAGGCTTCCAACTGCACAAGGGCTTTCTCTGGCAGCTGCAGCCTGCACTGTCTGAGTGCCCAGTGGGCAGAAGTTTCAGAGAATTAACAACGCTCCCCAGTCCCCGGGGCAGCCATCCACCAGTGATTGGTGGCGGTTGGTGTAGAAGCAGCTTTCAGGTGAGATAACTCTGGGGTTACTGTCTTGTATTGACTCCCAGAGTTCTGCAGTGGGATTAAGCCCCAGTTCCCCTCAGTGGTAACTGGCTCAAGAATGTCCCTTTCACTGACAGCTTCCCCTTCCCCACTTCTATGGTGGTGTTGCCTGGGATCAGCTCCCAAAGAAACTTCACTCAAATTTCTATCTCAGGGTCACAACTCCTCTAGGTATAATTAGCCCCATTTTAAAGATGAGAAAATTGAGATTTTGTGAGGTTAAGTGACTTTCCTAGCAATTGCAATTCCCCTTCTTTCTGGGGGAATCCAAGCTAAGACAGAGTCTACCTCCCCACGTGTGTGTGCATGTGCCCACGCATGTGCTCACCTTTCTTAAAAATATTTTTGTTTTGTATGTCCAACACCTTTCTCTCCCACTGGGAAAATGCCTCCTTCTTTTGGGCTGCCACTCTTTCTTCTCTAAGAATCATGAGGTCCACATGGAAGCTGTCCCTTACACCATTCTACTATCCTGGCCTCAGTGATTGGTATAGAAGATGAGTAGATAACCCAAGAAGGGACAGAGTCTTTCCCAAGAATTTCGAATTGTAACTAAGAGGAAATGGGCAGAGCCTCTTGGAACTCATTTGCCAGGCAGTAACTCACTAATTATAACAGTGATGCTTGTGAATCTGGACTCCTTTTTGAGTTTGGCGGATCTCCTCTAATGATGGGATGGACACAGGGCAGCTGAGGATTCTCTTCTCTGTGTAAGCCACTGCCCTGTGAGTGCACTCATCATCCACAGGTCACATTGCCAGAGGCCAGAGATCACCGTGCTGGTTATGCACCACTGCCATGCTTATCCCAGGGCACGGCCCATGCCAGGCCCCAAGTAGACACTTCATGTCTCAAATGCATAAATGTGGATGACGACATGTTTGAGATGAACAAGCACCTCACATATTTGAGAAGCATCATCACTTTGGGGGAACTTTTCCCTGCAGACCCGGGGTTTAAGAGTAGCCAGACCAGTGCCCTCAGGACTAGACTTTTCTCCTGGTTCTCATACCAGAGAAAACTAATTGTTGGGTGTAAATTAATTGCCTTGGGGGTTGTGACTGGGTACAGCCATCTTAGAAAGCAAAGCAGTCATATGAATAAAAACTCATAAGGATGGATTCCCACTCTGGAAAGTTCACCGAAATGAAAAATACATACACATAAAGGAGTTCATCCCAATGACATAAATGCAAAGAGAATTTTTGGGGGGAAGAAATTCCTTGACGTGATGTGTAAGAATAGACTCTGGGCTTTCCTAAGCTCCTAAGTGTTGGAAAAATTGCCCACATGAGAAAAAGAAAAAATGTGCTTGGACGCTAGAGAGGAGATGGCAGAGAATGGGGTAGGGCTGGAGTGATCAGGGCAAGCCAGGCATCCTGTGTTAGTATCTTTTCCTGTGATACCCCAGATTTTCTCTTTGGAAAGAAACTTTCCAACTGAAATATAACATATAATAAGCTGCACAAATCAGGGATGAACTGTGTGATGCATTTTCACAAGTAAACACACCCAATAACCACCCCCCAGATCAAGATATAGGACATTATTTGAACCCCAGAAGCTGCCCTGATGTCCCCTCCCAGTCTTCTCCCCCAGGAGGTAACCACTATTTTTTTTTTTTTAAGACATATTCTCACACCGTCACCTAGCCTGGGGTACAGTGGCACCATCTCGGCTCACTGCAACCTCCGCCTCCCAGGTTCAAGCGATTCTCCTCCCCCAGCCTCCCGAGTAGCTGAGATTACAGGTGCCTGCCACCTCGCCCAGCTAATTTTTTGTATTTTCAGTAGAGATGGGGTTTCACCATGTTGCCCAGGCTGGTCTCAAACTTCTGACCTCATGATTCACCTGCCTCAGCCTCCCAAAGTGCTGGGATTACAGACGTGAGCCACTATACCCAGCCCGTATCCACTATTCTAACATACATCACCATAGATTAGTTTTTCCTGTTTTGGAACTTTATATAAAGAGATCACAGAATATGTATTATTTTGTGTCTCATGTCTTTCACCCAACATTTTTACTGGGAGCTGCATGTATGTTTTGTGTATGGCGGTAGTTTGTTCTTTTTTATTGCTGTATAATATTCCATCAAATGACTCTACTATATTTATGTATTCAGGCCTTTAAGTTACCTCTTTACTGGTTTAATGTGGATAGACAAGAAGTACCTTATGAGCACAGAGTGCAAGACAGAAGCCTTGAATGGGGAGAATGGGGAGTTTTGGGGAAACTTTATCAAACTCTTTAAAGAGAAAGGTTGTTTATGCTCTGTGGCCGGCATGCTGCTAGGTGTTTGACCCTCTTTACTTAATCCTTTTAACAACTCCTCTAGGTATAGTTAGCCCCATTTTAAAGATGAGAAAATTGAGATTTTGTGAGATTAAGTGACTTTCCTAACAATTGCAATAGATATGTAGAAATATGGAGAATTATAATTAGAAGTCAAAAAGTTGAATATATTTGTAGATAAACTTGATAAGTATGGGTACGAAGGTATATGTAGAAAACATTTTTTTAAAGTTCTATTAAGTATTCATGAAATTTTAGAGGCTTAAAAATTTCTTTACCACTGGCCAGGCAGAGTGGCTCATGCTTATAAACCTAGCACTTTGGAAGGCTGAGACAAAAGGATCTCTTGAGCAGAGGAGTTTGAGACCAGCCTGAGCAACAAAGCAAGACCTCTCTCTATGAAGAAGAAGAAGAAGAAAAAAACCTTACTATTACATTGATTTTTCAATTAAAAAATGATTTGAAAAACACTTTGACTCCTTCATTGCACCTCCCAAACCTTCATGTTCCAACTTTTTGACTCAGTTTGGCCTCCTTCACCTCTCTCCTTTTCTCTTTCCCAGCCTTCAGATCAGATTAGATGGCCTATCTAGTTTCTCCTGTGATCCTAGAGTCTCCAAGAAGACACACCCTGTTTTGTGAGGTGAGGCCTTTTGTTGGGGTGTCAGCTCTTTGCTGAGGAAGCTCTGCTCTGGTTTGATAATTTTCTGTTTTATGCTCATAAAAACTACAGGAGCATTTATGAGTCTACGTAAATATAAACATCACCACTTGGTTGTCGTGGAGATGGGCCTCTCCCCACTTCCACCCTGTGAGTCTGGTTTGTACAGCTTGGCAGTGCAGGACTCTTCAGAAAGCCCAGCCTCGCATAGAATTAGGCCCTCGGCATGTTGAAGCTGAAGACAGAGCTTCTGAGGTGGGGGCAGTTGGCTGTGTTGCTATCCAGATTGACTTTGCCCACTGTGTCATTATAGATATGGATTCAGTTGCTGTAATTAAGGACCAAAATAATAGAGGTATAAGCCAAGCAGATTTTGATTTTTCTCTCCCCTAAGCCATCAAAAACTGACAAAAGGGGTTTCATCATGTTGGGGACCCAGATCCTCCTGTTTTTTTGCTTTGCTAAATTTTAAGAATTGCTTTCATCTGCTTTGTCCAAAATGACTCACCACCATATGCATCTCCCAGCTTTGAGAGATGGAGAAAAAGGGTATAGAGAGCATGCCCCTCCTTTTAATATCCTACCAGGTATTGCATCCATCAGCTTGGCATTGGACATGGGGCTGCACTGCAGGAACATGACCACAGAGAGTAGTAGTTAAGCATGGGGACTCCAAGGCTAGACCAGCTGGGTTGGAATCCTGATGCTATCACTTACTAGCCAGTTAACCTCGAGCAAATTACTCATCTACTCTGTGCCTTAGTTTTATTATCTATAAAATAAGGATGATGATGATAATAATAGTGCTCTTCTCTCAGCTTTATTATGAGGTTTACATGAGCTATTATGTGGAAAGTGCTAAGAATAGTGTTTTTGTGTAATAAATAGGTGCTTAAGATAAACATTAATATAAGTATTACTGAAGTTTTGCTGTACTATGAGGTGGTGGTGGTGATGGTGGCGGTGGTGGCATGGGGAGGTAAGTGGTGGTCGTAGTGACAGTGGTGGTGGGAGTGGTGGTAATGGTGGTGCCATGTTTGTGCTGGTGATGGTGGTGGAGGTGGTAGTAGTATGGTGGTGATGGTGGTGGTGGTGGTAGTGGTATGGTGGTGATGGTGATGATGGTGGTGGAGTGTGACTACTATAAAAATTCAAGAAGACCAGATCAGAGCACACTGAGAAATCCTACATCCTTGATGTACAACCATGCACTCCGGAGTTAGCTAATTTGGGGCACCCAGGACATCCTGGAGATGCCTCCCCGCCATGAGTCCCACCTTGACTACAGCAAGTCCCAGCACAGAGTTAAGCCAGAGCTGATAGTGTCAACTCCCAGGCAATATGACCTCAATCTGGGCCAAATAAAATCAATTCGGGGTCATGGAAGATATCACTCATCCATTTTTGAGTGACAGGCCAAAGACCTATAGACCAGGACAATAGTCACATGTCTCCACCCAAGTCACAAACACAGATGAACAGGACCTGGGATTCCGCCAAACTCTAGGGACTACCTGCCATCCTGGCAGGAATGTTCTCTGTGTCAGAAATGGAAAGGAGAGACAGTTGGAATGAAGCACTTTAATCCTGTATCATAGTAACAAGCAAATCGGTCTGAAAAGCCTCCTGCCTCCAGAAATTCAGATGGATGAAGTATTACAATTCAGTTGACCTTGCATAATTGTTTCATTTTATACTGTATTTCTGTGTCTCATGTATCCGCAGGCCCTCATGGGCACCCTCCTTCAAATGCTGACTCAGATTTGTGGCAGGGCTCCAGGGTACCCTGGCAGACACCTATCACATGCTGGTCACATTTTGCCCCTGGGCCTGCATTTTGTCCCTGGGCCTGCATTTTGCTCTGCTGGAACCAGCTGTGTCCCGGTGTAGTCTGGCAGCCCCTTGCCTCAGCTGCTTCTTCATCTGTCACTTTCTATCCCAGGACTTCCTACCTCCACCAACTGTGAAACCAGGGAGAGCTCACTCAGCCTTGCTGGAACAGGCACACACCCAGCAGTCTGAGAGAGTTAACCCCCCAGGGCAACTGCTGACCAATGGGGTATGGGAGAAGGTGGATGAATTCTCCCCTCTCCCGAGTCTCAGGTGGACAATGCTAAGGTGCATTCTACATGGCTCCTCAGAAGCTCCCAGTGGGATTCAGCTGCCACGGTGGTGACCAGCTCCATCAAGTGCCCTCAGATTGGCTTCTCTCTTTTCTCCTTTCGTTATCCAAGTTCCTCTGGCTCTTTGAATTCAGTTCCCAAAATAAACTCATTGCATTAAAATCTTTGTCTCAGGCTTTGCTTTTTGGAGGAAGCCTAGATAGGACAGGTATGCAGGAGGGTCCTGGGGAGAAGATGGGGTACAACGTGACATAAGGTCCTCCTGCTCCCCCAACTCTGCTTTCTGCAGCATGCTGGCCTGAGAAGGTCTCTGAGTGGGGTGCTAGAAAAGAATAGAGCGATTGCTCCCTAATTCATGGCTATTAACAATCACAGTTCTGAGGAGTCTCAAATATATACACTTAGCCTGCACCTCCCCTGAGCTCCGAACTCATATATCCAAGTTTGGTTGGTTGAAGTAGGGCTCACATCTCCACCTGGATGTCTAATAGGCAGCTCACAATGACATGGCCAAGACAGACTCTCATGCCCCCTGCCTTTTCTCCCTGTCTCCAGTGCTGTGCCTCCCTCAGTCTTCCCATTCCTAGTCAATAATAGCACCATTGTTTGCCCATTTGCTCAAGCCAAAAATCTAGGGGTCATCCTTGAGTCTTCTCTTCTCTTGCCCCTCCACATCCAATCTGTCAGCAACACTTTTGGATTCTGCTTTCTTAATATCACATTTCATTGATTCTAAGACACACTTTTCCCCTCATATGATAAAGTCTATGAATTCAGAACACATCTGACAACTGATGGTGTGCCATTGTTTAATTAATAGTGTTTTCCTTCTTAGTGAAATTTGACCACCTCGCCATCTCCTCCATGAGCGTTCTGGTCCAAGCCAGCATCTCTGCCCCGCACTATGGCAGAGGCATTCTCACTAATCCCCCAGCTTCCACTTCTGTTCCATTTTAGTCAACTCAGCACGCAGCAGCCAGAGAGCTCCTTTCAAATTAGACATCACTTCACCCCGCTCTCTTGTTCAAAAGGTTCAATAACTTCCCACCATACTCAGAATAAATTTCAATCTCTTTCCTGCAGCATATGAGGCCTAACATGATCTGGCTCCTCATCTCCTACTACTGCCGCCCCCCACTCCTTACTTGCCAGGCTCTAGCCACATTCCAGAATTTCTTCCTAATTTTCAGAATGGGTCAAGCACATTCCAGCCACAGGGCCTTTGCATGGTTGCTTCTTCTGACTAGAAGTCCCTTCTTTGGCTCACCTCCTTCTTTTGATTCATGTCTTCATTCAAATATCCCCAGAGAGAGGCCTTCCCTGCCCACCCTCATTAAAACAATAATCACCTTACCACCATTTATTTTCTTTATAGTACTTATCTGAAAGCATGTATGTTTTTTCTGTTGTTTTTTCGTTTTTGAGACGGAGTCTTGCACTGAGTGCAGTGGCACAATCTCAGCCCACTGCGACCTCTGCCTGCTGGGTTCAAGTGATTCTCCTGCCTCAGCCTCCTGAGTAGCTGGGATTACAGGTGCCTGCCACCATGTCTGGCTAATTTTTTATATTTTTAGTAGAGACAGGGTTTCACCAAATCATGTGATTTTTGTTGTTGTTCAGTTGCTTGTCTTTTGTCTCCCTCACTACAGTGAAGATTCCATGAGAGCAGCAACCTTGTTTCTCTCCCCCCAGCACCTGACATATATTAAGTGCTCAATATATACTTGTTCAATAAATGAAAGAATGAATGGAAGTTCAAAGGGTGAGAAGCTTGGATAATATCATCCCCAGAGGCAGCGACACTCCTGTTTGCTCACTCTTTCTGCAGGAAGAAGGAGCTATTGTATCAACAGCCCAACTGTACCAACTGCTGGGTGGGGGTACAGAAGAGACGTGGGTTGTTTTAATTTAGCTCCAAGGTCAGGCTTTATTACTTATTTATTTATTCATAACCCACCTCATTCCACAAAGGATTAAAAGTGGCCTACAGGAAATATACAGTACATGAAGTGAAATATAAATACAGAATAAAATTAGGACAAAGAAAATGACCAAAGAGAATAGATTGTCCAGACTACAAGGTCTTATATACCAGAGATGTTTGAGTAGCAAATGTATTTCTGAATTTATTGGTCAAAAAGTAGAAGCTATAAAACTTCCTATGAAACTAGATGAGGACTCAACAAGGAAAGTGAGACTGGCTGTGGATGGTGGAGAATGTAAGTGAGTCACTGTGGATCTCTTTGGAGAGCTGCGTTGGTGGACCCAGTCTTACATTTCCTCTTGGTCCAGTATTTTGGGTATAGAGAAGAACAAAGAGCTGGAATAGAAAACTCACTCTGAAAATCCAATTATGTGATGTCCACACTTCCTGTTTCATCCAACTCTCCTAGCTGGGCCTCAGCAAACTCAGGTGATGGACCTGCCTTGAGAAGCGCAACCTTGTCTCCCCTCCCTCACCTTCTTGCTGTGAGAGATATGTCACCCACATTCCACTTGCTAGGTGAATAAGTTGGAGACACTCCAGACAGTTTTGTTTAGTCCTTTGTATTTACATGTCTGACCTAAACTTCAGCTGAAGCAGAGGTTCCCATCTCAGCCTTCAGTTGGCTCATTGTTTTAGAATGTGGCAGACAGTCAGAGTCCAATTCATTTTGGGAACTTTGTTAATTACAGAAGGGCTGTTGTTCCAGGAGTGGTGTTACTCATCAAAGTGAGCCGAAGTGGCATATCTGGACAGGTCTACTTGGCAGCCAGTCGTCAGGCAGCTGTGGCTGCACCTTGTTTACTGGTTTATGACTTACCTTTTTGGCCTCTCCTTCAACATGGATGCTGCACTGAAGGATGTACAAGAAAGGGAATCCCAGCCACTTGAAAAGCTAAACAATTTTTTTCATTAATGTGAGTTACAGCAGTTTAAACTCTATGTTAGCAGCTAAACCTATTTCACAGAGATCCCAACATGTAAGTAAAACAAATGGAAAACAAATAGAAGTTTTTGTTTTACACATGACCCTTCTGCTTTGGAACTTGGTGATGGACTCCCACCATGATCCCAAGGCGCTTTGAACACAGCTTAAAATCAAAGGCAATAGGCCGGGCGCAGTGGCTCACATATGTAATCCTAGCACTTTGGGAGGCCAAGGCAAGCTGAACACTTGAGGAGTTTGATACCAGCCTGACCAACATGGTGAAACCCGTCCTACCACAAATATAAAACAGCTGGGCATGGTTGGTGCATGCCTGTAATTCCAGCTACTCGGAGGCTGAGGCAGGAGAATCACTCGAACCTGGGAGGCAGAGGTTGCAGTAAGCCGAGATTGTGCTACTGCACTCCAGCCTGGGTGACAGGGTGAGATTCTGTCTCAAAAAAAAAAAAAAAAAAAATCATAGGCAATGGAAACAACCCAAGGTCTAGTGACAGGAAAACAGATTAACTGTTCAGCCATACAGTAGAATGTAAAAAGAATAAGCTCAGCTATAAAAAATAATTTTTACAACATGGATGAATCTCAAAAACATATTCAGTGAAAGAAGCCAGCCAAAAAGGGAAATAGTGTATGATTTCATTTGTACGAAGTTCTAGAACCTGCAAAACCAATTCATTGTCATGGAAATCAGAGTGGTTGCCCATGGGGATGGGTTTAACTGGAGAACTTCCTGGGTTAATGGAAATAGTCTGTGTCTTGACTGGGATGGTGGTTACCCAGCTGTATATATCTGTTAAAACTTACACCTTTGTAATCCATGCATGTTACCTGATGTAAAGGTTACTTTCAAAATTAAAAAACTAGAATGAATAATTATTGATTTCAGAAGAAAATCACAATGTGCTGTTTCATTAAAAGAAGGTTTGAAACATCTCTTATGCAAATACTTGTATAAATAGGTATGAATATCAAAGCAAGTAAGATTTTTTTTTAAATCACCTATCTTTTAGGCCTCATCACCCCAAGTGTGAAATGAGATCAAACTTGCAATCCCTACATCAAGGGGGATTGCTGGACCTCAGTCCCTTATCTCCCAATCACTTCAGCCTACTCTGAAGTGCCTTCCAATAATTTCTGAAAGTTCTTTAAAAGATATCACTACGTGCCCATAAACCATTCTGTGACCATCAGCTACTCTTTCCAGCTACTCTTGGCTGCTCCCCTTACCTTCCAAACCATCAGAGGGAGGAGGGACACTGCACCCCAGAGCCACTGAAGATGCCTTCTGCAAACTCTCCATGCTGCCTCTTTCCAGAGGTACTCAGTAGGAGGCAGAGGCAGGGAGCGAGAGCTTTCCTACCACCCTTAGATCCAGGCAAGTGGGTCTGTCCCACACACTACCCCTCTGCTTTGGAACGCCCTTCTCAAAATTTGAGGTGTTTCCTGGGACTTGTGTCCAGGACTTGCTCCCAGGAAGAGGGCTTCGTGGGTGGATTGCTCTCATTAGCTTGTGCAGTATTGTTCTCAGGGATCACGAGAGCTTGGGCCATGGGAAAGGTGAGAACATGCTGATCTGGAGTAATTCTCACTTATGGCAAGGACAAGTTCAGGCCTTTGGGGTACCCACGGCCCACCGCAGACTTGGGCTGGAGCTGTGCATGTGTCAGCCACGCCCTGACGCTCACCCATGGGTTTTCCTACTGTAGTGCCACTTCCAGCGCACAGCACGGCGGGGCAGTGGGGATGACGGTTTGCTTGGCAGTGGGCATCCTGTATCCTATGTGCACCCCACCATCACTGGCACACAGGGTGGTCACCCCACCCTCCCACAGGCCCCAGGCCACATGTTAGACCCTCCCCAGGGGGGGCCTTGTCTACTTCCTGGGGGCACTTAGAGGTTGTTGCTCCTCAATGCCAACTGGCCTTTACTATCAATGATGTCTTAGTGTCTCGGGTCAGTGTTAAGCCTTTTGGGACAAGGGACTGACTTTACATGAATGGGTTGGATCTTCTGGCTCTGTCCCCACTGTGCACCCCTCTCCTCCCACTTATCCTCCCTGCTGGTGGCAGTGTTTGCAAAGCTGGGGTGGGTAAACATTGAAAGACAACACATTGTCGGAATACAATGATTACTGGATTCATGAGTTTAGGAGAAGACAAGATGGGAAGAGAACAGTTTTGCTATACAGTTCCTATCAGTAAATTTAAAGTGAGCAGAAAACAAATTACGGTTCACATTTTCCTACATATTCTAAGTAAGAATCTCATTTGTGGTCATCATCAATGAAGCCCAGAACAACCTTCCAAGAGTGATTGGCAGCCAGGTGGCAGGATATATGATACAGTCATGAGTTATGATATCACCAGTATTAAATAAACTATAAGAGAACTGCAGAGGTAAGAGTTTCTACGTTGTTAAATTACAAATGGGCCCGGTGCAGTGGCTCACATCTGTAATCCCAGCACTTTGGGAGGTTGAAGTGGGCAGATCACCTGGGGTCAGGAGTTCAAGACCAGCCTGCCAACATGATGAGACCCTGTCTCTACTGAAAATACAAAAATTAGCCAGGTGTGATGGCACATGTAATCCCAGCTACTCGAGGGGCTGAGGCAGGAGAATGGTTTGAACCCGGGACGTGGTTGCAGTGAGCTGAGATTGTGCCTCTGCACTCCAGCCTAGGCAACAGAGTGAGACTCCCTCTCGAAAAAGAAACAAACAAACAAACAAAACATTACAAGTGGGTTCCAAAGAGCCATAGAACTGTGAGTCACAACACCATTGCTACCTTTTCGGTACATTATGAAGAATCTTCAGGTGCACTGATTAAACAACAAACACATACAGACATATCTCTTTTCTATCCTTTATTCTGAATTTTTATTTGTAAATGGTTCTATCTAACATAGACCCATGCATTTTGCAGTACATGTGGTTAATGTACGAATGGTTAATATAGACAGGGACCCTATAGAAATATCACCTGGGACTCCATATGTCCTAGGAGCAACACCGGCATCTTCTCCTACCTAATTTCCTTGGATCCAGAAACAGCTGCCCACAGTCTAGTCCCTAAGTCTCTCATAAACCATTTCCATCAACTCCTGCAAGTGCTTTTCAGCACAAAGAAACCCATTGTGGCGGCCATTTTCTCCAAACAGAGAAGTATTCTTCCCCAAAGGTGAATGGAAGCATCCATCTCCAGCAGCTAAAGAACTCCTGGTATCTTTAAATAATGGTCATTTTCCAGGTTCTTAGCCTCACCACATGACCACCCTGCCTCCTTTCCTGTCATTCGAATTCAAATCTGTTAAGATCCGACCTCAGCCTAGCCATCCTGTGTGTGATGTTTATACACCGACAAGCTGTGAAGTCAGAAACTCTTGTTTCAAAAAGTGAACACAATCTCGTAAAATATGCAGCCTCAGGCAAACTACTTAACCGAAGCTTCCGTTTCCTTTTATGTACTATAAGGCCAATTCCCTATCTTCTCTTCAGCAACAGCAGTTTAAATTGCTCCTCTGCAGGTGATGTTTGCCTATTTGGATCATGAAAAGCACACTCTTCCCAAAGGTGGTTTACATTTCCTGGCCCCCTCTGGGTCAGATCCTGGACCAAGGGCTGGGCTGCAGGAGCAGAGATGCAGCTACAAGGGCTGGGGAAGAACTAACTCAGACTGATCTTTTTGGCTCAAGCCTCTGGAGACAGAAGCAGAAAAATCACTGCCAATTTAGAAGGCTCAAAACAAAACTCATGAAACATTCAAACAACCGCTAGTAAAGGCCCAATGAACAGAAAACACTTGTGGGGAGACAGACTTTTACACCAATTTAAAGGTTCTCCAGCTGGGATCCAGGTATTTGATATTCTCTCTGTGACAGGACAGAAGACAGAATAATCATATCTATTGTAATAGCTGTCATTAGTTCAGCACTTGAAGATTTTCAAAGCACTCAGCAATACTTAGTCCTACAACTGCGTTGAGTCAAGCAGATAGTGTATTATCTTCGTCTCTAAGGACAAATCAAGCCTGGGGTCAAAATGCCACTCTTTCTGCTCTAATCCTCTGCCAGCATAAAGTTCCTGCTGCATTCATCAGTTAGGAGGTAGCGCTCCTTCCTCAGTTATGCACAAGTTCCAGTGAATATGAGTAGATAAAACACCCCTGAAGCTACGTGCAGGGCAGAAGAGGCCCAGTAGGATGTGACCAAAGAAATAAGTGAGTGCTTTGACTTCTTCAGAAGAAAGATGCTCCCTTTTACCAAGAAGGTATCGAAAACAAAGTTATGCAGGAGCAAAACCAGCCCACTTCTTCGTGGGCCTGGCTTCTGACTTGGTCACAGAAAAGTCAGTGAATCTGTGCTTTGGAAGTCACCCTAGAGCTTCTTCACTCTAGTCCCCCATGCCATGGAGGATGTCCCTGATATGTGATGGTCTAGCCACTGCTGGCCACTCCCAGGCAAGGGTCTCTCACTCCCTCACAAAGCAGCCATGTGAAGGAGGGCCAGCCTAAGACCAGGGGCCCCTCTTTATACCTCCCACCTGTTGTCTTAACTTTTGTCTTCTATATCAGTACAGAGAAAGTAAATTCCCTTTCCATGTGACAGATCTATCAGGTGACTGCTACATCCTCCTAATTTGTTTCTGTTTCAGCCCAAACAACTTCAGTTCCTTCCACCAAGCCATATAGGACATGACCTCTACATCCCTTAGCATCCCAATTGTGTTCCTCTGGGCATGTTTTGGTTGGTGTCCATCTATGGCGGACACTGTTCATTGGCTAACTCAGCAGACATTTGCAATTCTTTTGCTTTGACTACTCCCGATGTAAAGCATGAAAAACAAAACACTGCCTTTCTCAATCTTCCCTATAACTAGGGGTGGCCATGTGACCCAGTTCTAGCCAATCATACCTAAACAGAGACCTAGTGAAGGGCTTATAAGGAAGTTTTTGCCTTTTTAATTGTAGTAATAGATGGTACTAGCATAGTCTCTTCACCTTTTCTTGCCCCCTTGAAAGGGGATCTGATGCCTGGAGCTGGGGTAGCCATCTTATCACCATGAGGGAGAGGCCAAAAATATCTCAGAGACTCAGGCAATGAAACTGTTGAAATGATAATTGCCACCACCAACTGCCTTCGGAATTCCAGACTTTCAGTGTGATGAGAAGATCAAACCTGCATTTATTTAAGACATTGTAAATCAAGTATCCTGTTATTTACAGCTGAGATCAATTAAATCTGATACAGCTTAAAATGTTGCATTTAGAACTGAGCATGATTGTCCAGATTTGGCAGGACTATTGTGATATGTGTTTGAGCTATTGTTTACCTTGTGCCACCCTAAGACCAACATTTTGGCAGCTTCACATAGTTGACTTCCATCCTTATAAGTAATAACAGTTCAAAAATTACCATTTATTGGGGTCTTATTATTTGCCACATATTATTCATTTATTTAACAAATATTTATTAATGCCAAATTCTCTGCTGAGAATATAGTAGTAGTAAATAAAATAGACATGTTTCTGCCCTCACAGTCTCATGTGATTATTTTTAATCTGAATAATATTTCAAGCTATATAATATCATTGCCATTTTTATATTATTCAGATACTGAGTATCCACATAAAGCCTCTAACTTCTTTACACTTAAACTTCTGTGGAAATAGATGTCTCGATTCTGAATTTAACTGTAGGTACAGGGCTTCATTTAATTAATTAAATGATTTAAAAACTTTGTGAAACAATCTCAAACGTACAGAATGTTTGTAAGGGCAGCAGCATTGTTTTACCTGAAACAAATGAGCACGTTTGCCACATAATGCCCCATGACCCCTGAATACTTTATTGTGTATTTCCTACAAATAAGAATATTCTTTGACATAACCACAAACCACCATTGAAATCTATTCATTAAGATTGATATATCACTACTGATATGGTTTGACTCTGTATGCCCACCCAAATCTCATCTGAATTGTAATCCCCACATGTCAAGGGAGGGACCTGGTGGGAGGTGATTGGATTATGGGGGCAGTTTCCCACATATTGTTCTCATGATAGTGAGGGAGTTCTCATGAGATCCGATGGTGTAAAAGTGTTGCACTTCCCTCCTCTCTCTCCCCTGTTCCCTGCTCTGCCATTGTGAGGATGTGCTTGCTTACCCTTCACCTTCCACCATGATTGTAAGTTTCCTGAGGCCTCCCAGTCATGCTTCCTGTTAAGCCTGCAGAACTGTTAGTCAACTAAACCTCTTTTCTTCATAAATTACCCAGTATCAGGTAGTTCTTTATAGCAGTGTAAGAACAGACTAATACAACTACCATTCTAATTCTTAGACAAATTCAAGTTGTGCAATAGTCCCATATATGTTAAAGTAAAAGGACTGAGGCCAGGATCACACATCACACTTAATAGGCAAGTCTCCTTAGTCTCCTTCAGTTAGTCTGAAACAGTTCTTCCAACTTTTCCTTGATTTTCAGAACCTTGATGGTTTTGGAAATTGCAAGCCACTCATTTTGTAGAATTTGTAGTCTCACCTTTCCACACAAATAGTCACATCACAACAATCCTCCTGTGTGCTTGGCGTTGATTTTACCAGGTGCCACATGATTTCTATTTGTCCCATAACTGGTGATGTTTACTTTGGTCACTTGATTATGGTGGTGTCTGCCAGTTTCTCCACTGTAAATTATTATTTTCCCTTTTGTAATTAAGTATTTTGTGGGAAAATACTTTGAGATTATGTAAATACCCTGTTTTTCATTGAACATCCAATTTATTCATATCCATTTTTTATCAGTATGGGCTCAAAGATTCCTGTCATAGTAAATAGACTAGAATCCATTATTATCACTATTTTGATGCTCAAATTGTCCTGGGCACAGCCAGTGGGAGCTCCCTAAAGCTGGCTGCTGTGTCCTTTTGACATGTTCCTGTCATTGAGTACTACCTGGCTCACAGCCACAAAGTATTCCAAGCTCATGTATCTCCGCCCCAGCCCTAGAATTGGCTATTTTTCCAAGGTGCCTGATTCCTCTTAGTGGAGTGTGATATTTACAAACCATGGTCTGGGTCTATCTGAGCCCTGCCTCCTATCCTACTAAGCTGTGCTCAGACCCCCAGTATGATACTGGAACAGGCTGAGCCCTGGCTATGAGCTTGGCAGAGTCCCCAGATCAGGGTACACCTGAAGGTGAGCAGGTCCGGCCCCTCCTGTGCTACAGGTGAAGCCTGGGGATGTGGGGTGGGTCCCATTCGTAGAACCAAACTGGCTCTAAATTCTCTACTGAGCCCCCAGCCCCCAGAAGGACCCACAGGAGGTCTCCCCAGCCAAATCCTTCAGAGTTAAGCTCAAGGAGCTCCAACAACACAAGGCAAACTCTTAATTGCTGCTTCCTGCAAACAACTGAGGAAGGAAGTTGCAAAGAGAAAACCCAGGGGTAAAGGAGCAGGGAGAATCTGTCTGAGATATGCAGTGACAGCCTCCACCCCATCAGACCGAAGCCAGCGCAGGCCATTTGCCCCAGGAGGCACTTTCTGCAAACTTTGCTTAAGCTCCCCTCTGTGCTGAGGAATGCCCCCAGCTGGGATGCTTAGTTCCAGCTCACAGCCTGGCAGAAGAAGATGCAATGCTACAAGCGAAAAGAAATATTTCATAGAAGAGCAAGGGGGCATTGGAGCCAGGCCTGGTGATGAGCTCCACCTGCCATTTCCCGAGGCTGTAGCAGGGGCAGGGTGGGGCTAGAGGGGATCTTTTCAGGTTAGTCCTTGCTCACCTCCTGTGACTCTGTCTCCTCAGGAGCAAGCTTCATGAGAGATGGTCTTGCTGGACACTGTAGGAGGAAAAGAAGGAAGACAGAAAGATCAGGAAGGAAGACCAGGCTGAAGGGATGGGCAAACCAGCATTGACAGCTCTGCCCAGTATGACTGGGGTGGCTGTCCATCTGAGAATAAGAACTCAAAAGGCACATGGATGTTATTTCTCAATGGCAGTGACAGTCTGTGGGTCTCTGATCCTATCAGACTGTCCTCAGACAGAGGAGGAGGAGGAAGTGAAAGGGGAAAAATATTGCCTTGTAAGAATGGGCAAGGACAAAAGTACTTCTAGGCAGAAGGTGAGAGAAGCAAGGTTGGCAGGGCAGAGGCTAGCCTATAGTGAGCCTTGCATGCCTTGGGAAAAGGTGCCCCTTCTAGGTATGGAGCCCAACAAGCAAGGGGTGCTTCTGTGCAAACTTTAAATGGATGCAGTCCCATACCAGAATACACAGCATGGCAAGTGAGCTCTAGCTGAATTTCAGCCTCCACTCATCCCCTCAGCAGGGCATATTTGTGCAGGGTACAACCAACACCACTGTCCGTGGTAGCCTTGAGGGTTGACTGAATTTTTAGTGAGGGAATATAAATTTGTTGCTTTTCTCGAGTGGAAAAAAAATATATACCCTAGGAACTCTATATTCCCTGCTGAAGATTTTCTCAGCCTAGTTTGAGGCCTGAGCTTGGCTGTGGGGAGAAGTATCAGTGGAAGTTCTGACAGTGGGAGGAGGAATTGTATATGTTTCCCATACAAGGACTGTCCCGTACTGACAGGAGGAAGCACATTCCTGGTTCATGATGGGTGAACACCCATGAATGGAGAATAGACGCCAGCAAAGACCATGCCTGGCAACGCACAGGGAGGGAGAATTGCCACAGCTTAGGGAATGAGGAAGAAAGCAGGAGACGGCATCCCTGCAGGGCCAAGGAAGAGACTCCCTCTTCCCAGAGGTAGAACAGCTGTTTCCCTGGGACGAGGCTGTGGAGGGAGGCACCTGCATTCCCCAGGCAGCAGATCACTCTTTCTGTGCAGGTGTGGAGAGAGAGTGGAGATGACTCGAGCAGGGGAGTGGCTTGTTGCTGTTAGGCAGGTCTCAAGGCCCTGGGGTGCTTCACTTTCTTCTCGCAGCCCCACCACTTTTCCTGTCACCTGAGCTTGCGCTTAGCTCTGTCAGGCTGCCAGCCAGTTCTTACTCAACCAGAAAAATCCATGAACCCCAGAGTCTGGCTGTACAACACCTGCCTAACCAGCAGGCCTGGACTGAGGTCAATGCACAGAAAATACAGGTGTGTGTGTGTGTGTGTGTGTGTGTGTGTATGTGTGTGTGTGTCCAAACACGTATATGTATAGGGAGTGAATGGAATGTCCATGGAGAAAGAGATCTATGTTCTGTGGGTATTCTCCTGAAATCATCCTTACTTTAGCTCTGGGGGTCACAGCTCTTGGGTGAGGTAACCCTGTGGAAATCATGACCTACTCTCACCTGAGTCTGCTGTGGTTTAAAGGAGCAGCAGTAACTGAAGGAAGAAAGGGCTCATATTCAGTGGCTGCCCTAGGTATGGGGTGAGGGCTCTTCAGGTGGACTAGAGGGGTCAGACTGTCAGTGAGGGGGCTGCAAGGCTGTGACCTCAGGTCTAGCTCCACTGAGGGACAGAAGGCCCAAGAGGACCTGCTCCTCATCGCTCAGCCTGTTCCTTCCCCCAAACATTCTCCCTCCCCTTTTACCTACCCTTTATGAGCCAATGCATTCCCCATCCTCTGCTCCTCCTTCCTCACTAATTCTAGCCTCTCCTGTGCTTGTGATGCAGGAATGAGCAGGGGCTGAGGGCTGCAGTCCTGTCTCTGGGAGTGAGGACCACTGCTCACCCTTTCATGCTGACTGCCATCCAAGGCGCTGAGCGTAGTAGGCTTTCCCCTGGCGGCAGTGAGAGCCTGCTCTTTCCCTGCCCTATGGAATCGCTTCCTCTTCCTTCAGGGGTTCTTTGATCCAGTGAAGGCCCCCAGAGTCTCAGGCTGGCATGGTGCCTAGTCAGTTCAAGTCAATTCAGTCTCTTTGAAGATGTCCGTGGAACTTCACAGCCACACTACAGTAAGTCTGCTTCCAGGAGCTGACCCTGAGATAAGGGTTTGTGCACATGTGGTTATGAAGGCTGTGCTCCCATGAAAATTGCAAGGGAATGTGGAGAGTGGAACAGAAAAAAAAGCAAGGGGGCTACCTCAGGTGAAGTCAGCAGCAACCCGGCCCCTGAGGAGCTCTGGAGTAGAAATGACACCTTAGAGTTTGTTCCACCTTGAGGCAAGGGAGCTGAGTGTCATATGGCTGTCAATCATTGGCTGCAGGTGGCCTTGGGGGTTTATACATTCCCAGCCTGCCTGCTCCTGAAGGGTGAAAGTGGCTCTGTTAGCCTGAGGACAGGACTCTTAAGGAGCCACAGGAGCAGGTTGTTCCCAGCAAAGATCCCACAGCTGGCGGGGGCGGGCTGTGGGGAGGGATTTGAGTGGATCTGGCCAGGGCACTGACAGAGCGTATGGAGACGAAGGGCAGCTAGAGCCTCTCCCTTGGAAATCAGCCAGTGTGGGCTGGGGCTGGCAGCAGATGACGAAGGGCCTGAAACTGTGGCAGGGAGGATCTGTCAGAGTGGGAAGATTGGGTACAGTTTTGAGATTATTATGGGCATCCCCTATAAGACTTCTCAATATCAAGCTTTAAGTGGAACCAACAGATTTGCACGGCAAAGTTCAAGGTGTTCTTTTCCAGAATCATCACATTTCTCCTTCCCACTCTGTTCCTTTGCCTTCCTCTTATCACCAGCCTTTTTCATTCTATGGAATTCCTGTGTCACCTGCTGTTTGGACCGCTCTCTGGCTGCTCACAGTGCCTTGACGTCCTCACAGGGTTAGTTCCTGATGGTTGTTATGCGCGCAGCTGTGGAGATGAACTTGGATTTGATGCTGAGCTCAACCACTTACTGTGTATCTTGAGCAAGTTACTTAACTTTGGTAAGCCTCACTTTGCTCTGTAAAATATCATTATAGGAGGACCTACTTCACATGTAGTGTGAGAATTAAAATAGATAATTCACGTTAAGTGCAGAGCAAGGTATCCAGCATGGTTTGCGCTCAATAAATGTCAACTATTGTTTCCAAATAATTGTCATTATTCTTGTGTGCAGACAAGGTTTCCATACATATCTTGGTTCTGTCTGAGGGCAGGCACCAGATACGGTACCATATGCCCTTAAGTACGTGTTCATATGTGCATGGGGTTTACACATAGAAAAATTTGGGCAAGGAGAGAAGCCCATAGGTTCAGGACCCCTCAATCAGCAAAGCCTAGGATATCCATGTTCCTCATGCTGGAGCTACCGCCCTGATATCAGAGCACGACATACACAGAGGCAAGTGCCCCCTGGTGCCATCCTGCCTTTTTACTATGCCAGCACCAAGAGCCTGATGAGGGAGGCTCCCCTGCCTGAGGGAGGAATGTTCTCCAGGAGGAAATACAAGGCTATGCGGGAGAAGGCAGTGGAAAGGAGACTGGAGATCAGGCCATCAGGGAGGGCAGGGAGCAAGGCTCCCATGTGTTCTGCTTTGCCTGGGACAGCTATGAGCCGAGTCCCAGGCTAGTCAGAGAACAAGCAGGTTGGACTCTGTGTTTCCAGGCCAGCCCACGCTGACTCGGACGTTACTCAGTCCTGGGCGGGGTCACTCTAGCTCTCTCTGAGTCTGCCTTATTAGAGCCTTAGCAGTCCCCAGACTGGCTTCCCAGTTTAAATCCCACGCTTGTCACTCTTTCCACTGCCACAGAGAATGGGGCTGAGTGTGCATGGCACTGGCTACCCACTCCATGGGCTGCTGCCTCTGCCAAAGGGAAGATAAGGCTTCCCTTCATCCACAGCTGCTGCCAGTGAGGCACACACAGGTAGGGGTGGTGCCCAGCCTCAGAGAGTGCTTTCAGAGTGCCAGGGAAAAGGAGGAGGCAACACTGCATGCATCTTGCTGCAAATAAACAGAATCCACCCTGGAGAAAGGGACAAAACAGGGGGTTGTGTGAGTAGTCCAAGGTGGGCAGGAAGTGGGTGTGTTGGTAGCAGGCAGCTGAGCTCTCTGAGGGCATTCTGGCCATTTTGCATAAGCATCACAAAACCTAGGAAACGTATGGTCAGTCAACCAGGAAAAGCCAAGACAAAATGAGACACAGCTGCTTGTCAGATGTTACACATGTGCTCAGTGTGAGAAGCCCTGCCAGTGACACACACACTCATATATGCACACACACACTCAGGCACGTGCACTTGCATGTGGCATCAATGTCCATGTTGGAAGATGAAGGATGGCCACTAATAATACTCCCCTTTACCTTCCAAGTTTTCAGAAAGCCAAATAATTTGTAGTCTTGTTCTACATGCACAGGCTGGTCTAACCTAGACAACCCCATTCCAGGTCTTTGTGGCAGAATGATGTTAGAACTCACTCTCTCAAGGCCTTCTAGGAACAGCAGGAAGTTAAAACTGTGGGGAAGACAGTGGGAGGTAGATGAGTCAAACCTTTTGTGGTCATGGACAACTTTAAGAATCTAATTAAAATTGAGGGGTTCTCTCTCTTTAGAGAAATGTGCATATAGTGTATTTGTACAATACCGACATGTGATTCCAGGGGGTCATGGATCTCCCTCCCCAAGAGCCATGTATGAGTCCCCGGTTAAAACACCCCATTGTGAAGGATTCCGAATAGGAACTGAGCTAAACAAAGGCAAAGCACCAATGATGCTGGCATCTCCAGCCACCACCCCCAGAGTCCCCATCTAAGTGATGTCATCCTGAGACTCAGAGAGTGACAGATGACAATATCAAACCAGTGACACATCTCAAAGAGAAACCATCCATAATACTTTCTCAGAACCACCCATTACGTTCCAGACCTTCCAATGTTCAGGGTACCACATTCCTAGGCCAGTGGGAGAGCAGGTGTGGAATGGCTGGATGAAACACCTTGAGGTGACAGTCCCCCCACCATCACAAATAGGAAACCAGCCTATTGTGGGGAGTTTCCCTGCCCTGTTAGAGGAGGCAGCAGCAGAACAATGGGAGCGTGGAGAAGAATCCCACATGGAGTGCCCTGCATGCGAACTTTGGAGACAAGCTCAGAATGGACTGTGATGCAGAGTGCACACTGACATGCCACTGCAGGTGCAGTCTCAGAAGGTGAACTCAAGGGCACGGGGACTGGGGCAACTGTCTACTTCACCTTGTTTCATGTTCATCCATTCACTGAGCTATCATTTATTGAGCTCCCGTGACGTACTAGACACTGGAGAAACAGACGCAATGACACGGCCCCAGTCCTCAAAGAACTCAGTCTATCAGGGGAAACACAGCCCTACACTGCACATGATGAGGCAGTGCCATCTGATGAGTGCAAGCCCAAGCTTCTCTCTGAAGCTGAAATTATACTGCTGGAAATCATCATGTGTTGAAGAAAAAAACCTTGTGCAGTTGGTGCCAGCATAGTCCAGAGTAGGACTCTCAATCTTGGCTGTGTATTAGAATCACCTGGGAGGTTTTGTTAAACTATCAATGACCAGACCACACCCTGGACAAAGTAAATCAGTTTCTGGGTAAGGTCTCGGTCATCAACATTTTTTAAAGCCCTCCAGGTGATTCCAACATGTAGCACAATTGACAACCTCTGGCCAGAGCTTCACATTCCCCTCTTGTGAGTACTCTTATCCCAGTGTCCCCTGAATGGAAGCATTCATGATTGAGGAGCTTAGGACCTTAGGGAACAGCCAGGATGGGGTTGGACTCGTGAGTAAACTGACTTAAGCAAAAAGAACTTTCAAACATTGTTTTATGTTCATGTAACTCAGGGACCAGCCCACTACTGACATCTTCAATTTCTCCAGGCTTGATTGACGCCACGAACACAGAGAGGGATCACGGTTTGTCTTGCTTACATCTAAGGCCCAGAATCAACTCTTCTGGATTGAATGACGGTTAATCATCTCTTTCCTTCAGGGGGGAACTTTCTTTCCACCCCTACCTGAAAGGGTATAACCTGGTCCCATAGCCCCAACAGAACAGTCATCATAGTTTAGGGAGCATTTCCCAGCATTCCAGGAAATATGTAGGATGTGGACTTTTGTTGGTGTTGAGGTGCAGGGGGCAGTGATTCAAAATATCACAGAACCAGTAGGAAAAGGCAGTTCAGTAGGAATTAGCTCAGGGAAAATGACACACAGCTGCCTGTCAGGATACTGTACACATAGAACTCCAGGTGTCACACACACACACACACACACACACACACAGACACAGATTTATCAGCAGGCAGCATCACCCAGAACAAAGACAGGAAGAATAAATTCCTTTAATTCCCAAATGCTCAGAAATGCCTATCGGCCTTTGGTTTGGATGGCTTAAACTTGGAGATTCATGAGACATTCAGTTGAGAGAAGCCGCATAGACAGAGTTACATGAGCCAGTCTTGCGCTGGAGCAGTCTGGGTTGCTGAGTGACATTTGGGAGTCAATAGCATAAAGAGGGTGTTTCAATCCCTGGACAAGGATGAGGTGCCTCAGGTAGAGGAGACTAAGAAGGGTAGAAGGTTGGAACCAAATCCTGGGCTGCCCGGGCTATTAAGAGCTGGGTGGAGGAGACTGGGCAGACATGGTGGTGAAGGAGAAGGGACACCTGGAGAGGGGCTGGCCCAGGAGGCAAGCAAGGGTCCAGGAGGAGGGAATGGGCAGGGGGAAAAGATTAGGACAAAAATATGATCACTGGATTTGGCAACAGGGCAGTCACTGGGGCTTGAACAGGGCTATTTCAGTGGTGTGGTGAAGGCAGAGGCTACGGCAGTGAACAGGGGACTCATTCTAGAAATGTTGAGTGTGGTGGGAGCAGAGGGGCAGCTGCAGCTGGGGGACATGTGAAAAGGGGAATTTTTAGTGTGTATTTTTATGCAGATGGGAATAATAATTCTGAGGCCAGGGAGAGGGAACAAGGCAGTAGAAAGGAGAAAAAGGGGGTATCCCAAGGAGTTAAGTCCCTGGGAAGATGGGGAATCTTTCCAGAGAAGGGAGGATCTGGCTTTGGTGAAACAGGTATTTAGTTACAGTTCATGTACTGAAGGACAGAAGTAAAGGTTATTCTACTTAGCTGGGAGGGAGAATACTTCTTGTTCTTTTTCCCCAGGTAGTTTGTGCTTGGGGGGTGCTGGAGAAGTCTCCAATAGCAAGATTCCTGGCAGTGGAACATAGGCAATTTATACTCCCCTGCCCTGAGCTAATCAGAATTTCAAAAGGCATATTTAGATGTACTGTATCATATCTGAAACAGTTATGGGTGAAGTGTGGGTGGTTTACCACTATCTAGGTCACATGTATTAAAATATAGAAATCTGAGCTCTCTTTAATCCATAAGATGAAAGTAAATATTACCAGACAGCAACAAGAGTACAAAGGAACATTCTGTCAGTGTGGCCTCAAAAACAGAGTTTTAGAAAAAGTACAGCAAGAGTCCCAAACAGCATGAAGAAAACCAAAATAACACTCCACTACTCTGTTTCTGTCCAAGTCATGAAGTAGTGATCTAGTCTTTACCCTACGAACAGAAGGAAGAGCCAGTCACCCTCAAGAAAGCGAGTGACTATGACTTGTGAAAATTTCTTACAAAGAGTGTCACATGGACATAGTTACTGGATTATATTTCTGGAAATGAACTACTAGTGGCGAAATCAGTCTTCCAGAGAAAAATTTATTCAGATTTTTATAATCTTGTATTTCTTCTCAAAAATTGAGGAAGAGATATCCAATGAAACAGGAAAAAATATGCAGAGAAGGACATGGTTTTCGTTGATTCTTGAGTGCCCATAAGTGAAGTAGGGGCAAATATGCATTGATCAAATGAAAGAGGGGAGAGACTTCCATGAGCAGGAGGAAAATGAGGAAAGCGTTCAGTGTCTTGCCCTTCTGGAAAGCGCTTGGCATCTTGCCTTTCCAGTATCCTCAGTACCGAGTCCAACCTTCACCACACCTTTCCCCCATGTGAATTTCCTTCAACGTCTACACATATGATCACAGGCTGTCTTTCCAGAGCTCTTGAGACATTTCCTGTTCCCTGAACTTTGGCTCCCACCCCTTCCCTCTCCTCCTCAAATTCTCTCCCTTAGTCCCCATGACAGTCATCACTTTCCTGAACACATTAATGCTACTTGAACCCAACAGAAAAATGTATCCACTCTAGGCTAGGTAAGCAATGCCATGCTGCTCTAGGGTGGGACCACAAGCTCTGTTTGGTTTGTCTTATGCCCCATCATTTCCTCATCCTCCTAAACTCAAAACAGACAGATGGCCCAAAAAGTGCAATGGGCAAGTGGTCTGCTTCCCTTGGCCATTATCTCCAGGATGTGCTGTGGCACCGGGAAGTTCACACACCATGAGAGCTTTCAGTGACATTTCCAGGGCCCTGTGGAGGGTGGGAATAAGTGGAGAAGTCTGGGAAGCGCCCTTGGCTGAGGCCAGAAGGATTTGGGAGCTTGTCTGCAAGCCCAAGAAGGTGACTCACTGGGAAACAACCTTATAGATGAGTGATGAGTAGGGATGTGGCCAGGAGCGGCGTGAGGAAAAGACGCCTTTGACACATTCTAAAGCTAAGGTGGCAGGGTGGTTCAGCATTGCTCCCCAGCTTGCCTTGTGCTCTCTCCCAGTCCAGCTTCTGCTCCCGCTCCAGCTCCGGGCCCTGTGGGACCAGCCCTCGGAAGGGAGCTCCTCCCTCCCACTCTCCCACTGATCTCCTCCACCATAACCAAGAGAGTGAAGGAAATCAACTGCTATCTTGTTGTACGTGGTGACCACAAAAACAAAGAGTTGTGCTTGTGGTTTGGAATGTCATCTCAGTTGTGAGGATGTGTGTAATCCTGAGTATGCAGAAGTTTGCTTGCGGTTGAAGGTGGGACAGATTACAGACTTTGTCATGTGTTTCTAGGAAACACTGATACCCTTTCCTTGGGGATTATTATTAGACCAAAGATGTCACAGGGGGAAAACCTCAACCACACTGATGGCCTCAGATCCATGCCCTGTTAGCTTGGCTCTGGGGTATCCAACTGCACCCACACTGGACACTATGCCAGTCTGCAAGATTGCGGGGCTGCCTCTGCCTGTGCACGCTGTGGTACCCAAGTATGACCACACTGCTCAGTGCTCGGTACCAGCTAGTCTCTTCCAGAAAGAGGTGGATGGGTCCAATCTAACTTATAAAACCTATTTCAATACTATTTTTAAAGAAGTTCCATTACCAAGAAACTACTAAAAGTTATTACCTATTTGCAGGGTGGTGGGCATAAGGCTGGGAGAAAGGGTTCTCAATATTTTCTTTTGTAATATTTATTAAGATTTTAATTTTAGTTTTTTGGGTACTGAGTGTTTATATTTATGAGGTACATTAGATGTTTTGATACAGATGTGCAATGCATAATACTCACATCATGTAAAATGGGGTATCCATCCCCTCATGCATTTATCCTTTGTGTTACAAATGATCCAATTATACTCTTTCACTTACTTTAAGATGTACAATTAAATTATTATTGACTATCATCACCCTGTTGTGCTATCAAATAGTAGGTCTCATTCATTCTTTCTATTTTTTTGTACCCGATCACTGTCTTCACCTTTTCGTTATAATTACCAGTGAGTTTTGTACATTCAGATGATTTCTTATTAGTCATTAATGTCATTTTCTTTCTGACTGAAGTACTCTCTTTAGCATTTCTCTTTTTGGTTTTTGGTTTTTTTGGTTTTTTTTTTGTTTTGTTTTGTTTTGTTTTTTGAGACAGAGTCTTGCTCTGTCGCTCAGGCTGGAGTGCAGTGGTGTGATCTCGGCTCATTGCAAGCTCCGCCTCCCAGGTTCAAGCCATTCTCCTGCCTCAGCCTCCCGAGTAGCTGGGACTATAGGCGCCCACCACCACGCTCGGCTAATTTTTTGTATTTTTAGTAGAGATGGGGTTTCACTGTGGTCTTGATCTCCTGACCTCGTGATCCGCCCGCCTCGGCCTCCCAAAGTGCCGGGATTACAGGTGTGAGCCACTGCGCCTGGCCTCTCTTTAGCATTTCTTATCGGACAGGTCTGGTGTTGATGGAATCCCTTAGCTTTTGTTTGTGTGGGAAAGTCTTTATTTCTCCTTTATATTTGAAGGATATTTTCACTGGATATACTATTCTAGGGTAAAAGTTCTTTCCCTTCAGCACTTTAAATATGTCATGCCACTCTCTCCTCAGTAAGGTTTTCACTGAAAAGTCTGATGTCAGATGTATTGCAGCTCTATTTTACGTTATTTGTTTATATTTTTTTCTTGCTGCTTTTAGGATTCTTTCTTTATCCTTGACCTTTGGGAGTTCAATTATTAAAAATGTCTTGAGGTAGTCTTCTTTGGATTAAATCTGCTTGATATTCTATAACCTTCTTGTACTTAGATATCGGTATCTTTCTCTAGGTTTGGGAATTTCTCTATTATTATCCCTTTGAATAAATTTTCTACCCCCATCTCTTTCTCTACCTCTTCTTTGAGGCCAATAACTCTTACATTTGCCCCCTTTGAGGCTATTTTCCAGATCCTATAGGTGTGCTTTATTATTTTTTATTCTTTTTTTCTTTCATCTCCTCTGACTGTGTATTTTCAAATAGCCTGTCTTCAAGCTCACCAATTCTTTCTTCTACTTGATCAATTCTGCTATTAAAAGACTCTGATGTAGTCTTCAGTATGCCAATTGCATTTTTCAGCTTCAGAACTTCTACTTGATTCTTTTCAATTACTTCAATTTCTTTGTGAAATGTATCTGATAGTATTCTGAATTCCTTCTCTGTGTCATCTTGAATTTTTTTGAGTTTTCTCAACACAGCTCTTTTGAATTCTCTGTCTGAAAGGTCACACATCTCTGTTTCTCCAGGATTGGTCTCTGGTGCCTTATTTAGTTCCTTTGGCGAGGTCTTATTTTCCTAAATGGTGTTGATGCTTTTAGATATTCTTTGGTGTCTGGGCATTGAAGAGTTAGGTATTTATTGTAGTCTTCACTGTCCTGTAAGGGCTTGTTTGTACCCATCCTTCTCAGGAGGGCTTTCCAGATATTTGAAAGGACTTGGTTGTTGTGATCTAAACTGTATCTGCTTTAGGGGGCACCCCAAGCCCAGCAATGCTGTGGTTCTTACAGACCCTTAGAGGTACTGCCTTGATAGTCTTGAACAAGATCTGGAAGAATTCTCTGGATTACCAGGAAGAGACTCTTATTCTTTTCCCTTACTTTCTCCCAAACAGTCTCTCTCCTTCTGTCCTGAGCCACCTGGAGCTGGAAGTGGAGTGACACAATCACCCCTGTGGCCACCACCACTTATTGCACTGAGTCAGACCTGAAGCCAACACACTACTGATCTCACCCAAGGCCTACTGTAACTACTTCCTGGTTATGGCCTATGTTTGCTAAAGGCCCTGGGACTCTACAATCAGCAGGTAGAAAAGCCAGCCAGGCCTGTGTCCTTCCCTTCAGGGTGGTGAGTTCTAGCCCCCAGGTATATTCAGAGGTGCTGTCCAGAAGCCAGGGACTAGAGTCAAAAACCTTAGACATCTACGTGGTGTTCTATTGTACTGTGGCTGAGCTGGTACTCAACCCCCCAAAACACAGTCCTTCTCACTCTTCCCTCCCCTTTCCAAGGCAGAGGAGCCTCACCCCATGGCCACTACAGGCACATGGGGAGTACTGCCAGACTACCACCAATGTCTCTTTAAGGCCCAAGTGCTCTCCAGTCAGCTTGTGGTGAATGCTGCCTGGCTTGGGACTCACACTTCAAGGCAGGGGCTCCTCTCAGGATGAGGGCAGGTCCAGAAATTCCATCCAAGGGCCAAATTCTAGAATCGGAGACCCCAAGAGCCTGCTTGGTGCTCTACCCACCTGTGGCAGTGTTGATATCTAAGGTGCAAAGTCCCCTATACTTTTCTCTCTGCTTTTTTCAAGTGGAAGTAGTCTCACCCCGTAGCCACCACAGCTGGGAATGTGCCGAGTCTCACCTGAAGCCAACAAGTCTGAGTCTTGCCCAAGGCCTTCCCTGTAGTACCTGGGTATCGCTGCTGGCTTCTCAGGGCCCAAGGGCTCTTCAGTTAGCAGGTAACGAATCCTGCTAGAACTGTGTCCTTTGCTTTAAGGCAGTGGATTCCCTTCTGGCTCAGGGTGTGTCTAGAAATGTCATCCAGGAGCTAGGATCTGGAAAGGGGGCCTCATAACTCTGACTGGTACCCTATCCTGCTGTGGCTGAGCTTGGTATGCCAAGATGCAAGACAAAGTCCTCTCCACTCTTTCCTTTCCTCTCCTTAAGCAGAGGGAAGGGGTCTCCTTTGGAGCTGCGAACTGTGCAGCCTGGGCTTAGGGGAGAGGTGACACAGACACTCCCTTAGCTGCCCCAGCTGGTGTCTCAATAGGTTGCATACTCCCCCAGTCTGATGTCTCTGGTCCACGTTCAGCACTAGGACTCACCTAGGATTTGGAGTCCTTGTGGCCTAGACTGCCTTTCAAGTTTATATAGGACCCCAGAGCACTTCAGTCCACAGTGGCAAGGCTTGAGATAACTCAAGTTCAGACCACGAGGACTGGCAATTCCCTTCTGGCTAGGGCTGATTTAAATGCTCCTCCCATGGGTAGGTGTCAGGAAAGTTTGGTCCAGTTTTGTTTTCTGTTTTAATAAGGCAGCACTGAGTTCAGTGCCTAACAAATGCTGCAACCTCCCTCTCCCCAGCTCACAGAGACACTCTCCACACCAAGCCACTGCTGCCAGGTGATGGTGGAGGGGTGGCATCAGCGATCAAGACTGTTTTTCCTACATCTTCAGTGCCTGTTTCAACAATGTGAAATTAAAACCACGTACTGTGAGTGCTCGCAGTTTTTTTGTGTAGACAGTGGCAAAATTGGTTTCCTTGCAGGGAGGAAAATCAGTGGAGTCTTCTATTCTGCCATCTTGCTCTGCCCTAAGTCCCTCAATGTTTACCATTTTATATTATCTTGGATTTTAAACCATGTGAGCCTATCTATATCTATGTCTATATTTAACTTTTAAAACTGTATTATCTCAGAAATTTTCTTCTAGCCAAGAAATTCTTAAAAAAGTTTAAGTTGCTTGGTGAACAGTACAGTATTCATAGTCATAGGTTCTGTGTCAGAAATGTTCTATGTGCCTTTGGCCTTTGACTCAAGGTAACCTCTGCCCGAAGGCCAGGGACTCTCATTTGTCAGGCAGGAACAGGAGGATAATGTCGTCCCCGTCTCCAGTAATCTCACGGCCTCTGAGGAAGGTATGAAATGGGTGAAATGGTTCCCTGCATCCCTATTCCTGAGGAAGACTCCAGAGAGGCAGAAGGAAAGAGAAATAAGCAAGAACCACCAGTACCTTTGAGGCAGACACACCCATTTCCCACTGGAGACCATCTGCTGGGGCTTATTTACCACTAAAGACCTGCAGAACCATGTTGGAGCTCAAGGAAAAAAGCAACCTATGCACTCCCATATGCATTTTTTTTTTTTTTTTTTTTTTTGAGACAGGGAGTCTCACTCTGTTGCCCAACCTGGAGTGTAGTGATGCAATCTCAGCTCACTGCAACCTCTACCTCCTGGGCTCAGCCTCTTGAGTAGCTGGGACTACAGGTGTACACCACCATGCCCGGCTAATTTTTTTATTTTTATTTTTTGTAAAGATGGGGTTTCACCATATTGCCCAGGCTGGTCTTGAGCTCCTGGGCTCATGCAATCCACCTACTTTGGCCTCTCAAAGTGCTGGGATTAGAGGCATGCACCACCATGCCTAGCTCTGTATGAATTTTTTTAGCGATTAATTTTTCCCAGAACATTAAAGTTGCTGAAAAATACTGAAAAGTTGAAAAGTAGGTATACTATAACTCACAGAATTATTTTAGCCTTAAATATTTATTTGATTTATATCAAAATTGAATTTATTATAATTTCAGTTGGGCTTAAGTTTATGAAAAATTATTTAAGATTGTCACGTGTCAAGAGAAATCATCAAACATGGCCATTCTCTCAACTGAAGTGGAGATAAGCAAAGAAGTAGATTTGGAAAACATGATGGATGAGTTTGCTTCCACTAAAGCCAAGGAGCACATTTTTCCTTTTGCCTCAGGCTCCAATATGGCTCAGCCCAGCCCTGGTCTTTATTTTAAATTTTGATATTTTGTTCATCAGATTTTTTTGCATTAATTTTGATTTTTTAAAAATATGGCATTAAAATATTATTTATCTCAATTACTGAGGTTTGGTGTTCCGTCCATTTTGCACTGTTTGCCACAGTGAACCACAGCCAATCCTTGCCCAGTGGATTGCTTCCTGGATCTCTGTTGTCAAACTTGTATCCTCATTCAAATCCTCCCCAGCAGTCTCCTTAATGCCCATGACTGGGGAGCTGTTTCCCTCAGAGAACTTGTCTCTGCATTACATCCTCATCATTCAAAGCTCTAATCCCTGGAACCCACTTCAGTAATTCTGCTTTGCACCTGTAAAGCTGTTCAGAGAATCACCAGCAGTTGTCCTTCAGCCTTGGCTAGAGGGAGTATACAAATGTAATTCTCTTAATCTCTTGCAAGGCCTTTAATCATTCTTAAGGCACTCTGTCTGATTGGGCCTGCTAATGGAGACATGCCCTGACAAGGGGGATCATAGGAAGAGAGAGTGACACTGAGAGTGACACTGACAATGCACAAACAACTTAGACCCAACTCCCCCAAGCCCCTTCTAGTCTGCCCCCATTCCCCCTGCAGAGGCCACTCTAGCAGAAAGGGCACTAGAGTGGCTCCTTTCCATTTCCCCATTTGACATCCTCCCCCGCCAACCAGATGTTTTACAACTGGAAAGGGGCATGAGCAGTTGTTTCCTTTGTAAAGAGTCGTAGTATGAATATAATTTTCCACACGCTGACTCATGTGACTGTCACTCCATCCCTGGACTCCAGCACACAGTTCCAACTCCTTTGCTGACTTGGGGGTTGGGATGGAAAAGCTACTTTGATCCTGTAATTTAAGTTACTCCATGCCTCAGTTATTCACTCCTGCAGGCACGGAATAGACTCCGAGTGCTCTCACAATCCCTTCCAACCACAGGACTCTGCTGGGCTAGTATGAGAATCGTCTGGACAGAGCTGCAGTGTGACACACTGCTTCTGGGTGTGCAGAATCAAAGGAAAATGCTTATGGGCACTCCAGCTCACCTAACCACCTCTGTCATTTTAGTGTCATTCGACTTTATTAGGGCTATTTCTCTGAGCATTTCTTTCCATTAAATGTTTCTGCTTATTTTGCTCAGTCTGTCCATTTCTTTAGCCTTTCTGTCACATTTTCCATCTTGGCTAGGTTCCACTTTTGCGAAGGCAGAGAAACCTCATTCCTCCTGGTCCCTGCCACCATGGCCCAGTATGTGGAGTGTGACAGGTGAGAGTGTGGGCTCTGCAACCAGGTGGACCTGGTTGAATCTTAGTTCCACTATTTGCTAGCTGGGTGGGTAGCTGGGCAGATTACCTAAGCAGACCGTTGGCCCCAGATTCCTCTTGTGGAAAATGGGATGCTGATATGTGGCTCAGAATATTGTGAGAATTACAGATCAGGTGAAGAGCTTGGTGTTAAGCATTGAGTAAAGAGTCAAAAAATATTAGCCGTGGAATGCATAAATCAACTTTTGCGTGATAAAAAAATCACCATACAAGAAATACGTGAGTGCATTCTTGTTCATGAATTCTAATAGTACAGAAGTATATGGAGGAAAAAATGAAAGAATCCTTTCATTGACTGCCCCTCTTCATCTTCCTCACTTCCTCAACATTAATAATAGTTCTTTATTTCTCTCTCTTATTTTGAAGAGAAAAGGTAATTATCTAATATGTGAATGTATTCTTACTGTAAATATCTAAGTGATCGGAAGCATACCACCCCCCAAACTGGAGAACATTCCCTTCAGCACCCCTTTCACTCTTAGTGCTGCCTCTGGAGGTAAGCACTCCAGAGAATCTAGGTAGAGACTTCTCATCTCTATTCTATTCATTTACACACACACACACACACACACACATGCACACACACACACGTAATGTACACACACATATTTATACATCTTTTAAAAATATACCTTTAGCTTTTTCACAAGATGGCGCCAAAAGCGAAGAAGGAAGCTCCTGTCCCTCCTAAAGTTGAAGCCAAAGCGAATGCTTTAAAGGCCAAGAAGGCAGTGTTGAAAGGCGTCCACAGCCAAGCCACACAAAAAAAACAAGATCCACACGTCACCCACCTTCCGGAGGCCCAAGACACTGCGACTCCGGAGGCAGCCCAAATATCCTCGGAAGAGCACCCCCAGGAGAAACAAGCTTGACCACTGTGCCATCATCAAGTTTCCGCTGACCACTGAGTCTGCCATGAAGAAGATAGAAGACAACAACACTCTTGTGTTCATTGTGGATGTTAAAGCCACCACCAAGCACCAGATCAAACAGGCTGTGAAGAAGCTCTGTGACACTGATGTGGCCGAAGTCAACACCCTGATTCGGCCTGATGGAGAGAAGAAGGCATATGTTCAACTGGCTCCTAATTACAATGCTTTAGATGTTGCCAACAAAATTGGGATCATCTAAACTGAGTCCAGCTGGCTAATTCTAAATATATGTATAACTTTTCACCATAAAATATATATATATACCTTTAAAAACATCTTTTAATATTGCAGAATTAAACTGTATTTGCTATTCTGGAACTGCTTTTTCTCACTTAGCCATACAATTCAGACATCTTTCCATCCAGTACACATATATTCATCACAATTTTTAAATGGCAATATAATATTTTATAAGATATGTACAATAGTTCCCCCTGATCCATGGTTTCACTTTCCAGAGCTTTAGTTACCCATGGTCAACTGCGGTTTGGTTACCCATGGTCAACTGCAGTTAAATGGAAAATTCCAGAAAAAACTCGTAAGTTTTAAATTGTGCATCCTACTGAGTAGTGTGATCAAATTGTATGCCATTCCACTCTGTCCAGCCTGTTATGTGGATCATCCTTTCGTCCAGCGTATCCATGCTGTCTACACCATCTGCCCATTAGTCACTTAGTAGCCATCTGTTATTGGATCAAAAAAAATCATAGCATGTATAGAATTCAGGACTATCCTCAGTTTCAGGCATCCACTGGGGGGGCTTGGAACATATCCCCCATGGATAAAGGGGTACACTCTAATTACTCCTACTGGTAGACATTTAGATTTTTCTCACAGTTTTTCATTATTATATAAATAAATGCCTTTAAGCTCTATAGGCTGAGGACAAAGCCATTCACGTTGGCAGCTGCCCCCATGCAGCCTGGAGGCAATCCCTCTCCTATACTGTAGAGAAGCCCTTTCTGGGTCTGAGCAAGGACTCTTGTGAGATTAGAGATCACATAGATCCTTGCACCAGCGTGTCTAAAGCCATGCTCATGGCTGTCATCAAGGTCTAGTTCTTCGAAGGCCATATGGAAGGGCTGGGACCCAGGCAATCTAAATCATTCACAGTCAGACAATAGAAAAAGGCAAAGTGTCTCCAGGAGATTGGCTTGCAGTTTACCTTGAAAGACTGCCCAAGAAATTTTAAGTGATATTTACAACTGTACTTCTCAGGTATTTGAAGATTGGAAATATGAGCAAATGTAGATTTTAGGCATGAGTCATTGTCCAATGCACACATTTGAAAAAACACACAAAAAACCATGACTTGACTAAAATGCTGAATGACAGCAGGTGGTAGAGTTGTTAGACGATGCATCTGCACATTGTAGGCCCTCCATTAAAAACTCCTGAATGAATGAATGCATTTGTCTGATGTAGAGCCAACTACAGCTTAGCTCCACCTTGATTTTCCGTACAAGTTTACCTCATCACTCTACCAGAATCAGAGAAGTGATAAGAAATGTCTCACATCCATTCTAGCCTGAGACTCTTCCTCTTCCAGAAAGCATGCCTGGGTCAGTATCACTAAAGGACACTGTCATTTCATATGTTCCCGAGTTGGAATGAGTAGCCTCAATTGTGCTAATTTGAATATGGCTTCAATATCGCTTTGAGAATGTTTCTATATTCGTGTACCATCAAGCTTGTAGATGTCACTGAGACAAGGGTTGTCTTATATCATTAAGTATGCACAGATTCACATTATATGTTCAGTCCTACACTGCGTCTGTGACAGACACATATGGAGTCTGCCCAATAGAAACTCATCATCCTGTTAAGAAGAAGCTTCATTCACATCTGAAATTACTAGTGAGTTAGGTAATGTACAATATATACTGTATCAATCAGGGTTCCAGTCAGGCAAACAGGAATCATGGCAGATGTTTTAAATAGAGTGTTTCACACAGGAAATTAGTTCCAGAAGTGTTAAAAGGGCTGAAAGAACAAAAATGTAAAGTAAGGTAACCAGAGAATAATAATGACAGGAAAATGGTGGTTGGGGAAGGTGGTGTTAGAATCCAAGTGTACATGCTGTTGCTTTGTTTGCGGTGCTGTTACAACAGCTGACAGTGCTGGAACCACTGAAGAGGGACCACCCAGGCTAGAGCTGTGACCACTGAGCAGAGGCTGCTTTGGCTGAAGCTGGGGCCATCAAGCGGTTTCAGAAATTTTCAGAGGTGCCCCAAAGCAGGGATGGGGAGAGAGAACAGTGGCTTCTCTTTCTTTTCCATTTCTCTGCCAGAGCCTTTTACTGGAAGCCAGCTGGCAAGGGAACCTGGGAAATGTACTGTTCAGCCTTACAGCTCAGAGTCAGAGGGATGAGTGTGGGGCTGAGAGACAACAGACTAATAACCAACCCAGATTTTAAATGTTGTGATACAGGTGATCGAACAAGACAATGTATAATAAGGGAGTGAGCTTAAAATACAGTTAGTATAAACGAAGTTGTAGAAGAGAGACTACAAGGTGCACTGGAGACAGCAAGAAGCTTCCACAACTCTCTCAGTGGGAATGTTCTGGATATGAGTGAAGAAACCAACCTCAAACATGCTACAGCTGCAAAAGAGGACTTTATTGGGTTGCATGATTGCGGAATACAGGGTATTCACTGGCTTCAGGGATGGCGGGATCCAGGTCTTGAATGATGTTGCTAGGTTCTGTCTCCTCAGTTTATTGGCTTTACATGTCTCGACTTCATGCTTCAGACAGACAAGATGGTTATCCACAGACTCCCATCTTCCCAGCAGGTTTACCTCACTAGGAAAAGTCGTTTCATTACATCTGGCAGGTCCCATCCCTGACCCGATCTCAATTGCCAAGAGGAATGCCACTGTGCCTTACTCCACCAAATGGAATAGAGCAGGAAAAATCCCTCAGCAGGAAGAGTGGGCAGCTGTTAACATGCAAAGGAAGATGGGCAAATAAGCTGAGCAAGAAAAAGGTATGGCCGCTGTGGTCCTCCATATGACCACAACAGGACACAGGCTGTGCCCTCGAGAAACTGCTATTTTGTTTGAAACCTGAAGAAGATTTAGGATCATTCTTTCTATTCTGTTTTAAATGGGGTCTCCCTCTGTCGCCCAGGCTGGAGTGCAATGGCGTGATCTTGGCTTACTACAACCTTTGCCTCCCGCGTTCAAGCAAATCTCCTGCCTCGGCCTCCCGAGTAGCTAGGCGCCCGCCACCACACTTGGCTAATCTGTTTATTTTTTATTTTTTTAAGTAGAGGTGGGGATTTCACCATGTTGGCCAGGCTGGTCTCAAACTCCTGACCTCAAATGATCTGCCCACCTCGGCCTCCCAAAGTGCTGGGATTACAGGCATGAGCCACCACGCCCAGCTGGATCATTCTTAAACCACAAATAAGCCAGTGTAAACTGATTTCCTCTGAGCTGTAATGCTGATGAAATATGAAGAGTCTTGGTCCAGGGCATCTCCCCATAGTACCTGGGGTGTTCTGAGCACACAGGGCACTCTCCACACATAAGGTGGTGCCAACAGCTGCCGGACACAGGAGAGGCAGCCCAGGCTACTGCAGTCACATGGTAATGTCACGTGCCATGAACACATAAGAAAGCCAGGGGATGCTCCCAGGAAGTTCTAGAGTATCAGCCAGAGTCCCAGAAGGAAGATGGCATACCCAAAGGGTTTAGCTGAAGGGATTTTAATGAGGGGATGATTTACAGAGAGGTGGGCAGAGTTCACAGAACCACAAAAGATGGTGAGGTACCCAGGAACCTCACCATCCCGGGACTGTGTATTCATAGGTTTGTCACCAAATTTTTGCTAAAACTCAAGGTGCATATTATTGGGGTGCTATTTGGCATAGAAAACATTCTGTCCAGGAAATTTTCTAATATCATGTCAAGTTAAATATAATTCATTGCAAATAAGAGGTACAAGGCATGGTACAATAGCAAGCTAGCACCAAACAAAATTTGTGGACTGGCTAAAACATGGGAGAACAGCATAGGCCAGAATAACAAAGTGATTAAGAGTTCAGGCTGTGGTGCTGGAGTCCCTGGGTTCAAATCCTTACTAGCTATGGGATCATAAGCGAACTTACTCATGTGTAAAATATAGGTAATATTACTTATCCTATAAATTGTTATGAGGATTAAAGGATTAAATGTAATATTTGTAAGATGCTTAGAACTTTACTGGCACATAAATACTAGCATTATCTACAAAATTATACTACTCTTCCTCTGTTCACTCAATAAATATATAGTCAGGAGCCACACAACAATGTTTTAGTGAATGAGGAACCGCATATACAGTGGTGATTTCATAAGATTATAGTATCATATTTTTATGTATCTTTTCTATGTTTAGATGTGCTTAGATGTACAAATACTACTATGTTGCCCACAGTATTCAGTACAGTAACATACTGTAAGTGTTTATAGCCTAGAAACGATAGGCTAGACCAGATAGTCTAGGTGTGTAGTACACTATACCATTTAGGTTTGTGTAAGTATACTCTGATGCTCTCATGACAAAACTGCCTAACAATGCATTCTTCAGTAGGTATCCCCGTTGTTAAGTCACACATGACTGCGTATTAAATATTTACTATAGGCATCGTGCTAGGCTCTGGAGATAAGTGGTAAGAAAAAAAAGATCACCTTTCCTGATGGACTGGGAAGAAAACATTAACTAACAATCACACACAGAAATAAAATCAAAACTATGAGTGGTGGTGCTTGGAGCCATAAGAGCTGGTAATAACTATACAGGGGTAGGCCTTCTTGAGGAAGTGACATTTACCTATGACCTAGATGAGTTTACTAGGGAAAGTTCATTAGGTAAAGATGGGAGGGGGAAAAATACCAGGCAGAGGAAACACTATGTCCTCTGTGTGGCAGAAAGGATCATGGTGGGCATATTAGTCAGGACCCAGCCAGGAAAGCAAAACCCACTCTAGGTGATTTGATAGATGGAATTTCATACGGGGAGTCAGAGGAGTTGAAAGAGCTCCCAGGGGAACCCTGAGAGTAGCAACTCCAGGAAGTTGGGACTACTGTATTTGTCTGCTAGGGCTGCAGTAACAAAGTGCCACAGACTTGGTGGCTTCATGCAGAAAGTTATTGTCTCAGAGTTCTGAAGGTTGGAAGCCCAAAATCAAGGTGTCAGAAGGGGTAGTTCCTTTTGAGGCCTGTGAGGGAAGGATCTGTTCCAGGCCTCTTTCCTTGACTTGTAGATGACCATTTTCACCTATGTCTCTTCACATCGTCTTCCCTCTGTGTATGTCTATCTCTGTTCAAACTTCCCCTTTTTATAAGGACAACATTCATATTGGATTAGGGTCCACCCTAATGACCCCACTTTAATTCGGCTACTCTATAAAGACCACAACCCTAAATAAGGTCATACTCTAAAGTACTGGGGGTTAGAACTTCAACACATGAACTTGCAGGGGAGACACAATTCAACCCACAGCACCACCCTGGAAGCTGGAGAACAAGGAAAGAAACAGTTTCTGGAGCCTAAGACAAGATAAGCTGGAACAAAGAGGGCCTGCCAAGATGGGTAGCAGGGATCACACAGAGATGGCTGAGTAGTGGTAACTGCAGCCACAGAAGAGACTCCCGAGGAAGAGAAGCAGGAGGAGAAATACTCTGGCTTCTCCTTCCTTTCACCTCCAATATCTTTTGCCCTCCCTCACTCCCCATTGGCTGAACTTTACTGGAAGGCAGTTGGCTCTGAAGCCTGGAACAGCCGCCAGTGACAAAGAGCAGATCCGGGCACCAGGGGATGGGAAGGGTGGACATGACTCCGAGAGCAACAGTGCAACACCCATGCAATGAGTCTGCGAGGCCGAATGGAGGCCAGCTGGCTGCAGGGGAGAAAGCAAGAGAGTCTGGCACAAGGTGCACCTGGAGAAGGAAGTAGAGGCCAGGCCAGGTAGTAGTTTGGTCTGCATGCTAAGAGCCATAGAAATATCAAAAGGTTTTTAATAGAGCTGGGGGAGAGGGGGTGACGTGATCAGAGATGTGTTTTGAAAAGACCTATCTGGCTACGAAGTGGAGAGTGGGTTGAGGATAGTGGGGCAGATCAGTTAGACGGCTACGCCTAAGAGAAAGCCTGTTTTACAAAAAGAGGGACCTCCTGCTGCCCCTCTCTTTCCCTCGAGTTTTCATACCCTCCACCTGGACTAGACATGTGTATCTGCCAGTCAAAGCCACCCCTCCCCTGGTGCAGAGGCCCACTCCAAGCTTTCATTGCCCAGTGTCCTTTTTCTAGATCCTCTCCTGGTTCACTCCCTTTCTCTCTGGGCAGTCCTTCCCATGATGCAACACTGATTCTTCTTTTGTCACCCACCTACTGCAAGGGGGGCCCTTGTCACCCATCTCACCCACCACTCTGGCTTAATGGTGCTGACTGAGTCCATAGCTTTGGTGGCCACCCATACATTGCTGCTGCTTCTCAGATCTGTATTTCCAGACATGATTTCTCTCATGAGAAAAATCAGCCTGCCAGATATCTCCACTGGAATGTCCAAAGGAATTGGAATCATGAGCTCAGCATGTCTAAAACTGAACACATTATCTTCCCCTCGCATGCGGACCCCTGTAAACCTGTCCTTCATCCTGCGTTCCCTATCCTCCTTATGTCCCACCCCTGCTCCTGTTTGAATATTTCACCAGAAACAGGAGTGGGGGTGGGACGTAAGGAGGATGGGGGAAAGGACATCATCCTAAACTCTTCCCTCTTACTCCTCCACATCCTATTGCTTTCCAAGTCCTGTTGACTCTGTCCTAGATATCTGTCAAAATCCACTTTTCCTGCTACTTCTCTAGCCCAGGTCCTCATTTTTATGTGGGTTCATGCAGTGGTCTCCTAGCTGGCTTCCTGCCTCAAGCCTTTCCCTGGCCAGTCCACTTTTCCTACAATCAAAGTGACATCTACCAGTGTAAATAGATCATGTCTTTTCTCTGCTTAAAATCCCTTCAGTGATTTCTTATCGTCCTCAAGTCAAGTCTGATTACTATCTCTGCACAGTGCCCAGCCCACAATAAATGCTTGATGATTAAATGAATAAATGACAAACCAATACAGAAAAATTGCTAAGTGTGGAAATGAAGAAAAGATGCCATTTTTTTTTTCCCCTGGAAGTCTTTCCGACTGTCCAAGACTCAATCTGGATCTATCCTTGGGTGTTTGTGTTGTACTTCTCACACTGTACTAAACCCATCTACTTACCTGTCTGTTTCCTACTGGGATGTTCCTTGGTTGCTACTATATCTCCTAGCACAGTGCCTGGAAGAAAGTAAATGATCAAAAAATATTTGATGAATGAATGAACGATAAGGAGAGCTCTAGGCTGGGGCTGACTATGAAATGCTTACTAGGAGCAGGGTGTGTCTGTCCTGGTTCCAAAGCACTGGGGGAACCAGGATGGGTAGAGAGGCTGAAGGCAAGCCCTTTAGGGGAAGGACAGCGGTGATGAAGGCTGAAAGATCAACAGCAATACATTTTTCTCAGGAGACTTCTTTGGGGCAGTGTTTTCTAAGCTCGGTTCTATGGACCACTGGTCTTGTGAGATGCTCTATCTAGGGTTCTATGTCAAATCAGCATGTAGAAACATGCAGCCCATACCCCTTGTGTACATCAGCATCTCAAAGAGTCTGAGAAGTCCTGCAGTTGAAAAATCAACACTTCAACCCTTCTAACTCAGTACTTCCTGAACTTATTCCATAAGTTTGAATATACAAAAATAAAGTTTTTTGCTTAATACTCAGCAACACCCCCTTCCACAAGATATACTGGAAAAAATAGTATTTGGTGGTCATGAGTATTTTAGGAAAAGGGCAGGAGAAGCTTGAATTTCCCCCAGCGTGCCTCGGGTGAGCACTGTGGTTATAGCCACTTGATGAGAACAGTCAGAGGAAGGCTGCTCTGGGCCATCAAGTGCAGACTATACGGGGCAGGCGAAGGCTGGGAACAGAGACACCCCTGAAGGGGTTGTAGATTCAGGGGGAAAGGTGATGGATGGCCTGGACAAAGATTGTGGTGGAAACAAAAGCAACGGGCACACCATTTTCCCTTCTTGGAAGAACCTCTGAAAGGAGAAGCCCTATTCACCCCAGCTGCCTGGCTTAGGCCGCACCCCTAGAAATGCAGCTACAACCAGAGCAAACTATCAACAGCATCTTCTCAGCACCCATGTGATCCCAAGTAGGCATCCGAGGACATGCAAAAGAGAAGCATGTATTCTTTTGTGGTTGAAGTCTGTTTTCTCTCTTGGAGCAGGTATGCTCCTGATGGTGCTACAAGCAGCAGGGGGTGAGGCTGCAAGCTGGGCTAAAAACAGCCCCACCCCCTCTAGCCACAATCAGCTGTGGGATAAAAGCCCCTAAAGACCAAGACTGTACTCATGTCTGACTCATCTCTGCTTCCAGCTCTCAGCTAAACCTGCCCAGAGGAGAGCACGGCAGACAGGAGGGCGCTTGCTCAGAAGCCTCTAGGTTAGAGGTAAACAGGAGTAAGGTTAATAAAGAAATTCATAATGAGAGTATAGCAACTGCATCCCCACCCCACCACCAGACGATGACCTGGTCTGAGAGAGGAAACATGCAAGTGGGTCACATAACTCCATGTAGAGCAGGTAGCGCACCATGCCTGCATTTAAGGACTCAGCAGGCGTTACTTATTACTATTATTTTCTCCTATGCAAGTAACTGAAAAAAATTTACCTCATTTAAGATCTTTAGCAAATATTTTTGGTGTTAACTCTTTCAGGGACACTTCTTTTTTAAAAAATTATTTTTTATATAAATGGGACAGGGTCTAGCTATGTTGCCTAGGCTGGTCTCGAACTCCTGGGCTCAAGTGGTCCTCCACCCTCAGCCTCCCAAAGTGCTGGGATTATAGGCACGAGCCACTGCATCTGGCCTGAGGGACACTGCTAATGCAGTACCTGGTGATTTTCTGGCCCCTAAGCCCATGGGCTTAGGAAAAAATTCAGTCAGTGCCAAAGAGGACCTCAAACCCCACCATTGTTTCACAGACAGTGTTCAGTATGGCCTGTACCTCAGGGTAATCACTTCATTTTGCTCTTTTCTTTCCAATGCTCTCAGGGTGGAGGGAACTGGGAGGACCTGTCTGACCACTAACAACCCACCCAAGGAGGCCCTGCTGCTCCCAGAGGATGCTCCTACCGGAGTTCTCCTAGTTTCTTGCAAGGAGCCCTGGAAAAACAATCCCACCCTGGGTCTACCATAGTCTCTGGGACTTTTAAACCAATGCCCAGCTAGAAAAAAAAAACCTCAGGCAGTTTGAGGATAGAAGAGGAAATAATATTAAGAGCCTGCCGTATGTTGAATGTTTACTATGTCTCAGTAGAATATAAATGCTTTAGGTTCTTACAGAAGCCCTCCAAGGTGGGTACTCTTATTATCCCCTTTTTACTAATGAAGAAACTGAGACTTAAGGAGCTTAAATACCTGGTAAGTAGATAGAGTAGGGATCTGACCTAAGCTGTCCGACTCCAGGGCTCATACTCTCAACACTGTTTATCCTGCTTTCCCAGGAAACTACAGAGGCCCTTTGGTACTCCCCAGCTCTCCTTGTTTTCCTGTTTCTAAGCATCTGAGTGCATCCTGATAGCTGTGGACAGCAGAGAGTTGGAACAGGAGATTGAAGACGTCTCATCTACTCCCATGCTTGGCACATAGTAGGCACTCAACACATGCTAGACTCTCCCCACCTCCTGTTGCTTCTTGGCACCAGGCTTCACTCTGGACAAGAGTTAACATCTCATCCTTTACCCATGTCTTCTTTGACTGAACATCTGGCTATTAGTGGGAGATGGGTCAAAGAAGTATTCACTCATCCTTTCATCCAGCAATACTGACAGAGCACCTGCCCTGTGCCAGGCTCAGCCAGAGGCTGGAGATAAAGACATGAATGAGACCCCTGGTGAGGGGTGAGAGACAAAGCAAAGGGCTCATTTCCACAGAGGATGATGGGGATTCACACCTGGGTTGGGCAAGGCACACAATGGAGCAGGGTGACATGGTTGGCTTTGAGTCCCCACCCAAATCTCATCTTGAATTGTAGTTCCCATAATCCCCATGTGTCATAGGAGGGACCTGGTGGGAGGTAATTGAATCATGGAAATGGTTTCCACCATGCTGTTCTTGCGATAGTGAGTGTGTTCTCATGAGATCTGATGGTTTTATAAGGTGTTTTTCCCCTCTTCACATTGTATTTCTCTCTCCTGCCACCATGGGAAGAAGGCCATGTTTGCTTTCCCTTCTGCCATGACTGTAAGTTTCCTGAGGCCTCCCTAGCCATGTGAAACTGTAAGTCAATAAATCTCTTTTTTAAATGAATTACCCATTCTTGGGTATGTTCTTATAGCAGCATGAGAACAAACTAATACACAGGGTGACATGAGAAGGCTTCCTGGGAGACAATGCCTGAGGTGATCTCTGATGAGAAAGTAAGAGGAGGACATTCCAGGTACAGGGAACAACATGTGCAAGCACACAAGGCTGAAGTAAACAAACAGGAAGCTGTGAAAAAGGACAGTGATGAATGACTAGCCCAACAGGGTAATTTTGACCCCCGGGGGACATTTGGCAACAACTGGAGACTTTTTGTTTGCTTTTCACAATTGTGTGTGTGTGCATGTATGCATGTGTGTGTGCGAGTGTCTGCTACTGGCATCTAATAGGTAGAGGTTAGGGATGCTGCTAAATATCCTACGGTGCACAAGATAGCCCCCCACAACAAAGAATTATATCTGGCCCAAGATGTTGAGAAACCCTGGACTAGAACAACAAACATAAAAACATATTATAGTACTTTGACAATTAAAACTTCATAGTACTAGCACATGAATAGATAGAGAGACCAATGGAACAGTTTAAGAATATAAATATATACAGGAATTTAGCATATGATAAAGGGAGCATTCCAAATCCAGTGAGAATTCAGTAAGTGTTGTTGAGACTCCTGGGTAGCCATCTTGAAAAACATTAAGCTGGAGCTATACCTCACACCATATATCAGAATAAATTCCACATGGATTAAACATTTAAAGGTAAACAATAAAACCACACAAGTACCAAGAGAAAATGTGGGAGAAATCTTTTATAATCTTAGAGTGGGAAAGTCTTTCCTAATCCTGACTCACAAACCAGGAACTATAAAATAGGAAATTGATTAAGTCCACTAATAAAAGTTGAAAAAAACTTTTTAAGCTCTTGCGTGTGAAACAAACAAAAATCAAACCTGTATATAAGCAAAGTCGAAAACAAATGCAAATCTGTAAAGGACACACACAACTCAGCAGACAAAGGGCTAATTTCTTTAAATTATAAAGATGCATAAACCTCTAAAGAAAAGACCAATAAAAATATGAGCAAAGCATGTGAAAAAGTGGCTTATAGAACAACAATGAAAATAAATACAAATCGCTGTTAAACATATGAAAAGATGTTCAACCTCTGCATGATAAGAAAAATGCAAATTAAAAGTACTGACATGCCTTGTTTTTCTTTTTTCATCTCTCACATTTGAAAAAACCCAAATTTGAAAACGCGCAGACATTTCCATATATTGTTGGTGGGTATGTCAACCAGTACAGCCCCTAGGAGGGCGATTTAGCAATATTTACCAAAATAGCAAATGCATATATCATCTAACCCAGCAATCTCACTTCTTAGAGCTTACTCCACAGATACATATATTTGCATGCATATGAAGTGCCATATATACAAGATTATAAATTGCAGCAAACGATCAGAAACAATTTAAATGCTCATTAATAAGGAACTGGTTAAATAAATTAGAGGTTGGCAAACTACCATCAGGGCCCAAATCTGGCCTTCTTCCTGTTACTGGAGGACTTTCAAGGGAAAAATAGTTTTAACATGTTTAAATGGTTGGAAAAAATCAAAAGAGAATTATATTTTGTGACACATGAACACTATATAAAATTCTAAAATCAGAGTCCATAAATAAAGTTTTATCGGAACACAGCCATGCTCCTTTGTTTACACATGGTCTCCGACTTCTTTTGCACCTTAACAGAGAACTGACCAGTTTCCCAAGAGACTTGCTGTCCCACAAATCCTAAAATATTTACTATTTGGCCCTTTATAGAAAATTTTGCTGGATTGGACTATATCTGTGCAGTTGAATACACAGCTACAAAAAACAATTTAAAAAACTCTGTATGTATTGCTACAGAAAGGTTTCCAGGCTATATTACTAAATTTTAAACAAGCAGACAAGAAAAGTGTAAATTGCATGTTATCATTTGGATTAAAGTGTGGGATATATTTGTATTTTATTATAATATGCATAAAACTTATCTGGAAGGAAATACAAGAAATTAGTAAACAGTGACTATCTCTAGGGGAATGAGATTGGTGAACATGAAACAGAGGAAGAACAAAAATGTGTGTGTATGAAGTATATTAATAATTATTTTTAAAACTATACAGTGGGTAGGATTTACATACAATGAAATATTATTTAGCCTTAAAAGAGAAGGAAATTCTGACATGAGTGAATCTTGAGGATATCATGCTTAGTAATGTCAATCACAAAAGGACAAATATTTTATGATTCCACTTACATGAGGCACCTAGAGTAGTGAAATAATAAAGACAGAAAGTAGAATGGTAGTTGTCAGGGGTTGGGGAGAAAAAGGAATGGAAAGTTAGCCGGTACAGAGCTTCAGTCAGGGAAAAAGTTCTGGAGATGGATGGTAGCGATAGTTGTACAACAATGTGAATGTACTTAATGCCACAGAACTGTATACTTAAAAATGGTTAAAATGGCCAATTTTATGTTATTTATATTTTATCACAATATTAAAAATATCTAGGCCAGGAAAAAAATAAAAATACGCAGTCGTAAATAAGAGCACAGATTCATGTCGCTAAAAAGTTGTTGGGCCTGGCTTTGGGGGTGATGAGGCTGGAGGTGTCTGCATGGCTTGATCAGAAAGCACCTGTATTCTGGCCTAAGGAGTTTGCATTTTGCATGTCCTAAAGACAATAAGGAGCAACAGGATCCATTTTGTTAAAAAACAAAATTCTGGAAACAAGAAAAGAATGGACAGAAGACACTTGGGTTGGTAGGGAAAGAAGAGGGAGATCTAAACTCTGACTTTTTTTTATCTTCCCCAAATTCCTACCTAAGCGGCCTGGAGAGTCATGCCCTACAAACCATAAAGTCTCATCAGAGGGTTTTTTGTTTGTTTGTTTTTGTTTTTTTGAGACACAGTCTCACTCTGTTGCCCAGGCTGGAGTGCAGTGGTGTAATCTCGGCTCACCGCAACCTCCACCTCCCAGGTTCCAGCGATTCTGTCCCTCAGCCTCCCAAGTAACTGGGATTACAGGTGTGTGCCACCACACCTGGCTAATTTTTGTATTTTTAGTAGAGACAGGGTTTCACCATGTTGGCCAGGCTGGTCTGGAACCCCTGACCTCAAGTGATCCACCTGCCTCAGCCTCCCAAAGTGCTGAGATTACAGGCGTGAGCCACCATGCACTGGGTTTTTATTTAACCCCCCCTATATAAGGTGGTCTGCTTTCCAACCTGGCTCTGGCATAACATCACATAACAAATAAGGAAGGAAATAGAAATATTTAAACCCCAAATATATTTTCTTGCCATATCTTGAAATTGCCTGGCAAGGTTGTCTCTTGTGGGAAAAATCTATGGAGAATCTATAGAGATTCTATGGAGAATCCCCTTCCCCTCCCCCGCTTTTTCCTCTTTCTTTCCAAACCCAGGAGATACTCAACTAAGAGCCAGGTACCCTTTTAAGTGGGATAAGAAACATTTTACAACCTGCTCTCTCTGAAGTCTGCTGAGAGCTTCTTCTGAACAATAAAACTTGGTCACCACAATCTTTTATCTTAACCTAAAGATTTCCTTTCTATTGGTCCCAGGTCTTTAGATAAATTCAACCAATTGTCAACCAGAAAACTTTAAAATCTACCTATAAGCTGGAAGCCCCCACCTCTCTCCAAACTTCAAGTTGTCCTGCCTTTCTGGAGCAAACCAATGTATTTCTTAACTGTATTTGATTGAAGTCTCATGTCTCCCTAAAATGTATAAAACCAAGCTGTGCCCTGACCACCTTGGGCACACGTTCTCAGGCCCTCCTGAGGGCTGTGTCACAAGCCATGGTCACTCATGTTTGGCTCAGAATAAATCTTTGCAAATATTTTACAGAGTTTGGCTCTTTTTGTCAACAATGAGTATCAGAGGGTACCTCTTGGAAGAGAACCTGGGTGCTGGGGAACAGGAGTGGGAAGGAGACCTATTTTTTACTATAAATCCTTTTGTTGGATTTCTACATGTACGTTCATTTCCTATAAAAAATAATTGTGTTTATTTTTAAAAGAAAAGCTCTTCAAGCAAATATGAGGGAAGAGAAGTACTTTCCCAAAGTGTGGTGGAAGGGAAGGGGGAAGAGTTTGTGATGGGATGGGGGTGATGGGCCTGAACTTCATCCAAGCCTCTGAGGACCCAAGGAGCAGAACCTTGTGGGGATGAGCTAGAAGGTGAAGCCCACCGGTTCCTAGGTGACTTCTCTCTGACTTCATGGGCCATGGAACAGGCTGTCTCTGTGGTAATCTCAACAATGCTCAAGGCAGTCAGTGCCTGGCAACTTTGGACTTAAGAGTATCCGATAGGTGCAAAACATCAGCCAGGCACTTGGTGCCCAAAGGCTTTGATTACACCCCAGCTGGACATCTAGAGCCTGGACATCAGCTTGGGGAAAACCACTTCTTATGCAGAAAGTAAAGCCCAGCAAAGGCCACCAGGTATTCTTAACAGGAATACACCTAACAGGGCCTTTCCTCCCCCTCTTCCCAGCCCCGCCAACTCCTTCCCTTCTCTTTGCCCTACAGGGAACCTCTGCACAGCCAAGCTAGGATATAGGGTTTCTGGACTCTTGCTAGGACTTCTTTGAGTCATCCATTTTCTTTTTACTTATATATACTGTGCTTGCCTCAACTATATTGCACCATACAGTCTCAGGTCTCTGGGAAAGAGAGGATCTCACAACAGAAACATTTTTCCAGAAAAACCCTGAGAGGGGGGTGGCCTCTTTGAGGGCTTAAATGTCTTTGCGACGTCACAGAGGCATGCCAATTTCTGTCTTAGTCCATTTGGACTGCTCTAACAAAAATAGCACAGACTGGGTGGCCTAAACAGCAGGCACTCCTTTCTCACGGTTCTGGAGGCTGGAAGTCGAAGATCAAAGTGCCAGCATCAGGCCTTTGGAGGGCCTGCCTCCTGGTTCATAGATGGCCATCGTCTCCCTATGTCTTCACACGGTGGAAGTGGTGAGGAAGCCTTCCCCACACACCTGCCCTTCACTCTGTGGAGCCGTTTCCTACTGCAGTAAACTCTCATGTGGCCAAGAAGGTAAAAGTCTGCTCAGGGCATTCACCTCCTTTCAGTGGTTCTCTACATTTAGCCCAGATAGACTCAGCCAACAGGAAACCCATTAACCAAAAGCTGTGTCTTTAAGCATGTGTTCTGTTTGGCTTCTTACACATCAAAGGGAACATAACAGTGAAAATTATAATAAGCAACAATGGTCATCATCATTTCCAAGAGACAACATCAGTGCCAGCGGTTCCAATGAGACCCTGGGGTGTCAGTCACTGTATCTGCAAACAGAAAATGCAACTCACCTGCCTCTCCAGGCATAAAGAGTGCTCATAACGCTTAGAAAACTGTAAATAGCTTATAACTGCCAGTTGCTGCTATTGTTCATAAGTGCTTTGGGGTCACAGCAATAGGGAGCTCTCGAAATAATGTGAAGGTGTACTCTCGGCAATGAAATTAAACAGGCATTTCAGGGCAACCTCAGCTCAGATCCCTGGAGGAAAAAAGAACCTACAGCTTACCTCCAGAGGGGCACTGAGGATCATGTTTCACCCTGAGAGGGGGCCGGCCCTGGAAGGAAATGACCTGAGGTCGGGTGGGCCTCCATTCTGCCCGGGAGGGCAGGGAAGATGCTTGGCTGCTCTCACAAAGGAGCTTCTAGGATCTGCCTCTTTTTTCTCCTCACCTCCTCCTAAGGGAAAAAGTTGTTTTCCTTCCTGCGCCTCAGGGCAGAGCAGAAGTTGAAATGGACTGCTTGTTCCTAATATTATTTACAGTTCAGCAAAGGACTTGGGGTCTCCAGCCTCAGGTCTAGAAACTCCTTCTACAGCCACACCCTGAAAAGGACTAGGTTAGCAGCAAAGCTGTGGCTCCTGAGATAGTATGCGATCTTCTGGTGGCGCTTTAAGCTTGTGGTATAAACGGAGGTGGTCTCAGGTCTCTGGGAAAGAGAGGATCTCCCAACAGGAACATTTTTCCAGAAAAGGGTGCAGCTTTGGAGTTGCCTTAATAACATGGGATCTAGCGCCACCTAGTGCCTGCTGCGGAGCTTGACATGGGTCTTGCTCTGATGAGGTGGTTTTATTTTTTTGGAAATTGGCTTTAACCAAGAGAGAGACTGAAATGGAGAAACACATTTTCTGCACACAGAGCTGTCCTCATGCCCACGATGAGGGACTGAGAGTTTGGTGGGAAAAGGTGAAAAGCTACAATCTTAATGTGTCACGGACGGGGGTGTTGGGTGAGGGGATGGGGGAGTCTTTCTCTTGAAAGGAAGCTGGGGTGACTCACAAGTAATATTTAGAGTCTTAGTCCCAGAAGATTGGCTTGGATTTGTCTGCATGAATATTTTTGCTCACACTAGAAAAAAAATACTGGTGCTATTTTATGACTTCTATGCTTTTCAAACTAGTTTCTCAGAGCTCTCCCAGAGCCAGCATAGGGGCTGCTTACAAAAAGTCCTTGGAAGTCGCTTCATTGTGGAATCTACTCCTGCTCCTTGCTACTGTCTACAGGACAAGCAGCCCTCCTTTTTTGTCCTGCCACTGTCTGGCTGCCCCCTAACCCTCTACTAATTAAAGCCACCATTTGCTATTTGTTTAACGTGATTCATTTAAACCTCAGAACAGCCAAGGCAGTGGATATTGGTCATCTCAACTGATCTTTAGGGAGGTTACAGGACTTACTCAAGATCTTTCAACTCATAAGCAGAAGTGGGATTTGAACCCAGAGTTATTGAGCTCCAAAAAATTTGTTCACTTCACTACAGTACTCCATCTGCACTGCTAGGGGTAGTGGCTATTGCAGAGGATGCTACAATGTCCAGGAGGTTCTTGAGGAGAGAAAAAACCTCTTAACTAGAGGACTTCCAGCTTGGAGGACACTTCCTGCTCTGGGCCAGTCCCTGTGACTCCAAGGCCTGGCTGGATGCTTGGTGTAAACACCTCCCTCCTCACAGCATCTGCCCTCCCTCAACACAGACACTTCCTCAGCCTACACTTCTCCACCCTTGGAAACCACCCCAGAGGAATAATGAAAGCAAAGAGCAGGGAGTTGGCAACTGTGCAGAATGCCAGGAGAATCGTGGATTTGTCTGACTCCTGGGCTTTGGCCTCATCTGGTGGAAAACTGTGAAAATTCCCTAGTGGCTCCTCCCTTCCCTTCCCTCCAGGCCCCTCCACCATTCTCCACCAAATAGACACACCTCCAGAAGAAGGTTAAGTAAGGCCACTCTCTGGATGCCTCTGAAACAAAATGGTTTGCTTAAATGTACAGATTCAGAAATAAAGTTTAAATGGGGCAGCAGGCTGCAGTGGGACCCACACCCTGACCTCCATAAATGGATTAATGTTCAGGCTGCTGGAAGACCATGGAGGTGGTTTGGGGGTATCCGAGAAGCACAGAATTAAGAGACTGGGACTTAAGTCCCGACTCTGTCACTCCTCAGCTCAGTAATTTTGGGCAAAGTCACTTAACCACTGTGAGCATCAGTTTCTTCACTCAGAGAATGAGGAGAATGATTCTCTTTCCTGTAAGCTAGCAGACGAACAAGCGCTCGGTTAAGCCCTGTAAGGGTGTGAGATACCATACAATGAAGGAACTATGGGCATGCAGCATTTAGCTGAGAGCACCTTTACTCACTTCGTCCTTTCCCTACCTCTCCCTCTTCCCCAAAAGGAGTCTGTCTCCTTCTATAAAAGGGGTCTTAATACAGACTCACACACACGCACACAGAGTCTTCAGTTCTTGTGGGCTTTTCATTTTTTTTTCAGAGTTAAATCATCTTGGAAAACAGCTTTTCCAATAAAGACCCAGTGGCCAGGACTGCTGGATGCACTTTCTTTAAAGGTGGTGGGAAACGCAGAAGCAGGAAGGTCCAGGACGGCATCCATCCTGTGCAAGGGGAAGGTCCTAAAAGGCTATTTCCTCTGCTACCAACCAAGAAAGATGGACGTTTGTAGCTGGGCATGGAGGCTAATCATCTGTAATAGTCTGGCAGTGCTAATGCATTCAGGGGAGAGCAATTAGTGCCTGATGGGGAACATCAGGAGGACGGAGCTTGAGTCTGGCAGCCTCCGGCAAAACCAGTTTGAAAACCTCAGGCTCCATTTCTAGTTTAGGGTGTCTCCACCTGGCTTGGCAAACTCTGTGCCTCTCCAAGAGGGAAGAAATAGCTTCCTAAGTGAGGCTTGGGAGGAACAAAGGCCTCATTAGGATCAATCACTTATTCCAAGTACACATTCCCAAGAATCTCCATTGATGATCTCAGATACAAATGAAGTAGTAATTAAGGATGTAATGCAAATGATCTTCAGCTTAGTAACTCTCTGTAATTGAAATTTACTAAATTAAGTCTGAGGTTTTTGAAACTAGGCCTTTAAAAAAAAATTCCCCGATTATAATTACCCCCTCTCCTCCCTCCCACCCACCCTTCAGTAATGTAATTAGTTTAAAATAAGATCCGTGGTAGGGCTGATGATGCGCTGCCTACTGAAATGCTGGCCTCCTATCAGCAATCCCCAGGGAGTGAAGAGAACAGGGGTTCGCATCAGTCAGAAAGGCCACTGTCGTGTTGCCAAATATAGGACAAGGAAACTGGACACAGAGCTTGTGATACCGACTGTGCTGGGCGGGAGAGATTTCTCAGTTCTGCCTTCTGTTTCTTTCCCCTCTGCCCACAGATCTGGGATAAGCTATGGACCATTCAGAGAAAGAAGAGAATAGACTGGAGTAGGAGAGGAATTGGAATGTTTAGGGGGTGCTGAGAAGGCCCCTGACAGGAGAGACAGAGGGTTTGGGCAGATCAGAAATCTGGCAGTTTTCTCAGAGGCCAGAGTGCTAAATCTCCATCAGTAATAGCCCTGAGACTCCTCCAAATCCTGTCCTCTGCCACCTGATAGGACCATCCCTGGCCTTAGCTCATTTCTCCTGATCTGCCCCAGCAGAGGGCAATGCCCGCTAAGCTCAGCCTGCCCAGAGCCCAAGAGGAGCCGTGTGGCCAGAGAAGGGGCCCCAGCAGGCGCTCCAGCCTCCCCGTTCTTTTCCCCAGTTTGGTTTTTGTCCCAAAGTGGGACAAAGAAAGAGGATTGAACATTGTCCTGGGTATGTTTGATCTTCTAGAAGAGCATATTGGCCTATTTCATTTAATTCAGATGAAAAGACCAGCTTGTCTTTGAGATCACACTCTAATTTCGTCAGAGCTGTCATGTGAGAACAGAAGAGAAGCTACCCACAGCCGTCCTCCTTCCCTTCCCCACTCCTCCCCTCGCTCACCCCCACCCTCCCGGCCCACGGCTTCCTGAAACTGTTAGATCAACACAGAAACACCTGAAGCCCATTGACCCTCACAAGGCAAAAGCCAAAGGCTGCCAGGGCCTTCTTAAGATGCCGCATGAGAACAGCAGCTCCCTGGCAGGCAGCACAGACCTGAAAGAAAACACGTTCTCCCACTGGCCCCCGGCCCTTCAAAACTGCGTGTGCGCACGCGCCTGCTTTCTGTCATCCGTTCACATCACCACTGTTAGAAACTTCCATAAATGCTCAACTGAAGCGCTTCTGTCAGAGACAAGCAGCAGAGTTGTTTCTGGGGAGCACAGCAGGTGTATGTTCCATTCGCAAATCAGATGGAAAAGACAGACGATAGCAATCTTGTCTCTAGATAAGCCCTTGCTTAAAAGTTGCCCTGAGCTAATGTGGGCATGTTGACTGTTGGATCTTGGTGCCCAGTGTGGGGCCTGGCACATGGTAGGTGCTTGGTAAATATTAGCTGAGTGGATAAATGAATGACTCACCCTTCTTCAAAAACTTTCAGGAGCTTCTCAATGGTATGGAAAAATGACATGATTCTAAAATCTGGTATTGGGGATCCTGCAATCAGATGCCTGCCTGCGTTGCCTGCCTGGTCCCATGTTGCCAAGCTGGAGTGCAGTGGCCCAATCTTGGCTCACTGCAACCTCTGCCTCTCGGGTTCAAGCAATTCCCCTGCCTCGGCCTCCTGAGTAGCTGGGACTACAGGCACATGCCACCACACTTGGTCAATTTTTTGTATTTTAGTAGAGATGGGGTTTCACCATGTTAGCCAGGATGGTCTTGATCTCCTGACCTTGTGATCTGCCCGCCTTGGCTTCCCAAAGAGCTGGGATTACAGGCATGAGCCACCATGCCTGGCCGAGACTCTGCCTTTGTAACAAGTTCCCAGATGATGCTGATGGTGCTGGCCCAGGACCACATCTTGCCCATATCACTCATCCCCCTCACCCTGTATCCCACCAGCTGGTCAAGGTCCTGCTCAGATGCTACCTGTTTTGTCAACAAAACTGGGCACACTAGCAAAAAATGCACTCCCACCCCCGACTCACCTCACTGCTACACCCCTCTGTGCCTGTCAAGACACTTTGTATCTGAGCTATTTGGCTGTGTCTCCCTGACCTCAGGGGCCTAAAGTTCTCGTGCCTTTCCCCATACCTCATAGAATCTCATTTAGTGCAGCCAGGGACACACTGCCAGCTGGGGCAGATTCCTTTCCATTCACTGGGACCTTAAAGAACTTCAGACTCCTTGATGCAGCACTCAGCCCTCGGGGTCCAAAGATGCATGACGCCCAGAGACTGCCCTTGAGATGAACATCTATTTCCCGGGTTATATTCACTGCTCACTGAGCCTACTCTGCTGTCCTTCCAGCTGCTGGCCTGGGGCATGACTGACCTGAGCAGACCACGGGATGTCCTCCCTGATCTAAATAAGTGGGAGGTTCCTCTCATTAATACACAGCTCCAAGTTCTCGGCTTGCCTTGCTGTCTTTGAGACTCAGAAGGGAGGTGTTACTTTCGGTGGTAAGCCACAATATGTAACTCACAGAGGGCATGTAAGAGGCAGGTGAAAGATGTTTTGCAGCCTGTTTAAATGTCAGTGACTAAGACCCAGGGGTGCTCTGAGAGCATTCTCACTTCTCAGTTGTGAGCACCTAAAAGGTTACTGACCACCCAGTTCTCCTGCCACGTGGACTTATGGCATCATGGCCTCACATCCTCATGGGACCAATGGCAAATTATGGAACCTCAACTCAGGCTGCTTAAGTAAAATGGGAACTCTTTGCTCACCTTTGTGTCTTGGCCCAGCGTGACTCAGAATTGAAAAAGAAGCTATAGGAATCTGGGATTTAGGAACCACGTCTGGTCTCACACATGCCAGGACTCTCTCTCTATCCATCCCGTTCTCATCTCTGCATGTCCTTGTATGTGGGTCTAACTCTCTCTTGCTGCATTCAGGAGAAAGGGTACCATGTCCATCGAGGCAATGTGGAATGGAAGGGGGACTGTTCTCCAAAGGAGATAGGAGTGCTAGACAGACCCAAACCAGACATCTATTCCAAATGGTTAGCAAATGTTAAGTCTTTGTCACAAGTCAGGCACTCTGCTGTTTTACATATATGATCTCATTTGATCCCCAAGCTGACTCTATGAGTCAAGTACGGCATTTGCTGGTCTGACAAATAAAAAGGCATGACACAAATCGTAACTCAGTCCCTTCTGCCAGCTCCAGTGCTGGCTTTGGGACAGCCAGAAGATGTGACCTGGATGGGAGAATGCATTTCCTGTGGAAATAAGCATATTGTCCTAGAAAGAGGGCCTAAAAGCCAATGCTTTAGCTCTAGTTGTATCTGTATCAGTAGTTATGAGGCTAACACCATCAATGTCAAGTTGTTTATTTTGGATAATTTAGATCTCTCTATTAAACCATCATTTCTCTGTGAATCTACATTGAAGGAAGAGAAGTCTCATCAAGAAAATCAAAGGGGTTTCCTCCACTGTGTCATCCAGCCAAGACACATATCTTTTAGGATAGCATTTAAAAAGATAGATGATCCGATTAGATGAGGATAAGGCATGGGATTCTCCCTCCAGACCATCTGCCATCTGGAGATGTTTTCGTGGATCCTAGGACCCTACCCAAAAAAAGGACTCCTCCTCTCCAGCTTTATTTCTGTGACCACTTCTTGCCTATATTTTCTCTAAGAAGAAATGAGAGTTGAGACTTGCTCACAACTTTACCATTAAGAGAAAATAAATCATAACAGAGCCTGGTCACCACCTGTCTGAGTGGTCCCCTGACCCACCAGGGCCGTGGCTCCTTGCTGCTGAGATTCTCAAGGCTGAGAGCAGCCCCTCCACTGTTCCTACCTGACTGGGGACTTCGTGCAGCCACAGGCTCTGCCTCTTCTGCTCTCCATTACATCCTGACTCACAGCAGGTGCCCAAGAAGTGTTTGGTAAACAAATGAGTGATATTCCATTCTCCAGTGATGCCTCAAATAACGATTGAAATCAGTTGGTGACTCTAAGCCAAGGTCACTGTGCTGAACATTATAGTTATAGGCAGCAGGGACCATCCTTTCCCAGGTCTGAAAGAAGGACCCAAGTTCCTCAGAGACATCCGTGGTTCTTCTCCCTGGTCAGTTCTTAGGTCTCTGTTTTTGGTTTCATCAATGCAAATGCCAACTCTCTATGTAAATATTGTCATAAATTCCTTTTCAATATTCTGCCATGCATTTGTTCTATATAAATGTGCTGATCACAGGCTTCAAATCTGGGGCAAAGAATATTTGACTGAAGTCAGACAACCAGAGCTCCAGCTCTACGACCACTAGCAAATGCCAATATTTACTGAGCACTTACTATGTGCCTGACACTTTATATGCATAATCTCATTTAATCCTCAAGATAATCCTATGTAAATGGTGCCATCATCATCTTGATTTTACCCATGAGGAAAGTAGAGTTTCTAGGGTGTAAGGACCTAGCTCAGTGCCACATAGCCACATGGTAACTACTTAGTTCAAGGCAGAGTTAGGACTCAAACTCATCTGACTGACTCCAGTGCCAGTGCTTTCAAATCAATCCATAGCATTGCAAGTCACTTAACTTCCCTGCACCTCTGCTTTATTTCCCTTCTAATGGGGATAAAAATCATCTCGCAATTGTAGACTGACGCATTGTGTACACTGTAAAGCACTACACACCTTTTGAGGTTAACATTACCATTGCCCCCAATCAAAGCAGGGTGTGAGAAGCCACCACTAGATTAATCAATGCTTTTCTTCCCTTAGGCATCTTGCCAGTGCTTCAGTAATCAACAGACATTACCCAACACTGACTTTGCGCCATTCACACAAAGACAAATAAGAGGGCGCCCTTGCCCTCAAGAAGCCCACAATCTTATGAGCATCTCCACTAGTTAATGAGGGTCAGGGCTGGATCTATACACTCACCCCAGACGCCCCCTTTGCTTGATGGTTCCTTGTTTCTCTGCCACCCCAGATGTCCCATTTGCTTGATGGTTCCTCATTTCTCTGGAAGAAAGAGTAAAAGAGAAGTTTGAGCCTGATGGTTGGACCTCTAGGACACAAAGAATAAGAGGGTAGATAAGTGGGAACAAAGGCCACCCCTTAGCTGTGGCTCCAGCGAGGAAGGAAACCCTCCTTCCTGCAAACAATGGTATTATAGAGTGGTCAATGGGTTCACGTAGCAGCTCCCCGCTTTCCTGGCCATGTGAGCACTGCTTTAATGCTCAGTTTCCTCATCTCTTAAGGGGAGGTGATAATTTTGATAACATGTGTAAAGAGTTTTGGTCAGTGTCTGGAGCAGAGCAAACGTTAGGTGATGTGTGGCCAAAGGCAGGGGAAACGGTAGCACAGGCGGCAGCAGCAACAACCTCACGAGTCAGTGGGAGGGAAGCGGCAGCTGTGGCTGGGAACGAGGGGAAGCCACTCAGGACCCAGGGGAAGGAGCAGCACCCCTCCCTCAGTGAAGCAGGAGGACTCTGGAGCAAGCGCCACTGTTGTTTAAACAGCCCTCACTTGTTCTGCGTAGCCTAGAGAAAAGAGGGCCAAAATACTAAGTAATAAAATCAGAATGTTTTTCTGCATTAAAAACTATTGTTTGCAGAGCAAGAACATCAGGTATTTGTGTTATGCTTTCAAATTCATTAGATTCTCAGAACAACCCCATGAGGCACAGAAAGAAATGACCACCCCCATTTTGCAGCTGGTGGGACTGACACTTCTGAGCTGACACCATTTGATGAAGGTGATAGAACCGAATTAACACCTAGTGCTTGGTCCAGGGTTTAACACCCTCTTTCAGAGCAAACCTTTGTAGAGAAAATGGGAAAAAATGCACATGCCTGCCTGGAGAAGCTTTCAAACTTCCTATTCCTGAGCCCTCCTGAGACCTACTAAATAAGGACGTGCATGTTCCCAGGAAGCTCCCTCAGGGAAGTGGATACTGTTGTGCTGGCACAGTGGACTGGCGTCCTGGAAGCCAGTAGCCACAACAGTAATGCTCCGTTTGTAGCTGTAAGAGGGTTTGGAGCAAACACCCTGGTTGCCTGCCAGCCCCCAGCATCCTCTGCCTGCTCTTGCTAGGATAACTGCACTGGCCCACCGACTGGGGTTATGCCCATCAACAATCCCCTACCCAATCCACCCTCCACCACAACCACCCCCTCCCTCACCCACATGCAAACCCCTGCTTAGCATTCTGCTCAGTTAGCAAGCCCCTTAGCCTGGCTGATAAGCCCTGCCTGATCTGACCGCATTATCCACCACTCTCTGCTCCCTAGCCCCCAAGTCTTCCTTCAGTCTCCAGATCTGCAGAGATCCCCTTGTACCACAAGCCCTTGCACTTGTGCCTCCTGCCCTCTGGAATGCCCATAGCCTCAAAGTCCACTGCCCTCCCCTTCTAGTTAATGCCTCCTCCTTCTGAGGGCACAGGGAAGTCTTGTCAGCCCCCAGTTTGGGGCAGAGTCCTTTGCTACGTGCTCTCTTAGAGCTGGGATCCCTTATTTGGGGGATCTCGTCTCTGATTACAGGTGTACATGGAGGAGTGAGTTTTTAAAAATTTAGTTCCATCTCCTCTTAACACAGAAGAGAGTTTCTGGAGAGGAGGCATCATGGGGTCTGCCCTGCTCATCGTGTCTTCTCACTGCTTGGCACTCAGTGAGCATTTGTTGAATGATATTGCATATTATTTGTAATGGGACAAAGCAGGAGCCCAACTGCCTCCACCTCCCAGTTCCCAGGAGGCAGGACGTTTGGAGGAGGCCAGGGTGATGAAGCCATTTTAACATCTGTGCTCCCGTCAAAGTGCAACGTTGCTAGGTTTTATTACCACGTAACGTGCACGGTTGACGTTCCCGACTTTGTGCCGTCCGCATCCCCTCCCCTGGCCATGAGAGACTCCTATACCACAGTCTCCTTTGTCTCTGTTGGGTTTGAATTTTTATGAGGTGGACTTATTTTTGTAGTCAGAAAAGGCCATATAATTTTTAGTCTGTCAGATCTGGGCAAGACTGTAAGGTAACATTAGCTGTGGCTCTAAAAATCATAATTTGGAAGGAAGTAGAAAGTGTTTAATGTATGTCTATTGAAAGTATTTCCAGAAGCACTAGAAATTTATTTGAAGTTTCTCTTGGCATTCTGAAGTTGAGAAAAAGAGATAATGTCATGGTTCAAATATCCTTTCTGCACTGGACACTGCAATGTGTTGTTAACTTTAAGGGATCTAGTGAAGAATGTGAGAGGCAGAGTGAATTCTCAGAAAAGAGGCAAATGCCTTGCTGGGCTGCTTGACAGCCCTCCCTGAGATAAACAAGGAGAGCAAATCCAGGAGCCCTGGTTCTAGGTGGCAGCCCTCCTGACACCTGCTTCACCCCAAACTTCACTCTGCATAAAGGCCAGGGATGGGGTGAGATTATTTGGTTTTACACAGTATTACTTTTTAAAACCCTAAGGTTTAGTAGGTTGGTGGTTTGTTTTGCACTGTGTCAAACAATTCCCACATAAAGTGATTGCATTTGAATTTCAGTTACCTATCTGAGACAATTCCTCACCTTTCCCTGCTGTGAGCCTATGTCTTAGTTTGCTTTGTGCCGCTATAACAGAATTCCACAGACTGGGTAACTTATAATGAAGGGAACTTTCTCCAGCTCTAGAGGCTGGGAAGTCCAAGATCAGGGGGATCACATCTGGTGGGGGCTTTCTTGCTAAGTCACCCCATGGCAGAAGGGCAAAGAGATGGCAAGAGAGAGACAAAAGGGGCTAAACTTGTCCTTTTATAAGGAACCCATTCCCACAATAATGAATCCACTCCCATGATAATGGCATTAATCCATGCATGAGGGCATAGCCCTCATAGCCTCATCACTTCTTAATACTGTCACAATGGCAATTAAATTTCAACCTGAGTTTGGGAGGGAACACACATTCAAACCATAGCAACCTAGATTCTGGCCCAACTCTGGCTCTTCACTGGTGAGAATCTCTTTGATTATTAGAAATCAGGATCAAATAGCTGTTAAAGAATGCATGCTTTGGGCTGGGTCTGGAGAACACAGCCAAGGGCCTTGCTGACAGAAGCAGAGTAGTTAATGGCAAAAGTGTCGGGAGACCCAACCCTGACTGGGTCAGGTGACTTCATTCCCTTTATCATGAATCTTACCACATTCAAGCAATTTTTCTCTCTTTACCCCTGGTAGGCTAGACCCAATGGGAGCCTACCAGCTAACCTATAATTGAGATTTTAGAATTGCAGTGCTGTTGGGGGATGAAAGGAGGTCATTTTAGCATAATAAATTTTGAGAGTTGAATAAAATGTTGCCTCCTAGATTCAAAGAAAGATTGGATGGGCTGGGAGATTGGCAGACAGATTTAAAGAAATATAGTGGGCTGGTCCACTGTATAGAAACCTGTAAGAGTTTTTGTGAACATGTGACCAGCCATAATTCCAAAATGTGTCTGCCACTTGATAATTATTCTGATGGATGGGCAGATGGATGGGTGGATGAATGGATTTATCCACTGTGGCAGACGCTGTCAGTGCCCTGCCCATATTCTGTTTTCATTTCTACACTCCAAAGCCTGCTTATTTCCCACACCTGCCACTCTGTCTCTTCAAGCCTTTATCTGGCTGGGAAAGCACATCAGGCCTATGAGCCAGAAAAGGAGAGTTACTTCCCTGGAAGCAGACTTCATGATTGATGGGGACGTGGTGGATAAAGACCCAGTCTCAGTTGGGTGACTCTGAGACATGTCTACACAGCAAGACTAACCCCCAGTTGTCCTCAGTGATAACCGATACCACACTCTTTTTTTTTTTTTTTTTTTTTGAGATGGAATCTTACTCTGTCGACCAGGCTGGAGTGCAGTGGTGCAATCTTGGCTCACTTCAACCTCCACCTCCAGGGTTCAAGCGATTCTCCTGCCTCAGCCTCCCAAGTAGCTGGGATTACAGGTGCACACCACCACACCCAGGTAACATTTTTTTTTTTTTTTGTATTTTAGTAGAGGCAGAGTTTCACTATGTTGGCCAGGCTGGTCTCAAACTCTTAATCTCAAGTGACCCAGTTGCCTCAGCCTCCCAAAAAGCTGGGATTACAGGCATGAGCCACTGTGCCTGGCCGATAACACACTCTTTATTGCCTTTCTTTCCTACCCTGTCTCCTTTCCCATTTCTCCCTTAATGTTTCCTGGGGTCACCTTCCAAATGAACTCTTGTACTCAAATCCTTGTTGTGGAGTATGCTTCTGGGGAACCCAGACTAAGACTTCCATCTCACAGACTGCTCTGTGCATGTGACTGAAAAGTCCCCAATGTCACCCTTACCTCTGCTTCCTAAAAACAAGAATAATATAGTTGGAAGAAGGGTGACAGCTAACTCACACGTCATTGGATTAGTACCTAACCCTATCAAAGCACATAATCACCAGGTCTTATTGCTGAGCAATGTGGTGGTTGAGAGTGTTGACCCTCCTGCCGTCAGCAACTCCCATCCTAACCACAAGCAACTTCCAAGTTCTTCTTTAGCTCCGTTGGCTTTGAATTTTTATGCGGCACATTGTTTAATCTGCACCTAATTGGAATAGTATTAAACTCATTCTTGATTACTTCTCTCTGGAAACTCTCATTTTATTAAGTATTTAACAGAAGTTCACATTCATTACTGAAGCTGATCAGGCTCTGTTATTTGATGAATAAAAAGAGGACAAATGCCAGACCCACAAACCCATTTTCCTGGCCAACCTTGTTTGACAATGCAGCTTTCCTAACTCTAAGGTTGTCATGTTTGTTAAAAAAACAGTCCTTTCAGCTTTTCTCTGATTATTAACTATCTAAATTCTCTACAGATCCTCGGATTACCTGCAATAATTTCTAACAACACTAAAGGAGTGGTTCTCAGCCATAGCTGTGCATTAGAATCATCTGGGAAGCTTTTGTTGCAAGGGATTCCTGGGTCCCACTACAGACCAATCAAATGGTGATGTGCAGGCAGCAGTATTTTAAGTCTCCAGGTGGTTCTAATGTGCAAACAAGGATGAGAACCACTGATTTAGAGGAATAGAGTTTCTACAAGGCTTTGAACACCAGCTGCCGCAGGAGCTACAGATTTGGAAAAGCAGGAAGAGCTAAAAGTGTCACTGATGACAGATTAAGTGACACAGCACACATCATAATACTATAGTCACTGCATTTGTGGCCTGCCCTACGCTTCACTCTCTGCACTTGAGCCAAGGGACATCGGAATGCCCCTCATCAACCATGTAATGATCTTTTGCTCTCATAATGTAGCAAAGACTTCTCTCCTCCCCAAAGAGATTTCAGATCAGGAATTTTATTTTCTCACTCGAAAGTTGAGCTTCATGTAGTCTCATTTCTCATGCATTTTAATTTCCCTATATCTTCAGATCTGAGTAATTTTTGCTCCTGGGTGATTTTTGAACCTTCAGGTATTAGATGAATGTGGCTGCCTTCGTCCCTGGGGAGTTATCCTACAGAAGGTGTTTCTTACATCCCCAGAGTCCAAAAAATCAAAATGGAACCTAAATGCTGTGACATTTCTTTATGACTGAGCTCTACCCACGGCTGTCCCTTTATGGGCTTAGGGCCCTGGAGGATTTCTTTAAGCCTGATAATGTATAAACTTTATAAAACCTTATAAAACTTAACAAAATCATAGCGATTATTTGGGATTCCAAGCCAAGGTAACATAATTTAAGTGAGTCCTTGAGCCTTTTAAGATGTTTTTATATGTTGGCATGTATCTGCATTTTTTCAGAAGGGGGAGACAGTCTGTAGCTTTTTTCAAATCCTCAAACAGGTGTGTGACTTCACACAGTTTAAGAATTAGCAACTTCATGCTTTTCCCCTCTTGCTCAAGAGCCCAAATACAGACTCCCTGATGTGAGAGGGACTCATATTGAGCCTCCTGGTCGCTTCCCTCACTTTGTTCCCTTCTCCTACCACCATCTAGGGGCTCGAGAATGTTACAAGATATAGGTTTCTGGTCACCAGAGAGGAGACCTAAAGCCACAGAGCACCTGAAAATCAAGGAGACAAAGTGATCCAGCTCCCAGGATCCAGCAGTTCTTTAGAAAAAAATATTTGGTATGGGTTCTCTGGTGGCCCATGAGATCCTAAGCAAACGCTGTCCCAGACTAACATGACTCCAGGCTGAGAGCTGGCTTCGCTGGAGAGAACAAGCCTCCCTTTCTTGAGCAAGCACATGTGATCCTTTTCTTTCCCCAGATTCTTAAAAAGGCATGAAAGGTGGTCATTTGTCACTGTCAGGCTTCCCACTGTATCAAAGCAGACACTTACTATGCTGAAATCCCACCTCAGCATACACCTCACTCCCTCACCTTGGAAAGGTTGAGTCTCCCAGTTTCTCTGCTGCGATGCGATGTTGCGGGGTGGGGGGGGGGATTAATAATGTCTCACCTTCAGGGTGAGACACAGGACTCTGTAAGTTCCATCAAGGGGAGGGAGGTTGTGAGTGTGTATGGGGGGATGGTGGCACGGGGAGAGGGAGCCAACATTTATTGACTCTCTAGTACGTGCCAGGTGTGTGCTATACCCTTCAATCATGATCACTGCCTGGTGAGCAGCTGCAGGGTACACTCAAACAAGGGAGCAACTGCTGCACAAGGTCAGACTGTTGGGCTGGAAAAGTTCTCAACTCCAAGAGACTTAAAAGAGGAAGAAAAAACCTTTATAGTGACTGTGACAATGCCTGCCAATTGCACCTACTATTTCATGCTTTTTCTTTAGCAGCACTGCCCAGTAAAACTTTGAGATTAAAATGTTCCATGTCTCTAATGTCCAGTGTGGTCGTCATGAGCCACATGTGGCTATTGAGCACTTAAAATGGGGCTAGGCTGACTGAAGAACTGAATTTTAAATTTCATTTAATTCATTCAAATGTAAATGGCCACATGTGCTAGTGGCTATTCTATTGGACAGTACGGTTCTATGGTAGATCTGATTTTTAGCTAGACCCATGCTCCCCTGAATTGAAGCCTCTAATTCACAGCCTGTATTGCAGTCATGTGATTAAGTTTTGACCAGCAGATGCAAGGGGGGTGACATAGGCAACTTCCAGGCTATGCCCTCGAGGGAAGGGCATGCCCTCCGCATTGCCTTTTACTCCCTCCTGCTGGCTGGCCCAGGGTGTGGCTGTGAAACATCTGGAATCATGAAGACAACACCTTAGGGAGGGTACAGCAATAACATAAAAGGAAACTGGGTCCCCGAGGATGCTTTCATGAAGCTGTGCCCTAATTCCAGCTCAGACATCTATGTGTGAGAGAAATAAAAATTCCGCTTCATGTAAGCCACTGTCATTTGGGTCTGTGTGACTCTGAGCCACACCTATCTTCTATTCTAGCAGATATACAGTCTTCCTCCCTCTTACAGAGACTGGGGAAAACAAATGTCCTATGTATGAATTTCAAAGCTGCTGTCAGATCTCTATGCAGTTTAAGGGAAGAGGCATTTGTGGAGCCTCTGCCCAGCAAAGCACTTTGGTGGGCTGGTCGGTCTGCAAAGGTAGACCTGAGTTTAGTGGGACATAAGGTTATGGAGAGCCAGATTCTACGCACAAGAAAGAAATCAGGATTTGGGAGAGAAGCCTGGCTCTCAGAGAAGGGAGAAGGACCTGGAGAGAAAAGAAGGGACCTGAGAAATAGCATCAGGATGGGCCTAAGGGGTAATACAGTCAGCAGGACAGTCCCCAGGGAAGGAATAATGGGTGGGCTTTTTCAGCAATGGCATCTGTTGTCCCTATGTTGAGCTGTACTGCAGACAACCCCTTGCTTGCCCCAAACACTGCTGCACAGCCCAGGCTTGTGTGGATGGTGCTTTGGAGAAAACTAAGGAATTGGGGCAGTGTCCAACATGGGACAAAGCAATATGAGGAATACAGCAGTCTTAGGAGGAAAGACACGGGGTTCACTCAGGAGTGCAGAGGAATGGAGAAATCTGAGCAAGAGGAGACTGGGAGAACGGGAATGTCCTCAAGAGTTCCAGCAAACTTTGCAGGAAGAGACATGCTGGCTTCCACCAAATGTGGGATGGGGGTTCCTGCCACTTCACTTGAATGTTAGAGAAAAGCACTACCCCAGAAGTGTGTATGGCCTGCAGCATCCATGCAGTTGACACTTGGTTTTGCAGTTCCTCATGGGACCATCTTTCCTTCTGGCCAACTCCCCAAAACCTGACAGCCAAGTTGGGAAGATAAATGAATGTTTCTTTCATGCTTTCTCTAACTTGGCTTGGATTAAAGGAGAACTGCTCCTCTTAAATCAAGAGTATGCAATCATTAGGAGGAGTGAGAAAATCTGTAGTTGGTAGAGGGCCAAAGTGGATTGGTGAGCCTGGTGGTTGGAGACATTCAGAACAGGAGTTTGGGAATTCTGGGTTTTAGATGGGCCAGAATCCCATATCCCAACTGGCTCCTGAGACAGAACATGGAACACTTGCAGAAAGGTGTTAGATGTTGTTTCTGCTAATAGTAACACTATGTTTAATGTCCAAATATATTCTCTGTTTACACTTGTTCAAGTGATGGAATTTTAGGAGCTACACCTGGGGTAATAGAAAGGTGACAGGTGTTTCCTTGGTAATTCTCCTGAATATGGTTCTATCACATCTCTGATCAAGATATAGACTGAAGGTTGGGACCCATTGGAAAAGGATCATTTGGGAATAAAAATCTTCACATTTATTGAGTGCCTTCTATGTGCCTGCATGCAGCTAGACACTCTACATTAGTATAGTCTTCACAATCCAATGATGTAACTTTATTTACATAATAAGGAAACTGAGGCTAAAGAGATTGACAATTTGGCCTAAAGTCACACAGCGAGTACGTGGTATGGTTGGGTTTTGAACTCAGACTGACCGGCATTGGAGTCCACATACTTAGCCACTACCATTTTCTACCTCTTTGCTCTGGGGGTGTTGTACTTAGGCATGGGGTGCACACAACCCTTCAGAACCATCCAGGGTCTTCCCATGAGCATGAAACTGCACAGAGGACTATATCTTCAAATGGCAAAGAGCCTAGGGTGAAGCTACACAGCTATTAATGTGCAACCTAGAAGTTTTTGCTTTTATTAGTTACATACATCTCTTTATCAACTTAGTTACTAGTCACATCATAACAACCGTAAAAGCAGAACATTTCCAAATCATTTCTCTTATTTGATGTTCCTAGTAACCTGAATTCCAGGCAAACAAGATTTTATTGTAATCTGAACAATAAATAAATGGTCATTTTCAACCCCAACTTTAACTTTACGGAATATGTAGCATACTTGTTTTATTATTCATTGTCTGCCAAAGCCACACACTTTCACTAAATCTTGCAATTAGTGGAAAAACTATATTTTAAACACACATGTATAGTAGGTGTATTGAGTATAAGCCTTAATGAAATTCATTTTAAAACAGTGGAGTATCTGCTTGAAGACTGTATGAAGTACATTTCCCCGTGTCTTTTCTTAGGTTAATAAATACCTAGGGACCAGCTTAACTGCCGGCTTCACTGCAAACCCTACCAAGTAAAATAATATATCTAATGATTCTAGAAGACATTTTCTTCCATTGTGAGGCAGTGTCTCTTATCTTGGAATTATGAATTTGAGGTTTATCTGATAGTGACTTTGCATGACCAAAAATGCTTTGGAGATTATGACATTAATTTTTAAGAAGGAGTAGGTCCAGGACTGTTGTCTTGTTGTGTAAAAATCTGTATTTTAAACATGTAATTCATTTTCAGTTCTACGTTTTGTGTATATTGAGTCCATATTGCCGCCTTGGTAGAAAGCAAGAAAGAGGGTTTTTAAATTTTCTGTTATATTAGTTACATCAAATGTTATAAAGGAGACAGAATTGAACAGCTTGTAACTGTACTGAATTTGATTTTCATTTCATAAGATTTATAGAGTGATGTGAGAGTTTAACCTTGTCCTAAAAAGGCTCTTAAATGAAAAACATGTCAGCTGTATTGAAAAAGGGCCTCAAAGAGCTTCTCCCTGCAGGAGTCAGAACTTATTATGGCATCATCAGCTAGTTTCAGTGCCTCTGGTGAAATGCGATTTCTCAGATAAAACAGCATCCCAAGAAATGACATTTACAAAACGTGGTTCTAGCCAGTTTGGAGCAAGAATTCACACATTCACACTGCTGTCCTCACTGCTGGCAAAGACCAAATTGAGAACATTTTTAGCAGGAAGAGCTGGCACTTAGCTCTGAACCCCATGGCTAGCGCCTGTGGAGAAACAGATAAGGAGTTGTACGGTTTGCTCCTAATAACCATGTTCTCTTGACGTTGTAAATTTTTGCACGAAATTACCCAGAAGGCGTAACAAAATACTCTTTAATGCAGTAAACCACTCCTGTGCATGGAAAGTATATAGTGAGCATTGGAGAGATCAGGGCTTCCTTTTCCAAAGTTTTTGGAACAGACTCCAGGTTTCTTTCCACCCAGGGAAAAGCTGCTGCAACACTTAAGGGTGGGGGGGGAGGGGCGGTGGGAATGATTAAAATTTGTTTGTTTTAAATGTGAATCATGACAAACCTAGGAATTAGAAACTTAGAGAAAAACTTATCTGAGCAAGGATAGTCGCCAAAAAGCTCAGAGCAAAATTGAAAAAAAAAAAAAGTCCTGATGCTCCAAGACTTCAGACTTGTATGCATCTGGTACTGTTGACAGACTCCCTACACTGAACTGTCTTCCCCTGGGCCAAGTGGCGCCTCAAACATTCCCCACAGCCTCCTTTTAGATGAGGGCACAACTCCGTGAAGCTCCAGGTAGGACCGAATGTTATCTGGAAGGGGAGATATGTTAATCCCAAACTGCTAATTGTCAAATTATCAGAGTCCTTAAGGAATTGGTCTAAGGGTAGATAAGTTTGGAACGTAGGAGCTGAGTGGAGAAGGGAAAGAGGATCAAGAAATGGGTTTCGAGCATGAGACAGGGCAGAGCTGGGCATGAAAGGGGCCCTTGGAAACCAAGGGAGACTGGGTGCCTACATTTTGGGAATAGGAGATGGGATAGAAGCACCTACATTAGTTCTCATTGACTATGACCCAGGTATGCAGAGTTTTTTTAAGCCAATTTTTCATAAGCTGTTATGCAACATTTGTCTTCATCTGTCAGGGAGCCTGCAACCCCAGTTGCACCACACAGTGGTGTGACTGTTTTCGTCCCATCTACGAAGCTCTGGTTTCAGTGGCTCTGCCAATCACAGCTGTTTCTGGATTGTTCACAGGGACCGGGCACGGGAGCAGCGTGGGCAGCTGAATTCCATAGAAGCAGAGACCTCATTGTGACCATCAGCCCCAACTTGCTTTCATGGGGTTTTCACCAGAGCTTCCCACAACAGCTAAATAAGGGGTAACATTTCTCCCTCGGGCCCCTGTCTGATGCCTCCTGTCCTCTAAGAGGGGTAGAAAGTGAGAGGAAAAAGCTTAGCAAGTTTGAATTATGCTCAGCACAGACAATCAGCCAAGGGTTAACCAGGAACAACTGGGGTTCTCCCGGATATTCGTTGGCCGTCCTCCCCTCGTGCTCTGCTTTGCAGACCTATCAGTCAATGGGCCCTGAGTCAGGGGTAATTTACTAGCTATTTTACCAGTCTCACCACTTCACAGTGGGTGGAAACTTCCAATTGGCTTGCAGCCCTCTAAAGCTTAAAAAAAAAAAGCCTATTTTCTGCCATATTGAGCTTTTAGGCTCTAGGCAGAGCTTTAATAAACTGAGTCCCAAAGGACGTCCCTCATATAGGGGGCTCTAGACAGCAGCCCTGACGCATGGGCCGATCTATTTCTTGCCTAAATTTAAAAAGTCCAAGTCTATTTTTTCCCCTCTTTCTGGGAAGCTGACCTAGACAAGTAAGGATATGCCATAAATGCCTTTCAAGACTCGACTTGCAGGTTCTAATTATAATTAAGATGATAATATTACTTTGAATTTGCGCTTTCTTCCAGAGTGCCCCGAGCGCTCTCAGCTGCGCGACGGCAGGTATTACGCCCTCATGTGTATCTACTTGCAGCTTCTAATTACATCTTTTGATTCTGATTCTGAACTCACCTTCCTTCCCTGAGCCTGGGGCACAAGGGCCGCCCCACTGGGCTAACTTCCCTCGGTGTCTGGCCCGCTCCATTCAAGTTATCTGCTGGAGGAGGTTCCCCCGGCTGGGCCCCTGAGAGCTGGGCCTGACCTGCAGGCCTTTGCAGATGCTTCCTCAGGCCCCATCCTGCCGGGAGCCTCTCCGCTGCCGTCACCCTCACTCCCCAGACTCCTGGGTGCCAGAGAGTGAGCCTGGCTTCTTGCCCTGTCTCTGGGGAGGGCCCCTCTCTGAAGGTGCTCCACACCCAAGCCTGCCCTCAGTGGACTCTCTGCCCTCATTGCCCCATTTCCAGGGCACGGGCAGGCTTGGACTTGCTCATGTCCCGCTATCCCGTGCTGGGATCACACAGAAGCTTTGTGATCCCCTTGAATGTGCGCTGTGGGAGGAAACTCTGGCAGACTTTGACTTTTCTGGTCCCTCTGAGCTAAAAGAGTCTTACAGTCACTGAAGCCATGAGATGTAATCTCATTTCAGAAATCAAATGTCCAATCCTGTGGAATAACAAAAACCCAAAACTGGATTTAGAGTCCTCATCTTTCTCCCAGCTCAGGCCTACTGTGGGGGTGGGGCGGTTGTGACTGACTCTCCTTGCCCTCTCCTCCCTTCAGCTGCTGACTATAGTTCCCCAGGGTTGGAGGAAGAGGAAGGAGAACTAGAGAAAGGTGCAAGAAAGCTCCAGGGTGGGCCTTCTCAGGACTTAACTGCTATTAAAGTTCAATCTTCCTCAGTAACTCCCTCCCCCTCATCATCACTGAGTTCTGTCACCTGTGGGTCGCAGGTGAACGGTCGATGCATCGCAATCCCAGCAGCTGCCTATGCTTCCTTGGTTCCTGGAAATCCAGCAACATCTCTGCTTCTCTTGGCTGAGGTTCCTTTACCCCCAGGGCACTCGATGAGCCAGCTTCCAAGTCCCTGCCTTCATCCTTTCCCCTTTCCCCTAGCCCAGTAAAGCCCTCTGTCTGTGCCCCTCCATCTGAAGACCTTTGAGGTTTTTAAGGCTGGTCCAATCCAGTCTGCCCCCAGACTGAAGGTGATACACATTAAGTTCTCCTTAAGCCCCTCTATTGTGAGAGGAAGGAGCTGCATCCTCCATTTCTCCCCACTGTGTGCACAGGCACTGGAGCCTTCTCCAAAAATCCTCCCTGGAAACCTTGTCCCTTCACTCCCATTTTCAACTCTATTTTTAATGTGGATCTTGGTGAGGGGGTTAAGAATAATCTGTTTCCTGACTCTGTGGGCCTCATTTTGGAACATGGTTTGTGTTGTCTTGGTTCTTTAGATGTAACCCAAACATGGTAGAAGAAGGAAGCATGAGCAGAAGTCCTCCCTGGCCTCCCTTTGGGACTTTTTTTTTTTTTTGAAACAGAGTCTCGCTGTGTTGCCAGGCTGGAGTGCAGTGGTATGATCTCGGCTCGCTGTAACCTCCGCCTCCCAGGTTCAAGCGATTGTTCTGCCTCAGCCTCCTAAGTAGCTGGGACTACAGGTGCACGCCACCATGCCCAGCTAATTTTTGTATTATTAGTAGAGACGGGGTTTCACCATGTTGACCAGGATGGTCTTGATCTCTTGACCTCGTGATCCACCCGCCTCGACCTCCCAAATTGCTTGGATTACAGGCATGAGCCACCGTGCCCGTTCCCCTTTGGGACTTTAACATCACATGTTCCTAGGGACTCTGATTGTTAGAATACAGATTGTCCCCACTTCCAAGTTGGGGCTTTTATGACTCCATAGTGTTAAATCCCTGGAGGAAAATAGGAGGAGGATGTCTGTGTGTGCTTCCCTGTGAAAATCAGTACAGGTGTAGGTAGCCTTCCTCAGGCTCCACTCAAATTTACTTAGGCTTTCCAGCAAGAGCAAGAGAGCCATGATGTTTGGGATCGTTTTACGAATGTATCTTCTGGGTGCCTGGTACCCAGAAGTTTATTTCACCTAATCCCAATCTATTTCCCTAATGACACAACTATGATGTGTCTTGGATACTTACCCCTTCTGTTAGTATCATCCAGGTGTCTAAAGGAACGGTTTGAAGAAGCATTCATATATTTTGGAAAATGATAGTCTAAGACACTGCCCAGTGTATTATCTTGTATATAATACCTATAATATACTACTTATTATATAGAAGGTAATATAAAGAGGCCAGGTGGGGTGGTTCATGCCTGTAATCCCAGCACTTTGGGAGGCCAAGGTGGGTGGATTGCCTGAGCTCAGGAGTTCAAGACCAGCCTGGGCAACACAGTGAAACCCCGTCTCTACTAAAATACAAAAAATTAGCCGGGCATGGTGGCATGTGCCTGTAGTCCCAGCTACTCGGGAGGCTGAGGCAGGATAACTGCTTGAACCCAGGAGGCGAGCCAAGATCATGCCACTGCAGTGAGCCAAGATCATGCCACTGCACTCCAGCCTGGGCGACAGAGTGAGACTCTGTCTCCAAAAAAAAAAAAAAAAAGTAATATATTGAGCAGTGTCTTTGACTATCATTTGATACCTTCTGTTAAAGGTAAACGTGATAAAACAACTACTGATGTTTAGTGCTAGAAAATATTTCTATCCATAAGCAAATATTTATGCTTCCTTTTATTTGTGAGTGAGAACTATAAAACTTGATGTATTTCTTATTTTGCTTTGCCTACCAGGAAGCTCAGCACTAAATTTAGTGTTCAATTGCAGCAACTAATTCATCCCAGCAATCTGGTGTGTTTATCTCATTTTACTTTTATTTGGTTTCTGTTATTTTTCTCTTTTTAAAAGCTTTTGTTGGCCAGGCGCAGTGGCTCATGCCTGTAATCCCAGCGCTTTGGGAGGCCGAGGTGGGCAGGTCACGAGATCAGGAATTGGAGACCAGCCTGGCCAATGTGGTGAAACTCTGTCTCTACTAAAAATACAAAAAAAAAAAAAAAAAAAAATTAGCCGGGTGTGGTGGCTTGTCCCAGCTACTCAGGAGACTGAGGCAGAAGAATTGCTTGAACCCAGGAGGTCAGAGCTTGCAGTGAGCGGAGATGGCGCCACCGCACTCTAGCCTGGCGACAGAGCGAGACTCTGTCTCAAAAAAAAAAAAAAAAAGCTTTTGTTATGTTTTTAGATATATTCTAACACTGTAAACCACCTCCAGTCCTGTTTTTGTAGTTGTCAGGACGTATAATAAATCCAAAATAAATATGAATAAAACTCACATTTGTTCATTCTTTCAAAATTGTTTATTGATCACCTCCTACGTGTCCGGCATTTTGCTAGGTACTAGGAGAAACTCTGGAGGGCAAACAGACCAGTGCTCCCCTTGGAGAGCTCACAGGCACCCGACTCCCAGGCAGGAGGAGAGCAATGAAAACCCAAGGCCCCAGGGAAAGAGCCTGAGAAGAAAAATGATGAGACTGTGGAGTTGTGGCAGCCAGGAGAAACGAGTGTTTCCAAAGAAAAGGTAAATCCTCTGCTGCAAAGAGACCAAGTAAGACAAGAACTGAGATGTGCACACTTGGCAACAAGAAGGTCACTAGCTACTCTACCAAGAGCAATTTCACTGGAATATTAAATGAGAGATAAAGAAGTAGGGTCAGCAAGTGTCGACAACCCCTTCACAAAGTTTGGCTGAGGCAGACAGAGACAGGGTGGGCCACTGGGGAGAATGTGATGATTTGTGCTAAAAGTGGCTCAGCCCCATCAGGTGCCATCTTGGTAATGTCAAATGATTATTTGAATTCCTATTAATATCCAAGTCTTTTTGATAGTCTGGGAGACTTGGACTATCGGTCAATGAGAGAGGAAAAACACAAATGTTAATGCTTTAGCTGCTCATTGAGTAGCTATCTTCTATTCTCTTAAATATCACTGTGGCTGTGGCTGCTGTCTTCCCAGAGCACCCAAGAACCCAGGAGCACCTTAAGGACTCTATTCTCAACTCAGACGTCTGGCACGCTTGGCTGCCAGTATACCGCTGGCCTCCATCCCAGTTCGACTTAAGAATACCACGCTTTACAAAATCTGCACGATCAATTCCTCTGCACAGCAGAGGAAGTGGAGTTGGCCAACAAGCCCCATGAGCATGGGAAACACATTTACATTCAATTTTTCCAGGTCTGGGTTTATGTTGGTTGGTTTCCTTATTCACCTGGCATTAGCTTGATTCATTGTAAGGATGGCTCTAATGACATGACAGCAATTTGCGTTGTGATTTTGGTGTTGTGAACCTAAAAACAGTCCATGTATCTTCAAGGCAAACATAAGGGCCATGTGAGGCTCTTCCAAATTTACTTTTGTAATAATTGAAAGAAAAGTGGTAACTTTCTCCAAAATCACAGCAACTCAATATATAACTAATTACATGATATTCTGCCTGCTATTCCTCCTCTATCATGCACTTAACTTGCACATCACATAAACGTTCAATCAACTATCTCCTATTTTATAATGAGAGTTGTGCAATTACTTACATTTCTTTCTTTATCTTGGCTGCCAGGAAGCTCATATACAGGTTTTATTTTCAGATGCATCAACCTTCTTGAATTTTTCAGTTGGCACATTTATTTATCCACTTACTTTGAGTCTATTTTTAAAATTGTTGCTCATTTTTTTTACTTACTATATATGACATTTTTGGAAACCGATTCATACCTTTTTTGAAAATGAGGTAGGGAATAATGAAATCAATGGATAATTATGCATTCCTCTGTTCCTTCTGCTTTCAGCTTACTCTCATTTGTGATATGGAAGGAATTCTTGTTTTCAAAGATAAACTCCTTGCTATTTTACCAAAGACTCCAAAGACAGACCACCTGGGTTCAAATCCCAAATCTTCCACTTCCCAGCATAGTGCCCTTAAGCAAATTTCTTTCTTAATTCTGTGGACCTTAGTTTTAATTATGAGAGTAATAATACTTACCTTATACTATGATTGTGAGGATAAAATGCTAATACATTAATACATGTAAAATGCTTGGAACATTAATGTTAATGGTTATTGTTGGTGTGGGCAGGGCAGGGAGGTGGTGCTGGAAATCAAGTCCCTCTCCAAAGGTGGAGAGAAGGTGGCACTAGTGGTTGCTCTCCCTCCCTCCCTCCCTCTAGGTACTTTAGCCAGACTGTAGAAGGCAGCTGGGCAGTGGTAACTGGTTTAGAAATTTCCCTACTCTGCACAACAGGCCTCGGTTTCCTGGTCAAGATCCTTGCTCCACATGATCTCATTCTAATTTTCCCTACTTTACTTATTGAACCAAAAACTCCATAGGAACTTATGTCTATTCTTATTTAATCCATCTCTTAAGCTTTTCACTGCAATGGCTTTTTAAAGACTTTCTATTTGTTTTTTTTTTATTACCAGTCAGTTGGTCACTTTTATTCTTATAGTTATATATGTTCATCATTAAAAGAGACAAATAGTCCTAGAAGGCAATCTTTTGTTCCCTTCCCCACAGAAGTCACTTTCAGCTCTTTTTAGCTATTTGGGATTTATTGATATGTCTCTAAATAACATACTTGTGTTGTTTCTTGTCTGTTTATAGTTTGTTTTAGTGGTCGACATCATGCTGCTATTCCACTATGAAAAGCAAGAGATTTGTTCTCTTTCATTCTCATGCCCTATCACAGCCATTCATCCTCCCTTGTACTCCATCCTAATTTGATTATATCCTAATTTGTTAGGATATAAATAGTTACATCCTAATTTGATTAGGTCATTTGTGACCATCTTTGATTGCTGGGCCATGTAGTATACTAAGAATACGTTTCCTTTTCTATAGCAGTTTTTATTTTCCATGGAATTAATGATTATTTTTCTCAAGTTCCATGACGTTGCTCTGGGCAGTGATGTCTTGAATATCACCCCACAAGCACAGGCAACAAAAACAGAAATAGGCAAGTGGGATTCCATCAAACTAAAAAGCTCTGCACAGTGAAGGAAACAATAGACTAAAGATACAACCCACAGATTTGGAGAAAATATTTGTAAATCATACATTGGACAAGGGGCTAACATCCAAAATACACAAGAAACTCAAACTACTCAATAACAAGAAAATAACCCAATTTTTAAATGGGCAAAGGACTTAAATAGACATTTCTCAAAAGAAGACATACAATGACCAAAAAAAATATGAAAAGTGCTCAACATTTTTAATCATAAGAGAAATGCAAATTAAAACCACAAAGACATATCACCTCACAACTCTTAGCTTGGCTATTATAAAAAAGATGAAAGAAAACAAGGGCTGGTGACAATGTGGAGAAAAGGGAACCCTTATACACTTTTGGTGTGTTGTAAATTAGTGCAGCCATCTTGGAAAACAGTATGGAGGTTCCTCAAAAAACTAAAACTAGAATTACCACCTGATCCATCAATCCTACTACTGGGCATATACCCAAAGAAACAGAAATTAATGTGTCAAAGAGATATCTGCAGCCCTATTTTCATTGCAGCATTATTCACAATAGCCAAGATATGGAAACAATTTAAGTGTCCATCATGCATCAATGGATAAATAAATTTCTTAAATGTGGTATATATACACAATAGAATACTATTCTGGCTTTTTTTTTTTTTTTTTTAAAAGGCCCTCAAATTCTGTTATTTGAGACAACGTGGATGAACCCAGAGAACATTAAGTGAAATAAGCCAGGCACAGAGAGACAAATACCATCTAATCTCACTTATATGTAGAATCTAATCAAGTTAAACTCATAGAAGTAGAGAGTTGAATAGTGGTTACCAGACGCTGGGGGCAGAGGTGAATGGGAAAAAGGGAGATGTTGGTCAATGAGTGGTGCCAATAATTAACCCAAGAAGACACAGTTCTGACACTGTAATCCCAATGATGAAATCCTGAATCATCAAAATTCCTAAAGTCTAAAATCCTCAAAGTCTAAAACCCCTAATGTCTAAAATCTCCAAAATCATAATACTGAATATTGAAATACTAAAATCCAAATTCTGGGGAAAGGATTAGTGTATTTTCAGTTGTATGTGGGATAATTGCACCCTGTTAGCTACATCATGTTTGGGGAACTATTAGCTTGTTATTGTCTTTATTTGGAAATTAAGTATGATTTAATGAGATGCATATAGATGCCAATGTGAAAAGGGGTGGTCTTGTGGACTTAAATGTAGGTGTCAACTTGGCTGGATTGAGGAATACCCAGAAACCTGGTAAAGCATGATTTGGGGTGTGGCTGTGAGGGTGTTTTCAGAAGAGATGAGTGTGTAAGTGTGAGTGGGCCAGGTGGGGAAGATATGCCCCCAGTGTTGATGGGCACCATCCCATTGACTGGGGGCCCAGAGGGGACAAATACAGAAGGCAAATTGGTCTCTCTCTGAAAGCTGGGGCAAACTTCTCTTCTGCTGCCTTGGGCATCAGAACTCCAGGCTTGGCACCCTTAAGACTCCAGGATTTACACTAGTGACCCTCTGGGGCCTGATGTTTTTGGCCTCAAACTGAGTTATATCATTGGCTTTTCTGGTTCTAAGGCCTTTGGACTTGAACTAAACTATTCTATCAGCATCCCTGGGTCTCCAGCATGCAGTCTGTCATGGGACTTCTCAGTCACCATAATTGCGTGAGCCAATTCCCCTAATAAACCTCCTCTATTTATACACATATCCGATTGGTTACGTCTCTCTGGAGATCTCTGACTAATACAGATTTGGTACTGAGGAAGCAAAGTATTATTTCTTCTTACTGTATTCCTTATAACACATGAAATAAATCTGTAAAATTGTTCCCTTGCCAAAAGGCTGTGATAAATTAAATGTACAAGGCTACTTAATGGTGAAAGATGAAAGTTTAAAAGCTAATTATTATTGGTGCTTCAAAAGTGGAAAATCACTTAATTGCAACAGCCAAGCAATAACGAGACTTCTTTACATTTACAGCATATGCTTACAAAATTTGAAGACCACAACCACTCTCCAAATACAAATGCAGCAAGTGATTTGAAGATCATAGAAGTGATAATACAGGCAAAAAATGTAAGAAATCTCCCCTGCCAAATTATTCAACTATGTATGACTTCTGCCTCTTCACAGCGCCAATTTGCTATGCTATGCATTTCATCTTTGCATCATTTTCAATACTAGATGTATAAATTGTATAAAGACTTTTAGAGTTCTAATTCATTCTATGCATTTTTTGCAAATTCGATTCCATGAAAGTGCATTATCACATCATCGACTGTGTGTTATTGTGCGTGCACATAAAAATGAAGAGATAAATGAAGAGATGTCCTTTTCATACATCTGCATTTGTAAAATATAAAATTTCTTAAGATCTTGGCTGTTTGGGAGACTGCATACGTAGTGGTGACCTATCATGGTTTTTGATCAATCTTGTCAAAAGACTTAGCTTGTCTGTTATGGCATTTCAGATGACTGAATTTCAGATGTTATAAAGCTAGGTGCACACAATTGCCAACCACAGTGATATATATTTATACATTTTGCTTTTTGACATACTTCTTTATGAGTATGGTTTGTCTGCTCATAATTGTTATACTCTTGCAACTGTCGTTAGTATACCTGAGTGCTTATGTTTGCAAATGTATGTATGTTATTAATGCCTATTTTGTTGTATACAATGGCCTATGAAGTGTTCTGTTGTGTTTTTATGTTTTCCAAATAAATTCCCCTTTAAAAATGTGAACACATGTCTTTAAATTTTTTAAATTATTTTTTCTAGACTTGTATTTTTGGGATTTTAGACTTCAGGGATTTTGATCTTTTGGGACTTCAACATCTGGGATGACAGCATTTAGGATTACGTTTTCAGGATTATGGCTCAAACTCATCAACAGGTACAAAGTTTCAGTTAAATAAGAGAAATAAATTCTGGTGTCCTATTGCACAGTATGATGACCAGTTAACAATAATGTATATTGTATACAGTCACGTGTTGCATAATGATATTTTGGTTAATGATAGACTACATGTACCACCATGGTCCATAAGATTATAATACCATATTTTCACTGTATCTTTTCTATGTTTAGATACATTTAGAGACACAAACACTTACCATCTTGCTACAGTTGCCCACAGTATTCAGTACAGCAACATGCTGTACAAGTTTGTAGCCTAGGAGCAATAGGCTATCCCAATAGCCCAGGTATGTGGTAGGCTATACCTTCTAAATTTGTGTAAGTCACTCTATGATGTCTGCACAACAATGCAATTGCCTAAAGATGCATTTCTCAGAATGTATCATTGTAGTTAAGTATCACAGACAGTATTTCAAAATTAGCTAGAAGAGAGAATTCTGAATGTTCATGCCACAAAGAAACGAAAAATATTTGAGGTGATGGATATGCTAATTAGCCTGATTTTATCATTCCACAATTTATACATGTCCTAAAACATCACATTGTATCTCATAAATATACACAATTATTATTTGTCAATTACAAGATAACATTTTTAAAAAGTTGTTTTTCACAATTGTCTATCACAATTGTTTAGTTTTTTACGACTCTATGGTTAATTTAATCTGAACCCTCTGACAGTTGTTTAAATCTTCTCTCAGGATGTTCAGACACATCACATATTCTATCAACCTTCACCTTCCCAGAGGACTTGCCTGGGGCCTTCTAACCACCCTTCCCCTGGATTCTGCCTTCATCCTTACACTGGGAATGCCTCTCCTTGTCTCTGGAGTTGAATCCTTCATTGTCCTTTCTCTTCATTTATGCCCTTGTTTTGGTGGATCCTATCCTCTTGTAGCTTCACTTTTAAGTTTATTTTTTTAACTGACAAGTAAAATTTGTATACATTTATGGTGTACAACATGATGTTTTGATGTCACATGTCATACCAAAACATCATGTACACCATAAATATATACAAATGTTCCAAATGTTCCATGTTGTATACAAATGTTCTGTGTTGTACACCATAAATGTATACACATGTTCCACATGTGTATACATTGTAGAATGGCTAAGTCAAGCTATATAACATATGCATTACCTCACATACTTACCTTTTTTGTGGTGAGAACACTTAAAATCTACTCTTTTAGCAATTTTTAAATATACAATACTTTGTTATTAACTGTAGTCACCATGATGTCCATAGTTTTTTGAGAAAGAGCTCTTAAAAGAAAAATTTTTGAGACCATGTATGTATAAAAATATCTTTATTTTACCTTCACACTTGATTGATAATTTTGCTGGGAGGAGAATACAAAGTTGGATATGTTAATTTTGTTCCACAATTATGGACACATTGTTCCACTGTCTGTAGCTAAACAGATTCTGATTTCTTATCCTTCATGTGTGATTTTTTCCCACTCTCCCTGGAAGCTTGTTAGATCTTTGTGTCTCCATTCACTGAGTCTAGTTTCATCTCTCTTCCTGGGCACTCAGTGGGCCCTTTCAGTCTGTTAACTCATGTCCTTCAGTTTAGAGGAATAATTTTACATGATTTCTTTGACTATTTAGTCCTCATCCTATTTCTCTCTTCTCTCTTTCTGGAACTCTCTTTTTCTTCTTCTTTCTCAGATTTAGGATTTCCTGGACTGGTCTTCTAAATTTTTTATTTTTCTCTCTTCCCTTTTTAAACCCTTTGTCTTCTTATTCTACTCTTTGGAAACCTTCATCAACTTTATCTTCCAGCCCCTCCACTGAGTTTTTTTATTTCTGCTACTATGCCTTAAATTTTCAAGAGCTTTTATTTGTTGTCTGAATGTTCCCTTTTTATAGCCTCCTTCAGGCTGGTCAGGTCCTTGATTTTCAACCTTGGCTGCACATCAGAACCAGCTGGGGAGCCTAAAAAATTACTGATGAGTCTTGTTCCCAGGGATTAATTGATCTGGAATTCAACCTTGGCATTGGGGTTTTTGTTTTTAAAGTTCTCCAGATGATTCTAAACTTCGGAGAGCTATTGATCTAGGTTACTATGGAAACAACCTTCCAATAATAGTAATTTCCAACAGCAAAATATGCTTCTTACTCATCATTATTTCATCATCAATGATGAAATAGCCTAGGAGCTATTGGGATTTGATGGCTGGTTGATGGCTCAGTTCTATGTCTTTTCACTCAGGGATGGAGGCTGACGGGGCGAGCCTCCAGTGTCTGGAGGTACCACCTGCTGTACCATTCGGTGAGTACAGAATTTTGTCCCATTGTCAGTCAATAAAAGAGGAGAGTTGAGTGGCAGCAACTGCTTAGAGTATCAAGCTTCTATTCACATGTCACTGGTCAAAGCAAGTCACATGTCTACTCAGTGAAGTGCAATCCTACCATGTGAGCAGATAAAGGAGAACTGGAGTATTTGTCAATGGCCTTAATGACTCCAGTGCTAATGCTCTCTGTATGTGCTTGTTAGCCATTTTTGTTTCCTCCTATTACATTACATTCATGACTTTTTGCCCTTCTTTCTACTGTGTTGTCTTTTTCATGTTAATTCAGAGAGATTCTTTACATACTTGAAATACTAATCCTTGGTTTTATGTTTGTTTCAAATATCTTCTCTCAGTTTATTTTTTTACTGTCCTAATTACATGTTATAATGAAAAAAAGTTTAAAATTTCATGTATTCTAATGTATGAATATTTTATACTGGTTTTTTGAGCATTTTGTTACTTATGATAATTTTTCTTACTTGAGTCATACGAATAGTCTGTATTTTTAATAACATTTTAAAGTTTTGTCATTTTTAAACTTTCATTTAATCTATGTAGAATTGATTTGTGTATATAGCATGAGGTAGAAAGCCAATTTTTCTCTCCTTTTTTTTAAGGGGGGGCGGTGATTATTGTCCCAGCTCCGTTTTTGAGCACTCCATTCCTTTCCTTACTGATCTATAATGGCTGTTCTGTTATGAATGAATTTTTCCTCATATGGTGAGTTTATGTCTAAGCTCTTTTCCATTGCATAGTTCTCTCTGTTTATTTCTCATACATCCTCCCCTCCCCCATGGCTTAACTGCTGGGGCTTTATAGTAAGTTCTTGATATCTGCTATGGCAAGTCCCTTCCCTCCTCCTTCAAGATTCTCTTTCCTCTTTCTCATTCTTTGCCCTTCCATATACGTTTTATAAGCAGCTAGGATTTGTCTGCATAATATCCATAAAATATTCCTATTGAGATTCTGATCAAAATGATAGATAAACTTGGGACAAATTGATCTTCATGATATTGGGTCTTTTTATCCTTGAACATGACCTTTTTTTTCACTTTAGGGTCTTTTTTTACATATCTTTTAGTAAACTTACATAATTTCTTTTTACATCAAGGTTGAAACAAATTTTTAACATTAGTATCACAACTTCAGTGTCCACATTCCATAGACAATGTGAATTTAGATCTTACCATATGCACAGTGCAATTCTTATTCACCTCTGACTTTGAAAGTTATCTTTTTGCTTTTGAAACTGGCAATTTCCTTTACTTGACTTCATGCTTAGTTATATATGTAAAACATTTTGATTATATTTTAGCCAGAAGTTCTTAAATGTTTAGAGTGAGTGAAGAGCTTCCACTCACGTGTCTCTTATTTTTAACCAAAGACCTTCCTAACTTTCTGTAGAACAGCTAACCCAGTTTCACAGATTAAGTTTGTGATAGAAAAGATGTTATGACTTTCTTCCCTATAGATGACCATGTCCTGCCTAGGTAACTTCCATCCTTCTCCTCTTTTTGGGCTTGATTACATATTTAGATTGTCAATATGGGATACAGCTACCTCTTGAATATATTAATACTCTAATGACTTTCAAGAGACATTTAAAAACAGCTGAAATAAACCTATTAATGGCTGACTGCTAAGTTTGCATACATTTTATCCATCATTTTCTTCATGGATGGAAAAATTAAGAATCATCTATGACATTAGCCAATAGCCAAAATGTTTCAAGTTATATTATAGATCACAGATCTTTATCCCCTCATCTCTTTTTTCCTCCTTGAAGTAAACAAAAATGCCCATTAATGCCTAAGGCTATCAGACAAATGCCCATCATACAGACCTTGATTGACCCCTTTTTTTACAACAACTGCACACCTGTTAGAAATAATTTGTTGAGCTGCGGTCCCAATCAGCAACTACAATGTCAGTTTTCAGCAAGCTCTTGCTGAGTAAGAAATCAGAAGATTTAACCCCATCGGTGAGAAAGTCAGATGATTTACATATAGGCCACAGGGTTGTGTTGCTGCCTTCCTTCTTTAGAGAAACTCCAGGCAAACATATTTCCTTTCTTGAGAGAATCATACTCCTACAGATCCACACTCTCTCCCCAGTTCATAGTGCAGTCAGGTGAAATAGCCCACAGATGAGTTAGGAAAATTCTTTAACAGAGAAGGGTAAGCAGAGGCTATTTCACACAGAATAACAGTGAAATCAAGCACTGTGATGTCTTAAAGGGAGCGTACACCAATAAATTAAACCAAATAATTAGAAGATGAAGCTCTGTTTCTCAATGGACCTGAGCTCTTCTGCTGTATGAGTTTAGATCTTCATTTGGTGTCAGATTGAATGGGATTCCAAGGGCATTCATGACTCTCAAAATAAAAACATAACAAAGGGGGTCCTAAATTCCTGTGATAAGATGACATATATTGTTCAATTATAATAAAGTAAATGAGTAAAAGGGTGAATTAATAAGGGAAATGACCCAATTGAGGGGAGATTACTCGGTGTTTGGAGGAGTACAGGCTGATGCTGTCTCCGCCTCCTCCCTCTCTCTCCCAAGGAAAAGGAAACAGTCCGTGAGGCTAGGAGGAGAATGGTGGTTTGGGCTCCAGGAGACTCATGGGTTCTCAAGTAGTAGGGTAGCTGTTTCTTTGCAGATGTCTCAGTCTCAGAGGTGAATAGCTAGATGGTAAACCAGAGGGCTGGGGGCCAGGAGAGATGTGGGAGCTCGATGTCAGGACCTGGGGCTATCAACCACTGCAAACGCTGAACCTAAGCAAGAAATAGAAGCATCAGAGCAGCTTCTCTCTGAGTGCTGGAAAAATGAGCACATCACTGGGTAACCAGTGTGGACTGAAGACAAGGGAGCCTTGTCTGGAAAGTTTTGTTCTGTATAAAATCCCTAAGACCTTCTCATAACTTGAAGGGAATATTCCTGCCCCAATAACTAGTTGTCTGTAGAAAGTAGAGGCTCAGGGTGAGATGTAATTTGATTTAGAAAGTAATTTTGAGCAACTTTTGTGTCCAAATTTGGTGTTTGCAAACACATAATAGCCACTGCCACAATAGCCACTTTTTGTGTTAGTATTTATATGCCAGCCATGGAGCTAAAGTATTTACATGCTTAATTCTTACAAAAACCATTGAAGTATGTATTACTATTGCTTTAGACTTAGCTTTGCGGGGGAGCAGTGTCTGACACCCCACATCCTAGAAGGCAAAAATGTTTTAAACTGTTGGAAACAAGGCAGTGTGCAGATTTTGTTATGTAAGTAATGTAACATAAGTCATGTTGCTACTTATTCTTCGAGTGTGTAAAAACTGAAGCTTTCCATTAAGATAAAATATAAAAACAAAGAAAAACAACAAATACTCTCATAGGAGAGGCTGAACAAGAATCAGCAGTATCCTGGGTTTTGAAATGACTGACCAGCTCAAAAGAAGCGAGCATTCAGAACCATGGACAGACACACGACCATGCAGGGGCAGCCCCCCACCTCCCAAAATAAAAATGCATTTCAGTCATGCCACCCCTAGGATTATCCCCGCTTTACAAATGAAGGAAATAGGCACAAAGAGATTAAGCAGCCGCCCAAGGTCACATTGCTGATAATGAAAGAGGTAGGAATAGAACTCAAATTCGTCTGATCTTAAAGCCTATACAATTTTACTGTTGAAGCCAATCTTTCCCCTCCCCCTCCTCCCTATGATGTTTTGGTGGGTTTCGTTACAATTTGACCACTCTACTTAAGATTATTCATTCTGTTAGTCACATTCTCAATTAAAAAAAACAAGAACTGAATCTTCATCTTGGCTGCTGAAATGGCATTCCAGATTTGAAGCAAGAGAAGCAAGTGCAGGACTGATATCCCTAAGATGTTCCCTTTTTCTTTCTTTGTTCCCCTTTAAGCCTAGAGCTGTGGAAGAAAGGTGGTGTTGGAGACACACAGAGCCACACTATCTTCAGCTTACTGCTTCCAAAATGCTGTTTCAGAGCTGTTCCATCCCCCGTGCCTCCCCCTGAACCAGCCAGACGTCCTCCCGCCCACCTGCCATGTGCTGGCCATGTGCAGTTAAGCTGCCTGTCCCTAGCACCTCTGTGGGGTGGCAACAGCTCTGTCCTATCAGCAATCAGCTGCAGAAACCCCACTGCTCATCAGCACCCCTGCATCTTGAGCTAGAAATAGCCCTGGAGTCTCCATGTACCATGAAGAGCAGAATAGGGGCGGATGTGGATGATTTTTTTTTTTTTTTTTTAAAGCTATCTGGTACTAAATTGTTTTTCTGTTAGGCTGTGTGCATGAGTTCTCTCCAGTGTCAATAGAGGCTATCCACATTTGGGCAAAGGAAGCTATATGCTGTCAGCCCATACAGAGAGCTGGGCAGGCAGGCTAACAGCCCAGTTACCTGCTGCTTCATCCTCCATCTTCAGGGTAGCAGAGTGGCTCTTTGCCTCTTGCTGACAGCTTTGATCTTAGAAGTCCTCTTACAAATCTTTCCTGCTTTTGCTAGGAGTCACCCTTTGTCACTCTGAGAACTGAATGTGTGGGAGCAGGGCTTAGAGGTGTGGGGGTGTGAAGGGGCAATCACAGTTCACAGAGTGAGGCCATCACACTGGGCAAAACCCCAACCCACAGCTTTCTGTTTGAATGTGCAGTGCAGGTGCTCTCTACACCCTCCCTCATTACTTTGTCAGTCTTCTTAAGAACCTGGGGACTTCTCACTGGGCCACCTCTGGTCTTTAGGCCACCTTTGACACAACCTCTTGCCAGGGTTCATGGCTTAGAAACAGAGCCTGGCTAGATTTCAGCCCCTACTTGCCCCCTTGGCTGGGTGCCCTTGTGCAAGGCAATCCCACACAGCTATGCATGCAGCCCCTTGTCCTCTTTGTCTACCTCCTCCTGCTGGTGTCAAGATGGTCATTTCTCACATCCACGTCTGCTTTCCATGCTCCGTTTCCTCAAGGTCAATGAATCAGCTACATTTTCTGTACTCTGTCTCCTGAGCAGCTTTAATCTGAGAGCTACCAGGAAAGGAAGGTCCCTAGACACCGAGGATCTACATCACAGGGAGGATTCTTGGTTACCGAGTTCTAGTAGCTCAGGCATCTGTTACAGAGCCCGCAGTTGCCACATACTGTGTACCATTCTGGAAGACATAAGCCACCTACATTTCCAAATGTATTATTGTCTGATGGTCCTACGAAGATATCTTTTTGGGGGGTAGACTGTAACATGAGTAAAAACAGAAAGAAAACAGAAGAAAAACAATAACACCTTGAACAGACTCGAAGCCCTTCATTAATAATTTGTTCACCAAATATGTATTAAATGCCCATTGTGTGCCAGGAGCCCTACCAGGTTCTAGGATACAAGAGTCAACAACAACAACAACAACAACAACAAACCCATGAATCCTGTCCTTATAAAACTGAGATAATGGGAGAGAGAGATTAAACAAAAACAAATCCCACAAATGCATACAATTACAAGCTGTAAACGTCCTGTGAATGAGAAGTGCTCACTGCCCTTTGAGGACAGAGAGTGTCTCATCTGTCTTGGCCTCTAATGCCTGTTACTCAGTAGGTGCTAAATAAATTTTTGTAGAATCAGTGGGTAGATGAGTGGCTACATGAAATGAAGAATGATTGCACAGCATGAGAATCATCTAAAGGCACATCATTTGTAAGAGGTTGTGAGGACTGAGAGCCTTTAGTCCTGAATAACTTTCTCACCATGGTCATTAATTTTACTTGTAACCTCAGACTATCAAAGCTCTCTGCAGGTCAGCTGTAATCGAGAGTGCTATACAGAGGCCCAGGCATGCAGCATCTCTTCACCAGAACTTATTTGCTTCTCTCTGAAATTCTTGAACTGGAAGTATCTTCCTGAAAATCAAGTAGTTTTCTTATTTTTATTTTCTTAGAGACAGGGTCTTGCTCTGTTGCTCAGGCTAGAGTGCAGTGGGGCAATCATGGCTCACTGCAGCCTCTAACTTCTGGGTTCAAGCCATCCTCCTGCCTCAGCCTCCCATGTAGCTGGGACTACAGGGACCTGCCACCATGCCCAGCTAAAATTAAGCAATTTAAATAGTCCATCAATGAGGCGGAGTAAAACCTGCTGTAGGTGCTGTGGGATTTCTTCCACACTTAGTTTTCATAGCATTCTTTGGCTTTTCCTCTGGGCTTTACAGCATTGTGGTCATCTCTGAAGCTTTGATTTCCTACTTGTCTTGGCTGAAGACATGCACTAAAAAGAACTCAAATAAAAGTGGGAATTATAAGGAAAGAGGGGGGAATCTCATAGGAACCAGTTTAAAAGTAGAGGTATTATGTACTCTGAAAATATATACATCTATTACATATTGATAAAACATAAGTAAATAGGCCGGGCATGGTGGCTTATGCCTGTAATCCCAGTACTTTGGGAGGCCAAGGTGGGCAGATCACTTGAGGTCAGGATTTCGAGACCAGCCTGGCCAACCTGGCGAAACCCCATCTCTACTAAAAATACAAAAATTAGCCAGGCATGGTGGCCCACAGCTGTACTCCTGGCGACTCGGGAGGCTGACGCAGGCGAATCGCTTGAACTTGGGAGGCAGAGGTTGCAGTGAGCTGACATCATGCCAGCCTGGGCAACAGAGCAGGATTCCATCTCAAAAAAAGAAAAGAAAAAGAAAAAGAAAAAAGCAAAGTAAATAAATAAACAACAACAACAAAAACAACAACAACAAAAGAAAGAGCATTGTTTCTCCCTCTTTCTCCCTCTCTCTCTTACCCACACTCTGAAACCATGACATTTCTTGTGTTTTCTTTATTCTGCTTTTCTTCCCCATCTTCTCTTCAGCTGACTTTCTCTGCAAGACTCTTGCTTTGGCTCTCCCAAAACTTGGGCTTGCACAAGGCTCTGGCTTGCCATGGCCCCAACTCTAGCTTCAATTCCTCATGACTGGATTAGTCAAGACTCCCTGGGATACAGAGTCAAGATTCTCTGAGTTGATACATACTCAAACCAAACTAACATCAGCAAAAATAAAATAATTCAGGCTGGGCGCGGTGGCTCATGCCTGTAATCCCAGCACTTTGGGAGGCTGAGGCGGGTGGATCATTTGAGGTCAGGAGTTCAAGACCAGCCTGGCCAACATGGTGAAATCCTGTCTCTACTAAAAATACAAAAATTAGCCAGGCGTGGTGGTGCATGCCTGTAATCCCAGCTACTCGGGAGGCTGAGGCAGGAGAATAGCTTGAACTTGGGAGGCAGAGGTTGCAGTGAGCCGAGATCACACCACTGCACTCCAGTCTGGGCTACAGAATGAGACCCTGTCTCAAAAAATAAAATAAAAATAATAAAATAATTTAATCACATAATTGAAAAGTCTAAAGATACATAGCTGTAGCCACAACTGAATATTTCATCATTAAATAATATGAGCCATCTCTCTGTGCATGTGTGTGTCTCTCTCTATCATTCTCACCCTGCTTTTATCAATATTGCCTGATGGCAACATGGCAACCAGCAGCTACAGATTTACATTGCTCCTCCTCTTAATTTATACTCCCAGAGGAAGAGAAACCATTTTCCTCAGTAGTTCTGGCTACAATCTAGGGGACTCTGGTTGGCCCAGTTTTGGTCATGAGACTACAGTTGAACCAATCACTGAAACCAGAAAAGTGGAGTCCATTAATTGACCAGGACTGCGTCACATGTCTACCTCTGAGATTATTCTAGGGTCAGCTCCTCTAGAATCACAAGGCTAAGTGCTTTGTAGTTCTAATTTTCAAGAGATTCTGACTGGCCCAGCTTCGGTCCGATGTCTACCTTCAGTTCAATCAGCTGTGGCCAGGAAAGCAAGGTTATCTGGTACAAATATGGTTATCTAGACCCACTTCTTCAGGATGGACTGTGAATGGGGTACAGATTCTCTTAGGGGGTTATGGGTGGTGGGGCAATATCGACTGAAAAAAGTTAAATGTACCTTCCTCAGGTTGATACCTTTATTTTACTTCATTTTACTATTTTTTTTGAGACAGGGCTCATTCTGTCACCCAGGCTGGAGTGCAGTGGCATGAACACGGCTCACTGCAGCCTCAACCTCCTGGATTTAAGCAATCCTCCCACCTCAACCTCCCCAGCGGCTGGGACTACAGGCATACACCACCATGCCTGGCCAGACACCTTCATTTGGAAGAGACATATTAAAATTTTTAAGATATAAAAAAATATTGGGCAGTTCAGACTTTGTAGACCCATGCAATTTTTAGGACAGAAAAAGGCTGTTGAGATTATCTAGTAACAACCTCCTCTTTTGACAAATGAGGAAACTGAGGCTCTGGAGGATTTGAGTGGCTTGTCCAAGTTTTATAGCTCTTTTGTTGTAGAGCCTGATACAAACCTTAAATCTTGATTCCCATACCAAGATTTGCCTAACACATCAGGATGCTTAGCCAAAGGCTTTAGACATCAGCTTAGCTTCTCCATGGCAGGACTACTTCAAGCTTCCTTGTTTTCCTCCATGGGACCACTAGACCCATTCATTGCAAACAGTTGCTTGCTAGAGGGAATTCAGTTTAATGCAAGTAATTACTGGGGATGACCTCCATATCTGGCAATGGGTTGTGTGCCGATGGTACACTAACAGAGTATTTAGTATGCTTTGGTTGAATGGAGTTTAGAAAACTATGGTCCCTGCCTTCAAAGAGTTTATAATCAATTTGGGAAGAAAAGGCTTTGATGCTTGTAGTGAATATAAATAATAGAAGACAATATTTAATTAAGTACTAAGTTGAATACTAAACACTATTTATACCTTTTTTTGACTCATCCACTTTTTTCTACCTTTAATTATAGTCATTTCTTTTACAATCTCCCCTCCCTTGGCTTAGGCTGTTCTCACAGGGCCAAGTGCAGAGGCCAGTTCCCATTCATTCTTGGCACTTGAGGACACACCTACGTCCCTTGGGAGCACACCCCCATGAGTCAGAAGCTCTGGAGGTCCCTGCTGAATCAGAGTCCTGTGGGACACTCCTTTCTCCGTCACTGCAGTCAGCTGGTCAGCCACCTCCTCCCAGAACACCGTATTGTGAATGCGGGCCCAAAGGAAGGGTTTGCTGTTGCTGTCATTGCTGGACAAAATGAGACTGGCCTCTGAAAGCTAAAATGGCAAGAAACACTTCTACTGCTGAGGATGTGGGGGACAACTGAATGAAGTAAAGGAGGGAGTCCTCCTCCTCCAGACCTCCAACCCCTGTGAACAGTATATGGATTAGAAGACTCATGACTCAAATCCCAAATAAAGGATGTTTTGAACATTCTTCTGAGTGATCCTGGCCAGCTAAAATAAACAATGGTACCCATATCTTCCTCTAATTGGCATTAGATTTGCCTGATTCCCCAGGCAAGGGTGAGAGAAAGCCCCAGGAAAAGGGGTAAGAAAAGGGAAGACAAAATTCCTATTTCGCTGCACACATAACCAGGGCATACCACTTCTTCCAATGTGCAAAGTATGGACCACCAGAGCTGGTTTCTCAGTGACTGCCTTGCCAAGGTGGATGGCTGCTGCCTGCAGAACTTTGGCAAGGGAGTGGGTGCATAAACGTTTTGCTTGTTTGTTTGAGACAGAGTCTCACTCTGTCACCCAGGCTGGAGTGCAGTGGCACGATCTCAGCTCACTGCAACCTCTGCCTCCCGGGTTCAAGCAATTCTTGTCCTCAGCCTACTGAGTAGCTGGGATTACAGGCACCCACCACCATGCCTGGCTAATTTTGGTATGTTTAACAGAGACGGGGTTTCACCATCTTGGCCAGGCTGGTCTTGAACTCCTGACCTCATAATCCACCCGCCTCGGCCTCCCAAAGTGCTGGGATTACAGGCGTGAGCCACTGCACCCAGCCCATGTATGTTGCAGAATGTCTACCACCATCTCACACAACCTGCATTACAGCCACCCAGGCTTTCAGTCTTCCAATACGCCATGTCCCCCCTACATGTCATCTTTGCATATGCCATCTCTTCCTCCCCACTTTCTACCCTCTTCACCTAGGAACTCCTACTGCTCTCTTAGATCTTAGCTTACATGTCACTCCTCAGACAAGGTTTCTGTCTAATAGACACCATGGCACCCTCTCCTTCCCAGCACCTCACGCCATCACAATTTTCCATTTGTTTGATCATTGTCTGTCCCCCACACTAGAATGTAAAGTTCCACAAGGGCAGTACCAATATCGGTTTTGTCTCTCATGGCATTCCATGCCCAGCACAGTGCCTGGCACTTTGAAGGCCCTCAGTAAATATTTGCTGAAATTTTATGGACTTGACCTGAAGCATAGGAGGCTGAGCAGGCAGCTAGTATTGAGGGATGGGGAGAGGCTAAAGCTGAGAGACAAAGTGTGCAGAGCTGAAAGTCAAGTCAGGATATGGGAGAATGGGGACAGAGCCAGAAGCCAGAGAAGGGGGCCCAATGTTTAGTACAAAATTGAGGAGTGCCAAGGCAGCTCTGCAGAGCCAAAAATGCAGGGCAAATGGAGACTGCAAGGCGGGGCAAGGAAGTGGGAGGGGTCTCTACCAATGCAGGACCCCAGAGCTGCTGCCCCAAGCAGGTTTCTACAGGTCTGGGTAAGCAGACCACACTTAACCAGCTAAGATTAAAGAGTGGTCTATTAAGAGAATTTCCAGAGCAGTGATTCTCAATCCTGGCTGGACATTTGAATCATTGGGAGCATTTTTTTAAAATACAAAGATCCATGTCCAGAAATTCTGACTTCTGTTTTTATCCTAAAGGCAAGAAGCAATTGAAGGTTTTAAGATGTGTGTGCATGTGTATGCGTGCGTGTGTGTGTGTGTGTGTATGATGACGATAATAATAATGTTTGTGTGGATAACACACGGGGGAGACCAGTTAGAAGGGTATTATGCATGGGACTCAAGAATAAGTGCTTTACAAAAGCATCCTATGCATTTAAAATATGCACTAGGGTTTGGAACCACTGTTCTAAAGCAATAGTCTTTCATCTTGGCTGCGTATTGCATTTGCCTGTGGAGCTGTAAAAAAAATATTGATGCCTGACCCTCACTCCCAGAAATTCTGATTTAATTGGTTGAGTATGGCCTGTGCATAGGGATTTTTCAGAGCTCCTCCAGATTTTTCTAATGTGCAGGCAGGATTGAGAACCACTGCTAACGCTATTCAGGCTACTCAAAGTAGCAAGTCTGCGGACCAGCAGGATAGACAACATCTGGGAACTTCGACATGCAAATTCATGAGCTACTGAAACAGAAACTCTTGGTGGTGGGGCTATCCAGGTGATTTTGGCACCTGCTACAGTTTTAGAACCATAATTCCAGAGAGACAAAGTAATAATTTCAAATTGGGAACCCAGATTCCTACTAGGGAATCTGGTATGCTGAATTATTTTAGAGGCTTCGGAGTTAACTCACTTCCCTAACCTAGTGTGTAACTTTGGCTTCCAATCAAACAGACTGAGGATGAATAACAATAGTTTCTCCTCTGTGAGACCCACCTTCCTCCATCTTGGGGCACATCCGGTTGGAGCAGAGGCTTGACATTTTTCTCACGGTCTTTCTGATCTCTCACTCTGGCAGGATCTCTGCCAGAGGCTACATTACCTCCTACCCGAGGCCTGACTTCCAGATGTTTTTCATATGAAACAGAGAAGAGGCGGCAGAGAGAGCAGGGAATTGGGGAATGGAGCAACCCAAGAACTAAGGAAGAAAACACTGCCTGCTCACAGGAAGCGGGCCTTCTCTTGGCGGATCAAATGCGCAGAGCACGACCTGGGGAAGTGGGGGAGGCCACTGCGGTTGACTTAAGGAAGAATTCTCCCCACGGGTGCATTTCTCTGGCTCCCTCTCCTATGTAATAATGTGCAGCTGCAGTCATGATTTGTCCTCAATGCATCCAACGTTTTTCTCCCCAGCTTATGACTTAGCCAGGCATTAGACAGATGGCCAACCTGTCATAAGGGTGAAGGTTTTGACAATAAAATGAGGGTCTAACATCTCACACTAATGATATCAAGGCTGGGCTTGACCTCTGTCCTGCTTTATTGGATTTTCAGGTGTTGTTCAGGAGCGTCTGCGAGTGTGCTTCATGCTAGAGGGCAGAGGCTCCACTTGAGTGTCTTAAATGGGACAGGAAGTTTTGTGTCTTTATCATTGCCTTCCCTTAGCAGGAAGAAGAAGTCCTTCAGTGAGGCAGAATAAAGACTGATACTTTGTTAGCATAATAATGGGGTCTCATATGTTTCTTTCAGGGGATAATTGAGATATTATTTTGATGTTTGTTCTTGCTATATTTTTTCCCTTCTCCATTCCAAGAAGGTAGCTAGGCCCTTTGAGATTCCTTCTGCCAGAAAAATCACCCAAAGCTTGGAAATGGGCAAAAGAAAATAAGTACTAGGTGTTATTTTAGGACAGTGCTACGGGTGACTTCCTACTTGCTAAGGCTATTTTACAACTCTGTAGAGGTGAGGTTAACTTACAGATTTTTATTCAGTAGAGATGCAAATAATTTCTGTTCAGTGCAACAGAGAAACCCAAAAGCTGTGGTTTATGGCCCTATTGGACATTAACCAGTTTTGTATTAACCCAGCAATTTAGTAAGTTGCATATATATACTACATTCTCAAATATTTTTGAACCAGTTTTAACATCTTACTGTTTCCCTCATTCATGGGAGTTAAATACGATCTTTGACATGTGTTCATTTTATATTTACATGAAAGTCATACTCTTTAGCCTTCAAGCATGGTTTATGTTATAGACAACCTCTGTGTCTGGCTTTTGTTTTTCAAAAGCCTGAGCTTCTTGACAGGTTTATGTGCCATGAGGAGGAAAAGAAAGCAGAAGCAGCAAGACAGAATGAGGGAGGTTTCCCAAGACTGGGAAGGTGATGGGCCCACAGGTCCTAAAGGTCAGGTTGACTCCTGTTCTGCTCTCATGCAGAGTCCTGAGAAAGTAGCAGGGTTTCCAGAGGGGAATGGCTGAATGGGGCCCCTTGGAGTCTGGGAACACGATAGGAGGCTGCATCCCAAGCATAGCTCTCCCAGCCTCCACAAAGATCCAAGTACACAGCAGCCACTCTAATTAAAGTCACTGGATTGAAAAGGCCATGGGAGGTTGGATAATGGGCTTTTGAAGAGAGACCAGAGGGAGTTAAAGACCTGTGGGTCTTTGTTCTGCACAAGATACATGGGACCCTCACATCACCCTGGAGGTAGTAAGACTCCCCCAATAATGACTTAAATTTCCCACCAACCCAGTGGGTTGGGGACTTACAATCAATGTAAATGAAGCAAACTGATACATCATTTCTCACATATCCAAGATAGTGGAATAAGATTCCTGCCTGTCCCAGAGGCCATTATCCTAAGCAAATGAACGCAGAAATAGAAAACCAAATACTGAATGTTCTCGCTTATAAGAAGGGGCTAGATATTGGGTACTCATGGACATAAAGATGGCAACAATAGACACTAGAAACTACTAGAGTGGGAAGTAGGGGGGACAAGGGACAAAAATCTAACTATTGGGTACTATGCTCAGTACCTGGGTGACAAGATTAATGGTACCCAAACTTCAGCATCATGCAATCAACCCAGGTAACAAACCTGCATATTTACCCTGTGAATCTAAGATAAAAGTTGAAATTATTTAAAAATTGCCTGCCACATTAGCAAGAGAAAGGTTTGCTCATCTCATGGATGTTCCATTTGGAGATGTCTGAAACACCCAAGCACTTCCCATGAAGAAGAGCACAGAGCAGCTCAGCTCCAAGGGAAGTGCCCTTAGTCTCCAGGGAGACCCACTCACAATGCTGGAAAAATAACTGTCACCTCCCTGGGGAGCAACAACTTATATGCTGAAAGATGGGGATCAATCAAATGTGGGGTCAAAGTAATCACACACTAGGATTATTTGAAGTGATGCTCAGTGGGCTCCCCTGACTAGAAATATCAACCTCGGCACCTAACTTTCCTCCAACACAGCTTCGTTCTTTCAAGTCTTCAGATATTCATATTTTAGTACATACATTCCTGGGAAGCCATAAACCCTAAGTTAGTGTTTCTCAGGTGTGTTCAATAAGTACACCCACATCAGAATTACCTGGGGAACTTGACAAAAAGTATATTCTTGCTTGAACCCGGGAGGCAGAGGTTGCAGTGAGCCAAGATCGTGCCACTGCATTCCAGCCTGGGCAACAGAGAAAAACTCCATTAAAAAAAAAAAAAAGTATATTCCTGGACCTTTCCCTAGACCTATTGAATCAGATCCTCTGGGAATGAGAAGGAGGGCAGGGTATCTGTATTTTTGACAAGTGTTCCAGGCAATTCTGTTATCTTCTAAAGTCTGAGAACACCTGGGGTGGGGTTAAGGGTAGGGCAACAATTTGACAATAAACATGTGGGGCAGGGGTTTCTATCCTGGGGTGGCCTCCTGTGGATATGTGACTCCCGCACAGAACGAAGGGTTTGTATGTATGCTTTTGTATGTATTTTTTAGGGAAGAGAGGTCTTAACTCCCATCAGGTCCTCTAAAGCCTTGCTATTCAGAGCGTGGTCAGAGCAACAGCAGCATCAGCAGCATCTATTAGAAACGGAGCTTGTTAGAAATGCTGACTCTCAGGCACCGCCCCAGACCTCCTGACTCTGAGTTTGCATTTTAACACAATCCCCCATGATTCTCTTGCACATTACAGTTTGAACAGCACTGATCCGAGGGAGGGGTAAGGTGATAGGAGGGAAGAAAGGAGGTCTCAGAGGTGAAAAAAAGTATAGATAATGAAAGGTCCAAATCTACCAATTCCCCATTCAGCTAAGGACACTAAATAATTGTGTGTGCATCCGCAGGAGGATGAATGAGACACCCTTTCCAGGGCTTTTGCAGTTCCAGGAACCCAGGGCTGCTCATGTCTGTGGCTCTACGGCTCAGCCAGCCCCGGCCTCTCACAGGGCAGCCAGGGCTGTCCGCTGCTCCCTTGCCTGAGGCTATCTACTATGGGAGTGAGGTCAGTGTGAAGCCAGAGGGTTGAAGATGCCCCTTGGCTCCAGGTCTCCCTGGCTTTCCTTCCCAAGCAGCCAGCAACTGTGCCCATCTGCTCCTGTACAAGGGCCACCAAGGGGAGGGGGATTCCTCCAGGTGGCAGCAGGGACAGTCACTCGGAGTGGCAGGCCTGAAAGGTAGTACAAAAAATGAGTTAAACTGCACCCCCATCCCTTTGGTCACAGATGATGTAGTAGAGAGAAAAAGGGGAAGCAGGGGTGGCACCTGCCAACCCTTCCTCCAGGCTCCCACTGAGTTTGATCGGCTCTGAAGTTGGTCCTGGCTGCCCTCCCGCTGTTCGGCGCTCACCCACATGGTCCTTCCTCTCCAACAATGCTGCCAGAAGACTTGCTCCTCTGCTCCCAATATGTGCCTGGCCGGGAGCCAGGGACTGGCTGCCGACCCACTGACTACCACTGAGCCAGACCCACGGCTTTCCCTCCTAGAGCTGCAGCTGGCATTTCCTCTCTGCCCCCTGGTCCCTTTGGGCTGCAAAGGAGCCCTCTGGCTCATCTTAATCTGGGCATGGCTGGGGGCTGCTCTTGGGGTGGGCTTTAAAGCCTTCTTTGCTCTATTTTGCATGTCAACACCCCCCACACCTGCTCTCTCCCTTCCTCTTCTCTCTGTGTTCATCTCTGATCCCTTCTGTTGTTATTTCTCCCCCTCCCACTCCTTCAATCCATTGTTCCCATCTACACATAGATATATGTCAGGATCATGTCTCTCTGATACATCCTCCTTTAACCTCATATACCCTCCTAGCTACTGCCCTAGTTTCTCTCCCCTAACAGTAAACTTCTTGGAACAATCATCTTCACATATTCTCTCTTATTCCTGCCTTCCATTAATTCCTTTACCCGCTGCAACTTGACTTCTATCTGCACTGCTCCACACAAACTGCTGGAACCAAGGACCCGTGTCCCTGTATTGTAAATCCAGTAGACACTCCGGTCTTTACACACTTGACTCCTCAACGGAATCAGACACAGCGACACATGCTCTGTCCTGAAACGCTCCCATCTCCCTCTCCCATGGCATCCCAGACACCATGTTTCCTTTCTAGCTCCTTCTTAGCTGCTTGCGGCAGTGTCGTTTTCTATCTGATCCATAAATGTTGCAATTTATCTGCACTCAGCTCTTCTTCCTGCCTTCTCTTCCTCAAATTTAGGGCCTAAATGATTTCATTACAGAAAAATGAAGTCATTTTTTTCTAACACATTTCAGTGTGGACTGGGATTCATCGCTAAAGGACAGGCAAATATAAATCTTTCATCTCAAACCATGATAAGTGCTTGGAAGGAAAAATTTAAACAGAAAGACTGGGGGAGAGCCTAACTCAGCCTAATTCACACTGGGGTAGGGGTAGGGAGGCCTCCCTAAGGAAGCAACATTGGAGCTGAGACCTGACGGAGGAGGGGAAGTTGCCCAGGTGCAGGGTCAGAGGATAAGCAAAAGCAAAAGCAAATGAAACAAAACAGTAAGTGATAAAGGCTCACACAGATGACACACATATCCCTGCCTTCAACCCAGACCTCTTCTCTATGCTGTCAATTACTTATCTACCAACCCTTCCTACCTTCCAAACATTTCCATTCCGGCATCACACAGGCATCTCAAAAAGTCTGGATTTCCTCACAGGCACTTGTTTTCTCCCCAGACTTCCCCTGCTGTGTAAATGGCTTCATTTTCCCAGCAGTTGTTCAAATAGAAACCTGAGAGTTCTTACCAACTCTTCCTTTCCCTCACTCTGCACCTCCAACCCAATGGCAAAACCTGTTCCTTCTACCGCTAAAATATATCAAGAACCCATCCACTTGCTCCACTGCCCCCAGCCTGGTTTCAGCCACCATCTGCTCTCAACTGGAAGACTGCAATAGCCCTTCAACTGCACTCCTAACCTTTGCCCAGGACACCCCCCAACCCCATGCAACAATTAATGTGATCTTTAAAGAACAGGAACTGCTTAAAAATTCTGAAACAGCTTCCCATGTCACTTAAATACAAATCCCCTGGCCCGCACCACATAGTCCTGTGTGATCTGGCCCCTGCCTGTCCTTCCAACCTCACCTGGGCTGCCTTCCCCTCGCTCACTGGACTAAACTCTTACAGCCATCTTTCAGTTCCTCAAAGCCTTCCCTCTCTTGCAGGCTACTTGCCACAACTCAGGTGACTAAGGCCTATATTTTTCTCTAAAGCATTGAGTTCCCATTCTATGGAGTGGTAGAAACATATCTCAGCCAACTTGGAGTTTCTTTCCTTCTCTGGCGTTGCCTAACTTCCTCGACAGTTAAGTTGTGCCAGGTCATTAGGTTGGTGAAGGCCTGTCAGTCCTGAGTCACCTGTCCACAAGGGTGTCCACTGAGACATCTTTTGTTCTCCTAATTGTAGGTCATTGAGGCACATAGATCACCACTTAGATGAGTTCCTGGTGTCTGTGCCCCTTCACAAATGGTGGACAATCTCTTTATGGCTTTCATGTCTCACTTGGGAGCCAGGACTCTGCCTGGCTGTGTAAGAACAGTTTGTTCAGACCCACTGCACAGCTATTTCCCAATCCCACTCCCCACTGGACCTCAGGACAGATGACATCTCTGGTCTCCTCATGTCCCCTCCACCTCTCCTTCCACAGGCCTGGGAGATATTTTCTAGTCCAGGGGAGACCCTGCTCTCCTCAATCCCCACATCCCCCAAATATTTTGGCTATGACTGGAGTCCTATACAGTTCCCAGAGGGCTTTCAGCCTTTTAGGGACCAGAGCTAGGAAGATTCATTTCTTTCTGTTACATCCACCTTAAAGCAATGGGCACCGAGTGCCAAGCAGCTTGGCCTGAGGGATGGGCAGAGGGGAGAAATAACAGGAAACTAGGACATCAGTAAACATTCAGAAATACTGTATTATCCCACCCCATTTGTTCAATGCCCACCTCTCCCACTCTATTAGTTAGAGTTCTCCAGAGAATTTTATGTATATGTAAAGCCACATTAAGTCCTTTAGGGGCCCTAAAGCCCCACATAATTTAAAATAAAATAATTACTCAATCATAAGTTTAAGAAACTCTTGTAAGTTAGTTTTCTCCAATGATGACTGTTTCAATGCTTTGTTTGAGATATCAAACTTTTCCTGAAATTTATTTCTTGCAGGGGAGAGGGAGAGGTTGGCATTTGCTTTGCTGGTGGCTGAATCCCAGGCTTATTCTGCGTTGTGTGTGATCTCATAGTGCCTTCCCTCCGTGGTGGCAGGGGGTCATGGGAAAGCTGGGCAGCAGCTTAGCCCACCTGCTTATGGTAGCCACAGCCTTGACATTCCTAGGAGGCCAGCCTATTATCCACTAATTTAAAAATTAGTTCAACTCAGTTCCTTGGAGGAGAAGTAATAAAGCTACTAATCATCTGATCAGAACTTCTATTTCCTTAAGAACTCACAGAATACTTATGACCGATTCATTCCTACATATCTTCTTGTGTTCTAGACATAAGAATATAAGACCAGTCTTATCTGTACATTTCACTTATCAGGCAAGCAGGGTAGGGGAGACCGGGCAAAACCTGAAACCAGATTTGCCTGATCCTTGTCACCTGGTTACATAATGTTCTTGTAACCCAAATAGACTTAATACTGCCCCTTAGAACTTAAAGCATTCAAGGCAAAGTGGACCTTGAAAAGAGTCGATTGTGATTGTAAATAAATCCCAGTAACTACTGCCTTTTTTCTTATTAGCTACTTCTTCAATCCCCATTTTTGCTTCTAGGGCTTGTTAGATTAAAGTATAATGGTCCCTCAGTATCCATAGGCAGTTGGTTCCAGGATCCCCCCTTGGATACCAAAGTCCCAAGAAGCTGATGTCTCTTATATATAATGGTGCAGTATTTGCATGTAACCTACACACATCCTCCTGTATATATATAAAATATTTTTGTTTTTGAGACAGAGTCTCGCTCTGTCGCCCAGGCTGGAGTGCAGTGGCACAATCTCGGCTCACTGCAATGTCCGCCTCCTGGGTTCACGCCATTCTCCTGCCTCAGCCTCTCCGAGTAGCTGGGACTACAGGCGCCCACCACCACACCCAGCTAATTTTTTTTTTTTTTTTGTATTTTTAGTAGAGACGGGGTTTCACCGTGGTCTCCATCTCCTGACCTCGTGATCCACCTGCCTCGGCCTCCCAAAGTGCTGGGATTACAAGCGTGAGCCACCGCGCCCAGCCTCCTCCTGTATATTTTAAATTATCTCTAGATTACTTATAATACCTAATACAATGCCTACACATCACTTCATTCATGTGGATTCAATGTAGTACTCAGTGCATGGCAAATTTAAGTTTTGCTTTTTGGAACTTTGTGGAATTTCCTTTTTTCCAAATATTTTCTATCCTTGGTTGATTGAATCTATCGATGAGGAACCCATGTATACGGAGGGTCCCAGCTGCTACTTGATCTACTCCTTAATCTCTTAACTATATTGACTGCTATACAAATAATATTCCACTTTGTATAGAAGAGATGTGAGGATGCGAGCTGCACTTGTGCAGCTGTGGTTCCAAAGTTGCAACTAGAAGAAGTTGCCCACCACTTGTGAAGCGGCACAGACTGTGCAACTGGCCATCTGGGCTGTTTGGGAGCATGGCAAGGACATGGCAACAGCCTGGCTGGCCTCCTAGGAATGTCAAGGCTGTGGCTACCATAAGCAGGTGGGCTAAGCTGCTGCCCAGCTTTCCCATGACCCCCTGCCACCACGGAGGAAGGCACTATGAGATCATACACAACGCAAAATAAGCCTGGGATTCAGCCACCAGCAAAGCAAATGCCAACCTCTCCCTCTCCCCTGCAAGAAATAAATTTCAGAAAGAGTTTGATATCTCAAACAAAGCATCGAAACAGTCATCATTGGAGAAAACTAACTTACAAGAGTTTCTTAAACTTATGATTGAGTAATTATTTTATTTTAAATTATGTGGGGCTTTAGGGCCCCTAAAGGTCTTAATCTGGCTTTACATAAAGGAAACGCAAGGATAAGATAAAAGGAGGAATCAACAAGTTAATTCACCAATAAATGTTCAGTGAGTCCCACGGTAGGTGTAATGATGATACAAAAAGCATGTGAACTCTCTCCAAAGCACTTTACTAGTTAGGCCTGTAGGTTATTTGGATGGTGGGGTTGGGGGAGAGTGAAGCTTTTGTAAACCTATACAATGCATGAGAAATAATCTTGAGAAATGAATCGTAAGAACAAAACCAGGCATGAAAGGAAGCTGTTGATGAGAACATGAAAAACATAGACCAAGGTAAAGAGGGCCTCACTGTGGGTAGAGACACCAACAAGATAACTCCACGTATGTGCCAGACTTAAGTGCAATTGTGGACATACAACAGTAAAACAAATAAACAAACAAACAAATAAACAAACTACACCCCCCACCAATGTCACCCTTATGCAGTTTAATTACTGGGTGTGATGGTAAATTTTATGTGTCAACCTGGCCAGGCCATGGTGCCCAGAGATCTGATCAAAAACTAGTTTAGATATTGCTGTGAAGGTATTTTTTTAGATGTGATAAACATTTAAATAAGTAGACTTCGAGCAAAGCAGATGACCCTTCATAATCGTCTTGGATGGTGGCCTCATTCAAATGGTTGAAGGCAGTAAGAGAAAAGAGTGAGATCCTCTGAGAAGGAAAGAATCTGCCTCCTGACTCTGCCTTTGGAATCAAGGCTGCAACATCAAGTATTCCCTGGGTCTCCAGCCTGCTCTTCAGATTTCGAACTTGCTAGTCTGCACAATCGTGTGAGCCAATTCCTCAAAATAACCTCTCTCTCTGTATATATATAATATATATAATTATATATATGTATAATTATATATCCCCACATCCCCCAAATATTTCGGCTATGACTGGAGTCCTCTACGGTTCCCAGAGGGCTTTTTATATATATATATAATGTTGTATATTATATATATTATAATATATAATATATATTACAATATATAATTATACATACGTAATTATATATATTATATATATACACACATATATATAAAAGGCTAAAAGCCCTCTGGGAAGGATAAGACTTTTTTTTAAATTTTGCATTTGTGAATGTTCCAGGAATTGGAAAGAATTGAACCAAGCAGATTTTAAACATTCACAAGTTGATTATATCAATGTGAGTTTGCCTTTGACCATTTAGGGCAGTGGATATATATCAAGTTGTTTTCTTCCCCTACACTGTCCCTTTCTGGAATTTGGGACATGAAATCTAGATTCTATGCAATAATATAGAGCTGAGATGAAAAGTTCAGTCAGGACTGAATCCTTAGATCCAGGCAGATAGTGAACAATTTTTAAAGTGGACACAGATAGTGTCCAGTTTTTAAGGTAGATGACCAGTACAATTTGAAGCACACTTTAATTCTCAGTTGTACACTCCAAGTTCCAAAAACAACAATAAAAAAGTGAAAAAAGAACTGCAAATCTATTGACTAAGATAATTTTTTGAAAATAATATACAAAGTAACAAAGAACTGCAAATCTATTGGCTAAGATAATTTTTTTGAAAATAATATACAAAATAACATGACAAAAACCATATAGTTTCTATAAGTGGCAATTTCATTTACTTGTGTTCAAGGGATGAAGCAAGTAGCTGATAAATTAATTAGATCTTTCAAATAAAGTGGAGGTTTTAATTTGTTTCCCTAACTTTGTAGCAGGCAAATTAAATCCTATTTGATGTCTTTATATTCACTAATGAAGAATGTGTGGTAATGCATCATATATATTCTGGCTCTGCTGTTAATAATGGACATGAGAAGCTCCTTAAAATCATTCCTTTTGGAGGCTCTACTGTTGAAAAGAATGAATATTTTTTCTATGTCAAAGCACTCAACAAGAGTTAATGAGGAAAGTAAGAGTGCCACAGGGCTGTGTTTGTAATAATAAGTATCAGCTTCGTGGTGACACCTGCAATGGTCCCCATATTCTGTAGGAAGTCAAAGAATAGAACCAGGTAATAGTTCACTATTTGACCATATGTGAACATCTTTTATTTGGAATACAGATGGCTTTCTCTGCCCTCCAGGATCAACATATGAAAAATTTGAGCAAAATATTTTTTTCTTGCCAGCACGTTGAATTTTCAAAAACATCAGTTAAATTCCTAATTGTTGGAATATCACTGTCCCCAATTAAAATGTTTTTAGTTTTCATCCACTTAGGGAAGCAATGAGTAATGAAAACCAATCTCAAAGACAAAGGGAAAAACAATAAGAAAGTCCCATTGCAAATGGAGTCAAGCATCTGGAATTGGGTTAGATTCATTTTTGGTGGGAGACTCTCCCAGATGCCTGTCTTTCCATTTCTTTTTGTACCCCGTAACTCTACTGGAGGCTGAGAAGTGCCAGAAAGTGAGGATTCTTCCCACAGGCTAAATATTGGAAGAATCTGTAACACCAAGTGTGGAAAAAGGAAACTCCTCAGTATTCATGCTGTGAAAACTGCAAGGTGAGCCACTACTGCTGATCCATCAAAACAGCTGAAATCTTATTTCCCGAGGCTTTTTCAGAAAGAAAGAAAGAGGAAGAGGAAGAAAAAAGGGGGGGAGGGAGGGAAAAAAAGAGAAGGAAGGAAAGAAGGAAAAAGGAAAGAGAGAGAGAGAAAGAGAAAAAGAAAAAGAAAGAAAAAGAAAGAGAGAGAGAAAGAAAGATAGAAAGAAAGAAAAAGAAAGAGAAAGAAAGAAAGAAAGAAAGAAAGAAAGAAAGAAAGAAAGAAAGAAAGAAAGAAAGAAAGAAAAAGGAAGGAAGGAGGGAGGGAGGGAGGGAGGAAGGAAGGGGAAGGGAGGGAGGAAGGAAGGGAGGAAGGAAGGGAAAGGGAGGGAAAGGAAATTATGAGGTACACGGAGCACCAACCAGATGCCAAGTTCATGTAACCAATGGATCTTAGATTCACACTGGGCCCAATCACAGAGGAGGCAATCAGTGGCTAAAAGTGACTAAGCACTTTAGGAAATTATCACTCTCGTTTCTCAGATGGAAGGTCTGATTATATTTTCACATATTGGGTCATGCCTCATGGTGGCACAGCCTCATCCATGACCACCCGAGAGCTGGTGTGGGCCAGACACCACAGCCTCCCTGGCTGGAGAAGGACTGTGAGAGATTAATTGTCTATGGAAATGAATGGTTACAGTCACTGCGCTCTCAAAACTGGAATGCAATTTATAAAGCAGAGCATTATTATTCCAAAACCCACATTGTGCAGAGGAAGTGGAACTTCTCCAACTGGTTGGTGAGCTTCTCAGTTGTTTACCTCTGGGCTTCAGTTTCCAAGGGCAACTTATTTCCTAGGCCTCGCAGGCCATAGGGAAAGAACTTGAGGGCCCAGGTTACAAAGAGGTATTTGATTTCAGGCACTGTCTGGTTTCCCAGAATGCCAGTTTTCACCAGAGTCCATGAGAGGCTGCTTGGGCTGTTCCTGCCTGGGGTCTGAGTTTTCTGGCCCCGTGCTGAGGCAGGCCTCCCCTGCAGACCCTTTCAAATCTACAGCTCTTTCTGATAAACCCGAGACCAGTCCCAACCAAACCAGCTGGAAAGGGTCCAGGGTCAATTCTCAAACCCTTTTGGGGACCCTGAGCCCAACCCCTCCCACTCAGGGTGCCTTTTCCGTCTCAAAGGAGTTGAAGAGCAGTCTTTCATTTTTTCTTCCCCTTTATGTGAGGATTTCTAACCCGACTCCAGGACTTGGAGAAAAGCCTTTCTTCTCCTCAGACCTTCTGTGGAGCAAAGTCCTGGTGGTCCCTTGGATGTGCCAGGTCCCTAAGCTAGGCAGGCAGGTGAGTTCTGGCTGCTGCCCTCATTGTAAGCAAGCATTTGGGTGCCCTTTTCATGACAATACTTGCAGTTAAAATACAGACATCTTATTCAAACAGGACATTTACATTTTTTGCATTCTTTAGACAGGGCTAAAGCGGATGCCACAGGAGCAGCAGAGCAGATGAGGAATCTGTGGAATGTGAATGTTCTTCCTACTTTTCCCCCTGTTGGTAATCATTTTGTTTCTCTATCCTCCTCATCTCCAGGTGTGCCAGCAGCCCACCTTCCAGAACCTACCTTCACGCCTCACAAGGAAACAGCTTGGAAAGGACTGGGGCTTACCAATGTTTATGGAATCAGCCTTTGGCATTGGAACAGACCCAGTTTCAAATCTCTAGGCCACTCCATCATTTAAAGGGTAGAGGTTGGTCAGGCGCAGTGGCTCATGCCTGTAATCCCAGCACTTTGGGAAGCTGAGGCAGGCGGATCACCTGAGGTCAGGAGTTTGAGACCAGCCTGGCCAACATGGCGAAACCCCATCTCTACTAAAACTACATAAAATTAGCCAGGCATGGTGTAGCCATGCGCCTGTAGCCCCAGCTACTCAAGAGGCTGAGGCAGGAGGAACGCTTGAACCTGGGAGGTGGAGGCTGCAGTGAGTTGAGACTGCATCATTGAACTCCAGCCTGGGCAACAGAGCAAGACTCCATCTCAAAAAAAATTTAAAAATAAAGGATAGAGGTAGAGGAGGACTAATCAAAGGGCAAAGAGGAGAATCCAGAAGGCCTGGTGTTAAGAAAGCTAGGAAAAGTGATATTGCCATTGCAAAATGGACAAAGAAGGCAGGTAAGTGGACAGGGTCATGAGGGAATCAACTGCAGGAGCTCAGCTGTGAAGGAGAGGGACGGTGGCAGGCGGGCTAGGAAGAGAGCATTTTATTTTAAAGGAAGATTCCTGACCATGTTCCCATACTGCAAAGGAGGGTCCAGAAATGGAGAGAAGAAGAAAAAAGGAATAAGGGAGACAGCAAAGGCTCATGAGAGACTGGAAATAGAGCACCAGTGAGGGCTCTGGGCTGGTGAGAATTCAGCTTTTCTTTGAAAATACAGGAGAGGGCTTGGAAGGTGAGGTGGCTGCAGAAGAGCCTGTAGCTCTGAGGGTGAGAGTTTAGGGAGTTTGTGAAATAGAAGCTGCTATAGATTGAATGTTTGTGCACCCCAACCCAACTACCAAAATTCTTATGCTGAAGCCTTAATTAATCCACAGTGTGAGACATTGCGAGGTGGAGCCTTTGGGAGGTCATCAGGGTGCAGCCCTCATAAGGAGATTGGTGCCCATATAAGAAGAAGAAACCAGAGCCCTCTCTTGCTCTGCCATGTGAGGACACAGTGAGAAGGAGGCCATCTGCAAGCAGGAATGGGTCCTCACTAGGAACCAAATCTGCTGGCACCTTGATCTTGAACTTCCCAGCTTCCAGAACTGTGAGAAATAAATGTCTGTTTTTTAAGCCACCCAGTCTATGGTGTTTTATTATAGAACACCATAATTCTATAATAAATTATAGAATTTATTATAGAATTATAATACATTATTATAAATATTTAATAAATATAATAAATTATTATTATAGAATAAATTCTAGAATTTATTATAGAATTATAGAATTTGCCAACATGGCAAAAACCCATGTCTACTAAAACTACATAAAATTAGCCAGGCATGGTGTAGCCATGTGCTGGCATGGCTATAGAATTCTGTAATTCTATGATAGAATATAGACTATGACTAAAACAGGAGCCTTGGTGGTCTGCTAAGAGAAAGGTGGTCATGGTTGGGGAGGGGACAGCAACACAGCAGTGAGGGTTTAAAATGAGAGAGAAACAGAACAGGAGGAAAGGATGCTGACCAGGGGCCTGTGAGGGGTCACTGTGCTAAGAACCCAGCTGAGGTCAGAGGCCCCAGGTTGTGTAGAACCCAAACCACAGGAGTGCGTATTCCTCTAGCCACCTTCAGGAGTCCTTGAGTAGGAAGAAAGAGGGAAAATGATTCACAGAGAAAACTGATTCACAGAGAAAGGTTTGCAAGATTGACACAGCAAAAGGAAGGGGAAAGCGGGTTGAGGTTGCTGGCAAGAGTCACAGAAGACACACACATGTATACATATACATACATATATAATTATATAGAATTGTATGTGTATATATAATTACATATGTGTGTGTATATATATATATATGCTAGAGAGAGAGAGAGATGGATTGATCACAAATGTAGAACAGGTCTGAGTTGCTAAAGTGGAGTGGAGTTGAAATTTTTTTTGATAAGGCTCTTACCAAAGAATGCTTCTGGAAGATTAATCTTTTTTTTCTGGAAGGAAATAGAGGTAAGTGCACCACTTAGCAGGCTGATGTAATGGTCCAGATCAGAATTAGTAAACACACAGAATGCAAGCTGCAGTGACCCACCTGTGCCTCTGGCAATCGTCACCAATGGACAACCACACTCTGCTGCTGAACTCAAAATCTTTCTTAACACAGGGCTCGGGTAGCCACTACCAATTAGTTGGAATTGGCCCAGGAGATGGAAACTGCTTTCAGTTCTGGTCTGGATGAAAGGTAATAAGCTTGGCCTAGGTTTTTAGCAGCAGGCATGAAGTGACTGCAATATGGAGCCCACCACAGGGTGGGCCCATCTCACAGTCAGCCAGCCTCTGATCACTGGGCTCCCAGAACCCTGAGAGAGCTGAGGGTTGTGCCAGAAACGATCTCTGGACTCAGAATTGCTCTGGGGCGCACCCAGAAGGCCAGTTGCTACTGAAGCCTCCAAGCTCACCTGGACAGTCCCTCAGAATCCCAGGTCGGTTAGCCTTGGCTGGCTTCCAGAAGTGGAGAATCAGACAAACCACAGATCTCATGACTCAGTGATCTTCCATAAGGGAGTAGATGAGTGTTTCTGGCACTGGCCTGGTAGGAGCTTGCGGGAGGATGCCAATAATTCCCTTTAGTTACTCTGGGTCATGGTGTCCTAATAGCTAGTGCCAGCCTGAGGCCACAAGGAAACAGAAGCAGCTTTGGGCCCATCTCTGAGAAATACCTTTCACTTTATCTAATTCCCTTTCTTTTGAGTGAGCAGCTTCAGCCAGCAGGAAGCTTCATTTCCTTCCTCTCTGCTGGAACTCCTTGGTTCTGGGCTTTTGTTTTTATCAGCCATTACAAAACTGATTTCTGATTGCACAATATGGGCAATGACATGACAGTGACTGAGACTCATGAATCCCATTAAGCCCAATGGTGCTAATAGATCAGATATTCACAAAGAGTTAGCAGTATTAATCCCTGACTTGTCACCACAACTTCCTTCAGAGTGTCATTAATATTAAAAAGAATAAGTGATCGATATGACATGCTGGTCTGCAGTTGTTTGAGGGCTTTTGTTGTCACATAATGAATGGGTTCCATACGAAGGCCTCGGGGAGTAGTTTTTGCTGTTTATCTCTTTGTTCATGTTTGTTTATTTGTTTCTCCGTAGGCACTTATCAGAAGAACCAAGAACTGAAGATACAGGAAAAAAACTTCTGCAAGTTCAATGTCCAAAAGAGACTAGGATTTAATTGAAACATACAGATCTAGAAAATCAAAGTCTGATTGAAAGAGTTAACAAAAGAAAGCACAACACTAAGGGGTGTGTGTGTGTCTGTGTCTGTGTGTGTGTGTGTGTGTGTGAGAGAGAGAGAGACAGCAGGGCAGGAGAGAGGGTAAGAGAGCAAAACAGCTTTGCAGGGGCAGGTGATGGTGTGATTTGAAATGCCTATGAGATGCACATCTGGCAGGTCTGAAGCCTGCAAGTAATATATGGAGCAAGTTACCCATCACCCTGGCATTTCCTCAAGTCTAAGCTATATTAGCATCCAGCCTCCCACACTTTTTTCTGCATCCTAACCTAATTAGTAAAAGATCACATTCTCCCGTGTAAGTGGCAGAGTCTCTTGGGTACAGTCTTTTGGGCTAGGATCCAATAGATAGCAGTGGCTGTGTCATTTCAGATAGCAGTGGGAATTTGGTAATTGATTTAAAAACAAGTTGGCCGGGCGCGGTGGCTCACGTCTGTAATCCTAGCAACTTGGGAGGCCGAGGCGGGCGGATTGCCTGAGCTCAGAAGTTCGAAACCAGCCTGGGCAACACAGTGAAACCCCGTCTCTACTAAAAATACAAAAAAATTAGCGGGTGTGTTGGCGTGCGCCTGTAGTCCCAGCTACTCGGGAGGCTGAGGCAGGAGAATTGCTTCAACCCGGGAGGCAGAGGTTGCAGTGAGCCAAGATCGCGCCACTGCACTCCAGCCTGGGCGAAAAAGCGAGACTCTGTCTCCAAAAACAAAAAAAAACAAGTCAACAGATATATGCAAAAGTTCCCAAGGTATAGGCCACATTCCAAACAGGGTTTTAATGGCTACCTACAAGTTTCCTAACCCTGCTTCCCCCCAGTTCAGCAGAGGGATCTTTCCTCAGCCAGCAGGCATTAACTGAATACCTATTAATGAATAGGAAGGAGCCATGGAGTAAGATAAGCTGACCTTAGCTCGTTTACGACTGAGTAGGGAGGTAACATGGGGCAGGGGGTGCCTCTGTGAATTGAACTACAATTACTAAAGAGCGTGGAAGATGTGCTGGAAAGAAATGTGAGGTCCAGAGTAAGAAGATAAGTTTTTCTGAGAACAGCCTATGAACTGATTCTAAAAACGAAGCAATGGATTGTTTTCGTTTTAAAAACAGCTTTGGATTTTTAAATCACAAAATAAATAACAATTTGTTATAGTAAATTAGAAAAAAACAGATTTGAAAAAAGTTTAAACTTACAGACCATCCCACCACTGCAAAGCAACCAGTGGGGCATCACCCTGAACCCTGGGCCCCATCTTTTTTTTTTTTTTTTTTTTTTTTGAGGCAGAGTCTCACTCTGTCACCAGGCTGGAGTGCAGTGGCATGATCTCGGCTCACTGCAACCTCCGACTCCCTGGTTCAAGTGATTCTCCTGCCTCAGCCTCCCAAGTAGCTGGGATTACAGGCACGTGCCACCATGCCCAGCTAATTTTTGTATTTTTAGTAGAGATGGGATTTCACCATGTTGGCCAGGATGGTCTCCATCTCCTGACCTGGTGATCTGCCCACCTGGGCCTCCCAAAGTGCTGGGATTACAGGTGTAAGCCACTGCACCCAGCCCCATCTTTATCCACTGCTTCACACTTCCTCCCACCACACCAGTCTGATCTACTTCATACCTGTACAGTGTCTTCATTAGATTTCATTTGACCAAATGTTTCTACTGCTAAAGCAAATTTTAAAACTACTGCTAAATACCTGGTCCAGGTAAATTCCCTGACTCTTGCTTTCCTTGCGTCATTCTCCTCTGATCAGCCTCCAGTGGCAACCTCCTCACCTTGGCCATTCAGGGCTGTCTTGGTCAGTTCAGGCTGCTATAACAAAATTCCAGAAACTAGGTAGCTTATAAACAATGGGAATTTATTTTTCATAGTTCTAGAGGCTGGGAAGTCCAACATGAAGGTAACTCCTGTGTCTGGTGAGGATTCGTCTTCTAGTTGTAATCTCACATGGTGAAAGGGGCAAAGGAGCTTCTTTGGGTCTCTTTTATGAGGGCACTAATCTCATTCATGAGGGCTCCACCCTTGTGACCTAATCACTTCCCTAAAGGCCCCATTTCCTAATACCATTGCCTTGGGGGTTAGGATTTCAATATATGAATCCTGGGGGGACACAAACATTCAGATGATAGCAAGGGCCTTCTGCTTCTGGCTACAGTCCATCTTTACAGCTTGATGTCCCATCACCCTCAACAAGACACTGTCTCTGGAACACCATATGCATGTTCTTACTGCCAACCTTTTGCTCACATCTTTCCACCATGCTATGTGACCAACTCTTCTCTTCAAATATCTCCATACCAATTCTATAATCTGAGTTTGCCTAGCTGCGCTGACCTATGAATCACAGCAATATCAGCTCCCCACATTGCATCTGGCCACACCTGAGTGATGCAGAACCTCTGGGCCCCTCAAAGTCATAGCCAGAAATTTCATCCCGGGGGATGTTTGATGTGTCCTCACAATACCCCACAAATGTGTCTCCTGCCATGTTCTTCCTCTCCTGTTCCAGCCACTCTTACCCTCCTCCCCCTGTTTATGCTTCCAGCTGAGGCAGCCACTCCTGCTCAAGCCTTCCATGAATATCATAATGTCCTCTTACCTGATGACCCCAAGGCTGCACCCTTAAGATGCCAGCATTGTGGCCCCTGGAGTCCTCAAGGCGCAGGTGCTAGGGATGCCAAGAAACACCACTCACAGACCTCTAACTAAGATCCTTCCTGAAAGCCACTCCTTTGGCATCTATCCTCTTCCATAGGCTCAGATCAGAGGCCCTTGACTGGCAGAGGCCTCAAAGGCCCCATACTTTCCTTTCCATTCTCCCGTCCCTGTGCCATAGAAAACTCTTGACAATTGACTTATGCAAATGGACATCTGATAGCCCAGCTGGCTCATCAGATGTGCTCAGAAATATTCTAATCCTATTGATGGAAACAGTTTAGGTTCAAATGACCAATTCGACTAGACACCCTTTTAGATCCTGAGACTCAGTGCCAACCTTCATAAAATCTCTATCTCAGGCTAAATAAACTCACAAGCCTCTGTAGGAGGCATAGTTGTACAGTTGACCCTTAAATAACACGGGGTTAGGGATACCACACTCCCTTGCAGTCTAAAATCTACATAGAACTTTGGAGTCCCCCAAAGCTTAACTACTTATAGCCTACTGTTGACTGGAAGCCTTACCAATAACATAAACAATCAATTAATATCTATTTTATGTTATATGTATTATCTACTGTATTCTTACAATAAAGCAAGCTATAGAAAAGAAAATGTTATTAAGAGAATCATAAGGAAGAGAAAATATATTTACTATTCATTAAGTGAAAGTCTTTATTCTTACTGTCTTCATATCTTTATAGCCTGAGGAGGAAGAGGAGGGGTTGGGCTTGCTGTCTCAGGGGTGTAAGAGGCAGAAGAAAATCTGCATTTAAGTGGACCTGGAAGCACAAACCCATGTAGTTCAAGGGTCAACTGTACAATTAATTTGGCAACTATTCATGTATTTCCTTGTGACACCTCTTCTTTCTGCAAATTGGTGTTAACATTTTTATTGCACTAAAAAAGATCTATTTTAAAGGTATGTCTTTTTTATTTTGAGCATGTTGAGCAAAGAATGGAAAGTCAAGAAAGACAGTCCTCTTCCATCTCAACCCTGAAGAACACAGAGATAGCTTGAATAATTTAAAATTGTCAATGTTTCATGTTTACGTCTTAGCTCATCATTCATGTAAGGCCCATGGTTTTCATCATGATATCCAGTAGGTACTCAAATACCAGTTTGTTCTGTTATTTTAAGGATGCTTAAGGTCATTATTTGTACCTTAATCAAGATCACAGTGGGTAGGGAGAAGACAAGATAAGACAAAGTAAAACATGGGACAGAAATAAAACTACACAAAGCAAAAATTTCCAGAAGAAAATTTACCTTAGCATCTTGGTGATAGGATAAAATATTTCTAATGTAATTTGCCACTTCTTAAGGATTTCAAAAGCACATGCTGAGTATCTAATTTGCCCATTCAACAAATATCTATTAAGTACTTAGTGTGTGTCAAATAGGTTCCTAACAAGACAGCCAGCATCCCTGCCCTCCAGAAACTTCCAGTTTGGTGTAGAGAGGCAGAGACTAAAGAAGATCATTTCAGACTGTAAGTACCATGGAAAAAATAAACCTAATGACTGGGGAGTCAGGATGAAAAGGTCAAGGATGCCTTTTTGAGGAGGTAATACTTAGGCTGAAACAGACGGATGGCAAGTCATCAACCACACATAGTCAGGGAAAGAGTGTTCCCAGGCTGCTATGTACAGGTTGTGAACTGCACATGGACTCCACTTACAAGGACACCAATGGCGCCCCTGGAGTAGTACAGTAGCTCAGGGTGTTCCAAGCATGTTTAAGTTAATTCACTTGTATAATTAATTTACTTTGCTCAAGTAACTTTGCACATCTATCGACATGCACTTAGTCCAGCTGGATGCAATGGCAATCAAATTAACCACGTGGTAATTCAGACCAGTCAAGAAAATGACCCTCAGCAAATTGCAGGCTGGAGTTGATTGTGCAGTTTGTGACTGTGTATATGTTTTTCCACTTCTGGAGACATGGGAGACAAGCCTGGCAATTGACATACTGTAAGTGGGAAAAGCTTGAGATTATTTTTGGAACCAATCCATTGTCTACTCCTGTCTTCCTGATGCCAGGAAAAGGAAATATGAGTAATTGCTGTCCAAGCCGAAAGCTGGTTTTCATGGTGAGAATTCCTCCTTCTTTGGTAATGTTCATATGTGGGGTTTTGAAAACAGCTTTTATAATTACAGACTATACTATTAAAGGTGTGCCACTCAATTAACCATTTGACTCCATAGCATGGGGATATCCCATAATGACAGGTTAATGGATTCCACGTTTAATAAAAACAAAAGGGACCATTAGACTTCTAGTAAAGTCAGCAGCATAACTCTTTGCTAGCCATAGATTCCTTGTTAACCTGGCCTCAAAAGCAAATGTATGGAGAGCCTTTAAGATTTCAAATGGTTTAATGAGTTTCACAGAAATGTTCAAATGTAGCTTTCCCATCAACTTAGAATAGAGGCAGTGGAAGCTTAAATGGAGTCTTATGTTCACCTCAGGTCACCCCAGAAGTGGGATACTCAGAAACTGACCCCTTGTTCCTTGAATCTCTCAGCTAATCCTACTTCCTCCCTGAATTGTGTTCGCCAGTGTTTGAATCCATTTAAGTCAGTTCTGAGGAGGAAATTCCAGGCACTCTTCCCTACATATTCTGGCATGTAGAATCCAAAAGGAATTCTAGGGGGTGGAGGGCTGGCAGGAACACAGAGTGGGATGGGGCAGAAGTAGTGTTCCTGGGGAGGGCCTGGATGTAGGATGTCACGCCCAAACAAGGGAAGGAAAAATGCAGGCCAGTCTGGCAGGTAGGGATATTCAAGAGCTGCCAGTTGCGAGAAGCAGGATGGGGTGGGTGTTCATCCACCCGTGCCAGGTGGAGCAGGGTTATGCTGGGATATCCAATTCAAAATGGTGGAAAAATGGGTCAGGGCTCAGGACCTAAACAATGAGGGCTAAAGGACCAGAAGTCTCCAGATAGCTACCTAAAGTATGTTTTCAAACTTTCGTGTGAATATGAGTCTCACAGAAAATGCAGATTCTAATTCAGTTGGTCTGGGGTTCTACATCTCTAACACATTCTCAGGTCATGCTGCTGCTGCTGGCTCATACACCACACTTTGAATATCAAGGGGCTAGAGTATAGGGTAAGGTGTCTCCTTCTTTTTCTCCTAAACATCATGGTCCCAAGAGGAATGAAGAAGCCTTGTACTCGAGAGCCTAGGCAATAACACCACTACTGCCCAATAACACTGCTGAGAAGACACATCAGCCCCCACTGCTCGGGGGAGCAGTCAAAGTCCTCTTGTTAATTCCAGGGCAGAGGCTGAGCAACTGGCTGCTGGAAGAGACTCACAGCAAAAAACAGCCCAAAACAATGGGCAAAAGAAAGGTCATATTTGGTGAGTCCAGAGAAGAGGCTTAAGTCTCTACCCCTTTTTAATGTTTTGAAAAAAAGGATCTCTGATCACCCGCACTATGGTCAGAGCTTTGAGTAAGTTCCCTCTACAGAGTGAGCCTCAGAGTATGCTGAACAAACACTGTGATCCAGGCCAGCAGACAGGGTTGAGGGGCTACTGCTTTCTCACAGTAATCTAGGAAAATATAGAGGGAAGATTTCTTCCAGGGCTGCTTTCCAGGAGCTCTAAATTGGGTACTGTAATGGTTAGTTTTATGTGTCAACTGAGCTAGACTACAGTACCCAGTTGTTCAATAAACACTAGTCTAGGTATTGCTGCAAAGGCATTTTGTAGATGTGATTAACATCCACAATCAGCTGACTTTGAATAAAGGAATTATTCTTGATCATTTCTATGGGCCTCATCTAATCAGTTGAAAGTTTTAAGACAAAAACTGAGGTTTCTCCAAGGAGAAGAAATTTCACCTGTCAATTGCAGCTCCAGCTCCTGTGGGAGAGTTTCCAGCCCTCGGGCCTGCCCTATAGATTTCAGACTTGACAGTCCCCACAATCACACAAGCCAATTCTTGAAAAACTTTTGTAATGTAGAGTTGATCCTCATTACCGATGGATTCGGTATTTGGAAATTTGCCTACTTGCTAAAATTCATTTGTAACCCCAAAACCAATACTTGCAGTGCTTCCGCAATCATTCACAGACATGCTCAGAGCAGTGAAAAATTTAAGTCACCCAATGCACAAATTTTCCAGCTGAAGTCAATTGAGGCAGCACTTTCATGTTTCAGCTCTCATACTGTAAACAACTGTCCTTCTCACAGTTCATTTAGTGCCATGATTTTCACATTCTTGTGCTTTTTGTTGGTGACTTCATTGTTTAAAATGACCCTTGAGTGTAGTGCTGAGGTGTTGCCTGGTGTTTCTAAGCACCAGAAGACTGTGATGTGCCTCACAGGGAAAATACGTGTGTTACATAAGCTTCATTCAGACATGAGTGGTAATGTTTTGGCCATGAGTTCAATGTTAATGCATCAACAGTATATATTAAATAAGGTGTCTTTAAACAGAAACACACATAAAACAAGGTAATATCTTGATCAGTTGATGAAAATGTTGTGACCAGAGGTTCATAGGAACCTAACCCTGAAGATCCCCTAGGAGCAATGGCTCAGCATTTGCTGTTTCAATGTTTGTGACAGCTTTATAGAACATTGCTATCATGAATGGCAAGAACTGACTTGGGGTGTGTGTGTGTGTGTGTGTGTATGTGTGTGTATGTGTCCTGCTGGTTCTGCTTCCCTATGTTCTGCTTCCCTCTGCTTCCCTGGTAGCCCCCTTACTGATGCGGATGCAATACTGCCCTTTCCTCCAGGTCTGGCTATGCCTAGCACAGATGACGACGGTGTTATGTCCTTTCTGTATTCAGATCCTTGACAATACTCTGCAGATGGAGGGGAGGAGTCCATGTACAAACATCCTAGTGAATGTTAACATTCCCTTTAACAAGGAGAGTTTTTCTCTTACTAGTTCATATTTAGGAATATAAAATATATGCAGGCCCAGTAATTTGGATGTTATTCCATCTCTCTGATACAGTAAGAAGTAGGCTAGACTAGATAATGACTGGAATGCATTTCAGCATTTTTAATGCAATTTGAGTGATGAGTCCCAAATTACTTTTTCAGTGTAAACCAATCAAGTATATTCTAGTTTGAGTGTCTTTACCAAAAATAAACTTCTTTATGAATGTATAAAAAGTAATTAGACTGTCTCCAAGGCATTGAGCCTATTCCCAAAGGGGGAAAGAAGCCAGCATGTCTCAGAGAAAAAGGAAAGCGTCGATTCAACAAGCCCACTGCCCTTCCTCTCCCCACTCTAGTGGTCAGTTTTCATTTTCTCGGGCTGTAGTTATGATTCCAGTTTGCCTGACCTGCAGCTGCAGGCTTCATTCCTAATTCTAAATTTATTATCTTCCATATTGCACTGACTGCCACAGGAGGGTCTGGGTGAGAGAAAGTAAGGTCTTAGCTCAAATCTACCCCGCTCCTGAGACGCCATGCATGATCACTCCCTCCATGGGCCGGGTCCACAGCCCAGCTCTGCAGCGCGTGCCCGACACCTGAATGGGCCTTCAAATGCTTACAAATAATTCTCTTTTTACTTCAAGAACATGTCACGACTAAGAATAAGCACCATGCATCAGCCACCATTGATCCTGAAATAAAATGCTGTCTGGACAAAAAAGAAAACACTTCTTTTATGCACTGCTCCTAGGAAATCAGATCACCATTTACTTCACAGACCATCTGCAATGTAATTCAAGTGTCAAAGAGTGTTCAAACAAACAGAGGAAGGGGAGAGCATAGTACAGCCTGAAATTCATTTGTATTCAAAAGCATTTCCCTTTAATGTTTAGCAACTTCTACGATATGAGTAGTACTGTAAGATGCTAGATGGTAAAATGGCAGCTGCCTTTTCCCATAACTACGTAAATGATATCCTAAATAAGAATGATACACTAAATCAAATGAAAATGAATGAAAAAAAGTGTCACCTCACCACCATGAAATAAAAAATTGTAGAAATATATGTAGCAAACATATTAAGTCAAATATTCTCCACTCAGAAAAAAATGCCTAAATGGCTAAATGGGACTAGCTCTTATGAAACTTGGCTTTGAGGGTCCACCGTGGCTCTTTGCTTCACATCTTCACACCCTACTGGTCACTTACCCTTCTGGTACACCAGATGCAAGATGCTTCTTCTCTCCTCCTCCTTCTCCAGCTCTCAGCTGGTTGCCCACTTTGAGAGGGTTCAGTTGAGTCAAGGGGCCACAAGCAGCCCACCTCCTGCTGTTTAAAATAAAATTTTACAGAAACACAGCCGTGCTTATTTGTCTGTGTACCATCTATGGCTGCCTTTCATCCTACAAAGACAGGGCTGAGCAGTCACAACAGAAACTTTATGGACCATATGCCTAAAATATTTACTTTCTGATCCTTAACAGAAAAAGTTCCCCATCCCCTGAATAAAGCCCTTCACATGAAAGTATAGCACTTTTAAAAGTTACTCCTCCAGGCATAACTTAAATTTTAATAGGGAGATAATTTTCTTAATCTAAAGGAATTAATAGCAGAATTTTGGTCATTAGCAATGGAATACTTTAGAGGTATTTTGGGGTTGGAGAATTTCTTAAGCTTAATAGCCATCTATACTTCACCTGCCCATCACCCAAGTTGTAGATCTACCTATGGAGTATTTTAATAAAATTGAGAGGGTTATTAGGGTGTGGAGAAAGACTCAAAAGAGAGGTTGGTCTGAAAGGAGTTTGAGAGTGCTAAAGATGGCAGCATTTGTGGGGTCAAAAACACACAACCCAGGAGATTGCCATTTGTCTCAGTCTCACCCAAATGTTTCGTCTTATTCATAAATTTCACAAAGATATTATATTGAACTTCACAAAGTAAAACTTTTTTTATAGCACATACATATTCTCTCTGAAGTCCCCATGAGTAGTATTATGTATCCCTAAAGAAGTCTCCCACAACTAAACAGCAACAGAGAGCACGGTGCAGCCTTGTTTCCAGAATGCTGGGGCTCCCTCCACACTAGCATTATTAAGTAGACTTAGCAAGACTTTGAAGTAGCCGCTGCACAAAGAAAACAAGAACATCTGGTTTCCCATCCCGAGGTGAATCAGAGGCTAAGCATGCATAGGAAGTAATAATCGCTTCTAACATTTGCATTTGTTCAGGATATTATAGCTCACAGAAATGTTCGCCAGAGCATTCTTTTGTTTAATCCTCAGGACAATCCCTTAATGTGAAAATTTTCATCCCCATTTACAGGTAAGGAAATGAAGGATCTAAAGTTTGGGTTAAAAGGCTCACCCTAGATAAAACTGCTCTTGGAGATGGAGTCAGAGCAAAAACTCAGGTCTTCTGAGTTGTTTCTGGGTAGAGGGTTTATTCCCTAAGCCCATGGTGGAGGGAGTCTCAGGTCTCATCAAGAGCAGAGTAGGCCAGCACAGTCATTCACCCAATTCTTGAAAGCCAAGGTTTTGTTTCTCTTTAGGTACAAGAGTGGTAAACAGCAACCTAAAACAGGAACGGACTCCATTCAGGTATGTGCATCAGCTACCTTGTTGGTACCAGGATGCACTGCTCCTGGACCCTCCTGGGATGGTGGTCACATACCACTAGCACCTTAAGAGGCCTTTCTGCAAACTAGAAGAAGGCAGACCAATTCCGCAAAGATGCTCCTTCCCGTAGCTGACCCAGTCCTGAGCCAGGTGCAGCTCAGCAAGCCAAGCAGGCTAGATCCAGCCCCTGCTCAAGCCCTTCAACCCAGACAAGCCACCATCTCCAGGCACAGCCAATACAAGCGTTAAGTGCCCACTCAGTTCAGAGACCTCTCCTCTCCAAGAAGGGATGTTTCTTAAAAGAAAGAAAAGCTTACTGAGAAGAACTGAATCCACACAATAAACACTACACAGTTTACCAAGAAGGTCACAGCCACCATCTAATCTCAGTGTGGTTTGGGTGGTGATGACAGCCCTTCTGAGCTTGAGAACTGTGGCTGGTTGCAGATCAGGCCATCTCCCTCTCGCCTGGTTCTCCCTCTTGGCTAAGATCCTTTCTGTATCCCATTCAAGCCATTTTCCCCATTAATTCAGGTGCTACCATGTTTAACAGGAACATCCTTGAATCAGAGGGGACATATAGCTAGCAGAGGGGTGGAATTATTATTGGTGAGTGGGTGGGTAGCTGTCCCCTTCAGCATGTTTCTGTCACACCCTGACAGGGGATCCTGCTAGGATAGAGTGCCTCTTCCAGGCCCAGACCTTTCCAGGAGGGCATCTGCCATCACAGCATGTTGGATCTCTTCCTGCTCCTCCTCTAAATGTTCTCAGGAGCCCACATCGTCACTTAGGTCAGGGGGCAAAGTCCAGCTGAGCTCATTAGTCATATTAGAGTCACCTTTCCTGCTCAGGGATCAACAGCAGCAAGAGCTCACAATCTTCTTTCGAGTAGCTTTTTCATAGATTTGAAGGAAGAATGGATCCAAGAACAAAACAACAGCTCCAATTAAGCCTGGGAGACTAGAAAAGAAGGTCTACTGAGAGTGCAGCTGGGAAAAGCAGGAGAGTTAGCTGGGGTCCTAGCTGATCTCAGCCACACCTCTGTCATGTGTCACGACCGAGCAGCACTGGGAACAAGACCTCAAGGCAAGCAGGTAGAAATGGACCCTCAGACTAAACGTTCAACAGACACTAAATATATTCCATTTACAAAGTGCCCTGCTAACATTTATACAGTGGGCCATGTCTTTCCAGTCCCACTCTGATGGCTACCACCATGGGCCACAGGAGAATTGTTGAGCAAGCTGAATTTGCCTTCAATGACTTCCTAGCACCTTTTCTACACACTTCCCTTTAAACTCTATTTTCTCTCATATTCAGATTCGGGTTTTAATTATCTTGTTACTGGATGTGGGGTTTAGTTACCACTTTTGTGACAATATCATATGGTGGCTTTAGATCCCTAATTATTAACTTTTGATAAATAATGAGGTATCTAGAGAATGCTGACATTTGACAGTATTTTCAGGAGTATATCCCACTCCAGGTTAGATTGTACCTTTGTAGTATTTACTCCCATCAATTCAGCCAAAATTATGTAGGTAAAATATAGCCAAGGTATGTTTATTGATGACATAAGAGTTATTAAAACAATTAATAACAGGTTTATGGTTTTTGAAATGATTATACATAAAACAGCCTTTGATCCTGTGTCAATCTCTTCAAAATATATTCATAAATATTTTTAGCCAGTAGACCTTTGCTCCAAGAGTAGGTATACACTACCAAAAGCCACTGATGCCACAAAATTACTTAATTTTTGCCATCACCAAGGAAGAGGCTTTTAATTTCCCACAATAGAAATACTAAGAAAAAACTCATTCAGTGAATGTTTTGGTTTGGGGACAATTTCACAGGGTGAAGATGGGAGGGCCTTGCCCCAGCATTGACCGTGTGGATTCACCTCCTGTAACTCATGCGGTTCACAGGCTCCTCTCCTGCACAGACACCCGCAGCACAGCCACTTGCATCTGAAACCCACCGGGTTCCAGCAAAGGCTTGTGGCCGACAGGTCAGTGCACTAAAGCTGTGAGCCAACAACAGGGACTTCCACTTCTGCTTTCCGAGATCAAGCTGTCTGGGGAAAATGCTGATGTGTTTCTACCTCTCTTCCTGTCTCTGTCTTCCTGTTCATCTGTGTGTGCTTTTATAGCTTTCTCACTTATCACTTGTTCCACTTCATCCCAAAAGAATAAAGGAGATGAGTAACGAATTCAGACAACCTGCTAGTCCCTATTCAGTTGAACCCCTCTTAAGGCAGCCAAGAGTAAAAATCTCAGATTTTAAAAGATGATGGACACATTATGAGGTGATTATTCATACTACAAAACAGTTTTTAGAACCTGGAATAATAAAGCTGAAAAGGGATCTTAGAAATCTTTCATTACACTCACCCTCTTTTATAGATGAGACTACTAAGCCCACAGAAGGAAAATGACTCGGCCAATGACCCTCTCATTCTTAACTCATTCTTTGCAGAAAGGAAAGTTTTGCAACCAGAACTCTAAATTTTTAGAGCAATTAAAGTATGTTTATTGCCCAGGTGCAGATGCTCACTCCTGTAATCCCGGCACGTCGGGAGGCCGAGGCAGGCAGATGGCTTAAGCTCAGGAGTTCAAGACCAGCCTGGGCAACATGGCAAAACCTTGTTTCTACATAAAATATAAAAATTATCCGGGCATGGTGGCACACACCTGTAGTCACAGCTACTTGGGAGGCTGAGGTGGGAGGCTCACTTGAGCCCCAGAGGCAGAGGTTGCAGTGCATCAAGATCATAACAGTACACTCCAGCCGGGGCAACAGAGCAAGACCCTGTCTCCAAAAAAAAAGTATGATTTTATTTAAAACTATTTAAGTTAGACACACATTCCTAGGAAAACACTATTACATGTACTGAGGGAAAATGGCTTGTGAAATGGAGTATGAATGTATGTGGTACCACATTCATATATGTGGTACCATACTCTAGAAAAATGAAAAACATTCCACATCCACATTTGTTTTAGTATTTCCTATTAACAACTTGTGTTTGGAATAAATACATGTTATTAACAGAACCATCCAGATAGGTAATTAATGAATGTCCTGAGGGTATATAATGACACAAGTATATTTTAAAGCCTTGAGAGGAGACAAATTACTAAGAAGGTTAAGGCCACTTCATTTGCCCTTGATAGCCTTGTGTGAACACACTCTCAGCTGCCTTCTGAACACCCTCCAGGTTCAACTTCTACAACCTGCCTCTGTGATTTATCAGGTAGCAGCTGTGTGAGCAACTAGCCGTGTGCATGTGGGCACACACATGCACCCATACACGATGCTCCTAGGAACAAAAGCTGGCACAGAATCTTAACTGAATTCAATAGAAAAAAATGATTTTTTTTTTAACTTGGTGCAGGCATCCTTCTGAGAGCCACACTGTCACTCTGGGCTTTTGTCCTGACTGGCTCCTGATTTTTCAATGCATGCTGAAAACACCACTTCTGCACACACACTCCCCGGAGGCAGCTTTGGCTTGCTGCCACCTGCCCTCACTGTATTAAGAAGTGTGGATCCATTGCTATTATGGAGCCTGATGCAGAGCCAAGAAGAAATCTCAAAGGACCCGCTCCCTAGACATATGTGAATAGAATAAAAATGAGACACAAATGATAGCACAAAGCCTCCAGCACTCTACGGACAAAGTGAGGGGCTGTGTTGCAGGTCAGGAGAATGTTCTTGTTCTTGGGAAAGAAATAAAATTAAAATATGCTATCCTTTATATAGGAAGTTCCTTCAGACCTATCATCAACAGAGGGGGTCTTTTTCTGTTGTTTTCCTCCAAGTAGGAGTTGGAATTTCTTAAAGCAAAGATATACATTCAAGGCTGAGTTTAGAGGTGTCTCCATGACTACATACTGAGGGTTCCCAGCCTGCTGATCAGATAACAGAGGAGGCAATCTCATATGCTCATTTATACTAAAGTGCTAAAGATTTAATGTGTTACTTCTCCCGGAGGTAGTTACTTTACAAAGGCCCATGGACAGCAAACAATATTTAACCTAAAGGAATATACAGAACTTCAGACACCAGAATTTCAGGTAGAATTTCAGGCACCAGAGCTTTTTTAACCCTACCCAGGAAACCATTTATTAATACATGGTGTACCTAAACATATCTGTCTGATGCAGTGACAGAAAAAAAAGAGAGTGTCATACAAAGCAAACCTACAAGAGCAAGTCATGGCTTCTGATATTTTCTCTTTCTCTTTCCCTTATCCATTCTAACCCCCTAATGGTTCCTGCAACCTCATGTCTCTGATTCCACTGTCCCATGTGATTGAACTGGTTGTGAAGATTCAGCAAAGCGTTTCTCACACGTTTCATTGGTAAAGATAAACCCAGTGCTGAGATCATTGCCAAATGAAATTAGAGGTCAAAAACAATGTCACAAAATAGAACCAAATGGCAAACATTCAGGCGGAAATGTTAGGCTACACAAGAGCTAGCACAAATAGTGCACAAAACTGCAGGAATCACCAATGTTTTTATGAGAAAGGAGGCATTTAAGCTAATGATTTAAGCTAATTCCACTGCAGTGTGGTCCAAGGGCAGGGCAAGAAGACGGGTCCACCCCCCAGGGGAGGCAATCAAGGGGTCCATGGCCTGGAAGGGACTTAAAAACAATAATAAAACCCACTCAAAGCCAGTGTGCTTTTTATTATCACCACTGCAAGCAATTCTAAACAAGAACAGTGATAAACTGCTCTCCCCATCACCAAAAAAAATCTTTTGTTGGTCTAAGTTCTACACAATCGCTGAAGTTGCAGTTGAATTTTAGGAATATAAATGTACGCTTCAACTCAGCACTTTTTAAAATTGTGCCTTCCTTACTAAACATTGCATTCTACATGGGAGTTGATTCAGAGAATTAACTCCATGCATTTATTTTGAGAGTAAGTACAAAACAAAGCTTGCTTTGGGCACAGTTCGTGTCTCAGCCTCCCTGGTACTGTACTACATATTCCTGTTTTCAAACAATTGATTGAAATAAACAATGATAGCTCAGTGATTGTAAAGACAAACAGAACTTGAGTTACTTCAATTCTGTCATTCTATGTGACTGCCGGAGTTTTTTACTGTGTTTAAATTTTCTGGAATTTATTGTGAAATGAGATTTTATGTATTTCTGCCAAATGTATCCTTATGTTTAAGGCTTTTTCTTATTTATTTAATCTGTTCCTTCATGTGAAAGAAAGCTTTCAAAATTAAAATTAATGAAAAATGTTCTTTGATCAAAGATAGATAGAAACTTCATAAATATGGGAAGAAAAATAACTCTGACAAAGTCATTGACAAATTTGCAGAAGTTAATCACAAAAACAGAAACCAAAAAATCGCTATTCATGACTGTGAAAGACCAATATGTAGGTATAAGTTTTCATCCCTTTATTCAAAAAAATACATTAATGAAACTAAAAATACTATACTATAACTTTCTTTCCTTTTTTGGATTGTAGCATTTACTGTATTTTTAGTTTTTATTGATAGGACACAAAATTTCATAAAAGAACATTTCTGGCCATCATTATTTTCATTTCATGTTGTGATTATTACTAAAAACAGCTTTGTCATATAGAGCAAAGAGGTTTTAAAACTGATGTGGTCTGGGTGTCAAACACTAGCCCTAGCACTTCTAATCTGTTACCTGCTTTGTTTTTGTGGTTCCCTGACTGTCTCCCTCCCTTTAGCCTGGGCCTTCCCCTCCCCCGACCCAAACCCCCATCACTCCAAACAAGACTTGTTAGAAAGGTAGATCTGATGCACTTAAAATAATTCACCTCTTCTCTCGGGTTCTTCAGTCTTTCTCCCACTTTTTCTTATAGAGAGTCAGGTTATGAAACTAGAAGGGTTAAAACTCAGTCCTTCACTCTCTTTTCCTATTTGCCGAGAGTAGAGATGAGCTGAAGCATAATTGGCCAGGACTCACCAATCCACCTATGAGAAGCTGAGCCAGGCTGGGGAGAGTGGGAGAAAGGATTCAGACAGCACAAACCCTACTTTGACTCTGACCCCAGGCGTGCCGCCTCCAGCCAGGAGTACTCCTGGCTTTCCTTTCTGGAAGAGCATCTGAGAAGACATTGTCCTGAGATGTAAAACTGCCCTCCACACTCAGGCCCCCAGCATCACCCATCACTTTAGAGACAATAGAGTTTACATTTCAATGCATGCCCCATCCCACACCTCCTCCCAACTCTGAAGTCTCAACTCTGGTTGGCCCACTGCCCTTAACTCTGAAGAGTCGACTCAAAGCAACAGGGAATATATTTCCCACCCAAATTTGCCATAGGAGGGTCATCCCGCTTCAGTCCCCTGAAGGATCCTAAGTTACCTAACAGCGATTTATTATGCCATGAAGGGCCATGTTTCCTTCATGTTGGTGATGAGGGGAAAGTTATAGTATTTATTTTTCATTTTTACTTAGCTGAATATAATGAATTCCGCTGATGGCCTATTTCTGAAATCCACCAATCAAAGGAAATTGTAAAGTTCACCATAGTAACAGCTCTGTGTCAGTGGCCCGCGTGAGAACCACACAGCCTGGGAGGCACCACAGCTGAGGAGGCACTGGCCAATGGTGGGGCAGAGTGATGTTACCATCTCATAGCAACCAAGGGATCTGCATGGCAACATCAGTTGCTATATAAAAGAAAAATTAGAAACAATATTCTGTTAGGGAGAAATGAAGATATTAACTGTTAAGTCATACTTGAGTCACATTTATGAGGACCTATCCCAAAATATCCACCTAAACATAGCTCAGATGATACCTGCCAGATTCAAGTCCACATGCCAGGAACATTCTCCCCCACCAAATGGCACCACCTGAGGAGTGAGAGAGAGGAGCATGTCCAGAGAACAGACTGCTTCTGCATAGGAAGGAGAGGGCCCTTTGAATACCAGTAATCACAGAGCATATTTGCGGGGTAAATTACACATAAATCATCACATTTAGTCCTGTGAGGGAGACAGGGCAAAATTATTATTATCATCAAGTTCTCCACCTAGCTCCCATCCCTTCCTCCCCCGGCTTTCCCATCTCAGTTAATAGCTACACAATTCTTCCAATTGCTCAGGCCAAAAACCTCTGAGTTCTCCTATTTTCTTTCTCTCACACCCACATCCACTCCATCAGAAATGCTATTCATTCTTCCTTCAAGCTATCTCCAGAACTCAGCCTTTTCTCACCACCTCCACAGCTACACCCTGGTCCACTCCACCACCTGTCATGCAGAGGCAATAGCCTCCTAACCCGTTTCCCTGCTTCCTGGGTAGGCCTCCCTATGGTCTATTCTCAACACAGCAACCAGAGTGACCCTTGCAAAACTTCAGTCCTTGGCTCACAACCCTCTGATGAGTTCCCACCCTATCTCAATGTAAAAGCCCAATCCTTCCCAGGACTACATGGCTTCACACACCTTGGCTAGGGAGCTGACCCATCTGCTGCTATTGTCTGCTTCTCTCAACTGCTGTAGCCACACTGGCCCCCTCACTGGGCTTCTAGCACATCAGGCTCCTTCCTACCACAGGGCCTTTGCACTAGCTACCTCTTGCAGAACATTCTTCCCCCAGAGACCCTCACTTCATTCAAATGTCTACTCAGACGTCACCTTCTCAGTGAATTCTTCTCTGACTTATTTTAAAACTGGACTCTCTATACCCATAGCCCCTCACCCCCATCCCTAGCACCAGTGGGCACCTAGAACAGTGCTGGCATGCAGTAAGTACTCACTCAATATCTAACGATGAATAAAGGAAGCACTGTTTTACAGATAATCGGGCTCAAGAAGCTAAATTATTTACTCAGAGGCTCCCAGCCAGGATGCATTAGAGCCCAGACTTGAACCCAGACTTGCCCATGCAGTGACTCCCACACTGGGCTCTACCCTCTCTACCTCACTTTGGTTTCCTTTTCCAGATCTACCACTGCTTCTAAGTGCCAGGAAAGCATGAATTCTCTGGGAAGGGAAGAGGAATGGCTGGGCTGATGGCGTGGCTGTGCAGACAGCCACAGCAGGAATAGAGAGTGGGGGTGAGCTGGCCCAGACCCTGAGTGGTTCCCCGAGTGGAGCCCCCTTCCAACGGAATCAGCAAGTATGGCTGAGACCATGTCAGCGTGACTGCCGATGACACCTCATTGATGATGACCTCTCCCTCCCTTCCAGGCCACTTCTCTTGGGGATAGAAACAACTCTTTTGAACATTCAGCATTCCTACCCCTGTATTTGCTTGGATCAAAAACAAGGATTTAAATGGAATTTTTAGTCTGCAAAGTGTTTTATCCTCATTTTTGCTAGTTTGTTATCAAGGAGTCTCAGAGTTCTATTGAGTGTATATTGCATGACTGATTAAAAAAAATAGAGAAAATTCAGTCACCAGATGTTTTTTGGTCTATACAATAAATAGTTTTTTGTTAACAGAAGCAGCCTAGTATTGTGGGATTATGAAGAATAGCATTTTTCCATTAAAATTATGCTGAACACTGGTAACAGCATGCCTATATTCTCTACCCTGAATCTGGTGGTGGAGGGTAAGGAGTGGAAGAAGAGATGAGGTGGGAGGGGGGAAAGACCACCCAGAAACAAGGCAGGGAGGGGAAAACCAAAGGCAAGAACATTTTGCTTCCATGGCCTATATCGGCAATTAGGAAATGCTGGTGTAGACACAGACACTGTCATCAATCTTGCTGTTGAAGAAAAAAAAATAGTCATGACTCTCTCACCAAGAAACTAGAAACATGAAAGACAAACCAATAACAATAATCACTACCACTTTTTGAGCATTTACAATGTACTAAGCATTTTGCTAAGGGCTATCATACAGTTTTACATTTAAGTCTCTTAGCAAACCTAGATGGGAGGAATTACCTCCCCATTTGATAGACTATTTACAGAGAAATTAAGTAACTTACCCAAGGTCATACAACTAGAAAATTACAGAAATGACCGGTTGCCTCCAAAATCCCTGCATTTTCTTTCTTTCTTTTTTTTTTTTTTTCTAATTTCCAGCTTTTATTTTAAGTTCAGGGGCACATGTGCAGGGTGTGCAGGTTTGTTACATAAGTAAATGTGTGCTATGGTGGTTTGTTGCACAGATCATCTAACTACCTAGGTATTAAGCCCAGCATGCATTAGCTATTCTTCCTGATGTTCTCCCTCCTTCAGTCTCTGGCAGGGCCCAGTGTCCATTGATCCCCTCCCTGTGTCCATGTGTTCTCATCATTCAACTCCCGCTTATACGTGAGAACATCCAGTATTTGGTTTTCTGTTCCTGCATTAGTTTGCTGAGGATAATAGCTTCCAGCTCCATCCATGTCCCTGCATAGGGCATGATCTCATTTCTTTTTATGGCTGCATAGTATTCCATGGTGTATATGTATCACATTTTCTTTATCCAGTCTATCATTGATGGGCATTTAGGTTGACTCCATGTCATTGCTATTATGAACAGTGCTGCAAGAAACATGCATGCACATATCTTTATAATAGAATAGAATGATTTATATTCCTTTAGGTATGTACCCAGTAATGGGATTTCTGGGTCAAATGGTATTTCTGCCTCTAGGTCTTTGAGGAATCGCCACACTGTCTTCCACAATGGTCCCTGTTTTTAACTGTTACATTGCACCTCCTCTCTCTACAATAAGATTAATTAATGTGATATAAAGAAACATGGAATACATACAAAACCAGGAGGTGATATAAGGAAACATAAAAAAAAAAAACCTCAGTGAAAGTTCTGATTCTTTTCAAGAATGTAGAGCCCTGTGCGGAGAGCTAGGCAAGTGTGTGGAGGCCCTGAGGAACGTGCTTCACGGTTCCACTTCTCATCCCCAAGGTGACATCATCATCCCCTCTATTTTGCACTACAAAATTAGTTCAACAATGATGGAAAAGGAAATGCTAATGTCCTGCTCACAAAGGTTCATGTTGCCAAAGCTGTAGAACATATACTATTCTCTAATCTTTTCCCTGTTGACATAAAACTCACAAGTAAGGTGTTTTGTTATATGGAGAACCCCAGGAAAGTTGAAATAGGGGATGGGGGACCAAAGCTGTGTGCCCAAAGCAAATGTGTAACAATGAAACAGCAAAAGAACTAACATAACTAACTCCAATTTTGTTGAAGGGGCCTCTACCCATTCCTGCATGTAGGCTAGGATAATTTTAGAACACTGAGATAATATGCAAAAACAGCAATCATGTAGTTTTTTAAACTAACTCTGGGATTGAAGGAGAAGAACGTAAACAACTATGGTTTGTTAAACGTTTATAGAAGCATTGTGATCTGACCAAGGACAAAGAAATTCCCAACCTTCTCAGACCCTCACTGACATGCAGATGTCTGTGATCACTGGTTACCTCTTGATTCTGACCCCTTCCTTTTCCCCTGTCCTTAACTTAAAAAGAGCCTAAAATTTGTACTGACTTAGGATGGTGCTTTAGGACACTAGCCTACCCTCTTCTCAGTTTGCTGGCCCTCCAAATAAACCTGCTTTTGCTCCCACCAACTCTTGTCTCTTGAGTTTTGGCTTCTGAATGGTGAGCAGCTGTAGCCGAATGGAATCAGAGCACTGGAGTGTTCTGCTGAAACTTCTGGCCTGGCAGGGAGGAAAGAGCAGGCTTATATTAAAGCTGCTATTCTTTCTCAGCTGCATCACATTCGTTGCAGTATTTTGCCCCAGAAGCAAATATAAACCTAAACAGAAAAAAAAAAAGAAAAAGAAAAAAGAAAGACGTTTTTTGGATTCCTGAATTAAAAACAAAAATCCAGCCTAACTTTACCCATGAACATGAAACCAACATGCCATAGGACCTGGCATTCTGACACAGTCCAGGGCAGTTTCTACCCAGGCTAGACTTTCTGAGAAGCAAATGTTTTCCTGTATTCAAATGCATCTGTGTTACCTAATATCAGGACTAGCTCTCACCTCCTAGTTTCACCTTTGTAGTGAAACTTCTGTTGATCACCCCAGACCTGAACTCCCTTAGCATTAGTTGTTTAGACGAGGCACCTATGTATTTGCAAATACTGTAGAAGGCAGTATGACTTAGTGCAAAAGGTTCTGGGACCACAGAGCTGCAAGCTCAAATTCCAGCTCTGAGATTTGTTACTTGTGAGATTTTTGGCAGGTGACTACCCTCTTCTACCTTTAGCTCCATCACCTGTCAAATGAACACAATTAAATCTATCTTACAGAAGTTTTTTGGTAAGGAATAAGTAAGCTATTACATTGGGAAAGAGCCTACTATGGTGCCTGGAACATACCAAGTTCAATTATTATTTTGCTTAATTATTATTTTAAAAGCAAAATACATACAGAAATGAACCAGGAGATGGTCAAAATTGGAATGTAGCATTCTAATTGGATCTCAATCCTTGCTGAACTATCCTAATTAATTATATATGTATGGATTCCTCAGGAAAAAATTAAAGTACAATCAACTCCATCTCCAAAAGGGAGTCATCCTACTCACCAATTTTCAAGAGAAGTCTTCTATTTTTCCCTCAAAATTGAACATCAGCTTTCTTCTCAACATACTCAAGGACAAACCCCCAGTCTAATGATATTAAATACTACATTTAGGCTCAAGGATGATGGGTTGCCCTTATCATCATGTTCTACTGCATTTCACCAAATTCGTGGTTAAGGACAGTGTCATCTCTGTCTCAGTATCTGCAGGTCTTCTGCAGGTTAGCCTTTGAGTTCATAAACAAAAAACACCTGAAAAATCATGGTGTACATTTCGGGCTATAAATCCTATAAATCCTGTGTAAATGTACTTGCCCAAATCTAGAGTAGGTAGAAATAACCTTTTGACAAAAGGAAATCCCAGTTTTAAATGATGTAAAGCAGAGCCTGTGTTAGTCCCTCCCATTCTTTTAAACATCTGTGTAAATTATAAACAGTCCCCAACTTGCAGGAATTTCCTTTTTTTGGCATTTGGGATGGTGAAAAAGCCATATGCATTCAGTAGAAATCATACTTTGAGTACACATACAGCCATTCTGTTTTTCATTTTCAGTACAGTATTGAATAAATTTCATGAGATACTCAGCACTATTATAAAATAGGCTTTGTGTTAAATGACTTTGCCCAACTACAGGCTAATATAAGTGTTCTGAGCACTTTAAATGTAGGATAGGCTAAGCTATGATGTTTAGTAAGTTCCGTGCATTAAATGCATTTTTGACTTAATTTTTTTTTCAACTTAAATAGACTTATCAGGACATAGTCCCATTGGGGAGCATTTGGTATTTGTCATAACCATTGGGAGGGTTAGATGGGTGTCCTCCAGCTATTGGGAATAGAAAGACAAGCATCTTCCCTGGTGCTGATGTGAGTTTATCATTAGGGAATTGCAACAGCTTTATGAAGCAGTTGTACCTGTTGTCTGATTATTAGGAGAAAATGTAGTTGAGCATAAACTGTGGAAATAGGGGATGGGGAAGGGGCCATGGTAATCTTCAGGCCCAGTTCAGGCATTTGGCTACTGGGGTGGAGAGTACGAGCCCTGTGTATTTGCTGGAGGACTCAGTCAGCCCCGAAGGAAAAGAATGAAAAAGAAATCTGTGGGACTGAGGGGAAGTTGGGGAAGCGGTCAAGAACTTGGATGCCTAGATTCTGCCTGGGTGCTCTGGCTGACTGTTGGTGTGGAAGGATGCTTCCAGATAATACAAAGGATAATGCTGCCCAAATAGCCCCTGAGCTAACTCTGGGGCTGTTGTCCCATGTTCCCCAGAAAGAGGGCTATCAGGAACTAGAAAAGACAACGCCCTCCATTCAGGATGCTAATGAAAGAATCCTTAGGAAGAAAGTTCACTCTCAGAGCAGCAGATACAGTCTCAGACAGCAGAGCAGGAGTGGCTCCATTCACAACTGCAAGAAATCTTCCAAGTAAGCGTCCAAGAAGAATGTGCAAGACATACTGCCCTTAGGCCCAGGCAAGAGGGGACCATGCTTTGGAGGGCTCCACACGTCACAAACACAAAAAGGATATAATGTTAAAGAACACATGGACAGCTTTGTCCCTCAGCTCTTGCAACTGAGACCCTGACCCTAAACATCAGATCTCCTGACCTTCTCTGTTCAGGCTTCAGAGAAATGTTCCCTACATCTCTTGCCTCACATCCAAATGCCATCAGAGATGTGGATCTTGCTGCTGTGGACTTCAGAGATGGACATTGCTGCAGATGTTGTATGGGTTTGAGTGGCTAAAATACAAGAGAAGACAACTTCCCCAACCTTTCCTCAGGTACCATGAATGGAATAGACTATTGCATTAAAGATTGCTTTGCAATAGTGTTCAGAGGCAATTTTCTTGCTTTTTTTAAATATTCCAATTCCTGGTTCAAAGAATAGCACATATTTTATAATTTGTTAGCTTGATTCAAAACATTTGAATAACTCTGTTGATACTTTTCTCTCAAACCCCACAAATGTTAGGGTGGGCCTGCCTGTGAGTCACCCAGGAACCTGTCACAGGACATGGGAAAGAACAGGGTGTGACTGAGATTCTGTTTCCTGGGGATTCATTACCTTTGCATCTATTATCCAATGCTTCTGTGACCTCTCCCAGAGGGTGTGTCTCAAAAAGGCCAGGATTACCAAACAGTGAAACCAAAATTCTCATATTTGGCAAACATTCTCTAATATTGATGTGGATGCCACCAATTAGGCTTATTCAACAGATCAATTCGGAGAGCACATTTGATAGCTGACTTGTTTGAGTAAGGGGAATATTTTCTCTACCCCTTCTCCCGCCCTAATCAATATATACTTCCCTACACTAGGTCTTTTCTATAGAGCTTCTGTTTCCTCCCTTCTGGGGAATGATGGAGAGGGAATCTCCATGTTTTCTCCCTAACTACTTGCTGCTGCTCCTCAAGGGAGGAAGGGCTGATCCAGTTGGCCAGAGCTTAACACTGACTAAGCCCCACTCTTATGTATGGTGGATTACATGTCTCATAATAGGAGGAACAGGCTCCAGCCTATCTAGTTCAAATTCTTCTTGTCCACTCCTGTGCTTCATTTTTCCATATAGTAGCAAAACTAGCAAGGTCCTCTCAAAAGGGGAGGCCAACCATTCTCCTCCCTGCCCTATTCAGCCCTGACCTGGGGAGTGAGATGGACTTTGCCTCCACATAGGTGGCTGGGTTAGTTGGAATCTGTGCTGCTGGGTTAATTGGAATCTGTGCTGCAGGCTTAGGCATGTGCCCAAAGACACACCGGACTTTGTGAGTCCTAAAGCAGAGATTTAGGGTCAAAGATGGGAGATCATAGGTCCAAGTCATACTCCCCAGCACAATTTGCCAGAATCCCTGTTTTTTGAAGGTACACTAGACAAAGTGGGCTAAGTAGCTATGATGGAAGACCCACTAACTCAGAGAATGCAGAAGGTTGCCTCTGTCATATTTTGGTCTTAGATGACTGGCTCAGGGTTGGCAGACAGCTCTGAGCCACATAGTCCTTTGAGAGCTGGTACAGGCAGTGCCTCTTGCTATCTTCAACATGCATCTCCCAGGGCTGCTCTATTCCAGCCACCCAGAAAGGGAAAGAGGACAGTCCAGGGCCAGAGATGACTCTTAAGTAAATAGGATGAAAGTTGCCCAAATCAATTCCTCGCAAACTCCAAAGAAGCCTAGGAAATGGGAGCACTGATTCTGGCAGACAGCTAGCATTCTCCACCACAGAGGAGTTACTGAGCCTTTGCAGGATGTAAGTTTAGTTCTTATTCTACAAGAACACACTAAAGTGCTTATTTGTTTGTTTGTTTGTTCATGGTCTGGGTAGTTGACTGGCAATAGTTACAAAAACATCTCAGCCAAAATGACCTGTTACATACAAATTGGTGCAGAACTCGCAATCATTAACTTGTTTCAATTATTTAAGCAGATTCAAAAATTCATTTTGGGATAAAAATAAATAAAGTTATTTTAATAGGACTCATGAAGCCTATCTTGGGGTAGAAGAGGGATGACCCATTACCTGTAAGTTTCCTAAATTAATACATCTTTGTCAGTTTTATTGCCCATCCTAAAGCTTATCAGTGCCCCTTGAATCAACACTAAGTTTATGACCCCTCCCTGATTAAGCTGTGATGCCTTTTAGTTAAGAGACATAGCCTGAAGTATATATTAGTTTCATTCATTTAGGTTCTCCAAACAATAATCCTAACTTTCTATATTTCTAACTTCTCAGCTAAGATAATTGAAAAGCAATATACCTAGGGCATATTGTCTTAGTTCTCCCAACCCCCTCTGCCAAAATAATGGGTGAGGTTTTTTTAAGTTAGGTACTTAACATTTTGAAGATTATTTTTTTAAAAATCTATTTAACATCATTTGTTTTCAAAGCTTATCCACTACTATCAAGTAGGCTTCATCCTTGGGAGGCAAGGTTGGTTCAACATATGCAAATCAACAAATGTGATTCATCACATAAACAGAACTAAAGACAAAAACCACATGATTATCTCAATAGATGCAGAAAGGTTTTTAATAAAATGCCACATCCCTTCATATTAAAAACTCTCAATAAACTAGGTATTGAAGGAACATATCTCAAAATAATAAGAGCCATATATAACAAACACACAGCCAACATCACACTCAATGGGCAAAAGGCAGAAGCATTCCCCTTGAAAACTGGCACAAGACAAGGATGCCCTCTATCACCACTCCTATTCAATATAGTATTGGAAGTTCTGGCCAGAGCGATCAAGCAAAAGAAAGAAATAAAAAGGCATTCAAATAAGAAGACAGGAAGTCAAACTATCCCTGTTTGCAGATGACATGATCCTAGGTCTAGAAAACCCCATCGTCTCAGCCCAAAAGCTTCTTAAGCTGATAAGCAACTTCAGCGAAGTCTCAGGATACAAAATCAATGTGCGAAAACTGCTAGAATTCCCATATACCAACAACAGTCAAGCCAAGAGCCAAATGACAAACAAACTCTCATTCATGATTGCCATAAAAGGAATAAAATACCTAGGAATACAGCTAACAAGGGAATTGAAAGATCTCCACGAGGAGAATTACAAACCACTGCTCAAAGAAATTAGAGATGACACAAATAAATGGAAAAACCTTCCATGCTCATGGATAGGAAGAATCAGTATCATTAAAAGGGCCATACTGCTCAAAGCAATTTATAGATTTAATGCTATTTCTATTAAACTACCATTGACATTCTTCACAGAACTGTTTCTTAAGACTGTTCTAAACTGTAGAAAAAAACTATTTTAAAATTCATATGGAACAAAAAAAGAGCCTGAATAGCTAAGGCAATTCTAAGCAAAAAGAACAAAGCTAGAGGCATCACACTACCCACTTCAAACTACTACAAGGCTACAGTAACCAAAACAGCATGGTACTGGTAGAAGAACAGACACATAGACCAACAGAACAGAATACAGAACCCAGAAATATGACCACACAGCTACAACTATCTGATTTTCAATAAACTTAACCCAAAAAAAAGCAATGGGGAAAGGATTCCCCATTCAATAAACGCTGCTGGGATAACAGGCTAGCCCTATGCAGAAAATTGAAACCGGACTCCTTCCTTACATCATACACAAAAATTAACTCAAGATGGATTAAAGACTTAAATATAAAACCTAAAACTATAAGAACACTGGAAGACAACCTAGGCAATACCATTCAGGACACAGGCATGAGCAAAGATTTCATGACGAAGGTGCCAAAAGCAATTTCAACAAAAGCAAACATTGACAAATGGGATCTAATTAAACTACACAGATTCTTCACAGCAAAAGAAACTATCAACAAAGTAAACAGACAACCTACAGAATGGGAGAACATTTTTGCAAACTATGCATCTGACAAAGGTCTAATATCCAGCATCTATAAGGAACATAATAAATTTACAAGAAAAAAACAACCTCATTAAAAAGTAGGCAAAGGACATGAACAGACACTTCTCAAAAAAAAGACATACATGCAGCCAACAAGCATATTTAAAAAAGCTCAACATCACTGATCATTAGAGAAATGCAAATCAAAACCACAATGAGATACCACCTCACACCAGTTAGAATTGCTATTATTAAAAAGTCAAAAAATAACAGATACTGGTGAGGTTGTGGAGAATAAGGAACACACTGTTGGTAGGACTATACATTAGTTCAACCACTGTGGAAGACAGTGTGGCAATTCCTCAAAGACCTAAGGACAGAAATACCATTTGACTGCAATCCCATTACTGAGTATATACTGAAAGGTATATTAAATTGTTCTATTGTCTATTACATATTATAAAGACACATGCACACATATGTTCACTGCAGCACTATTCACAATAGCAAAGATATGAAATCAACTTAAATGCCCATCAACGATAGACTGGATAAAGAAAATGTGGTACATATACACCATGGAATACCATGCAGCCGTGAAAAAGAATGAGATCATATCCTTGGCAGGGAGATGGATGGAACTGGTGGCTATTATCCTTAGCAAACTAACGCAGTAACAGAAAACTAAATACCACATGTTCTCACTTATAATTGGGAGCTAAATAATGAGAATGCATAGACACATACAGGAGAACATACACTGGACCTATTGGAGGGTAGGGGGTAGGAAGAAGGAGAGGATCAGGAAAAATAACAATGGATACCAGGCTTAATACCTGGGTGATGAAATAACCTGTACAACCAACCCCCATGACGCAAGTTTACCTAGGTAACAAATCTGTACATCTTGCACATGTACCCCTGAACTTAAAAGTTTTTTTAAAAAATCATTTGTTTTTTAATTAAATAGTAATTGAACGCACCACCCTTTAAGTTACTCATGATTTCTTATATAAGCATCTATGCAGTAAATTCCTTCTAAAATTTTAAGCTGGAAAATTTTATAACTTCAAGTGAAGGTAATGAATCTATTCTTTTTTCTTACAAGAATCACACAATCTACTCACACCCCTCATTCTCTTAATTTCTAAGATTGGCACTAAACTTAATGATCAACTTAATAGCTAGTTCAATTCTGGTGCCTGAAATCTATGTCCCAATTTGCTTTACATATCAATGAATGTTTTACTTTGGAATAATTTTAAATTTATAGAAAAATTATAAAATAATTTGTACAGAGAGTTCCTGTAAACCCTTTACTCAGTTTCTCTTAGTAGTAACATCTTACTTAACCTTGGTACATTTGTCAAAACTAAGAAATTAACACTGGTGCATTTCTAATAACCAAACCACAGACTTTGGATATCACTAGTTTTTCCGCTAATGTCCTTTTTCTGTTTCAGGATATCTAACTGCATTTAGCCCAGTTTGTTTTAACTGAAATACAGCATCCTGGTCGAAAATCATTCCTAAGAAATTTAACGACTAGAAACTGGAAAAACATTTATTTAAGATTCACAAAAGATTTTCTTTCTCAAACAAAAAAAAGAATTATCTACACTTTAATTTTTAAGTTATCATTTAATTTAAATATGGTTTGCTAAATGATAAGGAAATTAGATTTTTATACTTGAAAATTTAGAGAACTTATTAGCTTTGGTTCATCAGGAAGGCTTAAGAAGCACATATCTATGATGGAATAACTTTCTGAAAGAGAAAGATCCCTCTTAAGAGTTGTGGCTTTCCTGTACCCCAATCCCAGTGATAGCCATAGAGATTCCTGTTGGCTCATAGCCAAAATTTAAATACTATCTTGGCCATGCACACCCAAAAAAAACCCAGAACAATAAAGTCCTTAGAAACAGAGCCTTTAGATACTTCTTTTGGAAAGAGCGCTAGAATAGAGCTTCTAAGTCTTCTAATTGCTATTGCTGACGTAGTCTGCTGTAAAATTACAATAGTGAATAGGCAAGGACCGGAAGATTCCAAATTGTCAAACAATTTGGAGAGGTACTATAAATCATCTCCCTTAAAAAAAAAACATGGCTGTCAGGGCCTGGGATCCTGATTCGGAAGACATCTCTGACTGGATAATGCTGATTATGAGAATTGCTGGAAGGTTATAAATAAAATGTTAAGTAATACAGTACAGCTAATTCTTCAGGTGCTGATTCCATACTCAGGTAAGAATCTACATGAATCAAGTAACAGCACACAACTTTCCTGGGGGTAAAAATCTCTAGAAACATTGTTCACTCACATTTGCTTATGTCCTTTTACTCTATAGTCTCAATGACACTATTATTTCTTGCTTTGTTATTTCTTTTCTCCAATCCACATTAGCAGCCTGTTCTTATGAATAATTCAGCATCCGTCTGAGCATTTGTTTGCAATATTATCTTACATGATGTTATGTAGGAAGAGGGAGAAAATGCAAAGTATTTTTGAAAGGCTAGTAATGCTTAAATACAGGGAAATAATTTTTCTTTCGATCTTTCACGTTTGCAAAGTGGTTCTGCCACATCCATTGCCTCTGAACTTACACTGAACTTTTGTTTCCAGAAAGTCTGATTTCATAGACTCTAGCCTGCTGTAAAATTTGATATAACTGAAACTTGATAAGAGGGTCCATTGCAATCACATGCACCTACAAAGCTATCTACCATACCTGTAATTCCTGGTGAGCTTGTGTCTATTTGTATGTTCAAACAGGCTTCAAAGGAAGCAAGTCAGATCATCTGTACACACAATGGGGGCAAGGAGAACCATTTTTGCTGTTATTTTTTTCAAATACAACTTTGAAATAATGTTGTTAAAATTTCCAGGGCAATTTAGGACTCAGAGCCAGGTGTTCACATTTGAGATCTGCAGTTGAAACCTTACTGGCTTACTTCCCACGATACATCCGACAATACTGCCTTGGAGCTGTTGGGAAGCTCGCTACAATTGTAATGGACATCCAATCTTCCAGTTTCTAAACAGAGTTAAGGAAGACAAACTTTGAAAACAGAATTAAGTCCATGTTGGAGGACTTACACTTCCAACTCTCTTGACTGCCAATGACTAAGAGTATAACTTTTCTAAATTATGAAAACCCACAGGAATCCAGGTCAAATGTTGACTTAGGGCTCTTCTCACATGCTGTTTCCTCTGCTTGGATGCTGTTCCCTACCCACCCACTCCACTCTTAACTTACAATCTAATTTTACTTCACCCTTAGGGTCTCAGCTTCCCTGACACTTCAGAAGAGGCTGGGCGCCCCAGTATATGCTCTTCCAGTGCATTCCATCTCTACTTCGTAGCGCTATCCTTGTTTTTTTCTCTAGTGGTTGATTGATGTCTACTTCCCCCAATAAACATAAGGAAGCTATAGGAGAGCAGAACTATATCTTTCTTACTCACCACTGGCTAGCTAGGCTCAAGGTGGCGGTCCAATAAAGATGTAAACGGATAAATCAATGCATCTGAGTGAAAATAATAATAGGTAGCTAACATTTACATGTTTGTTTACTACATCCCAGGCACTGTGTGTTTTACCAGCGAGAATGAATGAATGACCACAAAAATGAACACTAAGAACATTAGAAATATCTGAACGAATAGTAGATGTAATCTTACACAAGTTATTCACGAAGCCTTTTTGTTTACATAAAATTTAGGGGAATGTTTCAAGTTCAGTATTTCATGATTTACCTAACCTCAATTGCAGACAAGGGAGAAACTCAAGTTTTATAGGTAAACTGCCAAGAACAAGGCTTGGAAAAGGTAAACAGGTACAATAGTAGTAATGTGCTCCTGTCTAAAGCTGAAACAATAACCAGAAGAAAGAGAAGATGGGGAGCTAGGAAGCCCAAGATAAATGTACATTTTTATTCAGATTCTCGAAGAGGTGTGTGACCCAAAAAGGGTTAAAAACGAATGCTGTCTATGTTATTTTGTAAACTGCATTTTTCAGTCAGTACATCTTGTCATCTTATCATGTCATTGAATATTCCTCTACAACATCTTTTCAAGTAGCTAGAAGAATTTTATTGTATGCATGTGCCATTATTTATTTAACTATTCTCCTAAAGTTGAACATTTAGTTTACTTCCCATTTTTGCCAGTATCAACTTGTAATTAAATCTTTGCGTACATCCTTAATTATTTGCTTTAATATAGTAAAGGGGTTAAATTACAGGGACCAGGCTGGGCTTGGTGGCTCACGCCTGTAATCCCAACACTTTGGTAGGCTGAGGTGGGTGGATCACGAGATCAGGAATTTGAGACCAGCCTGGCCAACATAGTGAAACTCCATCTCTACTAAAAATACAAAAATTAGCTGGGTTTAGTGGCGGGTGCCTGTAATCCCAGCTACTCAGGAGGCTGAGGCAGGAGAATTGCTTGAACTCAGGAGGCGGAGATTGCAGTGAGCCGAGATCGCGCCACTGTACTCAAGCCTGGGTGACAGAGCAAGACTCCATCTCGAGAAAAACAAAATTATAGGGCCCAGTATTTGTAACTGTATATGGGAAAAACATGGCTTTACACAGGATATTTCATCCAGGTTTGAGATCATAATCTTCCTTTAAATCAAAGAGCACAAAGCTAGCAACTTCAAAAAATTAACATTTAACAGCATTTGTATTTATTTACATTGAATTGCTTTACCATTTATTCAAGTTGCTTTACCATTGCTTCAGTCAAAGCAGCAAAATGTTAGTAATGCTAAATTGAAAGAAATTCTGAAGGTGCCATCTGGAAATGGCAGCACCTTGGCACTAAGAAGCATTCTTGACTCAATATTAAGATACTTGTCATGGCATTATTTTCTGATTCCGGGGAGTTTTAAAGTATATTCAATTGAGTGATAATCTTAGAAAACAATCATGGACCTCTTCACTATGTTTCCAAGAAAGATCTCAAGTCTTCGAGATTAGCACAAATCTTAAAAGGTCATATCTGAGTACTTTTGGTTTCTTACCTCCTAAAAGGCAAACCAGGCCATTTGTTGTTTTGCCTGGTAACAAGAGGAAAGATCTTCTAAAATTAGTGTGAAGCCAGACCTACTGTGAATTAATAATGAATAGAATCACTGATTCCATAAATAACAGGATTCAGGGTCGAGAAGGTCAGCTTGGCTGCACTCCTAGAGGAGTAAAAGCGCCTCCAAAGTTAATGCTAGAAATAAAAGGTAGGGAGCCACGATGTTTCTAAAGGAAACCTAAAGAAAATCTTGCTGTGCAGGATGAATTTCAGTAGTGGCCATTCTTAAAGTCAACTGCATCTCAGATAATCACAGTCAAAAAAGTAAAGCTAATGAACCTCATCCAACAACTTGGTTTAGGATTATTGTTGTGATAGCATACTTTCTGTCATGTTAGTCATCACCATGAAAAGCTGTTTTTAAAAAGTGATCCCAGGCCGGGCGCGGTGGCTCACGCCTGTAATCTCAGCACTTTGGGAGACCAAGGCAGGTGGATCACCAGAGGTCAGGAGTTCTAGACCAACCTGGCTAACATGGTGAAACCCCCATCTCCACTAAAAATACAAAAGTTAGCCAGGCATGGTGGTGGGTGCCTGTAATCCCAGTTACTCAGGAGTCTGCAGCAGAAGAATCATTTGAACCCAGGAGGCAGAGGTTGCAGTGAGCCAAGATCATGCCATTGCACTCCAGCCTGGGCGACAGAACAAGAATCCACCTCAAAAAAAAAAAAAAAGTGATCCCACTCTCAGAAAACATGAATAGGTCCCTGGCCTGTATAGCCCTCCCAAGTGGCTTTGATCTTCAAACCTACATGTTGTCAGGTGAATTAATTTTTTTTTTTTTTTTTGAGACAGAGTCTTGCTGTCACCCAGGCTGGAGTGCAGTGCCACGATCTTGGCTCACTGCAACCTCTACCTGCCAGGTTCAAGTGATTCTTCTGCTGCAGCCTCCCGAGTAGCTGGGATGACAGGCACCCACCACCATGCCTGGCTAACTTTTGTATTTTTAGTGGAGATGGGGGTCTCATCATTTTGGCCAGGTTGGTCTAGAACTCCTGACCTCTGGTGATCCACCTGCCTTGGTCTCCCAAAGTGCTGGGATTACAGGCATGAGCCACCACGCATTTTTTTTTTTTTTTTTTTTTTTTTTTTTTTTAGACAGGGTCTTGCTCTGTTGCCCAGGCTAGAGTGCAGTGGCACGATCTCGGCTCACTGCAACCTCCGCCTTCCAGGTTCAAGCAATTCTCCTGCCTCAGCCTCCTGAGTAGCTGGGATTACAAGCGTGCCACCATGCCCAGCTAATTTTTGTATTTTTAGTAGAGACAGGGTCTCACCATGTTGGCCAGGCTGGTCTCAAACTCCTGACCTCAGGTGATCTGCCCGCCTTGGCCTCCCAAAGTGCTGGGATTACAGGCCTAAGCCACTGGCCTGGCCGTCAGGTGAATTAATTTAACAGACAAGACAAAACCCTTAAGGCTACATTTGGATCCCCTATAAAGCTCTGATAGTCAAGGAATCTTGAAAGTAGCCCAACAGCCAAGAACTTGTCTCAAATTGTATTCCGTTTTCTTATTTCTGATGAAACTTGGTTTCCAGAGATGAAGAGAAATCTCATTTTTTTTGTACGTTCAGGTGTTCAATTGCTGTTGTTCTTCTAAAATGGTAGTTTTCTTCCCTTTAATCTACCACTTCATGTAACCTTGTGATATCAAACAAGGATATCACATTTTGAACAACACTTAGCACAGGCCAAATACTTTATGAAATGGGCATGACTCAAACTTGACAAAGTGAAGCATAAAGACCCATGCTGCCCTTTTCCTAGAAAGCTGATGAATCCTTCACCAATTCTTTTCAGTAGTTTCGCTCCTGGCCCACAGGGCTGCTCGCTTTTCTCAGCACACACTATTTACGTATCTTTCAGTATGGTACAGATTCTTTGAAGACCTTCCCTTTGTATCTCTAAGATAGCTAAGTATTTGAAACATCCACTCCACTTAATTAATGCAATCCAAATAGTAGAGATTAAATCATCTCAGGCTTCCAGGCAAATGGAGGCTCTTTCCTCTGCTAGGTCACAAACACACACACAAATAGAAGCAAATGTACACATATGTAAAAATACCCATCGACTCCAGAATTGCTCACTACAGAATCCCGGGAAGCTGCCTTGTTACTAAAAGATCCCAAAATAAAAATACAAGAAAATGGATTCAAGGGAATAAGGTAAAATTTCACCTTTGGAGAGCTGGCTCTGGACAGGATAAACTTGATCCCGAATTTGGTCACAGCATGCAGTTTTTTCATGGGTTGGCACAGAGGACCAAGGAAGAGCAGACCTGGGAATCACAGGAATGCTCTGTCTCAGGCTCATGGATGCATTGGCTGAGAGCCCCAAGCACATGAAAGTTCTATTGCCACTATCATGGTCCCACTGTGGGAAGACCCACTGTTAAGTCAGGTTACATGTTTGAAATCAAAATTTAAAAGTATGCTCCTCTAAGCTAATAGTATAGAACTGTACATGACCTTGGCCTACTCTAACCCAGTGAAACATTACCAGCTTAGTAGAGCAGAAAGAGGTCATTTTCAAAACTGGTTGAATTATAACAGGATTTCCTGAAGGCCAAGAGGAAACCATGCTGTTTCACTGCAAGCAAAGCAGAGTGGGCCAGGATAATAAAGTACTCAGGAGTGAATCCTGGCACACAGAGAAATTAAAGAAACATGTGGCCAGGCACTGTGGTTCACGCCTGTAATCCCAGCATTTTGGGAGGCTGAGGAGGGTGGATCACCTGAGGTCGGGAGGTCGAGACCAGCCTGACCAACATGGAGAAAACCTGTCTCTACTAAAAATACAAAATTAGCCGGGCGTGGTGTTGCATGCCTGTAATCCCAGCTACTTAGGAGGCTGAGGCAGGAGAATCGCTTGAACCTGGGAGGCAGAGTTTGCAGTGAGCCGAGATCGCACCATTGCAATCCGGCCTGGGCAACAAGGCAAAACTCTGTCTCAAAAAAAAAAAAAAGAAAGAAAAGAAACATGTAGGTGGGGATAAGAGTATTCTTAGGGGTTGGGTGGAGTCACACAGAGGTGCAAAAATAAAGGAAATACATAGAATAGTGCATCCACAGGTCAGGAATACCATGCCTCCACTTGCCCCAGGGTTCTGCACACTGCAGGCACTCAATAAATGTTAATTGACTGAACTAATAGGCTTCATAGTTCCAACATTCAGTCCAGTGCCTAATTAGCTAGTCCAGGCAAGCCCTGTTAATACTATGTTTGGAGAATGAGAGACATGAACTGGTTGAGTGACCTCCTCAGGTTACCCTCTGTGTTAGAGGCACAGCCAAGACAGGAGTCCAGAGGCACAAGCATCCACCAGCCACCAATGAACTGGTCCACCAATGATGAGGCCAGGAGCTAAGGGGGCAGGAATGCTAAGATAAATGGAATGTGAAGTCTAAATTCAGAGAATTTTCAGTTCTCTCAGATCACAAATGAGAACATTTAAAATGAACTCATCAAACTCTCCCACCGGGTGGCTCAAGAAATAGGAGCCTCCAAGTTCAAGTGAGAAGTTGTACAGGAAGAACTCTAAGACGGCACAAGAAAGTTTCATAGAGAGGGCATGAGCTCTGGAAGCAGGCAGTCCTGGCTTTGAATCTAGCTCTATTACTCACCAGCCATGACCTGAAGCAACTTAACCTCTTCAAGACTCAGTTTCCTCACCTGTAAAATGAAAATGATAATGATTGTCTCATAGAGTTGATATGCGAAGTAAAGATGTGATATAAGCCCCTAACATGATGAGTGGTTCAAAATGGGGCACTCAGGTACAAACCCACAAACAAAATGCTAGTTATGACAATGATTCCGCTAGGAACAGCAGAGCATCAGTCAGAAGTCATGTAAAGTTTCCACTGACTTGATGAAAGGAAATCTAAAGTAATGAATAAACACATGAACAGGTCATTCAAACTGCAGATTACAAGGATAGTTTTTTTCAGTATGAGAAAAATGCTGTTTGGTAGCTCACAAGCGGATTTCACTCTGGAGCAGTGCCCTTGACACAGAGCAGGCTGGGCTTTCTAAATCGTCTGCTCTCTCTCTCTCTCCCTCTCTCAGCTTCTGATACATGATGTTCAGCAAATACACCACATACTGGAGAATGGTATATCACATACCCTGTAGACTGCATTTTATGACAGACTCCCAAGATTGAGGGCAGATGTACTATGCACTTGAATATGCCCAAAGTTTAAGAGTTAAGTTACTTAATGCTACATCCAATGGCATCATTTGCAACAGAGCTGGCTACCAAAAATGCATTTGGGGATTCTCATTTTCCAACTAAAAACTACATTAAACCAGCACAGTGCATTGGAATTTTATATGAGACTGTAATAGTTGACAACATCCGTATCTCCATATCAAAGAGAAACCATCCCTTTTTCACAAGGAACTGATTTCAAAGGGAGTTATACTTCTGACTGAGAGACACTCCAGCGATCTGGACCTAGAATCTCTGAGACTGTAGATGTTGAATGATATTAGTGTTATAAGAACCTCAGTTATTGTTGTTGTTATTGTTATTATTATTATTATTATCATCGAGATGGAGTCTCACTCTGTCGCCCAGGCTGGAGTGCAGTGGTACAATCTCAGCTCACTTCCACCTCCACTTCCCAGGTTCAAGCGATTCTCTTGCCTCAGCCTCCCAAGAAGCTGGGATTACAGGGACACGCCAAGAAGTCCAGCTAATTTTTGTCACGCCAAGATGTCCAGCTAATTTTTGTATGCTTTTGTAGAGATGGGGTTTTGCCATGTTGGCCAGGCTGGTCTTGAACTCCTGGCCTTAAGCAGTCTGCCCACCTTGGCCTCCCAAAGGGCTGGGATTCCAGGTGTGAGCCACCTTGCCCGGCCTGACCTACACTTTTCTAAGTCCATTTCGCAGTTCTCAGGTCACATCTGAGGTGTGTGTCAGTCGCATCCGACACAGTGATGACTCCCTTTCCTCTGAAACCGTTTCTTTACTTGGCTTCCAACACAAACCCTTTCTTCATTTTCCTCCTACTCACTGGGCATTCCTTCTTAGACTCCTCCCCTGGTCCAGCCTTTTCTCTCTGACCTCATAATCTTGGAGGGCCCCAGGGCTCAGCCCTCGGGCCCCTTTTCTTCTTATTCACCCTCTTGGTGATCTCACCTGGTTTCATAGCATTTAATATCACCAGAAGCTGCCAAATGTGCACCTCCAGCTCAGACTTCTCTCCTGAACCCCAGGCTTCTTTTTTTTTTTTTTTTTTGAGATGGAGTCTCACACTGTCACCTGTCACCTGGGCTGGAGTGCAGTGGCACGATCTCGGCTCACTGCAACCTCCGCCTCCAATGTTCAAGTGATTCTCCTGCCTCAGCCTCCCAAGTAGCTGGAATTACAGGCACCTGCCACCATGCCCAGCTAATTTTTGTATTTATAGTAGAGACGGGGTTTCGCCATGTTGGCCAGCTGGTCTCGAACTCCTGGCCTCAAGTGATCTGACTGCCTCGGCCTCCCAAAGTGCTGGGATTACAAGTGTGAGCCACCACGCCCGTCTGAACTCCAGACCTTTATCCAGCTGCCTGCTTCATGTATCAAACTTAACAAGTCCAAACTTGGACTCCTGTTCTTCCCTTTGAAGCCAGCTCCACTCCCAGTCTGCACTCTCTCAGTCAATGGTGACTCTATTCAAAACCTTTAGAGTCTTTCTGGACTCCTCTTACTTTTTTTTCTTTTCTCACATCCGAATCTTGTTGGCTTCCTCTTCAAAATATATCCTGCCTCCAACCACTTCTCGCTACCTCCACTGCTGCCACTGTGTTCCAATCCATTGTCATCTCTCTCTTGGATTATCACATTCCCTTCCTCACGACAGTCTCATTGTCACCCAGGCTGGAGTGCAGTGGAGCGATATCGGCTCACTACAACCTCAGTGATCTTCTGATAGCCTTGTAGTATAAAGCAATTCTCTCTCTTGACCCATCATAGCTGTCCAGGTACCATTTAAAGAATAACAACAAAAGGTGACCATTTAGACAATTTAAGAATTACATCCAAAAAGCAAACACACGGAGAAAAAAGCAAAACAAAATATAGGCTAGTGAGCACAGTTAATTCCTATAGCCAGTTACAAATCCTTGCAACTTTCTCATTCCTTTAGGTTCATAGAAGTCAGAAGACTTCAGGTTGAGGAAAGCCAGGAATATAAAAGCCAAGGTCAGCTTTTAATTTACCTTTAACATGATCAAAACTAAACTTTTGCCCGGCAGTTTTCTCAGTAACAAAGGTAAGCAATTCCACCTTCAAAGGCATTTTGGGGTCTACTCAACAGCCTCGATTGCACTATACCCTGTTTTCCTCAAAATTAAGTTTCATATTTGTAAATGTTGATCAATAAACTAGTCCTGCTTCCCCAGGTTTCACGCTCAATCCTGAATGTCCTTAGGGGGACACTGTGAAATTTATAAGGGCTCTGCTTCTTCTGCCTTCCTTTAAAGGATGGTGTTCCACTAAGATTCACCTTTCCATCTTCCACTCTCTTATCTTAATTTACAAACTTTCCCTGAGTAATCTTGCCCACTTCTTCCCATATGCTCATGACTCTCAACCCTCTACCTATCTCTAGCTCAGGCCTCTCTCTTGAGCTTCAGATCCATATATCCCTGGATGTCCCATTCTCAAACACATAGTGCACATACAGAGTTCTTTCTCTCTGCCAAATGTACACCTCTTCCTCCCTTTCATTTTCCTTACTGGTGCCAAGATCCATCTAATCACTCAGGCCAGAAACCTGAGCATGGTGCTGTAAGATCACAGAGGAGAATCCAAGCATAGTAGCAATTTGCTGCAGGGGAGGAATGCAGGGAGGCATTCCAAGTGACACAATGTAACTATAGAGATGACAAAATAAGAAAAAGCATGGTATGTGTGCTGTTAGGATAGAATAGGACAGGCTGAGGTAACAAATAAAACCCCATAATCTCAGTGGCTTTTTCTCATTAAAAAAAATCTTATGCCAATTGGTCAGCTTTCCTGCAACAGAAATTCAGGGCCCAGCCTGCTTCCATTTTACAACCTACTGAGTTAGAGTTTTGCACATCTTAGCATATGGACAAAAGAGAATAAGCATGAAGAACTCAGACCCCCTCTTAGTTTTCCTGAACCAGAATGTCATATCCCTCCACTCACTTTGTTGTTGTCAAAAATTTGGTCAGTGTCCCAACCTAGCTGCAAAAAGAAACTGGGAGATGTCTTCTCATCTGCCTAGGAAGGTGAAATGAGGTAGTGAACATGTAGCATTTTCCCCACTACGACATGTTTAGGAAACTGTAAGAAGACTGGCATACCTAGAAACCAATGGGAATTATGGGTTGGGTTGGAGGTGTAATATGTGTTGTGGAGAGAGGGTAGGTAGACAGTGCTAAGAGACACAAGAACGTAGGTACCGTGGCCAATATAACTGGAAGGACTGGGTGGAGTCAAGAGCCTGAGTGCCATGCTAAGAATAGCATGCCAGTTCAATGGGAGTTTAAAGATGGGAAGAGAGCAAAGACAGGGAGAGGTGGTCAGTGGAGAATCCTAGAGCTCAAACTTCTCAACTTGAGAGCCCCAAGTAAAGGACCAGCTCTTGCTCCAGGACCAGCCTGAGGTTCCAATTGCTTTAAGAATCATCGAATGCAGACCAGGATCTGAGACTCTAACCTAAAAACAAACTGAAAAGTTCTGTGTTCATTACCTCTGGACATTGTGTGATCCGTCCTCTAATGGCCTGGCTCCCACAACCTCCCCACTGGCACTCCCCTCTCAGCTGCATCCCATCTCCCTCCTCAGGCTCACCTCCCTTTTCTCTCCGGGTTCAGCCTTTCTTCTTGATTTTGGTGGGTGCGGGTTCTTGGCCCCTTCTCATGGGGCTCTACCTCCAGTAGTACGTGCCCCAGCTGACTTGCATTCTGGTTTACACTCAGCCATCTTCGACCAGGCCTATCCAATCAAAATAATAACATTAATAACTAGCACGTACTAAATGGTTACTATATGCCAGGCACTATTCAAACATGTTTTATAAGGTCATGTGATGTCAATATACTATTGTGGTCTCATAAGAGTATAATACTGTATTTTTACTGTGTACTTCTTTTATGTTTAGATGTGTTTAGATACATAAATACTTACCAGTGTGCTACAATTCCCTGCAGTTTTCAGTACCGTAACATGCTGCACGAGTTTGTAGCCTAGCAGGAATAGGCTATACCATATATCCTAGGTGTGTAGAAGGCTACACCATCTGAGTCTGTGTAAGTACACACTACGATGTTCACACAACCGCATGATCGCCCAGTGACACATTTCTCCAATCTTGTTAAGCAATGCATGACTGTCACATGACTGTATATAATTATTTATTCTCAGGAAAAAACCATGAGGTAGGTGGTATTGGTATTGCTTTATGCAGAAAAAGAAACAGATGCAAAAAAGGCTAACTTGCCACATTCATGGCACTTATAAGTGGTCAAGCTAGAATCTGAATCCAGGATGTCCGACTTTTAACCAGACATAAGTTAAAAGTGCTATCGGTACTACTAAGTAAAGGATGAAGGCGAGGAAAGATAGAGACAACATGGCTTCATGATCTTGAAAGAAAAAAACATGCAAGTGGCAGTTGTAATCACTAAGAAGGGAGAAGAAACAGTCTCCATTATAGATAATTGCAAAGAAGGAAACGCCACCAGAGGATAAAAAGCCTCCAATCATTCACACAAGGGATATTTGTTTCTTAAAAGGGAGACAAACTCCTGGAAGAGGATAGATACGCCTGATTTTTTCTCAGTGGAATTTCACTTGCCCTGGCAGGTGGGTGGCAGGGAGATCTGAGGCCCCTCGAATTACAGCTCCTGGGCCGTGCCTCAGAAAAGTCCATTCGTCTCGGTAGAGCCCCTCCCACAGACGCACAATGTGGCCGTCTCGAGCTGGCCCGAGGCTTGACGTGTAGTCAGCCGAGCACACAAAATGAGAACTGTTTTCCTGCGTGCAGCTGGCGCGCGCTTTCCGCTAGTCGCAGCTGCTTGGAGCCCTGCGCGCTGGCAGGGCCACGCCCTCGATGAATATTCATGCCCAGCTTGGGCCCGGAGCCCGGGATTTCAAAGCCCCTGAAGGGATTTGAAGGGGCGAAGGAGCTTCCTGATAGGGAGTTAGAAGGAAGGAAGGAGCTGGGCTTTGTCCAGGCTTGCTTTTGAAGACTACAAAGAGGAAGGGTCACATGGAAAGTCAAATCCCGGGTTGCTAATCTAGGCTAGGTCAAGTTTGCAGTGAGAGCTAGCTCCCTCCCTCCTTGTAATTTATCGAGTCTTTCAATGTCCTTTCACACAGACAACGTGCAATTACTGGTGTTTCGCAGACAGGCTCTCTTTCTAGCACTGGGGAGCATGAAAACAACCGAAAGTAGGCTTTTAACTGGGTTTTAAGTGTTTACTGCATAACTCTTACCCAGTTAAACGTCTGCGATGACAACGCTCCTTCTTCTCACATAGATTTCTGTGCATGGATTTTAATTTGCACACATTCTTTACTTGATCTATGATTTTTAGATACGTCAGTCTGTCATGGGCTAGAAATTTTAAAAAAACTTTTAAAATGCATATACTCTTAGGTCTAGTTGAGACACTAAGTATTAACCCTATTTATTAGTACTCACGTTTGGCTATTATTTTTATTAATGGGGAGATTTTCCCAGCACAGATCATCTGAAAGAGTAGATAGTTCCCAAATGCATTTCACTGACTTATAATACTAGGTGGGCTTTTGAGTAAGTGGATTCACTGTCTTTTGTTGTTGTTGGGGCCATAAAAGTGTTTACTTTAGAATCCACTTAACAGAAATTACTGGAGCTTTATTGAGTGCCTCTATTCCATTAATCCCTCCATTAAGAGAGAGGCTCTGCTTTTTACCTACAAATTGGAAATGGAAGAAATAACATTGGGAGGAAACTAAAGAATAAACAGGAATACATTGTGAAAGCATTTAGCTACCTTAAATGAAGGCAAACCCCTCCCCCACTCCACTTCCATACTGGAGAACTGAACAAACATGCAGATATGACGGTAGAACCACTGCGAGCAGCCCATGGGATCTTATGGGAAATAGAATGAGGATCAGACAAAGGACATAAACAAATGTCCCATAAACTTGGATTCTAGCAATTATAGACAGACACATTTGCCATCAATCCCCAGCAAAGTTCTAGGTTGGATAGTTAAGCAAGCAGCTAGTGAGCACTTTAAAAAGGTGACTCCTAAGAACCAGTAAGAGTTCACCAGAACTAGTCAAGCCAAACTGTATTTCCTTTTTATTTATTTTTAAAAAAACGCTTGACTTCATCACAATCCCGAAAACAATGAACATCTTGACAAAAGGATGACCTATGTCCCCCAACCATTTTTTTTTTTCTATAATGGACTCAGTATTCAGAATTGCTAAATTGAGTATCTGGTTGCTCTATTAGTCCATTCTTGCATTGCTGTAAAGAAATACTTGAGACTGGGTAATTTATAAGAAACAAGGTTTAATTGGCTCATGGTTCCACAAGCTGTACATAGTGGCATCTGCTCCTGAGGAGGCCTCAGAAAGTTTACAATCATAGTGGAAGGCAAAGGGGGAGCCAACATCTTACATAACTAAAGCAAGAGGAAGGCGAGAGGGAGGTGCTACATACTTTTAAACACCCAGACCTCATGAGAACTCTGTCAGGAGAATAGCACAAAGGGGATGGTGCTAAATCATTCATGAGAAATCCACCTCCATGATCCAACCACCTCCCACCAGGCTCCACGTCCAACATTAGGGATTACAATTCAACATGAGATTTGGGTGGAGACACAGATCCTAAACCATATCAGTAGCCAAAAGAGAATAGACTTTAGAGCCAGAAGGAAATGGGTTTGATTCCAGGCTCTGCAACTTACTATTTGTGTGAGTAGATTGGACATCTCTGAATCTCAGTTGTCACAACTGCAAAATGAGAATAGAATATTTACTTCATAGATATTAAAGAAAATACATAGGTACTCAAGAAAGGGCAATCATTATTAAGATACAATTCAAAAGGTACAAATACAAACATAAACTCAGGAAAGAGAAGAGCTGAATCGAATAGTTCATATAGAAAGAATTTTTTAATTTATCAAAAGCTCAATATGAAATAACAAAGTGACATGTTTCAGGTGCAAACTGAAGCTTATTAATATTAGTACATGGAAGCTAATAGTAAAGAGTCCCAATTAATTTTACTTGGTCAGATCCTATCTGAAATTCTCTGGGTAGCACACCTGAAAGGGAGCAAGGAAAAATTAAATAACATCTAGGATGATATAAGACCCAGCAACCACAATATCTGAGAAATAACTGAAAGAAATGGTGGTTTTTATCTAGAAGAGGTTACAAAATGGCTGTCTTCTGATATTTGAAGAGCTATGATGTAGAATAGGTATAAAATGGGTTTGTATGGCTCTAAATGGTAGAATTAGGAGACATGATTAGACGTTGCTATGAGATAGATTTTAGACTCGAACACGTAGAAGAGCTGTTCAGCGTAGCAATGAGCATTCCTGAAAAATAGTAAGCTCACAATTACTGAAAGAATTCCTGCAATGAGTAGAATTCAGCTGTCAAGAATACTGTAGAAGAGATTATGGCATTGGAAAAGAGTGGTCTAGTCTTAGAGTTAGTCATACACCATATACATGCCACCACCCCCAGCAATGGGAGGCTATGACTAATCAATGACAGCTGTCTTCCCTGCTGAGCTAAACTCAGCCTAGCAATCTTTTTCATTACAATGCTCCATCCCCACCAATTTATCAGAGTTGACAACCTATCCAACCCAGATGATCCCTTAGTGTCTCTAAGATCCTATAACTTAAATTTTTCCCCCCTATAGCATGTCTATAAAATATGTCTGTAAATTAACTAGAAGGAAAGTCATAGTTAAGCACAAAATATTTCCAGGTATCTGTGTATGTTTGTGTGTTTATGTCTGTATATGTACATATATGTGTGATAGCATATACATGGCTACTCCAAAACAGGAATCTTATGGGGGAAATAACATATGGGCCACAGGAGCCCTTAAATAGTGAATCTCATTTGTGACATGCCAATAGTTAATGATGTTGCTTTCTCCTCCACAAAAATTCAAACCTTTTGCTACCCTATTCCACCCCTTATAAAATTTCAAACTTATTTTGTAAGTTGTAACTTTTGGAGCATCACAGGCAGGTTGGTAGAAAAGGAGAGAATGTGAGGAATTGGCAGAGATAGTGCCAGAGTACTTATAAACTCTCAAGAAAAGAGAGGATTTTTATTAGTAAGCAGAAGTGGCCAAAGAGAAGCCAATAAGAGATTAAATTACAATGTTCAAAGGTATTAGCAAACTTAGATTCCAAACTAATGGGTGGGCAGCAGGAGGTACCCCTGGAAGGAGTCCTGGTTGAAGACAGGTGGGTGGCAGCTCATATTTTGACTCCCTAGCTAACAATTAAGAAGAACAAAAATTCTAGTTTAACTCTCAAGGAGAGGGAAGAAGGTGCAAAGACAATTCAGTGAAGAAAAGATAGTCTTTTCAATAAATAGTGCAGGAATAATTGGATATCAGTATGCAAAAACAAAATTGAATCCTTACCTCTCACCATTTAGAAAATTATCATGAATCACAGACCTAGATACAAAACTTATTAACTATAAAACTTGACATTTTCTTTAAAAAAATTAAGGTATTTAATTTCAAAAGTGAGTCAGTTTAAAGACAAATATAAGTAATAACAGTATATACAAGTGGGATACAGATATGCAAAAATTATGAAGTTGGCACTCCTCCACTGCCCTTTAACACACTGCCTCTGAGGGCTGAGAGGTATCATAGCCCCAGCCAGGCAGGATGGTGTTTAATAAAGAACTCAGTTTCAGGAAGAATGTCTGTCAAACCAGGAAACTCTGCCAGAACCTCATCATGTGGGCATGGGAAACTGTTGGATGAGGATGTGGAGAAGCTGCCATTTGCAGCCCAGCGTTTCCCTAGACTCCCAGATCTCAAGTTTAGGAGACAGGAACATGAATTCTAGTTGTCACAAGTCAACACTTGTGCAGCTAATTTTCGGCAGCCTGGCCTGAACATAGCGGGCTCAACTGGGCAGGCAAAAACCTGAAAAGTAAATGTATCAGCACCTGCAACTAATTGAGCTGAGTAAGGTAGGAGAAAGGTATGTGCTTCTCATCTCATGTTTTAAATTCTTGGACCTTAAATTATGATGTCAGTTACAACATCTTCCTTTATTCAAATCAAACTCCACTCTCCAATGTCAAGAATTCTTTTTTTTTTTTTAAGACCGAGTCTCACTCTGTCACCCAGGCTGGGAGTGCAGTGGTGTGATCTCGACTCACTACTACCTCTGCCTCCCTGGTTCAAGCAATTCTCCTGCCTCAGCCTCCCGAGTAGCTGGGATTACAGGTGCCCGCCACCACGCCCGACTAATTTTTGCATTTTTTGTAGAGACAGGGTTTCACCATGTTGGCCAGGCTGGTCTCGAACTCCCGACCTCAAGTGATCCACCCACTTCAGCCTCCCAAAGTGCTAGGTTTACAGGTGTGAGCCACTGCGCCCAGCCCAATGTCAAGAATTCTAAAAGAAGGTATGTAACAAATTTTTTAAGAGATCCCCTGACAATTGATTTTCTGAGAAAGTTACAAAATATTCCTTCCTTCTTTACCTATGAAAGTCTTAGACATATAAAGGCAATATGTAATAAAGCTTAAAAGCATTATCTATGGTGTCAGGTTGTCTGGGCTCCTAATACCTGTGTAAGCTTGGCCTGGGTTCCTAAGCTCTGTGAACCTTAGTTTCCTCTTCTGTAAAATGAGGATTCCACCGCCCAACACGCACACAGAAAGGAAGTGTTTATTTCAAGGTGCATTTAGCACATAGCGAACCGGAGTTACAGAGCAGGGAGGAGAGTTGAAAGTCATCTAGAATCTCTCTCTCCTCTGTTGTACTAGTAGAGCAAGGCCTGGAGACATTGGTAACTTACCCAACATCTCATAGCTAAATTAGGGGCAGGTCTGTTTTTCAGAAATTGAAGTACTATCATTTTTCATTTCAGTTTCCTTTCCTCTCTTGGTGTTTGGTATAATTTTCTTGGTACCTCCTCTTCTTATGCTAGACTGACAACAACTTGCACCATATTTTACTCTATGATTTTCCACGGCTTTTCTGTGACCCCACATCCTTTAGCACTCCTACATTGTGAAAGCTGAACACCATCTGTCATTAATCAGCGCACAATGGTCCCTCAAGAGCTTGGTAAATGTCTTTTCTGTAAAGCATCCTTCTCCTTTACGCATAATGCAATGTTATAATTTAACTTTCAAGATCCACTCAGGGTAGAAGGGATGATAAGACAGGTCCATACATAAACATTCTCCCCCCTGGACAGTATGACTATAAATATACCACAATGTGCTCTTCTTGAGCTAACAACACATTACCTAATGATCTTCTACTTCCAGGCTTTTAAGAGCCCTTCTCCCAGAAAGAAAAGATAATGCATTGGTTTCTACATCGTTTCTTTAAATTATGGGCAGAAGCTACTATTCTAAAAAGATTATCTAGTTAACACAAGCTAATTCAGATGAGAAATCTCCATTGCCTTCCTGATGATTTTTCCGAAGTCTATAAACTTCAGCATAGAAGTCATAAACTACAGCAGGTTTTACTAATAACAGCTAACCAGAAGGACAAGCTATTTGGAAATTAGGTCACATCTTAGGGCTTTCTGCCAAACTCACACACAGGAATAGTAACATCTTTGCCAGAATATCTCTGAACACAAAGAACAATGATAGATAATGTTGTTCTGCTGGGAATGCTGAACGGCTGGATTCCTTGTGTGTAGGGTGTCTTGGAGTAAGTTTCCTGACCAAAAGAAAGAGGTTGAGGGGAATGCTTTCAGTATCTGCATTTCCAAAATAGAATTTTCTATATCAGTTTTACTATATTTTATATTTCCTGCACCTAAAATGCCTGGTATGGAATAGGGGATTCAAATGTACAGAACAGAGGAATGAATGATTGATTTTCTTTCCCTTCTTCTATTATCCCATTTGCGTACTGCCTCAGAGATACACATAAAAAAGAACAAGCTAACAAGCTTTATCAGTGAAGAGCTCAGACTCTCCTTTTTGTTCTATTGCTGGTGTTTGTGGGACATTTGTTCAGGGCTCTGTGTCATCAAGTGGCCTTTGAGTGCCCAGAACTCTGCCCTTGTCTCACACCTGTCCTTTCTACCTTGAAGAGGAATTCTGTCAGGGAAAAGAGTTTAAAGTCCTGCCACACGTAGCACCTGGGAGCCTGTTGAAAATGTAAAATCTGAGAGCCCACCCCAGAATCAGAATCCGCATTTTAAGGGACTCCCCAGGAGAGTTTGAAAAGGACTAGTTTAAGCCTGCTTAAAAGTGGATCCTCCAAACACTACTGCCTGCTGGTCTCTGAAGATGTACAGCCTAAGATTGTATCCCAGGTTGACAATGGTTTTTAGAAAGGGAAGAAAGACAAGACGCCCACCAGACTTTGGAAGCTTGCAAATTAACAGTAGTCCTTAGATTCATGGCAAAGGACAGAGCATCTGCTTCAGGGGACAGAGGTACACTGTTGGCACAGGCAGGAAATCGAAATTCGCTTCTGTACATCTTTGCAAGACTTTGAAACTATCCAGGGCCCCTTCTTGTTTTTCTTCTGTGTGTTTCATAAAAACTGTTGTCAAAGCATTTCAAAACTTGAAGTTACAACTGATTGCCTAGTTGCTTATTAAAAGAATAAAGCTCCATGGAGGGTGCAAATTCCCATTTCAGAAGAAATCAATAGAAATTGCTAATCTGTCAGTGATAAATGATTGTATGTATTGATTTTGGGGCTCTTAGCATCAGCGAGGAAAAGGCTAATCATTCTGGAATGTGTGTGCACTTAGAGCATAGCCCCAGGGAGCAGAGAGCTTGCCTGTTAGCCCAGAATATGTTATAAACAAATTATAGGCAAAAAAATTCCTTTACTGTGGTAGAATTCTCTATTTCAGCTCCTCTTTAGCATTTACAAGGCAAACAATACCAGGGATGGAACAAACATTTAACAGCCATCTGCTTTGTATGCAGAATTAGACAGACAGAGTCACATGCAGTGTGACACTTTAATCTTTCTTTTAAAATACTGCCAGCAGCATTGTTCAATGAAACCCTGTCCTTCAATGCAAACTCTAAAAAACATGCCATAACTATTCTACTGGTTATGTCGTAAGAGACTGCCACATAACTGATAAAGGATGAGAGAAACCACTGGAAGCATCTATATGTCCCTTTGTAGATGGAATTTTTTCATGTGGCTTCCACTGTCTGCATGCTTCCCTCACACATCTCCACTGGTTAAAATCTTGTTTATTCTTCCTAGCTCTCTATGGAACCTTCCCAGAGCCTACAAACTAGACTTTGCTTTGCTTCCTCTGTGTTCTCTGTGTTCTCATAGCAAGTTATGCGATCTTCTAGTACACCACAGGACTCTTTCTACCTTACAGTCTAGCTGCTTGGCATGCTTCATCACTATTGCTACACTGTTTGCTTCTTTAGAGCTGCACCCTTATTAATCTGTGTGGCTTTCCATCTAGCACAATGCTTGGGATATTGTGTGCAGTCCATTAGTAGTGATTGATTTGAACAACTGAGGATTTATTGTGTTCTCATTATCCGGTATTTCATATCCCAGTTCAACCAAAGAGCAATCAATATGGAAAAGCAAATATTAGGGGAAAAGCAATGGGACTACACTAAGGTCTTAATTCTCTTTGTTAGCCAGTCAACAAACAAAATTAGCACCGATCATGTACTTGGAAAGAGGAAATTATAAAATGAGGAAGTTCCAATCAGATTATGAAGTAAAAATCGGGGGGTGGGAGCAAGTACAAAGCAAAAACACGAAGCAGGCGGAGTTTCATCCATCATCTTTCTACACCATCTGTCCTCCTCCCTCTGATTTCCTGCTCTCTGCAGTTTCTTTGTTCCTTTCCCATGTCCCTGTATGTGCATCTAGTATAGCTCTTATCACGCTAACTGGTAATTAAGTCAGGAGATTAAGTTTGAGCCTAGGCCATACTTGGGGTTCAACTATGTCTGTTTCCCAGCAATTACTCAAAGACCAAAACTGTTCTTACAAAAAGGAGCTGATGCAGAATTTGAAAAGGGCTGTGATCATCAAGGATTTTGGAAGAAGAGGGGCCCAGATACCTCTGCCTTGGGACACAGAAAACAAAATGTTGCAATGAGCAAGGGGAAATTCATTCTCCCCATTTCTGCATAGAAGATAACTGGGTCACAGTGAAATGTGGATTGAAGGACTAACCCTATTTTGACATTTGTTCATTCAAAGTTCACGTATGTATTGAGCAGCTAGTAAGTGTGGGGCACTCTTCTAGGTCTGATGAAGACATGAAGAAAATGGACAAAACTTCTGCCCTCATGGGGTGTGTTGCTGCTGTGTGATGACCAGGGGCCACCATCTGTAGCAGAGTATTTATACTCTTTTAACCCCTCACTCCAAAAGAGGGGGCAGCTGGCTGAGCTTCAGAAGGAAATGTCTCAGTTACTCTGCTGTCCCTATTTTCTTCCTGTCTTTTGGCTCCACATTTGCTCACTGGGTTAAACTAGTCTCTTCCTTTTTAGAGCAGATCAATTTAGAAAACAGTAAGAATTTTCTACGATAAGCTATTCGAGAGACACTGGCTGCTGGTCAGGCTGCCTACTACAGAGATTTCTCCCCTGTAAAATGTTGTCTAGAATTTTTTGAAAAGCTTTAAACTAGTATAAGAAGTAGTATTGTTTCTTCCATCATTTAATAAAAGTTTTAAAAGTTAAAAAAAAAAAAAAGAGATGAGGAAGAAGTACCAGATACCTGGAATCCTTGAGGCTTGAAAGCAGCAGCTACGAACAGGGGAGAGCTGAACTGGAGAAGCCTCAGGGGTCAGTGTGGGAGTCTCTGTGAAAAGGCTGGCAGGAATTTAAGTTCCTATATACGTAAGTGGGCCAAAGCCTGTGAAATCTGGGTTATTTTTCTTATGAGGACCATATTTGCACTCATAAACTGGTGAAGCCTGGACAAATTTAGGTTACATTATAACTTATTTTGTTATTTTCTCCCCTATTAAAATATGAACACATTGATGATAAGGACTTTATCTTGCCAGCACCTTGAAGGGTGACTGGCATAGCTAGGTGCCTAGGAATTATGTGAGAAAGGAAGGAAGGGAAAATATTTAATTATTTATAAATATTAAGATAGATCTATTTTTTAGGCTGGGTGCGGTGGCTCACGCCTATAATTCCAGCACTTTGGGAGGCCGAGGTGGGCGGATCACCTGAGGCAGGGAGTTTGAGAGACCAGCCTGACAAACATGGAGAAACTCGTCTCTACTAAAAATACAAAATTAAACAAAAGCCAAAATTGACAAATGGGATCTAATTAAACTAAAGAGCTTCTGCACAGCAAAAGAAACTACCATCAGAGTGAACAGGCAACCTACAGAATGGGAGAAAATTTTCGCAAACTACTCATCTGACAAAGGGCTAATATCCAGAATCTACAATGAACTCAAACAAATTTACAAGAAAAAAACAAACAACCCCATCAAAAAGTGGGCAAAGGACATGAACAGACACTTCTCAAAAGAAGACATTTATGCAGCCAAAAAACACATGAAAAAATGCTCATCATCACTGGCCATCAGAGAAATGCAAATCAAAACCACAGTGAGATACCATCTCACACCAGTTAGAATGGCCATCATTAAAAAAGCAGGAAACAACAGGTGCTGGAGAGGATGTGGAGAAATAGGAACACTTTTACACTGTTGGTGGGACTGTAAACTAGTTCAACCATTGTGGAAGTCAGTATGGCGATTCCTCAGGGATCTAGAACTAGAAATACCATTTGACCCAGCCATCCCATTACTGGGTATATACCCAAAGGACTATAAATCATGCTGCTATAAAGACACATGCACACGTATGTTTATTGTGGCACTAGTCACAATAGCAAAGACTTGGAACCAACCCAAATGTCCAACGATGATAGACTAGATTAAGAAAATGTGGCACATATACACCATGGAATACTATGCAGCCATAAAAAATGATGAGTTTGTGTCCTTTGTAGGGACATGGATGAAACTGGAAAACATCATTCTCAGTAAACTATCGCAAGGACAAAAAACCAAACACCGCATGTTCTCACTGATAGGTGGGAATTGAACAATGAGAACTCATGGATACAGGAAGGGGAACATCACACTCCGGGGACTGTTGTGGGGTGGGGGGAGCGGGGAGGGACAGCATTAGGAGATATACCTAATGCTAAATGACGAGTTAATGGGTGCAGGAAATCAACATGGCACATGGATACATATGTAACAAACATGCACATTGTGCACATGTACCCTAAAACCTAAAGTATAATAAAAAAAAAATACAAAATTAGCTGGGCGTGGTGGCACATGCCTGTAATCCCAGCTACTCAGGAGGCTGAGGCAGGAGACTCGCTTGAACTCAGGAGGCGAAGGTTGCAGTGAGCTGAGATCGCACCATTGCACTCCAGCCTGGGCAACAAGAGTGAAACTGTCTCAAAAAAAAAAAAAGAGAGAGAGATATCTTTTTTTTTTAAATGGTAGGAATCTATCCAGAGCCAAGCCTGATGACGATGTGATATATCTTTATCAATATCAGATGTTAAAATAAAGTGAGGAGATTGGAGGAATTCTAAAGATATTTTGAGAAATGGCAGCATTACTGGGATATGAGTCCCAGTTGTGACTTCGTTTCACAAAACACATTGGATGTCTGAACTGTGGCATGTATGCTAAAATATTTCTGGTATGTTATGGTCACACCTCATCCTGTCGAGTGGTAGCTTGTGTTTTTGATCATAAGGCCTGCAGAAATTCATTATCAGGGAAAGTTTTCACATACCCGTTTTATTGTTGTTGTTGTTGTTGTTGAGACAGTGTCTCACTCTCTTGCCCAGGCTGGAGTGCAGTGACACAATCATGGCTCACTGTAGCCTCCAACTCCTGTGCTCAAGTGATCCTCCTGTGTCAGCCTCCTGAAAAGCTGGGACTACAGGTGTGTACCATCATGCCTAGCTAATTAAAAAAAATTTTTTTGTGTAGAGATGGGGTTTCACTGTGTTGTTCAGGCTGGTCTCAAACTCCTGGCCTTAAGTCATCTTCCCACCTCAGCCTCCCAGAGTTCTGGGATCATAGGTGTGAGCTACCACACCTGGCCCAGATACCCGTTTTTAAAAAGAATCAGTAATGCCATCCTGGCCCTGAAATACTGAACTAAAGAAATGGAGAATCCAAAAGAAGAAAGATATAAAACTGATCAGCATTTTAACCAAAAAAATAAGTGAAATGATTAAAGTAGTACCCAAAAAGAAAATCTAAAAAGAAAAGGTTAGATGCTTTTGTTTAAAAATAACAGAAACAAACTCTGACTAGTTTAAGTAACAAAGAGGACTTATTGGAGGGATAACAGCAGAGTGATATTTAGCTGATTCACCCCAGCATGGTTATCCTACATGTTTATGGTTGGTTGGTGTTTATGCTCTACTCTTTGTTAAATATCTTGCCCATCAGCTGTGAACACTGGAGTTCCTCATACACTCTAAGAGCTAGATGCAGCTGGACCCCGAAAATGAGCAAGAATCAGTGTATCGTATCTGCTAGTTTTGGCAACAAGTCATGAAAACTCAGACTTAAACTGGCTTATAAAAGAGGTTGGCAAATGATAGCCTGTAGATTAGCTACTTGTTTTACTGGGACACATTCACATCCATTCATATATGTATTGTCTAGTACTGCTTTGGAGCAAAACGGAGGACTTGACTAGTTGTGACAAAGAACTTACTGACAGCAATCTTAAAATATTTACTCTCTGGCCCTTACAGATAAAGTTTGGTGACCCCTGGCTTCTATAATAGGTCATTTACTATCTAATATATTGGATCGAGTGCCAAGGTGGACTCAAAACTGCCATCAGAGGTCCAGGCTTTTTAGAATTCTTGATGCCATCTTCAGTGTTGCCCTCAAACCAGCATGGTCACGCTCATAATGGCAAGAGAGCTGACAATGGCAATCGGAACTAAGCACTTCCTTGTTCATGTCCAGCAGAAGACTAATTTCTCCCCTAGGAATGGAATATAAATCTTCAATCAGATGATTGGGCCAATTTAGGTCACATGCCCATCACTGGATCAACACAGTTGCCAGGGCATTGCCATGCACATAGTGTCTTGGACCAGTCTGCAACTCTCTCTAGGGATGGATGGATCCAGAAAAACATCAATATCAAGAAATGAAGAGTGGGCCGGGCACGGTGGCTCACACCTGGAATCCTAGCACTTTGCGGGGCTGAGACAGGCAGATCACTTGAGGCCAGGAGTTCGAGACCAGCCTGGCCAACATGGTGAAACCCCGTCTCTACTAAAGATACAAAAATTAGCTGGGTATGGTGGTGCACACTTGTAATCTCAGCTATCTGGGAGGCTGAGGAAGGAGAGTGGCTTGAACCTGGGAGGCAGAGGTTGCAGTGAGCCGAGATCGTGCCATTGCACTCCAGCCTGGGTGACAGAGCGAGACTCTGCCTCAAAAAAGAAATGAAGCGTGACTGTTAAGTGAGCAACAGTTCCCACACAACCAGGCACTGGAGGACCATGGAGGAACTTAGGAATTGTTTCTCTCTTCTATCTCTAAATCTTTGCTTCTCTCTTTGACTCTGTTTCATTGTTTTTTGTTTTTTTAATCGCAACCTGGTTTCTGCTACTTCTCCCAACATACAGTGGAAAATACAGCTACCAATAGCTCAGATATTTAATATTACAGTCTTACGGCTGAAAAAAACTAAGCTCTCCTTTTCTCCATCTTATTTTCAAGTTCCTGGGGAAAGATTTTGACTGGCCCAGCCAGGGTCAAGATTATCTTTTAACCAAAAATGGGGTCATGTTCTTGAGTTTGGAAACTCCCACTATAACCACCTAGACACTAGTACAGAGTCAGTTAATTCTGAAAAAGAGTGTTGGCAGATAAGCCAACAGGTGTCTGCTACAGTATGTTGGTTTCTTCATGTCAGGTAAAATCTATGTTTTCCATTATTCGTGATTGTATACATTAAGATTATTTTTCATTTTGAGAAACACAGACACAAAAAAACAGTCATTTAAACAAGACAGTTTATCTTTCATACAAAGCTGCAGAGGTAGACAAGCTTATTACATTTCTGTCCACTCATCTGCAGTGTTGCCCTTGTCTTCATGGTCCAAGATGGCAGCCAGAGCTCCTGCTTGCATGTCCATATTGGAGGCAACAGGACAGAGAAGTTGCCGTATACTTCCGTTAGTACTTTGCAAGGGAAATTGGAAAACAGCTGCTTTTTTTTTTTTTTTTCTGAACAGCTACGTGTCTAGCTTAAAACTCAGGGGTTCGGCCAGGCGCAGTGGCTCACGCCTGTAATCCCAGCACTTTGGGAGGCTGAGGTGGGCAGATCACGGGGTCAGGAGATCGAGACCACCCTGGCTAACACGGTGAAACCCCATCTCTACTAAAAATACAAAAAATTAGCCGGGCCTGGTGGCGGGCACCTGTAGTCCCAGCTACTCAGGAGGCTGAGGCAGGAGAATGGCATGAACCTAGGAGGTGGAGCTTGCAGTGAGCCGAGAATAGTGCCGCTGCACTCCAGCCTGGGCGACAGAGCGAGACTCCGTCCCCAAAAAAAAAAAAAAATGAGGGATTCTATCACTATGGAAGAAGAGAACACATATTAAGGGACCAATAGCAGTCTCTGCATTTTGATTGTTCATTTTTAGAATACATAAGCCTCTTAAGCTAGAATAGTTTCTTATTTATTTTTAATTGACAAAAATTGTGTATATTTATGGGGTACAATGTGATTGTTTGATCTATGAATACACTGTAGAAAGAGTCAATCAAGCTAATTAACATATCCATCACCTCATCAACTTATCAATTTTTTTGTGGTGAGGATGTTAGAAAGCTATTCTTTTAGCAATTTTGAAATGTACAATACATTGCACTGAATGGTGACCACAGTTAAAAGAGTTTCTTTTTAATACAGAAAGAAAAAGAGTAGTCATCATCAAGTAACAGAGTTTAAAATTACAACTCATGTTTTGTACCCACATAATTGAAATTGAAATACATTAAAGTAACAGAAAAAATATACAAAACACTGCCATTGTTTACTTATGTCATGTGTGGCCTTCAAATAAAGGCAATTTTGTGTCATAGTGAGGAGCTATCTGCCAGACAGTGACAACCAGTTCATGTCACTTTTGACAAAACTCTGTGTAAATTCTGTAGGTTTGTGGTATAAAAGGAGACAGATTAACATTCCTTAAATTCAGTCTCAGTCTTAGAAACATGAAATGCTGAAAAGTTATTTTTTGAGCCCAGGAATCTTCTCCCACCCATTAAGCTATCAAAATGGAAACGTCCAAAATGACCAGGTGTATTTGCTCAACTAAAAAAAAAGTGTTTCAGTTCTGCTTACTGCAATGACAGCTTGTAAAGCCTTCATCAAAGGAGGCTTTACAAGTTACAAAGCAAGCCTTTGTAAGTTGCTTTTTCAAATTATGATTAATGGGCCTACTCTTTTCATAGCCAGTTTCCGATGGAAAGAAGATTCAAGTAATATTCTCCATGCTACTGTGGTCTGTTCTTAGTGGTGACTACTACAAGCCTGACTCAGTCAATTTAGATTTAGAAAAAATAACAAAGCTCCAGTCTCATGCCTGTGAATGAATGGGGAGTATAGAAAGGGATTTTTTTTAGTACCTGAAAAGTTCCAGCAAAACTAAGCCTCATTGCCGAGGGTGTGTCAACTGTTCAGGGCAACACCCTTCCTGCAGTCAGGGAGTACAAGAGCACAGACGTCAAGTATTATTTGGTGACAAGAATAGAACATTATTCTGAGCAAAAAAGTGTTATTCAAATTCTACCAAAGCACACAGACGCTGTGACATGGTAATTATTCTAAGAGTGATTAATTTAGAAATTACCTAACCTTTTTGGTTTCTATTTTTGATGACATTTGTAATCTAAATGAGCAACAAACCTGTGCCTCTCCGGCTTTTACATCAAACTCCAAACCTGATTTCCACTTTTATTTTAGGATCAGCAACTCATTTATTAGCGTCAGTCTGTATCTCGGAGATATAAGGTCATTCTAGGGCCAGGTGATCTGCAGACAAGGAATGGAGAAGTAAAAGAAATTACTGCTATCGTTTTCAAGCAAAGCAGGAGAGTAACACGTCACCATTTGACTGTCCCCTTCCTCTCCTGTGCTGCCCCTAGAGGTCTGAGCAGAAGAGGAAGTCATAGAATGGCTGATCTTTGCTGAGGGTTGGGACTTTGGCCTCTTCCTGTGAATCAACAAAATAATCAATCCAGCATTGGTTGTACTTAATTAAGTTTTAGATCCTCAGCAGATCTGCTTATTAATCCATTCTTTTAGCAATAATTTTTCTAGCACCTGTCTCTACTGGGCTCTGTGTTAAACTATGGGTATACAGAGAATCATCAGAAAGGGGCCCCATTCTCAAAGAACTTACCATCCAGTGATACTGGTATTAGTTTCAGTTATAGGAATAAGCAGCATGCATTTAGGAAATGATTGACAGGAAATATGTACAAATGATCATAATGGTTAGATGAAATTATGGGTAATTTTTAAAACTTCCCCAAATTCCTACAATGTTATCATATTCCTATAATTATATTCATCTAATGGTTTGAATTTAAAAATACAACAGTAATCTCAAGCCCTAGTATTGAAAATTGAGTGATGAATTTTGATTTCTTCAAATAAAACTACTTTAAGTAATATAACCTCCATTATAAATTTTAAAAGTTACTTTTTATAAACAGACATCAACTACTTAATCATAACACAGATTCTATCTATCATAGCATAACACAGTTATTACAGCAAATCCACTTAAGTCTTCCTGGGACAAGGGAAAAGGGCATAGGTGAAAACCACAGAATGCAGTATCTTGGACTATTTTAGGCCTTCCAATGAGGGCAGTGAGATGAAGGGCCCTTTTTAACCTCTATACAAACCATGTTGTCGTTTACCATGCACCTGTGATGTAGTGGCTAGGCTTACCAGAAAACACTCTTAAGCAGCCTCAGAAATGTTGAGTCATTTGTACATGTAGTCTACCTCATAAGACTGAGAAAAGTACTTGAAATGTCTCAAAACAGAGAAGTATTAGTATAAACTTGTAACAGCTGCAGTGGTCATCAGACCTGGACCAACTGTAGTCAATGGTTTTACCCACAAGCCAACTTGTGAGTCAGAATCCCACTTGTTTTCAGCTGAAAACACAGGTGATAGGAATTCAAGGCCTCTACCCAGCGCTATGAACACTGGGAGTACTCTCCAGATGGGAGCTATGGGTATTGTCCTTCAAAGATAGTATAGAATAAATGTTGAGGTGTTGTTTTGACCATGAAACCTGATCAGTTCTATCCTTTAGCTACATGCCTTTCTGATGTCTTCAGAGTATAAATACCCAGATGGTTTGAGTATTTAAAAGGAGGCTTATCAATAAAAGAAAAAAAAAAAAAGAAGGGTTGAAAAGAAAAGGCACTTATTGAGTTCTTCAAAAACAACAGTTGAAGTAAATAAACTGTCATAGGTGCTTTTAATCTGTAAATTTGCAAAGTCATATGCTTATTTCTGTTATCAGGAAGTAAGTGAAAAAATTCCTTTTAAATTCACTGAATCAACGCAGATATGAGGTGTTTCTCGCTGTTGCTCAGGCTGGAGTACAGTGACAAAATCATAGTTCCCTGTAACCTCAAACTTCTGGGCTTAAGCAATCCTACCACCTCAGCGTCTCAAGTAGCTAAGACTACAATGCTATGCCACCAAGCCCAGCTAACTTTTGTATTTTAATTTATTTTATTTTAATTTAATTTTATTTTTTGGTAGAGATGAGGTCTCACTATGTTGTTGCCCAGGCTGGTCTCAAATTCCTAGACTCAAGCAATCCTCCTGTCTCGGGCTCCCAAAGCACAGGGATTATAGGCATGAGCCAGCATGCTGGGCCCACAGACATGATGTTTATAGACTTTTCTCATTTTTATCGTTCCTGTCTCTGAAGTTTTGAACTTTCATTTATTCAAGCATATTTACTGATTTCCTACCATGTGGCAGACATTGATCTGGTGTGTAGAATACATCAGTGAACAACAACAACAAAAGATCTCTGTCTTTATAGAGGTTACATTCTAGGTAGAAGACATAAAACAAACTATAAACACAATAAGTAGGTAATTTCAATAGGATATTAGATGGGATAAATGCTTTGGGAAAAGGAAATGTTAGACCAGGGTAAGGCATCAGGAGTGCCGGCTGTGGAGAGGGAAGGCAAGTCCAGTTTCAGCTAGGCAGCAGGGGAGGCCTTGCTGAGAAGGTGAGAACTGAGTGGACAGGTGATGAGGATGAGGGGTGGGTCATGTGCTGTGGCGGAAAGTATCCCTGGCTGAGGGAACAGACATAGCTGGGGCGTTTGAGGAAAAGACATAGCTGGAGTGTTTGAGGAACAGTCAGGAGATCAGTATGGCTGGCATGGAATGAGTGAAGGTGAGGTTAGCAGGAGATGAAGCCAAAGAGGTGACGAGGAGTTGGTCATCTGGGTGGTGTAGGCCTTTGTAAGGACTTGTATTTACTCTGAATGAAAGAGGGCACTATTGTGAGTTTTCCAGCAGAGGTGTGATACGATGAACCTACACATCTGAAGCATCTCTCTGACCAAATCCCACAGTGTGGCAAGGGTAGAAGTGGGGAGACTTGTGAGGAAGTGAATGTGATCATCTGAGAGAGAGATGACATATGGCTTGGAACAGATTGGTGGCAGTGCAGGTAGCGAGAAATGGTTGGATGCGGGATATATTTTGAAGAGGAAGCCAACAAGATTCGGATGTGAAAAACGAAAAAAAGAAAGAGGAGTCCAGAAAGACTTGAAAGGTTTTGAATAGAGTCACCATCGACTGATGGGGTGCACACTGGGAGTGGAGCCAGCTTCAAAGGAAAGAGCAGAAGTCCAAGTTTGGACTTGTTAAGTTTGACACATGAAGCAGGCAGCTGGATAAAGCTCTGGAGTTCAGGAGAGAAATCTGAGCTGGAGGTGCACATTTGGCAGCTTCTGATGATATTTAAGGCTATGAAACCAGGTGAGATAACCAAGAAGGTGGGTAAGGAAGAGAACAGGACTAAGATTATGAGGTCAGAGGGAAAAGGCGGGACCAGTGAAGGAGTCTCAGAAGGAAGTGAGGAGGAGGAAAATAAAGAAAGGGTGTGTGCTGGAAGCCAAGTAAAGAAGCTGTGTCAGAGACAAGTCAGTCATCACTGTGTCGGATGCTACTGACACATACCTCAGATGTTGCCTGAGAAGCGAGCAAGGGGCTTAGAAAAGTATAGGTCAGGCCATGCGCAGTGGCTCACACCTGAAATCCCAGCCCTTTGGGAGGCCAAGGCGGGCAGATTGCTTGAGGCCAGGAGTTTGAGACCAGCCCGGCCAACATGGCGAAAACCTATCTCTACAAAAACATACAAAAATTAGCCAGGCATGGTGGCACATGCCTGTAATCCCAGCTTCTTGGGAGGCTGAGGCAGGAGAATCACTTGAACCCGGGAGCTGGAAGTTGCAGTGAGCCAAGATCGTGCCACTGCAGTCCAGCCTGGGTGACGGAATGAGAATCTGTCTCAAAAAAACAGAAGAAAAGTGTAAGTCATTGGTGACTTTGAAAAGACAAGCCTCAGTAGAGGATTCATGGGAGGAAAACTTGTTTGGAGAAAGATTAAGAGGTGATAAAAAGAGAGAAATTAGAGGCAGCAAATATTGATAACCATTTAGAAAAATTCTGCTTTCAAAAGGAGATGCAAAGAATTGGGGCTGTAGCCCCATTTTTCTTAAGTGTTTTTGTTAGGCATTAGCATGTAAAATTAATACTTGCTAAATGAATATCCTATTTTTTCAGACAGGCAAACATGTCTAATAAGTGTCTACTAAATACTATGTAATTACTAGAACATCATTGGAAAATTAACAATTTACAACGGAATTAACAATCTGAATTCTCTTTTCTGTACAAGGTCTTTTTAGAGATTATAATATCATCTCCATTATAGAAGAAACTATGCAGGCCGGGCACAGTGGCTCATGCCTGTAATCCCAACACTTTGGGAGGCCGAGGCGGGCAGATCACTTGAGGTCACGAGTTTCAGACCAGCCTGGCCAACATGGTGAAACCTTGTCTCTACTAAAAATACAAAAATTAGCCAGGCGTCTTGGCACGCGCCTGTAATCCCAGCTACTCGGGAGGCTGAGTCAGGAGAATTGCTTGAACCTGGGAGGTGGAGATGCAGTGAGCTGAGAATGCCACTGGACTCCAGCCTGGGTGACAGATTGAGATTTCATCTCGGAAAAAAAGAAAGAAGAAAGAAAAGAAAAAGAGGGAGAGAGAGAGAGAGGAAAGAAAGAAAGAAGGAAGGAGAGAAAGGAGGAAAGAAGAAAGAAGAAAGAAAGAAAGAAAGAAAGAAAGAAAGAAAGAAAGAAAGAAAGAAAGAAAGAAAGAGCAAAAGAGGCCTTCTCAAATTGATACATGTTTTAGCATCTTCACTCCTATCCTTCTCAAAATGCTACCATTTATCTCAGCAGGAGCACCTTGTGAAGCATAAGCACAGCAACTTTTGCCACATATACCCAAGACCTTGCAGCTCTTAGCATCCACTGTCTTACTTCCAATAATACTGTACAATGGGGAAAGGCAGTGAGTTGGTATGTGGGTGCTGTGGGTGGGAGGAAGATAAAGAGAGAGGAGGAAGCATGTCTTAAAAGTCAGATAAAACTCCAGTGACTAATTTTGACTGTAATTTTGGTGTCTTGTGCTAATAACAAAGGCTAACTTCAAACCCAAATGTGCATGTGTGTTTGTTTGTTTTTAAGACTTTTCTTTTTTGGAGAGGTGAGAACAGCAGGAATTTTTTGCTATTTTGCTCTTTATTCAAACTATATCTAAGCCATATCATGGTATCTAAATCACTGGTAATATCCTGAAACTTGCATTTTAAAAATCTGATTTAATTTAAATAGCTCTGAAAATATCCTCCAAAAGAGATAACATTTATTGCACCCACAATCATAGTAAAGATCATCTCTAAGTAAAAAGAACATGTTCTATCTTATGCCTTTCACTGACACAGATCATTCCTCACCTAGCTGTATAAGTAGTTTCATTGTGCAAGAATAAATGTTGAAATTATGTTTAATATACTACAGAAAAGAATGTATTGCTAAAGTCTGTGTGAAACCTATGTCTGTGTTAGCAACATTCCAATTGTAATATAGCAGAATGGTTAAGAACACTAGTTCTGAGACCTGCAAAGACAGTGATAGCCCAGGAAGTGCCAACGAAGGGGGAGGCATGCCCTCCCGAGTTCATCTGGGCACTGGAGAGACAGGTACTGCATGGGGTTGGGTCTAGGAGGTGGCAGAAAGACAGAACATGAGGAGGATGCAGGGCCTCCTGCTCCCATGCAGCGCTGGCTACCATGACGGCAACAATGCCTCCATGCAGCAGAAAAAGTACTGCAGGGAAAGCTGCATCCTCAGGCCCTGGTGACCTGCAAGTTGGAGAAGTTCCAGGACCAAACAACCCAATGCACCTGCAACAACACGGTCAAAGAGTTGATGGATACGGGGAGCAAGAGTGTGGATGAGCACATAAACCACATCCATGATCAAAAATATAAAGGGTTCCCTCTCATCCACTGGGAAATAAGAATCTTTGCCCATGACCATCGGGGTAAGAACAAGAACTATTTAAAAGAATGAAATATTTTGTCTTTTAAGAAAAATTAAGGAATGAAAAAATCAAGAATTGTATTAAGTTCAAATAATATGTTAACTTGCCACTGGACATTTGGCTCCATTTTACATTTTAATCCATAGGAATAGAAATTGAAGAAAGTGATGATAAATTTGGGGTCAGAGGCTGGGCACGGTGGCTCACACCTATAATTCCAGCACTTTGGGAGGCCCAGGCAGGCAGATCACTTGAGGTCTGGAGTTCGAGACCAGCCTGGACAACCATGGTGAAAGCCCAACTCTACTAAAAATACAAAAATTAGCTGGGCATGGTGGTGGGTGCCTGTAATCGCAGCTACTCGAGAGGCTGAGGCAGGAGACTTGCTTGAACCCAGGAGGCAGAGGTTGAAGTGAGCCAAGATGGTGCCACTGCACTTCAGCCTGGGTGACGGAGTGAAAGTCTGTCTCAAATAAATAAATAAATAAATTTTGAGTCAGTAGTAGTGCAAGATTTTTCTAGAGCCAGATTTCATGCAGTAAGCGCTTGTTTGAGCAGTATGGGTTTCCCCTGTCACACCAAGCCAGAGCCCTCTGAACCAGTTGTTCTTGGTACACAGGTAGCAATGAACTAGAAAATTCCCCTAATCTACCTGTGGTCTGATAGAATTTGAAGAGAGTAATTCTGTTTGTTGCCAAACTCCCATATACCAGGTGGTGCCACCACACCATTTTCCACAGGCCATGAAGAAACCTACAGATGTCATTTCTAATTTGAAAAGAAAAAATATTTTCAGAGTATTTTTGTATGGTTTGGTTTGATTTTGATGTTTGTTATGGTTTGAACATGTTCCATAACGTTCATGTGTTGGAAACTTAATCCCCTACCCAACAGCATTGAGGAGTGAGATCTTTAAGAGATGACTTTAAGAGACAGGCCCCCTTCCTCACCCTCTCTCCTTCTCACACTATCTTGCTCTTCTGCCTTCTGCCATAGGATAACACAGCACACAGGCTCTTGCCAGGTGTAGGCCCCGACCTTGTACTTCCCAGCCTTCAGAACTGAAAGAAACCTGTTCTTTATAAATTACCCAGTCTCAGGTATTCTGTTATAGCAGCACCAAATGAACAGGGACAACATTCAAGGGATTGAAATTGATTTAAGATGTGGCACTTGGAGAGAAGGGTAAGGATTAGAACTTGGATAAACTGATGGAAGTGCCTTTCTTGCCACCAAGACACAGCTGTGCTTTTCTTAAGGTTCTTGCACATTACATCTTTCAGCCTGAACCCCGTGTGACACATGAGAGGCATACATCATACTGGGCATGGGAAGCAGAACTTTTCTCTCACCTCCGTGATGGACCCTGGTGCTTCCTTCCCCTGCTCTTCTGCAGGAGAATAGTGGGAAAGGCAGTGACACTCTGCTTTGAAGGGAAAAGGGATTTTGATTATAATGTGTACCAGTGACTGGGCATAAACACTGAAAGACAGATTCTTGGCTGCTTAATTATGAAGTGTTGTAAAGTACTAGATTTGGGAAGACTTTTTTTTTTCTCAAACAGAATGGGATGAAAGCCTAAACCTGGCGTTGCTTGTTTAGCCCTCTCTAGTTGCAGAGCCACCACTAAGAAGATGCCTTGGAAACAGTGAAGATAAGAAAACCATGTCCCCTTCAGCACAAAAGAGTGTCAGCACCCCCTTTTCCAAATACCACTTTTGGTCAAGCCAGGGGCCTCTGGGTCGCGCCACGTTCCTTCCCTGGCCTGGGCATTGTGCTGATTAGGATCTTGCTCTCTTTCTACCACCTGATTATTTGAAATGATAACAGCTTTTATATTTGCAACTTCAAGGCTATGATATAGTTTCCGTGATTAAAAAATAAATTAGATTTACTCCACTCACCTATCCCCGGCCATAATAAAGCTACAACTATGAATCAGACCAACCAATATTTGAATCTCAACCCCTTGACTTACTAGTTAGGTAGGTTTGGGCTATTTTTGTTTGTTTGTTTGTTTGTTTGTTTTTTTCGAGATGGAGTCTCACTCTGTCACCCAGGCTGGAGTGCAGTGGCATGATCTTGGCTCACTGCAAGCTCCACCTCCCAGGTGCACTCCATTCTCCTGCCTCAGCCTCCCGAGTAGCTGGGACTACAGGTGCCCACCACCATGCCTGGCTAATTTTTTGTATTTTTAGTAGAGACAGGGTTTCACCATGTTAGCCAGGAAGGTCTCGATCTCCTGACCTCGTGATCCGCCCGCCTCGGCCTCCCAAAGTGCTGGGATTACAGGCGTGAGCCACCGCACCCGGCCGGCAGGTTTGGGCCATTTTAACCCTCCAGGGCCTTGGTCTTCTCACTGTTTTTGTTTTATTTTGTTTTGTTTTGTTTTAAACAGAATCATTTTGCCTACCTTCATGGGTGAGGATCAAGTTAAGTCAATGCAGGTAAACTATTAGGCAACTAGTCAACTCTCAACATTTGGTGGTTATCAGAGTTCACTATGTGGATGAAGACGATACAGCTATGAGCCCTCCTAGACAGACCCTGGAGAGGAAGAGCTGCTGCAAAGTGTGCAGGAAGCAGGGGGCACCAATGCAGATTTTGCACCCCCTTTCCTCAGGAACTCCCAGGAACAGCCAGGTCACTCCCCATGCTGCTTCCAGCACCCTCGTGTATGCTGATCACTCCTCCAGTGGAAGTGAAAATATTTAATACTTGGAGAACTTTGCAAAGGTCAACTGTGGCTAATAATCCATCCCCCTGAGAACCTCATACCACAAGAACACAGACACACGTGCACACATGCATGCACAGACACTCAACTGGCTTAAGAGCATCAAGAGTCAAGGAGGTAGAACAATTCCAGAACATTATTTTCTCTAGATGTCAACTTCCACAGAGCAGGGCCAGAGAGATTCTGAGACCTGTCCCCAGGGGAATTATTTCTAATACCCTTGATAAAATGTACAAAGCTAGGGTAGGAAGTAGCAAGGTGACAGCAGTGGTTAGGTGGGAAGGTTCTCTCAGAGAAAGAACTAATGAATTGGTTCAGTTGAAGTTTCTTTTATATATTTATTCCTGTCACCTTTCAAGTCAGCAGCTTTTTCCAGGTGACACGGCAAAAGGGCCTGGCAAGTGCACAGGGTTAAGCCAAGGACTATCAATACTGCTCCCTAAAATATTTTCGCCTCTGGTTTTGGGGATCTACTTCTTCTCGGGGTCTCTCCCGCTGCTTTCCTGGTAATAGCACCTAAAAGACCCATGAAACAAATCCCCAATTCAATACAAATTTATAGCTGAGTAAATATGAGCATAGGCTTTAGGAATCCACAGAATTGGAGCTTTGCTTAATACCAGCCAGGAAAATGTGGTTGTCAGTTAACTTCTCAGAGCATCTTCAAGGCTTGGTTTGCTTATCTATTAAATGAGTCTGAATAAGCCCTATTCCTCCAGGTTGTTGCTAGCATCAAACGAGAAATGTATGCAAAGCCCCAGTGCCATGGCTGACACACAGGAAACATTCAAGTGGTAGTGCATTTTCACTAAGTAAAAGGAGTAATGATTTCTTTAGTGGTTTCTTTTAACACAGGAGTTTCTATCCATCCCAAATAGAGGAAAGATATTCTAATAAACCAATCATTTATGTGATTTGTGATTACACCGTACAACTCAAGTTCCTGTGGAATGCTTAGAGTAATGAATCCAAAGCTCTCAGCAAGCTCCCTGGGCCTGATTTTCAAATCCAAAGTTACTGTAGCAAAAAACTAAAGGAGAGGAAGAAAAGCACCACTGTATTAAATATACCCTCCTCCCCTTTTTCCTAAAGGCTGTTTGTCCCCTTCTCTTGATAACTCTTCAGTTCCCAGAGAGCAGAGACTCTTGGGAAACAGGAAGTAGCAAAATGCCAGTGAGAAAATCCCCAGATGAAGAGCAGCAATAAGTCTCTGGGCAACAGTGTGGTCAAAAGGGGGAAATTCCCCCATCAGCCCTCAAAAACAGTCCCTCGGGAAAGCTTAGTGAAGGTTAATTTGGGAAATTCCCTCAGAGGCCATAGAACAGAAACGGAAAACTGCTGTTTAAGAGAAATCTGAACGGAGCAAGCCAGTTTGTGGCTGCCCGGGGTGCTCTCTGCGTGAACCGCGCTGCTGCTCCTGCCTGACTTCCTCCTTTTCATCCTGATCCTGAGGGTAACCCCGAAGGGGTCCAGTTGCCAGAGCCACTTGACACCCACCCTGCCCAGGCTCCCAACCCAGGAGAATTAATGCCGCAACACCCAGCCTCTTGACATGAGCTGCTGCTAAAGCAGATTCGCCTCCCCGTTAGGACCTCCTGTGACCCACCCTAGCTCCTGTCCCCCTGGTAGACTAGCAAGCCACAGTCATCATACTGTGCATGTCCCTCACAGTCACTTGCTATAACAAGTCCATCAGGTTTACTGGGTTTTAATCTAAATGTGACCTTAGGATGACATTTCTTAGTGCTGCTAAGCTCCAAGAGACAGGGAGGAATCCTCCCCACAGAGAAGAAGAAAAAAAATCACATAAACATTGTCCCATGAAAGGCTTAGAATGGAATATCCTCTGATCAGCTGAAGCAGAGAAAGCATATAAACACTGCTGGAAAGGGGCCTGGGTCAGGGGGAAGTACTGGCTCTACAGAGCCCTGACCTCCAGATGCAAGCGAGGCCCAGTTCCCTGCTGCAACCAGCTCTCCGTGAATCATTTCCATTCCCATAGAACTTCTATTTGGTGTTTTGTTTTGTTTTTTATGTGTGACTTAAAATGACCATTTCAAGAAGATGACAAAAAGGAGATTTCAGTAGAAGGGAGAGGAAAGTAGACTCCATCATGATAGCCTAAATTTGTTCTACTGTATGCTTATGCAAAATAGGTATCAAATTTTGGAAAAGAGATTTTAAAGGAGAAAGTACTCTGAGTTTAAAATTCTATTAAAAAATATGCTCTACTAGAGCGTGTATGCCTTTTTTATGTAATCAGGACCCACTGCTGTATGAGTCACAATTATAGATTCTACTTTCAAATATTTTTTGACTCCTAGAAAACAGCCCTGACAAAAACCACTTTTCTGATGTCTTCAAACAAACAGGTTCTTATTCACTTTCTTTCCTGTGGTTTTGTTAAGATTCTTTTCTCCAAAAATTGTAAAGATTGTCAGCCACCTAGTTTTTCCTATGCTTGAAAAAAAGCAATAAACCTCCTTTTTAGATTTGCAAGTTTCCTAGCAATTGGGAATTCATTTTGTATACACAAATAATAATTACAATCATTACATTTAAGCTACTTTCAAAGTCTCCTACACTTGAAAATTCTAGGTAGATTGTCAACATACTCTAAAGAAGTATTCTTTCCATTTTTCATCTGAGAAACTAGCAGGTATTCAATTCTTAACTCCTAACAAGGAATATTTTTTATTTCAGGGAAAATTTTTCACTGGCTGTCAGCGCCACTATAGTTGTGAATGTGAAATCAATTAAACGAATATGCAGGTCAGCAAAAAAAAAAAAAAATCTCTTTAATGCAGGCACAGATGAAACAGATTCCAACATGGGGCTGAGAGTAATAAATAAACTAATAAAAAAAAGGAAAGCATGGAGCAACTTTGATAGAAGTAAGCTGTTTGCCTTTGACCTGGAAAGTTTATAGTGTTTTAAGCAATTGTAAACATGTCAGTATACGTGGATACCGTTTCCATAGCAGCATAGCAACAGTTAGGAGTTTCTCCAAACATATCCAAAGGAAACTAAAAATAGTCTGTCTTCAATATCAAAATACATACGTATACATATTCAGACAACAGTACACAGAATGATGTGTAATGAGAAGTTCTGCAAACACCAACCTTTCACAAAAGTACATCGCGGATAGTTTTAAAAACCATTGAGTTGAGTGTTTTTAGAAATGGAGTAGAAACCAGAGTCTGAGGGAAAGCCACATGCCAAGTTGAATTCTAAGATCAGAGGTCCTTGACAACAACTGCCTTCAGCCATTGCTTTGGCTGCTCTACCTGACACTGCTTTTGCCCTTAAAGACCTCTGTGCCCTATTCATCTTTGGTCTGTACCAAAACTGGAGTTGAGTATGTGATATGATACATACTATGATCTCCATTTATTGCAGTATTCTCTCATCTTCTTAAGTTTTCATGCCATTCATTTCTTCCTCCCTATAGAGATTGGATAGCAGCTGCATTTTGTAAAACAATGTAAAACCACAACAAAAATAATGTGAACCAAGTTCACATTTTCCCAGTGAGCTGACTTAAACTGACGCTCAGTGACAGAAATAGTGATTCCAAAATGAAAACAGAGTGTCAAGTACATTTTTGGTCCTTTGCTGTTTGTACTTTTTATTTATATTCAAGAATTACAAGTATTTTAAAAACATCATCTAGTGGGAAATATTATTACTAGGGTATATATAATTTATCATCTAAAAAGGAACACTTGAGAGTGAAAGGGGGTGCTATTTATACTTACATTGGGAAAACAGGTATAAACCAAGACTGTCTCAGGAAGGCCCAGATGAATGGTCACACAATGTTACACATAAGAGTGTAAGTGTCTTGAGGGCAGGAATGTTTTGTTTATTTTTGTATCTTCAGAATCGACTGCAGTGCTTGACACCTAGAAAGAATTCAACAAATGCTTTTTAAATGAATAAATTTCATCATTGGATTATGTTTTTGTAAAACTTTGAAAAGTATTTCTTATACATAATACTAAGCTGAACATATTTCTTTTTTTAGATCCATAGTCCAAATGTTAGGGTAAAATAAAATCTTATGTAGCACTACAGGGTGAATCTTCTTCATCATCTGATCTTCTCCCTCAAAGTAAAGAGGATAAAAATGGCAAAGTAAAATATATCCATGAGTCATAAAAAAGATAATTCTATCAGTCTGGGATGGTTTATGAAAGCACTAAAGAAAGGTTAGAATATGAATTCAGATAGGAAGCAATTTTATAATCTGATTTCTATGGCTATGATCCTGGTTTCATTTTTCTTTGCCAGGAATTTTGGCCCCTAGGGAGAAACACAGAAGGAGTAGCAAATGAGCCCACTGCTGGAAAAAATACTATTTGTCTTTCACTATGTGGAGTTTAGAAGAGCACTGGCCATTGGCGAAGTCCCAGAAGTGAAGGTAAGAGCCTCTTCTCTTTCTGCCCCTATCTGCCAGTTTTGCAAGAAATGCCTTAACACAAATCATTTTTCCATTTGATGGGCCTCTAGTCAGTTTTTGGTTTTGTTTATTTGTTCGTTTGTTGTGTTTTGTTTTGTTTTGTTTTTAGGTGGAGTCTCGCTCTGTTACCCAGGCTGGAGTGCAGTGGTGTGACCTTGGCTCACTGCTACCTCCACCTCCTGGGTTCAAGTGACTCTCCTGCCTCAGCCTCCCAAGAAGCTGGGATTACAGGTGCTCACCACCATGCCCAGCTAATTGTTTTTTTTGTTTTTGTTTTTTTTTTTTTAGTAGAGACAGGATTTCGTCATGTTGGCTAGGCTGGTCTCAAACTCCTGACCTCAAGTGATCCACCCATCTTGGCCTCCCAAAGTGCTGGGATTACAGACATGAGCCACGGCATCCAGCCCAGTTCTTGGTTTTTAAACCACACCAGGCAGGGTGCAGTGGCTCACACCTGTAATCCCAGCTACTCGGGAGGCTTAGGTATGAGAATCCCTTGAACTTGGGACACAGAGGTTGCAGTGAGCCGAGATGGCATCACTGCACTCCAGTCTGCCAGGTACGGTGGCTCATACCTGGAATCCCAGCACTTTGGGAAGCCAAGGCAGGAGGATCACTTGAGGCCAGGAGTTTGAGACCAGCCTGGCCAACACACCGAAACCCCATCTCTACTAAAAATACAAAAAAATAGCTGGGCGTGGTGGAGCATGCCTTTAATCCCAGCTACTTGGGAGGCTGAGGCAGGAGAATCGCGTGAATATGGGAGGTGGAGGTTGCAGTGAGCCGAGATCGCACCACTGCACTCCAGCCCCTGGGTGACAGAGCGAGATTCTGTCTCAAAAACAAAAAAAAAACTATAAACCATACCAAAGGATTGGTGGGGGAAGTTATCATTACATTTAAGCAAAGCACTGAGTGATCCTCCTATGAAAAGGTCTTGCTATCAATCTGCTACCCCTTAGTGGAGAGGCAGCAGAGTTTGGGAGATAGTATTACCTGTCCTTATCATCTCAGACTCTGTAGTCATTCTGTTTGTTTGGGTTTGCAGCCAGATTATTCTACAGGATGTTGCCTAGCATATCTGGATCCCAGTTTCTTCATCTTTCAAAGGGGAAAATAATAATAGTATCCCTTCTAGGGTTATTTGTGAGGGTTAAAAGATATCCATGTAAAACACTTGCGACATGAATCTAAGCTATTATTATTGTCTAGCTCTATATTTCTTTGGACATTTAGCAAGAGTACTACCGAAAAAATATGTAATTAAAGGCAAAATTTGTACTTTCATGTTTCTAATCCAAATCAACCCAAATGTATGTAACCTAAGGCCAGAAGGAATCTGCTAGGCCTTAGGCCACTTAAGGACTAGATCCTATTTTCGTCTCTTTCCCAAGAATTCAATTGTTTATTGCTTTCACACCAAGGAGACTTGGCGTTTTATTATCGTTGTTGTTGTTATTCATTAAATTCCATCAAACTCTAGCCAGTTTGTATTCTGGGCCACACCTAGCCACTACATTTTAGGGAAAGCCGAAGGCCTGTCCCAAAAGAATGATATCTCTTCTTTAATACCTAATTTGAGGCTAGGAACATTCCAGATAAGTGAGTTTATTTACAGAATTATGTAAGGCTTTACATTTAATGAATTTCTGGTGTCTAAGGGTAGGAGCAGGGGGAATAGGCTCTTTATAAATACCAAATCATGCTGTTACCTACAGAGTGTGTGCCAGTTGATTAAATAGAGCCAAATTCTGTTCAGTTTGATAATTACTAAATTTGACATTCATAGAGGTTCTTTTTAATTCTGGGAATAAGAAATCCACAAACTCATTAAATTATGAAATGTTTCAACCCTATTATCCTAATACAATTACCCCACAGACTACATTGCCACAGGAAGTCTTTGGGACAACTCCTAAGGGTTAGAAAGACTCAGTAAAAGGGATTTGATTCACATAAAAGCCACCACCATGTGTGCGTGGTTTTTTTTTTTTTTTTTTTTTTTTTTGACAAGGTCTTGCTCTGTCACCCAGGCTGGAGTGCAATGGCATGATCTCGGCCCACTGCAACCTCCACCTCCCAGGTTCAAGCAATTCTCGTGCCTCAGCCTCCTGAGAAGCTGGGACTACAGGTGCACACCACCACGCCCAACTAATTTTTTGTATTTTTATTAGAGATAGGATTTCACGAAGTTGGCCAGGCTGGTCTCCATCTGACCTCAAGTGATCCACCCACCTCGGCCTCCCAAAGTGCTGGGATTACAGGCGTGAGCCACCACGTCTGGCCTGGTTTAAAAAATAAAAGTGAACATTAATCCACCTGATATAAAGTTATGGTTAATGATTCTAAAGAAAGATATTTTTACTTATGCCCAGCATAGAGTCTTTATCCAGTAAATCTACACTGGCATTCAAAGTGACAAAGGGCAAAGGAAACAGGATCCAAACTTCTTTAAGACTATCTGGGGGCAGGAAACTTGGCCATACATCTGTTTCTTTTGAGTAACAATAGCAATAATTTACTTATCTAGTAGTATTGCCATTTATTCCTTAGCCACATCAACGGAAATCTAATTATTTCCCACAAAATAAGAACTTCTAATGAAACTTTTCTTATTCATTTAATAAACTATAAAGGTCTAAATAGCACCCAGATTTTCTTAGCACCCTGACTTCTCCAAAACTTTCCGGAAATGTGCATGTACTATGAATGGGACAAGTGTGGCCGGGTGGAAGTACATGAGACTGAGAATAGGAGATATAGCTTCCTACCACAGTCACGGTTCTATGACTTAGTCTCAATGAAACTGGGTAAATCTTTTGGCATTAAAATGTCAGAAAACAGGAAATTCACATAGCTTCAAAATTTCACCCCAGACCGGGTGCAGTGGCTCCCACCTGTAATCCCAGCACTTTGGGAGGCCGAGGCAGGCAGATCACGAGGTCAGGAGATCGAGACCATCCTGGCTAAAACGGTGAAACCCCGTCTCTACTAAAAATACAAAAAATTAGCCAGGCGTGGTGGCGGGCGCCTGTAGTCCCAGCTACTTGGGAGGCTGAGGCAGGAGAATGGCATGAACTCGGGAGGCAGAGTTTGCAGTGAGCCTAGATAGCGCCACTGCACTCTAGCCTGGGCGACAGAGCGAGACTCCGTCTCAGTTGCAAAGAAAGAAAGATATCTACACAATGGAAAAATTCGTCCTTCGAAATTAAAGTTTATTCATGTAAATACTCCCAGTGGTGGCAAAGATACCTCCTTTAAGGTTGAATTTGTGCTTAAATGTCACCATTCCCATTCCAACCCAGCCTACCTTTCTCTTCTTGTTATTTCTCTAGCTCAGTCCCTTATCTGTTGCCTTCATACCTCTTATCCCAACTCTGAATTGTTTTATTAATTTGTTTGTTAGATGTTGTGACGGGGGTGGTTTTGGTCTGTCTTTCTTATTATATCAGCTCCAAGAGAGCAGGAACTGTTTCTGTCTTACGCATCACAGAATCCTCAACTTCTAACACAGAGCCTGACATGCAGGGGCATTCAAAGAGTACTTATTGAAAAAATGAATCTATGGATGAATGAGTAAATGAATAGATTTAATTTTTTTAAATATCCCAAGTTATTTGGAGTTAAATCTAGAAGGGAGAAAAATAAGTAATCAACCTTCTATGTCGTAGCTAAAAATTGAAGTAAAACACTAAGTATTTAGTCCCAAGTGGTCTACAGACCCTAACCTTAGTTCTGAAGGCAACTCTAAGATAAAGAGTTCCAAAATGCTTTGCAAAATGGTTTCTTTACTAGGATAAGTTCATGTCTCCCACTATGATTCCTGGAAGAATAACACTAATTTGAATGTATAAGCTATGCCATCTTTTTTAGTTGTGTCATTTTTTAAAGCAAACTGTATTCCTTACCTCACAGTCCTACATACCCCAAATATCTCACATAACACATGGAGAGGAATTTTCTAACTATAAGTCTCACTTTAGAAAACTCCCTGGTCGTCAGCTGACCCCATGAACAAAGCGTCCTTTCAATGCTGAAAGCAACCACAGCTGAATAGCAGATCGGATGAACCAATACTGCCATGGCTGTAATGACATCCTTAGAAACGCAAGAGTCCTCACTGAAAGAACAAAGATCAATATTTAGTTTCTTGTGTCCCTACAGGCTCTTCATCAATTTTATAGCCTCCTGTTCTGCCACTTCTGTCACCTCTAACTCCAATTTGCTCTTCTAGGAAAAGAGAAAGGTCAGGCTGGAAGTACATAATAGTAATACAAATGCAAAAACACTTTCAACAAAATTCAAAGTTTGAATTACAATAATTGTGCTATGTTGACACCAATATTTGGTATTTTAAAAAAAATAAATATTTTGCTGTATTTTAAAACATTTCAATGCATTTTAAGAGAATAGATCTTTGGCTGTAGTTTAACACTTTTAAATGCATTTTTGGTAGTAACTAAATGGACTTTATTAACTACCTTACAAGTGAAAGAACAGAAAGAAAGGGGCAAAAGTTATTGCCTAGTTATCTTTTTTTTTTTTTTTTCAGACGGAGTCTCACTCTATTGCCCAGACTGGAGTGCAGTGGCAATCTAGGCTCACTGCAACCTCCACCTCCCGAGTTCAAGCAATTTTCGTGCCTCAGCCTCAAACGATTTTCATGCCTCCGCCTCCTGAGAGGTTGTGATTACAGACACCTGCCACCTCACCCGGCTAATTTTGTGGTTTTCTTTAGAAGAGACAGGGTTTCACCATGCTGGCCAGGCTAGTCTCGAACTCCTGACCTCAAGTGATCCACCTGCCTTGGCCTCCCAAAGTGCTGGGATTATAGGAGTCAGCCACTGTGCCTGGCATCCTAGTTATCTTTATATCCATTTTATTCCCTGAAGTCCGCAATACTAAGCATTGCACAGTCTGACTCTTGGCCTCAACCATTCCCAGACATAGACTTTACATGCTGCTGCCACGGTTTCAACTCCCATGATACACTAACCTCCTAATTTTCACACATTTAATTTCTTAATAAAACAAGGAAGAAATTAAGACTAGTCTCATAATAATATAGTTAACTTTCCACATAAATTTCTTCAAATAAAGTTTGGAGCTGATGGCGTGGTTCGGGAGTGTTTTTGATGATCAGCCAAAATGGGATGTGATATGATATGCAGTGAGGAGCTAAGCCAGGTCCTTGTCACCATCCACCTTTCCTGTTTAGAAAACATCCATTAACATCGCAAAGAGGCTGCCAAGTTAAGTAATTGTAAAAGACTGTCACTAGGGTAAAAATGGAAGATATCTGCCAAATGGAATATGTTGAATGAATGGCCAGTGTCACCCAAGTGAAACCACAGCCAGAGTATGATGTGACAGAGCCAACTAGATTTTTAAAAGATCTGGGTAGCACCGCGTGTGACAAGACCCCCTCATCCCACACTCCTGTGGTGGAGAGCATGGAGGTGACTGAGCTGTTGGTGGCAAACTCGTGCCTTCTGCAACTCAATCAGACATCATCAAGGACATTATTATTCTCTAGCTTATGAATAACTGTCTTTATGTCTTCACTATTTTTTATAAACTTATTGTTTGTGGAAATAAATTCCCTGGTCATAATGAAATAAAGGAAAAAAAAAAAAAAAAACAATACGACAGACTTTTTTTCAACCTACCAGAGCATATTTTCTTTTTTTTTCTTATGACAACATTTTTAAATTATTTTTTTAAATTGCTCATCTCTTACTCATAACCATCCTGTTGATCAAGTGAGGGATAAGAGTAACCTGCCCAAGGTCCCCAGGTATTAGCTGATTAGAGCCTCTGGGCAGTTGTATCACTTTGGTTCCATCATAAGCTTTTCTTTCTACCCCTTCCCACATCCCATCTCCAGACACTCACCAGGTATGCCATCTCCAAGTGTCCTGGAGCTCCAAAATGACCCTGCCCTTTTCTTCAATAGTTAGTACCTGTGAAGGGTTCAGTCTCATGCAAAAATGACAAGTTTAAATGCATCTTTGTTGCCTCAGCCTATCTGCACCCTTCTGGTAACCTTCTCCTGTGACATTCCATGAAGGGGGTTGTGGGCACAGTCAGGTTGTACTGGGGTTGCAGAAACAGAGGAATCTTTATAGGATCATCTCTATCTTTAGGCATGAATCCACCTACTTCTTCAGATTCTGCCAAGAACTTTCAATTGGCAGAAGTCAGATAGCTCCATGGAGCCAGAGAGTGGTCCATTACCTTAATGTTGCATTATTCAATTTGTGTTTGAAAATGAATTTATTGGTCTGCAGTTTTACCAGGTTGTGATTTGTCAATTAATATTTAATAATTTTTTTGAGACAAGGTCACATTTATAGCCCAGGCTGGAATGCAGTAGCACAATCCGGGCTCACTGCAGCCTCAACCTCCTGGGCTCAAGTGATCCTCCCACCTCATCCTCCTGAGCACCTGGGACTACAAGTGTGTGCCACCACACTTGGCTAATTTTTTTGTATTTTTTGGTAGAGATAGGGTCTCGCCATGTTGCTCAGGCTGGTTTACTATGATTTTAATTCCATTAGAGTATTTTGCATTTAATTGTACTTAAAAACAAAAATGTTTTGTAATATCTTGTTCACTGCTACCCACTCCCCAGTTTACCACACACTTAATCCTTCCAGTTTGGTAGGGTAACACCAAATGCTAGCCTAGATAACTACTAAAATGTCAGTGGTTTAGCACAATCTGTTGGTCAGCTTTTGCTAGGTTATTCTCCTGTGACAAGCAATCCCCATATCAACCGCAAAGGTTTATGTTTTGATATGGAATATGTTGGCTACGTATCAGTCGCCCCTCTGCTCCACTTGTCTTCTTTATCTGGGATCCAGCCTAAATGCCCCTTCTGTATATGGGATTCAGGCTAAATGCTGTTCTAGAACAGGAGAAAGGATCATGGTGGAGTCATGCAATAGCTCTTGAAGCTTCTGCTGGAATGTGGTCTACATCACGTCTGCTCACATTCCACTAGCCAAAGCACGTCAGATGACCAAGCCCAACATCAGTGGACAGGAAGGATGCTCTTCCTCCAGAGAAGCTCACCACAGAAGACCCCTGTAGCTCTACAGGTAGCAGATACAATTTACCTAAAACTAGAATTTTGTTTCTCATTCACGTAATACTTCAATGCAAGTGCGCCTGGTTTGTAGGCAGCTTTCCTTCGTGTGATTATTAAAAAACCCGGGCTACTTCCGTCTTGTGGTTCCACCCATCTGCATTCAGCCAGCAGATGGGGAAGAGAAAATGAAGATGCCTCCACTCACTTCTTAAAAGTCTGGGCCTAGAAAAAGAGCCATGCACACCTTCTGTCACATTTTATCGATGACCACCTGGATGCAAGGAGTCAGGAAGGTAGGACATGCTAAAAAATGTAGCCTCCATCTTAGAAGCCACCTTTCAGCAATAACTCCACTACGAAAAGAAGAGGGTAAAGTTTTGATGAATCATTGGCCATCTCTGCCATACAAAACCTCAAACTGGCTATCCGGGGTGTGCCTAGGCTTTATTTCTAGACCCATTTATACTGAAATGGAATGGCCAAAAATATTCCAGATCTTGTTATTTGGGTTTTTGTTGTTGTTGTTGTATTTTTTCATTTTTAATGTAGACCCTACTGAGTCAAATAACAAGGCATAAGCGACTTAGAAAATCCTCATGTCCTGGTCAGGCGCAGTGACTCACGCCTGTAATCCCAGCACTTTGGGAGGCTGAGGCGGGTGGATCACCTGAGGTTGGGAGTTCGAGACCAGCCTGACCAACATGGAGAAACCCCATCTCTACTAAAAATACAAAATTAGCCAGGCGTTGTGGTGCATGCCTGTAATCTCAGCTACTTGGGAGGCTGAGGCAGGAGAATCGCTTGAACCCAGGAGGCAGAGGTTGCAGTGAGTCGAGATCGCGCCATTGCACTCCAGCCTGGGCAACAAAAGCAAAACTCCATCTCAAAAAAAAGAAGAAAAGAAAATCACCATGTCCTTTGTCTAAGGAAACTTTCTACCCCATCTATCATGTCCCAAAAACCAAATAAATAATTTTATTTCTTGATAGTTCAGAAAGAAAACATTAGTAATGATTTTCACAGTTGTCTCTTAGTTTTTCCATTTCCCAGTTTGGGGTTACGCAACCACTAACACCGCTGTGTTTGTCTCCAAACCCCTGAATTTGCACATGCAATCCTTTTGTTGCTTAACTGCCCAAGTGAAAAGAATAACTGGTCATTTACAAGCACAAATTTGTGAGTAGGAAGAGGGATTTCACCAAAACTAGGAATGCAAATACATAAACTAAAATTGAAAATTGACCTCAGTGATGACAAATGACTACTGAGAAGTAGCTGCTTCTTCAGTCAACAGAAAACCTCTCTATCACCAAATTCCCCAACTACTTCCAACTACTGCCTAGCATAGGCCCTTCACTTCTGCCTTCTTTAACATCTGATGGTGGCCCAAATGCACAGGATACTGGCTGAGAGCTCATTTGCAGCCATAGCCTCAGGCTTCTAGAGAACTTTGTTTTTAACTTATTAATAGCACAGTCACATTCTGCCTTGTATCTTAGTGGTTTGTATACAGCTCTCTCTCTCTCTCCTATGTAATAATAAACCCCTTGAAATCAGAATCCATGTCATATTTGTCTTTCTATTTCCTACAACACTTACCTGGCACATAATCAAAGCTTACTATTTTTTTCTTATTTTGAATTAGGTCAAGTTACAGCTTAATCTGGGCTCAAACCCTGCAACTGAGGCCACCTTCAGATGGTGCCTCCACTAAGTAAGCTGTGGGATGCCTACGTTGCATTCATTAGGTCAGGCACGTCAAGGTCGCTAATTCCTCTCTCGTAACCCCTCCACTTCTGTCTGCCTTTTCACCGAAGATGCTGATGTCATTGAATCTTGCTTCTAGAGTTTCACATGATAGAAGAGGAACTCGAGAAGGAAAGGGAAATCTGTCCTGCCCTCACCCCTAGCTTCCTTTTCTCCTTACTTAGTTTCCATGTTGGTCATGCGGCAGCCATAGGAAGATGTCTTGGGGTTCTCACTCTGAGGCTCTTGAAAACATAGGAAAGCTGTCCTAAACCTCTGGCTCTCCTTTTTGGTCTCTCCTATCCCCACTCCAATTCATAAGCCAAAAAGCTCATCCTGCTTCTTTTAATTCTTCAGGAAATTGGAGCCTAAACCCAGACAGACCTTTCAGATTTTTCTATTGTAGATTTAACACATCTCAGTAATATCTGTGAAGAAACCATAATCCTGACTTTACCACAAAGGAAGAAGGAAATGGAGGAAGTGTCCTGGTGTGGTAGAAAGAACCATCCAGCAGCCTGGGCAACATAGCAAAACCCCATCTCTACAAAAAATAAAGAAAAAAATTAGCTGAGCATAAGTGGTGTGCGCCTGTAGTCCCAGCTACTTGGGAAGCTGAGGTGGGAGGATCGCCTGAGCCCAAGAGGGAGAGGTTGCAGAAGGCTGAGATCTCACCACTGCACTCCAGCCTGGGCAACAGAGCAAGCAAGACCCTGTGAAAGAGAGAGAGAGAGAGAAAAGGAGAAAGGGGGAAAGAGAAAGAAAGAAAGAAAGAAAGAAAGAAAGAAAGAAAGAAAGAAAGAAAGAAAGAAAGAAAGAAAGAAAGAAAGAGATAGAGAGAGAGAGAGAGAGAGAAAGAAAGAAAGAAAGAAAGAAAGAAAGAAAGAAAGAAAGAAAGAAAGGAAGGAAGGATCCATCCAGGTAGGAATCAGAAGATCTTAGTTTTGAGCTCTGGCTCTTTTCCGTTTCACCTGGCTGACCCTGGACAAACTATGTTATGCCCCTCTGGATCTCACTCCTCAGCATAGATGAGCAGGCTCGATTAGGATACCTTTACCATCTTTCCCAGGCCTGGAAGTAGGAGTCACTAACATGGCAGGTTGACGCTATTGTAATAGAGCCACCGTTTCCGATCTGCTAGAGATACGATTTTCAGCCCAAGCATTTGCCATCTGCCTCTTTTGAGTCTTGGCTGGTAATCCATCAACTGTGCTAGATATAAGATCTTATCCAGTGAATTAAGTGATATTTCTTCCATTTTTCCATTTAGAAGAGGCACAAAAGTACATATACCATCCTAATAAAACAGACTTCCATTTTTTAAACAATGTGACCAGCAGCACAGCACTCTCCCAGCACACCACCTGCCATTATCTCTCCAGGTGTTTACTGTGGGCAGGAGGCCAACAAGGCCTAAGCTTCCTCTTCTACTTTAGAGCTCACTAAAGGAAATAATGACCCCAAGTGAAGAAAAAGCTCTAATTTCCAGCTCCAGTTCTAGTTGGGGTAGAGGGTTCTGTTGTTTGGCAAGGTGTTCTAATGGGCTTCTCACAGCAGGAGTTAGGGTATTATCTGCAACAGGAGAAAGGAAATGAAAGTGTTCTGCATAAAAAATGTGAAAGTCTATCTCCCTTGTGGGCACAGGAATTTGGACAAATACTCCCAGTTGTATTTAGAAAAAAAAAAAAGGTTTCTATTCAGTCTCTGAGAATTGTTGCTTTTTCTTTGTGCATGCTTGCATGTGTGTTTGTGGTGTCTGTGTGTGGGGAGGGAGGGGTGGGCCGGGAGAGGGAGGTGAAGGAGATGTTCTCATATTCACCCATCCAAAGCTTGCAGGGAGAATGAGAAACTTCTGCACATCTCGGCAGTGAAGAAACCTTGAGGGGACCTTTCCTGAAGGGTTGGAGCTTCTCACTGACTGTCCTGATAAAGTCCCCATGGGGCTATTCTTGATTGAATAACTCAGACCTTGGGCAATGCTGTTGTGGTATCATTAGACTATCTGGTCAGACAAAAGGAGGGAAGCATCTGGTACTGATTTTAATATAATTTCCCTGTTTGGCAGAGTTTCATCCCTGAAGTCAGTTGGTAAGGAACTAAGAAGGAAAACAGAGAGTTGTAGATCTCTTAGGTGGCTTTATTGTTCCTCTATCACTTTCTAGACCTGAGGGTAAAAGAATGGGATGGAGTTTTTCTAAAAACGAGAGCAGCAGAGAAGCAGCACTAAGAAAATTGAAGAATAGGCCATTCTCAGACAGAGGAGACAAGAGAAGCCTTGGTAACACTGGAGCAAGGTTGAGAAGGGCAGTGTGCCTACAGAGGAACCCATAAACAGTTCCCATTGTTTACTGATTTTACCTTGCTTGACTAGAAAATGCATTTGTCAATAGGAATGTTATCATCTCCAAGGGGGCAAATATTGGTTCTCGGTGGATGAACGAAATCTTAGATATTATAATGGCCTGTGGCCCTCCAAATGGCCACAGTAAATAAGGAAATATACAGTGTATCTGTGGAGTTTAAATTTCATAAGTGGAGTAAAGGTTGGGGTGGAGTACAATTAGGAAAACAAAATGTCTAAAGGTCTCCTTTGGGGGAAGGGTGATAAGGAAAAAAAAAGGTTGAGGAATAGTGTTCCAGAGCAATTATATTTAGCTTCAGTTTCAAATTATTCACTCCTGCTTGTAATTCCCTCTTGTTCTCTATCCTTTCATTTAAAAACATATAAGTTATGTGTTTGAGGGGGTGTGGGGAATTAGGCCTCCTGCACGTTAGCTCCCAGCTGGGAGCTCCCAGACAGCCCTGGGATCCAAGTGGAGACAGGCAGTGAAGGAAGCAAGAGCCCAAGGCAGAGATGAAGGCTGTGGGTGGATCCACGGCCACGGGGGCGATTCAGAAACTGACAGGAGGCCAGTTCCATCTGTGGGTCTTGAACTGTGGTGCCTGGACCAGCAGCAGCAGAGGCATCACTGGGAACTTGTCAGAAATGCAAATTCTCAGGTCCCACCCCAGACCCTCTGAATCAGAAACTCTAGGGGGTGGGGCCCAGCCTCCAGGTGAGTCTGATCCTCCCTCAAATTTGAGAGTCATTGGTTTAGAAGTGAAACAGGTGACCCAAGGAAATGAGGAGCCACGCTTTGGGAGAAAGGAAAACGCAGAGGTTCAGTAAACTAAAATTTCCCACTCTCTAGTTTTTTAATCATCTTTAAAAATTTTCTTTTAGACCTTAGCAATATAAATATTGCTCGTTTCCACCAGGGAGGAAAACAACTCTGCTGTCAAATATGCTGAGCACAAAGTGAAAGGAAGTCTGCAATCCGTTGGCTAATTAAGATCCATGTAAGTAATCAAGGCAGACAAGTCAAGGACAATGAATCTCAGGCTTGTCTTGGCTGATTCTGCCAACTTCACCAATCACCTAAACTAAATAATCAGCAATCACTTTATTTTGTGTTGTGTAAACACAGTAGAAATGTTCACAAAGTATTCCTAATGTGTAACAGAAAGATTGTTACTTACTCAGCTTCCTATGTAGGGAAGCTAACGTATCTATTCAGGATCACACTGCCACTGACGGCAAGATCCAAGCTCCCAGGTTCTGACCCTAAACTTTCAAATGATAGAGTTCAACTTCTTTTTCTTTTTAATTCTCTCCTTCCTTATGAACTACAGCAATTTGATTTGTAACTTTTTTTTTCTATTTATGAAGCATTAGCAATTATTTGCCCTGAAAACATTTTTAATAAGAAGAAAACTAAGGTTGAATGCAAACAATTTAGTAACAACCCACTTCAGTTTGCTCCTTCTGCTCCTTAGGCCACTGCCGGGTGCATGAACTTGCAAAACTCTAGATTAAAACCCAGGTTCTCCACAGCACTTTTTGCAGGGTTAATTTCTGTCAGAGACATATTGACGATAGACTTTAGAAGAAACACCAAATAACAGTGACTTCCTAGTAACTTCAGTACTAGTCCCGCCCCTAGGTTACCCTATGAAGCTAGACTCTAGTGAAAATATGCCGATTCTTTTCCTGACCAAAACCATAACTGAGTCTGTAGAAAAATTTGTTTGCTGTGATTTGTAATTTTGATATAATAATTATGCCTCCATGCTATTTATGGTTTATATCTGAAATGAACTTGTACCAACTGTTTTGACTACTCTGGCAAGGAGATACCTAAGAGTAACCCTAAACAGGTTAGCTATCTCGTAAGGAAGTAAGTCCTCACTCCCTTATGATTTAAATAATCCAAAATACATTTTTTAAACAATATTGCCCTCCTTCTCTTACTGAACTCGTTAATGCATCACCTTTACGATAACTTTTGTCTGTGTTTCTCAAAAGCCTGTGCTGGCCTTGATCACATGTCAAATTTCAGGTCCTTTGAGTTCTTGACTGTGTTGTTATTTGGAAGGTCATAGCATCTTTCTCCTTCTGGTGGGTTTTTAGATCATATCTCTTTGCAGATTTGTACAGAGAGGTCTGTTTCAAACCAACACCCTCCCAACTCTGAGATGCAGGCTGAACTAAGAGCTAATGAGAAGGCATTCCTGCAGAAGAAAGGAACTGCTCTCAAGATATGCACAGCCTCAGCGTTGTTTTTTTTTTTCTTTTTGAAACTGAATGTTTTGTAAAGTTCTTTAATTGCCTTTTTATTTTTGAGCAAACCAGAGAGGGAGACCCTAAGTGTCCTATTATATTATCAAGTGAGTACATATGTAAGGAAAGTCTTTTCTTCTGTTGTTTTTTTTATTTGAAACACTGAATTAGACAAATAATTTACACTTAGTAGCAGTTGTAATCCTTCTTAAAGACATTTCTTAAGGATCTCCAAGCTTTCCCTGAACAAGCATACATTTTATTCAAACTATGAAGTAATACCCACTAGAGCCTGTCTGGGTATTCCAAAACACTCTCTGCATGTTCCAAAAGAGCCTTCTCTTAGTACAAACCGCAGGTAAACTAATGAAACCACATCGTAAGAGCAAGCCTGAGCCACAGATAATAAAGGCTAATGTTTATTGAGCGGTTACTATTTGCCAGGGACAGACCTGAATGTTTTACATGTATTCATTTGGACTTCATTAAAAATCTGATGACCTGGGTAGACTTATCATCCTCATTTTACAAATGAGGAAAGTGAGGCCCAGAAAAGTTAAGTAACATGCCCAAGGTCACCCATGCTGGTGAGTGGTCCGACCAGTTAACAAGAGCTCTCATATATGGCTTGGAAAGATCTTCCCCACTCCCAACCCCTACTCTTTTATCCCACTGCCTCCCACTCATCCTCCGTCCCACTTGCCTCTTTATGCATTTTATACTGTGGGGTTGGTTAAGCTGGAGCTCTGGTTGCCTTCAAATTCCTTTCTTTCCCTAAATCCTGTCTTATCCTACCTGCAGCCCTGCCCCTGACTGGAGTCACACAGAAAGCCTGAACATCTGACACTCATTGGTCATGCTTCCTCCCACTAGGGACTCGTTTCACGCTGTGCTTAGAGATGCATGCAAAAGTATTATCTTCTGCTGCAAGCAGCAGCCCCTAGGATATACATGTACTCTCTGCTGATGGCTAAGTTTGGGGAAACTGAGGCACTCTAACACAGCAGGAGCAACTTAATTTCTCAACTGCTTACATTAAAGATGAGACCAAGGATGAACATACTTGGACTTTTTCAACCTGATGTTTCATCTATCATGCTGCCCCTCCTCCCAAGACTTTCTCTTCCTGAGGACCTCTTGGTGAGAAGTTGCACACCCCACACCCAAGCCAAAGTGGACTGGCAGAGCCCTGCCAGAAAACCAAACAATGTTTCTATTAAAGGCAGGTGGCTACTGCTCCTTCCTCTTTCTCCTTATCTGAGATGATTAGAAGTCCAGGTACAAAGGACCTGACCCATGTGTCCTACCTTGAGGACCCTGCAATATTAATTAGTTATCATTGTCTGCAGAATAAAAAAGAAAAGAGCTTGTCCATGAATAGCAAACAATACCGTCCTCCTCCCCACCCCACCAAATACTTGTGTCAAGGGCAACTGGAGGCAGCAATTGTTCTATTCAACATTTGTCTAATTGAGACCATTTTGGGGTCCACTTTATCTCTGCCAGAGTTCAAATCCATGGGAAGTTTTAGGAGATGCAATAATAATATTGGAGCAGGTTTATATTTGCTGCATACAAGTTGGATCATATCAAGGTTATCATCCAAAACTTATTTGAATAATGTTTCATATAACATCCAGGAATTTGAGAGCTTGTTAAGGGAAAGCTTTCAAATGTAAGAACAAACACAAAGCCAGACTCCTGGTATGGCTGAACTGTGGCAGAGATAATTTCCCTCTCATTTCACAGTCAACATGGGTTTATGGTGAGAGCCAAAGACAAAGATTCCTGTCCTCATGAGACTTTCCAATGACTTATTTTGGGAGATTCTTGGATACCAGCTATTTACTTTCAAAAAGTTCAGTGGGAATTATTTTAATGTAAGAAATACTCATGACAGCCGGTTCGGGGGCAACTTTTCCAAACATGCTGTAACAAAATTGGCACTTTTAGCTAAATCACACCCTGTTCTTCAGACATTTGACTCAGATTTTTCTTTACTACAGTAAATCTGTACTTGGATCATGGGAGCTTGTAGGGACTAGCCATGCCAGTCCCACCTTAAAGACAGAGTTCCAGGCTGGATTGCATTTTCTAGAACAAATCCTTCAAATATTTTCATTCAAAGAGAACAGTAATGACAGCTTCCAATAATCAACCTGAATATTTTAGTAGAAGCTTTTCTAGACATTTGTGTTGGGATAACTAATGGAACTAATAGATTTAGGAAATGCCAGAACTCCTAATTAAGCCCCGGATACTGCCTCAGATTCTGAATGACTGAATATATTGGGCATTTTATGCCTCATCCTTCATGTAATCCAACAAACACCTATTCTATATTTATTCTAAAAAAACTTTACTAAAAACGTTACTAGAAAATATTAAATTTTCTAAATCCTTTCTAAAACTTTACTAATATTAAATTTTTTACCTAAGATCTTTAGAAAATTTTCCAAATTTTATAAAATCGTATACATTTTTGATGCTGCTATTGCTATAGATGTCTTCTGGAAGTTGAGTTGTGCCTTTAGGAATATTTTCCTACTACATCACTGGAATGAGTGTTACAAAAAAGAGTCTCTACATTCTGCATGCCTTGATTAAATGTATTAATTTTCTACCAGATCACTATTCCTGTAAGTGTTTAAAATAAAAATGAATATGGTCTTCAAACATTCATTCTTCTACTATTTACTCTCCCACTTTCAAAAGCTCCCAATTACTCAAAGTTGCATATTTCTCAGATTCTGTTATATATGATTGCAACAGCAGTGAGTGATTGAAAGGCATTTTCCCTAGAATTTTAAGTCCTTTTCTATGCAAAGTTTCAACAACAAAAAAATTTTTTTAAATAGAGACAGGGTCTTTCCATGTCGCCCAGGCCGGTCTCAAACTCCTGAGCTCAGGCAATCCACCCGCCTCAGCCTCCCAAGTGCTGGGATTACAGGTGTGAGAGCCACCGTGCCAGCCAGTTTCAAAGAAATTATAATGAAAGAAAGTTCGGCAGCACAGTAGGAACAAAGAATTCCACTTCCATGTCATAAAGACTCGGGATCAAGTCTTCTAGTTAGAGCCCTAGCTCTAACTAGCTGTGTGACCTTGAGCAAGTTACTTAATTTTCTAGACCTCAGTTTCCTCATGAGCAAAATGAAAATATTAACACCATCCTCAAAGTTACTGTGAGGACTAATTAAAATAATACTTGTATCCTGCTTAATCCAGTGCCAGCACATAGTAAGCTCTGAATAAGTGGTTGTTAGAATTTTTACCAACACATGGGAGGACCAACTTTACGTGAGAGACAGTGCTGGGAGATCTCACATATGCTACCTCATTTAATCCTTCCCAATCCAGAGAAGCAAGGAAAAATTCTTCCCATTTTTATGGATTAGGAAAGTAAGGATCAGAGAGGCTGAGTAACTTATTCAAGGTCATATAGCAAAGTGACAGGGCTGGAATTTGCAGCCAGGTCTGCCTGACTCTGAAGTTCATTTTTACATGGAAGTTCATCCTTTCCAAATTTCTTTTACTATTTCATGCAAAAATATAGATTTCCATTTTCAAGTTTGTGTCCTTTAATACATAGCTACATGAAACTGCTTCTTTTATCTTATATTATCATAAATAACAAATATATCTTCTGCCATATTTAGTTCTTTCTTCATTCAATTCGAGATAAACATATTTTGTCTAAAGGTTTTATTGGCATTTGGAAGAAACTCAAAGTCTGTACTTAATTAAGATCTGTAAACAGAAGCCAGATCAAATCACAGAATAAACAGATTCCCAGTGCTGGGTATGGATCTGTCTTGATCTAAATTTGGATTTTAATCATTGTAACCCATCTTTATACATTCCTTCCTTCATTCAATAAATATTTATTGAATGCTGTATGAGTTAGTCATGGAGCCTGCCTTCAAGGAGCTTAGGGTTCAATAGGAAAGAGAGATATACAAAAAGACCTATAATTCCAGGCAAGAAACAGTAGGTGCTAGAAGAAAAATAGGGAGAAAATGCTGGGGAGTCTCAAGGGTGGCCATTACTTCCTAGGGGAGCAAAGGATCAAAGAAGGCTTTGGGGGAAAAGTGGCCTCCTCTATTAACTGCTCCATCCATCTGTAAACTATTCATGAATTTGTTTTAAAATGCAGCAGGTCCCTGGATAACGTTGTTTCGTTCAACATTGTTATTACGTTGATGAGAAAAAAAAATGGACTCCGCGCTAGGACCCCTGTCTGTGTGGCATTTGCATGTTCTCCCCATGTCTGCTGGGTTTTCTCTGAGTACTCCTACTCAAGTTTCCTCCCACATCCCAAGATGTGCACATCAGGTAAACGGGTGCATCTAAATGGTCCCCATGTGAATGAGTATTGGAGTATGTGTGAATGCACTCTGTGATGGGATGGTGTCCTGTCCAGGGCTGGTTTCCATCTCTGTGCTCTGAGGTGTTGACATAGGCTCCAGTCACCTGTGACCCTGAACTGGAATATGCAGGTTGGAAAATGAATGAATGAATACAAGTTATTATAAAATAAAAATCTGAAAAGTGTTCAATAATCACACAAATGCACAACAATAAATGATGCAGCACAAACGCACTTAGCAAGCCTACCAGATTTGTCCTTGTTTGATTTTGAACCGTATTGGTGGGAGAAGATGCTCCTTACGATTTGTACTTTGCAAACATTTATTCTTTGATTTAACCCACTACCTCTATGACTACCATCACTCAGTGATTCACCAAAATTTGGTAATTATCCTGTTTCTATTAATCTTCCTTAAATGTAGGTATAACTCACATTTATTTCAGTGTTTAATATTATAAGTGTTTACGGTCTTTATTTATAAGTCTGGTGATGTTTCTGTGATCAGAAATATGCCACAGAAACGTAACTCTTTTTTAAAAATGTGATTTTTATACATTTAGGGGGTACAGGTGCAGATTTCTTCATGTATATAGTGCATAGTGGTGAAGTCTGGGCTCTTAGTACATTTTCAATCCTCACCCCTCTTCCACCCTCCCACATTTTGGGGTCTCCAGTGTTTGTTATTCCACTCTGTATGTTCATGTACACCCACTGTTTAGCTTCCACGTGCAAGTGAGAACAGGTGGTATATGACCTTCTGTTTCTGAGTTATTTCACTTAGGATAATGGCCTCCAGTTCCATCCATGTTGCTGCAAAAGACATGATTTCATTTTTCTTTATAACTTTATTCCATGGTGTATCTACATCTCATCTTTATCCAGTCCTCCATTGTTGATTCCCTATGTTTGCTATTGTGAATAGTGCTACAATAAACATATGAATTCCGGTATCTTTTTGATGTAATGATTTATTCCCTTTGGGAATATACCCAGTAGTGGAATTGCTGACTGGAATGGTAGTTCCATTTTTAGGGAGTAACTCTTGTTTATATATCAATTACCCTATGACAAAATTGGTTTTCTTACACATTGTTTCTCAGTTTCCAAGAACCTATGGATGAAGTTAAGTGAAGACTTGCTGTGTAATACAGAAAGTGGTGAATAGGTGGGGCTGTAAATGAAATAGGACTGGCCATGAGTTGATCACGTGAAAGCTGAGTGATGGCAGTACATAGAACTTCATTATACCAGTGTGTCTGCTTTAGGATATGTTTGAAATTTTACACTATAAAAAGTTAAGGCCGGGCGCGGTGGCTTACGCCTGTAATCCCAGTACTTTAGGAGGCCGAGGTGGGTGGATCACGAGGTCAGGAGATCGAGACCATCCTGGCAAACATGGCAAAACCCCATCTGTACTAAAAAATACAAAAAATTAGCTGGGTGTGGTGGTGGGTGCCTGTAGCCCCAGCTACTCAGGAGGCTGAGGCAGGAGAATGGCGTGGACCCAGGAAGCAGAGCTTGCAGTGAACTGAGATCGCACCACTACACTCTAGCCCAGGCGACAGAGTGAGACTCCGTCTCAAAAAAAAAAAAAAAAAAGTTAAAATATTGTACAAGCTAACTTACCTGTAGGACTTCCACAAGTCATTTACATGTACATATGTAAGTGGCTACAGAATGTATGATAATGGTTTGGGCCTGGAGGGACATTAGTGACCACCAGAGTGAAATGAACTGAATCTCCCTGCCTCCCCCTCCATACACACAAGCCTACTCAACAAGATCTCTTTAATGTAAAGCCACAAGTCAGAAAGGGTGAACACAGGGTAATAACCAAGGGACTTGCCTAGAGGCAATGCTTACCTCTGGGCAAGGACTGAGCACATATCCTAATGAAAACAATTCGTGTGTGTTTGAAAGAAAATTGAATTCAGTACAATCGATAACGTTCAGAGGCTTCAGGGGATCTGCAGATGTGGACTCATGGAGCAGCAACCTATCACTCCTATCACTCATGGAGATTTTACACATAGGCCCAGGGAATGACATGGTATCAATTTGTCTCGTGTGGGTGAGACAAAAGCATTCAATACTGTGTCGACCCAAGAGTTCTCACTGGCTCTATGTAGCACATACCCCCAGAATATTCAGGTGTGTTATGTAGTGATTTCTATTGAATGCAATATAATGTTGTTATAGTTATTATGTGTGTCACTTAATTCACATACTCTCAGGCATACAAAGAAGGGAGAAGAAAGGGTGAAGGATAGAGTTCAGCCACCTGGCAGCATTCCATAAAAACTGGGCAGATTCATGAAATATTACAGTGGGGGAGGTGCTCAAAATAGTTTTTGCACGCTTTTGAAGATAAGAGAGTATATCTGTCTTAGATATTCTGCCTGGATATGTTACTAGCATCGGGATGTTTTGAGGAGGCCGTGCCACCCTGACTCCAACCCCAAATTAAAATTACAGCAGGCAAAATTAGAGTGTCACGCGGCCAGGCACGGTGGCTCACGCCTGTAATCCCAGCACTTTGGGAGGCCAAGGCGGGTTGATCACGAGGTCAGGAGATCGAGACCATCCTGGCAAACACAGTGAAACCCCATCTCTACTAAAAAATACAAAAAATTAGCCGGGTGTGGTGGTGGGTGCCTCTAGTCCCAGCTACTTGGGAGGCTGAGACAGGAGAATGGCGTGAACCTGGGAGGCAAAGCTTGCAGTGAGCGGAGATTGCACTGCTGCACTCCAGCCTAGGCGACAGAGTGAGATTCTGTCTCAAAAAAAAAAAAAAAAATTAGAGGGTCACATGCTACTTTAATTCTGTGTTGTGGTACTTCAGTGGCTTCTCATTTGAAAGTGCATAATTATTTTCAAATTATCATATATCATTTCATGGTTAAATTAGATTTTCAGCTAGAACTTCCAGGGGGATTGGAATTCTACATGCAAACTATATTTCAATTCCTATTTATGATCATTTTGGACAACTTTGTTTCCTAAACCCTCAGATCAACTATTTCCCTGGATAACCCTAAGGCACTGGGAAATATCTGAATGGAAGAGATTAGCGCTGTTTTTTATGGCATGTTTGCAACAGACATATTTTGTCTATGTCAGAAACCTAGCTATTCAGTAGGGATATATTTTTCCAAGAACATCTCAAAATATTTCTTTAAGAAAATGTAATTCATCTGACCACTTTCCTCTTAATTAAACCCAGCTGTGTGCATATGTGTGTGTGCGTGCGTGCGTGTGTGTGTGTGTGCGCATATATGTGTTTTCTGTACCTTATTTCAATAACAGAGAAGGAAGCTCTTAAGGGCACCTCTGCCTTACACACTATGAGTCAAAATGACTTGGAATTTTGACTCTGTGTTGAACAACTGTGATCAGTTGTTGAACTTTCAGTTTTGACAGCTTTAATAATTCTAAGCATGCTCCTGATATTCTTCTTTCTAAAGAGAAACAGTTGTTTTGTTTACATATGTAGTCAGTATGATAATTATCTAAATTTGTTCCTACCAACCTTGTTTGATCTCTGTAGTGTCGACTGATAAAATCCATCCATTTTGTAGAGCCAAACATCTTTTAGATCCCCGGTCAGAGGTCATTTCCTGGGGGAAAATCAGAAGACTTTAAAGAGGTTGCAAAGCCTGGACTTCCTCACAGAAATCACCACACAGAATAATCTTACAACCTTCAGTTCTTCTAATTTCTACCCTGTGTGATTATTTGATTGGTATCCATCCATGAGACTATATAAATTCCACGAGAGTAGGGCCTTGGTCAGTTTTGCTCACCATTATGTTCTCAATGCCTGGAACAAAGAAGGCCATCAATAAATATTTGTAGAATGAATAAATGAATGTAAAAATGCACATAAATGTGTCCATGAATAAGTGAGTAAATTACAGAAATTTCACAAAGAGGTTTTATCAGTAACACTTTAGAACTGCACTGTTCAATACAGTAGCCACTAGCCATATGTGACTATTTAAATTTAATCTTAAATTAATTAAAGTTAATAAAACTAAAAATCCAGTTCCTCAGTTGCACTAGCCACATTTCAAATGCTCAATAGTGACACACTGCTATTCACTACTATATTTGACAGTGCACAAGATACAGCATTTCCATCATTGTAGAAAATTCTACTAGCACAACTCAAGCAATTCTAAAATTCTAGGCCAAAGAGAGCTTTATTTTTTCCAAAATGAGTCAGATCATTATTATTGGTGCCATTGATAATATTAATTGTGCAACTTAAACCTCTTTCCTCTAAAACTATTCCACCTTGACGACTGAACTTAAACCAAGTATTTCACCTCTTTTTCTTTCAAAATATATAACAAACAATTTGTCTACTTTGATTTGTAAGGGTCTATATATAGTTTTATATACTTTCCTGAGTACTCAAAAGAATCCTTGAAATTGGGAATATATACTTTTCTAAAAGTGCATTTTTTACACAGGCCAGGCCTCTATGCACTATACGTTGGATAAAAATGGGAAAGATATAATGTGCTCTAGAAGCCATCACTAGTATATGAGGAATTGGGATTTGTATTAATTTCCCTAATTATGTTAAGTGCCTGATTGCACACATTCTGGAATTGTAATTATGTGTAAATTGATATAGTTTTCCAAATTAATAATATTCAATATGTTTGGTGAGATCCTTTAATTTCAACAATTAAGTTTTTTTTTTAAATCAAAGACTCTAGTTACAGTCATCTTATTCTGTAAACTATAAACAAGTATTTTGTTTGTGAAAGCAAAGATCAGAACATTGCCAGTTAGGAAAACAAAATTATAACATTTATACTTAATTTAAAGCAATAATTTGATTTAAATACTCATACAAGCAAAAGCATCTTTAATTATATAAGTTTGAGAAAAAGCATAAGAGAATGGTGAAGATATAAAGGAATGGGGCAGATGCTCAGATTCAGGTACACATACCGGGAAACTGAGCACACCAGGAGAAATTTGCAAATGTAAATTCCTACAAGGCTTCTCTTATAAAGAGCAAGGTTTTATGTCTCCTTTTAGCAAGTTAGACTCTATAATCCCATTTATCTCCATATCTTCATAAAAAGGGAAGATTCTATTCAGTAAATCTATGGATACCTTAACTACACCCAGGTGTTTTAAATTATGCCACAATTTTTTTTGTCAATCTTTACCATAAAATACCAAATCCAGCTTTTGCTTGTCAACATAGCTAAAACATTATCATTTATCATATTCTAGTACCTTCAAGTTTTCATACCACATGTGTTCCAAACTCTAGGAAATTAAATATTTCCCTAATACCACACTTTAAAACTTCAAGCCCTACAAATTGAGAAGTACACAATTAACCCGTTTTCAAGTGTATTTGCGGAGATTGCACCTGTGCCTACTTATGAACAAATCCTAAGTTTTCTGTTTCACTCTTTCAGTGCTTAGTCAGCCTTTATATCTCAGGATTTTTCATTTATAAAATGCATGTCACATTTGACAAAGGAGAAATTGTATGGTTTCAGCACTTGGTTTTTTGAGCAATTTAGGTCTTGATTCTTAGAAGGTAAACCTAGCAGTTGTCAGAATGCCACACAAGAAGTTTATCCATAAAGAACTTTCAGGAATGAGCTGGGAGGGAAGGGGTCAGATGAGTAGAAAATCGAACTGGGAAGGTCCATGCCCCTTGTCTCTGTTGATTTCCATGTGGAAATTCAGGACCAGCCAATCCCTTTGAAATCTGTCCTAGAAATCATGACTCTGCAGGAGTTGGAAGCTCACGTGCCTTCTAGATTGAGGCATGTAGCATCAATAAGTGAAGGAAGGCTGGGAGAGAGATAAGGAGAGATGATTAGAAACTGTGATAAGCCCCATCTGAAAGCATTTAGATATTTTTTTTTTTTTTTTTTTTTTTTTTAAGTTTTAAAAGATTGCACAAGCCCACTCCGTGCAATCTGTAGAGCTGCCAATTTGGAGTTTCTGCTTTAGGAGACAACTCGATCTTAGGGCTAGGGTAAGAGAACTACTGGCTGTAATAATTTCAGGAACTTTTTGTTCCAGTAAAAGTCACAGGCCATGCTTTAAAAGGGCCTAGGAGTCTATTTAGAGCAAGTTTTTCATGTATTATGTTGTAAAACTGTATCTAATTATGAGCCAACTTTAACCTTTCTTCAACTTTTCTCCATCTCTCTTCCCAACTTCTACGTTTTGTTGGCTTGAGCAAGGCTACTTTGTCAAACACTGCCTCATACCAAGTTCTTTCTGACCACTGGTCTTATTGCAAAACACAGAGGGCAGATTTATAATTTGCCCAGATTTTGTATGAAACTATAACAACAAAAAAGGAACTCTAAGATCTGTTGTAAGTTTTGAAGGTGCTGTATTTCTGAAGATAATCTTCCTACAGGAGGTATTCCTATTCTTAACAGAAACAGATTATTTGAAATGATTAGGTTTACATTACTCCAGAGTAAACTGGCACTGTATTTAATCCTGTGTAATTTGGGGATGAGTAAATAATCTCTCTACTTCAATTTCCTCATGTTTTAATGTGAATGATGATGGTCACAAGATTGCTATAAGTATCATGTGTACTAAAGCATGTAAAAGTACATTGTATGTTACCTACTAAGTACTTAATAAATATCTATTTTATTGTTACACATCGCACAATCATTCACTAATTATCCTGAACATTGATGATACATACCACACAATGACACTGATAAATTTGGTAATAGTGCTTAGGTAGAAGAGTATCATGAGAGGAAATGGATTGAAAGCAAAGCATAAATGACAACATTTATTGGGTGCTTACTATGTGTCAGACTATGAATAGTGCTTTCTTTGCATGTATTAAATCTCATTTACTTTTCACAACATCCCCATGAGCTATGAACTCTGAATAACTACATTTTTAAAAACGATTCACGTGGTGACTTTTACTCCTTCAATCAGTTAAGCTGGACCTTCTCCAGAAGGTTCTCCAGAATCCTCTCCCCAGTATGATTCTGGGGTTGATTTTGCCAAAAGTAAAATTTGCAGGAGATTTGGAAGACAGAAGTAAAGCAGCAGCCATTACTCTCTGAAGTTCATCATCTTTCAATACAGTAGTGGACAGACATAAAGGTGCCAGTGGGCTCCAGCTGTCTGCTCTCCTCCACTCCACGTCCTGCCATTTTGGGGGGCCTCTGGCATCAATGACTAATTGCAGTGCCACCTTATACTTGAATGTGAACCTTCTGCGGCAACAGCCCCTCATAGATTTCTCCGCCAGCTCCCTATTCACAGTCCTATTTCAGCAGCTGGGCATGTCTGCCTTCTCAGGTGAACTGATGGGTGGCCCCTCTGATCTTCTAGCTCCCCCTTCAGACCCTCTCCTCCCCAGTGCCTCCCATAGTAGCGGCTCTGTTTCTCTGGTTGAACCTGATTGATACACATGTTTAAGATGAAGTAGCTTACCCCAAGATCACTCAGTTTGAATGGCAGAACCAACATTAGAAGCCTTAATCAGCTTCCAGAGCCCATGCTCTTCATAACCACAAGGCAGCATTGTCTGAAGGAGAGGGGAGGAAGAAGGAGATAAGGAAGAAAGAAAAGAGAGAAAGCACAAAGGCTATAGAGAAAGAGGAAGGAAGTAGAAAAAAAAAAGTCAAGGAGGATAGAGAAGGCAGGAGGGAGGACTAGATGGTAAGCAATGGGGAGTGGGAGAAAAGCGAAGAGGAATAAAAAATAAAGGGAGGTAGGATAGTACATTGCCAGCTCTACTTGCTCTGCCAATGCTTTAGCACAAAGGGGGAAATTTTAAGCATGGCTAATATATGCCACAGGACTGCAGATTCTAGCGCTCAGGTGTTGAGGAAGCAAGTACCCTTTTGGTTTTACTCTTCTGTTAGGAACTAAATCTAAATTTTCATAAAAGTTTGGTTTTGTTTTTAACAGAAGACCTAATAATTTCTCTAAGTATTCACTTTTTTTAGCCATTTTTTAATCTGTTTTTTACAATCTTACATAAGCCAGTGATAAATAACGACTTGCAAAGCAGCAATCTTTACTATAGATTTTACCCTTGAGTGGAAAAATCAAATATTTTTATGCAACAGAACAATGGCTAATAATTATAGATCATCATGTTCAACTGGGATAGTTATCAATTTAACTCTGTATTATTCAACAACAGAGATGCGGCAAATTTTGCACATAATTCCAAAATAGAGGTGTGAAATATCATTTTCCCATGTGACTATTTGGTTTAACCTAGATATTTACTATGTATAGTATTACAGCTGCCAGGGAGACATAGAAATTAAAAACAAGATAAAATCTTGTTGAGTTTTATTTTCTACTCTGAGGCAGCTAATTTTTAAAATATCCTGCCTACGGTACAGGAAGTGCTCCTCAGATGTCCTGATGTGCATGGGGGCAAGAGGACATTATGCCTGATTTAAGGACAAATCACCTCACCCGCTGTCATCCTGCATGACTGCTCATGCACTGCTCCTGACTTGCATTTTAAGCACTGGTCAGTTTGCTTTTGGCAAGAGTGTGCTAGAGCAGGTTTTATGAGAGGACAGTGATAGAAGATGTGACAATCTTGTCCCAAAATGCCCCTTCTCTACTTAAGGACTTGTTTCTCCTTGAAGCTCTAAGATGCCACAGTCCCTGACCAAGGGATCAAGCTATAGAGGGAGAAGGGGACACCAAACTTGCTCTTACAATGGGTTACCTTCTTGCTTTCCCAAGATGGGGTTGGGTAGGGCAGGCCTGGCTCAATATATTATTTAAAAGGCAGTTATTTTAAAAGACTCTCATCTAAATTTACTTCACTAAATGGCAGTGAGTTTTGCCCCTTAAGAGGCTATTCCAGGTTCAGAATGGTATCAGAAGGCAGAAATTGGATTTTTAAAATTTTTTATTATAAATAATATAGTGACAAATTATGATTATATATGCAACACATATAACTAAATATATGGTTATATATAATAGTTATCTAGTTATAGATAATATATACTATTATCTATAACTATAATGGTAATACATACTATCTATAGTTATCTAGTTATATACATACTATCTATAGTTATCTATAGATAATAGTTATCTAGTTATAGATAATATATACTATTACCTATAACTATAATGGTAATACATACTATTATCTTTGACTATATATTTTTATAATATATAAATATATTTTTATAATATGATATATGTAACATATATCATTATATTATATAAATTATAACAAATAATTGTTAATTATTTATTATCACTGTGAATCAGAAGAGGCAATGTTAGTTCCCTGAGACGTCTGGGGCTCGGCCTGGAGATTCACCCTCAAGCCCACTCCCTCAGCCATCACCACATGTAATTGTGCCCAAGGAACGCTAATACCCTCAGCCTTTGTCTTACTTCATAAACACCTTCCCACCCTCCTTTTCCTACCGGTTCTCAGTCCTCCCAGATTCTGGCCTCCTGGTTTATTTTCTTCTCTGTCGCCTTGGACATGACTCAGGTTACTGCTGCTGGAGCCCAGGCCTTTCACTACCCTACTCTGCCAGAAGCTCTCTCTGACTAGTGATGGCTGGAGGTGAGTTCTGTTAGGATTCTTGTCCTTTATCCCAAAAAGAATGAAGGCTCCTCAAGCTTCAAACCAATTTCAGAACCACTTGGGGCAGAGATGACACATGACAGCCACTTGCTGCTTCTTTAGCACTGACTTCACACCATCCCCTGGCTATGAAAGGGAATCCAGATATGCAAATAACCTGTAATTATTATGTGGGTGGATTACCATAGCAATGGGTCTAGGTATTTTAGCTGCCTTAGATTATTCCCTAAGGAAGCATTTTACCCTTTGTTGCAACCAGCCTTCTCACTCTGGTTCCAGCCTTCTGCCATGAGCTGAGATTTTGGTTTCTGTGAGAAGCTGGGTTGAAGAATGTGCCTTCAAGACAAGAAGTGGTTTGCCAAGGCAAGGCCTCAATCACAAATGGATATTATCTACACATTTTATTCTGGACCATTAACATATTTACTGAGGTCCTCTCCTTTACCTCCTCCTCAAGTCTCTGACAGCTTTGACGTCAGATTAGCCCCACACTTTGATTCTTCCATTTGCCCTACAGTAGTCAAGATTCTTGTATGCAGACAACTGAAATGGACTTTGTCTTAAGCAGATAAGGAATCTATTGGCAGACTAATAGGTAGCTCCTAGAACTGATGAGAAGCCTGAAGAACCAGCTGCAAGAAATGAGCCAGAACCAAGAGAAATTAAGAGATCAGAACAGTCAAATCTACATGTCTGGTCAGGGTACACTGGACTGCTATCACTGACAACCTCTCCCCTACCTCCACAAGACATAGAAATGACCCTGGAAGCCCCATGGATGCTGTTGTCACTAGACACTGGATGCTGCTGCCACTGTCACTTCTGCCAAAATGAGTTATTTCTAGACCTTGCTTCTCCAGTCTAGAGTTATTAGTGGTCTAGATCACATGGCATGCCCTTATTGCCAAGAATATGGAAATTGAGTCACTGGCCTTGCACTTTAGTGATGGAAAGTGGGTCCTATAGCCACCAATTAAGAAAAGGGTTCGACATTGAACACTAAAGACAAAACTATTACATACCTTTACTCAGACATTCTAATTTGGCCCAATATTTAGCCCCAGAAGCCTGCAGACTCCGATTTTGTGTTATGGACCAGGTTTGGGCATTCCACATTCCATGAAGCTCCAACCTGTGCCCATCCTGGTTTTCAGGGCTTACTAATCTAGCTAGACATTTATAGCTTGTAATGACTTTGTCCCAGCAGGCATCCCAAGTTAAGACTATTTTAGTTTCTGCTTAAAATGATCAGGTCAAATTCTGCCCCTAATATACACTTAATTTATATTGAGGCATTTGACTATTTTGTACAATTACCTAAGGGTTGAGAAATTATTTTCTTTTTTTTGTTCTAGGGTTTGAATAATATTTGTTAAAGGCCTATTATGTATAGACATATTATAATTGTTACTATAATGTCGTATTGTCACTCGTTTTTACAAATGAGGAAACTGAGGCTCAGTGAGGTTAAGTGATTTGCCCACAAAACTAGTAAAGCCAAAATTTAGATTACATTCTGATTCCTCAGCTTGTATTTTCCCCACTGTACCGTGCTGCCTCACCAGAAAAACTAAGAGTTCTATAGATACATTATTCCATATGCAGGTAGAGCTAAAATTATGCCTACCAATTTTGCTTCAGATTTTAGATGTGTGCTTACTGTTTCTTGCCTGACAATTTACTTTCTATACTTGCCTGACAGAGAAGGTAGCAGATGCACTGTGTGAACAGGAGAAAAACAAAATGTGTCCTCATGCCAAAGTCAAAATTAACTCTAACGAGACGGAAAAGTTGAAGGCAATTTGCTTTGTGATAGAGTTTACTTTAAATCGTCCATGTTTCTACAACATTTTGCAAATCATAGATGCTATAGGGAATCTACCTTTAAAAAATTGTTTATTTAATGAAAAGGTTTGCAAATTTTTTCAGAGTAATAGTTAACACTTCTTACTTATTTGCTTACACTTTTTCTTTCCCTACTTGACTCTGTGATCCATGGATACCATATATCTTATTTATCTTTTTATCCCTAGTACCTGACAAAACACAGGAACTCAAAATTTAATGATTTAGTGAAGGGAAGAAGGAATAACAAGCAAACTATTATCAAGGCAATAATAGTATAAAGGAGGTTGGGCAGTCAAGGCTAAGATCTTTTCTCTCCCAACCAGAGTTCTTTATAGTCCTCTATCAATCTCCTTAATAGGACAGGAGTCTCTTTCCTAAAGTGTAAAGGATACTTAAAAGGAGGTAGATTCAAATTCATCTAACACCCACTGAGCACCTGCTGTGTGTCAAGAGCTTTTCATGTACGATATCTTATGCGAAACATCTAATAAGCTCATAGCTATTATTATCTCCACTTTTCGGATGAAAACGCTTGGGCTCAGAGAGGTTAAATGCTTTGCCCAAGGTTACACAGCTAATTAAGGGCAGGGTTGGAAGTCAAACCTGGTCTCAGTGAAAGCTCAGCCCTCATTCTACTCCTGCATTACTCCATCCCCATAGTGCATCAACCCATGTACAGTCATATGTTGTTTAACAACCCAAATGCCTTCTGAGAAATGCATCGTCAGGCAATTTTGTCATTGTGTGAACATCATAGAGTGTGCTTACACATAACTAGATGGTATAGCTTACTATGCACCTAGGGCATACGGGATAGCCTGTTGCTCCTAGGCTACAAACCTGTACAGCATGCTACAGCCTACTGAATACTGTAGGCAATTGTAACACCATGGTAACTATTTGTGTATCTAAACACAGAAATGATACAGTAAAAATATGATATTATAATCTTATGGGACCACCGTCATATATGCAGCCTATTGTTGACCAAAATATTTTGTGTGGTGTATAACTGTATCATATTTCAGTAGAATTTTTAGCACATCTTTTTCACAGCTTAGCAGCCCTGAAATAGAGATGAGTTTTATAAATAATAGTCAAATTATATGAAATATGGTCATGGTTTCCCAAAACATAGTAAGCCCACCATCCCTATTCTATACCATTACCTCTAACCAAGAGTTAGTGTTGGAGACCACCATTCTGTTTGTACTGTTAAAAGAAATCAGGAATGACCTGTAATAATTTAAAGACTGTTAAGAAGATATCTGATTAAAAAAAAAAAAAACTGGTTTTTTTTTGGGTTTTTTTTTTTTTTTTTCAGATAACTACCAAAACCTGTAGCTTAGTATATAGTCATTTAATTGGCTTATTTCCTGTAAACCCCCTAATGGAGATCACTTCAGAGGCAGCAATGGTTTTGACTGAGAGTTAGATGCATATCAATTGGGGAACTGAAGCCATTTAAAAGGACAATGGAGTACTTTGGAAAATATAAAAGGTGCCTTAAAAGAAGGTTAAACAAGAAAGGATTGGGTTGAGGAGTGGAGTTTAAAATGGTAGTAAGCATTTTAAGAAGGTAAATAAATAAATATACACCAAACACAGACTAACTTAAATTTTAAAAAGTATTCACAAAGAGACGATAGCCACTAGAATGGTGACATTAAGAACAAAGGGAAGCTCTAATTTCACATTTATGAGTTAACCAAATGCCCAAGGTAAAGTGAAATAGTCCATAAATTATATTTTAACATCAAAACAATGTCAAGTCACTGATTATTACATTGTCCTAAGAAAAAACTATTGCCTTTTGTGCATATTATCAACCAAAAACATTCTCAAAGTTGACTATTTAGGTCATGACCAAGAAGTATCCAAAAGGCATTGTGACCTTATGTTAATCATTTTAGCTCCTCCTACACATCAGTGAAACCCGTCAGGTAGTATTACATTCATGTGATTTACTCGCCTTTGATTCACTCTGAGACACACCTAGACACATACCTCTTGCCACTAGCAAATTTGATGCCTCATGATAAATAAAACTTATAGCAAGCAGGGACTTGCATTGTTGAGTAGATGATTTCAGCTGTGTTTTTTTTTTTCCTTCTAAAATCAGAATAGTAGCAGAGAATGATGGATTTCTGCCATGTGGGGGAAAAAAAGGATTATGAGAGCTATTGAGATCATCTCAGTAGGACCAAACTACTATAATTTATTTCTTTGCAAGTTATTATAGATGGGTAAATTCAATCTAAAAGAAAGAAAAACAGAAGGAAGCTAAAATTTACTGGGTATCTACTATGTGCCATCACTTTACACAGATATTATCTTAATTATTTACCACCATGCAGTATCTGTGGGCTAGATAGTGCTGTTTTTCAGTTAATTAAACTGAGACATGAAGAAGTTATATGATTTGGCCAAAATCACACAACTAGTACATGGTGCTCCAAGAATTCAACCCAGGTTTCTAAATCCAGACCTCCAAATCCATGCTTCTCATAATTTCATGAAGCATGAAAAGCAGCAAACCTAAAATACACCCTAGAAGAGATGACCCAGATTTTCTGAGGCTATTCCAAAAAGAAATAATGTTCAGGAAGGGCTGAGCTGATTTTAGGAAAGCCCCCAAAGCTTTTGAAGATGGAAATCTCTCATGCATTCATTTATGCTTTCATTTATTCAAACAGATTTAATGAGTTAGGCTAAAAAGGAAATAAGGATAAAAAGACAAGATTGAAATCCCTGTTCTCTAGTTTCCTCACTGTATTTAGGCATAGACCCATAAGTAAACAGACAGACAATTATGATATGGGTCGGGGAGTGGGTAAGAGCTGTGATAGGAATAGGCAAGTGGTATTAAGGGTCCTAACCCAGTGCTGCTCTTCAGTTCCCTGGGAAACAGACTCAGAGGGATATTTGTGTGCAGGAGGCTTGCTTTCAGAATTAGCACCTATAGGGTGAAGTGAAAACAGCTGAACTGGGCAAAAGGGGAAGTGGGATTATGATGTGGTTGCCACAAAGTCCTCAGCCTTTCTATGGGAGAATTATGGAGCTAGGATGGCCTACAGAGTTGTCCCCACTGGAGCAATGGGACCAGGCTTATAAAAGTATAAACTTCTGAATCAACTAATAATTGTAGTCATTCCTGGGCTGGCTCTAGGAAGGAATGCGTGATCTTAAGCTCTCTTCAACCAAGGGCAATCTCTAGAACAAAATGTTGACGAGATCTATCCGTTACCAACACTCCCAGCAGTCAGTGAAATCTGTGCTTCAGTCCGGAGGACATAGAGAAATGCATGCAGCACACCATAGCATCCACTACACCCACCTCCAAGGAAGATTTCCTGGAGAAGATGGCCTTGGAGCTGAGTCCTAAAGGACTAGTAGGAGTTGTTCAGGAGAATGCCACATACAAAAACATGGTGGGTCTGAAGAGAGCGTGCCCAGGGAGGTTTATCACACCTGTGGAAGCACATAATGCATAAAGGAAAGTAGCAAGTGTTGAGGTTGAAGAGGTGAGCAGAGGCCAGGTCCTGCAGAACCGTGGCACGTTCTGCTAAGATGTTTGGATTTTTTCCTGACGGCAAAGGGAGGGCATTCAAAAACTATTTAGAAAGAGATATAATTTGATTTGCTTTGTAGAAAGATCATTCTGGCAGCAAGTGGGGATTATGTTCAATGGGGATAAAACTGAAAGAAGAGAAGCAGACTCATTAGGAGGCTGTGACAGTAATCCCAGAAAAAAAGAATAATACTTGAGCTGACAAGTAGCAGTAATGGTGAGAATGGATGGATAGAAGAGGACAGATTCCAGGGATATTAAGTGGGTAAAACTGAGAAAACTTAAGAAATCAACTGCATGTTATAGGTAGGAAAACTTAGACTTCAGAGTGACTCAGATTGGTTCCAACCATTTGTTGATACAAATCTGTAGGGAAAGATGGTAAGTTCAGTTTTGAACACCTTGTCTGTGGAAACTTCATGTAAAGATCTCCAGCAACCCTTTCCTGAAGCTAAGGAGAGAAATAAGAGTTGGATAAAAAGTCAGAGTCAATACATAAGTGGTAGGTGGAAGCCACGGGAGTGGATGAGATCATTTGAGGAACATATACTTTTGAGTGTACAGAGACACAGGAGAAAAACAATGTTTAAGGTGGAGAGGGGTCCACAAAAAAGTACTAGAAATGTACAAAAAAGTGCTAGAAATGTAGGTAGAAAATCAAAAGAGAGGAAAATTAGAAGTGAGAAGAAGAGAGAGTATCAAAAAGTACTAAGTGCAGGCCGGGCGCGGTGGCTCACACTTGTAATCCCAGCACTTTGGGAGGCCGAGGCGGGCGGATCACGAGGTCAGGAGATCGAGACCACGGTGAAACCCCGTCTCTACTAAAAATACAAAAAATTAGCCAGGCGTGGTGGCGGGCGCCTGTAGTCCCAGCTACTCAGAGAGGCTGAGGCAGGAGAATGGCGTGAACCCGGGAGGCGGAGCTTGCAGTGAGCCGAGATTGCGCCACTGCACTCCAGCCTGGGTGACAGAGCGAGACTCCGTCTCAAAAAAAAAAAAAAAAAAAAAAAAAAAAAAAAGTACCAAGTGCAGTTAAATGCCACTAAAAGAAAAAGGAAGACAATTTTCCAGAATATTGAGGAAGTAGAGGGCCATGAGTGACCTTGGCAAGGAATGTTTCAATGACATAGAGAAGACAGGTCATAATAAAGAGAATAAAGAAAACACAGACGAACCTTGAAGACATTCTGCTAAGTGAAACAATCCAGTCACAAAAGGACAAACTACATGATTCCACTTTTAAGAGGCACTGAAACTTCTCAAACTCATAGAGACAGAAAGTAGAATGGTGGTTGCCAGAGGCTGGGCAGAGGCGGAATAGAAAGTTATTGTTTAATGAGTAGAGGGTTTCCATTTGGGAAGATGAAAAAGTTCTGGAAATGGATTGTGGTAATGGTTGCAGAACAGTGTGAATGTACTTAATGCCACAGAACTGTACACTTAAAAATGGTTACAATGGAAAGTTTTATGTATATTTTAGTACAATAAAAGAAAGATACTAAACAAACAAAAGAGAGATAAGAAAATGGACTGAATGTAGCCCCCTCTCAAGAAACTTGAATGGGAAGAGAAGGAGAAACAGACTAATAGCTAGAGAAGGGGATAGGGTCAAGGGGTGCATTTTTGGGAGACAGCCAGTGAAGAGGGAGATATTAAATATACAGCAAAGAGAGATGCAGTACTGTGGGCTGAGCAAGACAAAATGATGTTGAAACAGGGCCTTGAGAGCTGCCTCTGAATCCCTTTCTAGTGAACACTGAGGGAGGTAGGATGACATAATGGAAGCATGATCATAAACAATGGCAAAAGGTCTTGCTCTGCCTAGATGAACTTAAACTGGAAATATTTAGGAAATCACTAATGCTGTCTTTAAGTTTAAAAACAATATCCCGTTCATTGTGACAGTTTTAAACCCCGATAAGTCACCCACACAAGTCATTTAAAGATAAAATTGATCAATCACATAATGTAGTGCCTCATGTACAATGAATACAATGAACAATATTATCATTGTTTCCATTGCCATATGTAAGTTTTTATTTTCCAATTACATGTTAGATGATGTTTTATTCAAGAAAAAGAAAAAAAATTATGCATTTTGAAGCTCACTATTAAATTTCAAAAGAAGAATGCTGTGTAAGTGTGGCATTTTTTTTTTTAATGGAGTCTCACTCTGTTGCCCAGGCTGGAGTGCAGTGGCACGATCTCGGCTCACTGCAACCTCCGCCTCCCCGGTTCAAGCTATTCTCCTGCCTCAGCTTCCTGAGTAGCTGGGACTACAGGCGCCTGCCACCACACCCAGCTAATTTTTGTATTTTTAGCATAGACAGGGTTTCTCCATGTTGGCCAGGTTGGTGTGGATCTCCTGACCTCATGACCCACCCTCCTTGGCCTCTCAAAGTGCTGGGATTACAGGCATGAGCCACTGCACCCAGCCAAAACGTGGCATTCTTAATTAAATATTTTTCTAATTAAATTTGAATTTACTGCGTGTTATTTTTATGGTATATTATTTAAAATACCTACAAGAAAAATATATACAAATCATGGAATCCTTTAAGTCAAAGAAAAAAAAATTTAAATAAAAGAGTAAATTATTTTTTCCAGAGTGAGAAAAGTGGGAAGGAATTTCTTTAGAAGCACCACATCTAATTCACGTATTTTAGGTCTGTCTAAATGGTCCCTGCAAATTATCATCACACATATGAAAAATAATTCTCAAATACTGCACTGTATTTTCTTCTGTCTAGACATTACAAATATAGGAATCCTTAACATATCTATTCATGAACATGCACATACACTCAAAGTGCCTGTGGAAGATTTGGCTGTTGGTTATGGTTAAATGAATTTGCATAATTTCTTAGTTATATAGAGATACAAGACCAGGAAATCAGATACAAACAGAAATGCTCTCAATTTCAGAGCCGTTACATGAATTGAGTGTTGGGCTTTCTCCAGCAACCTTTAGAATCCTGTTTCAGATCATGTATGATCTCATCATTAAAAGAAACCTTCAGAGTCATAATATGAGTCCATAATAATGATACTAATATACACATCATCTATGCAACTATATACATTAATCCCAAAAAATAGGTAAATTTAAAAATCCTGATTTTATATATAAGAAATATGTCACAACCGCCACAAAATATATGTAACCCAAGTATTACACAAAAGCAAGTATGTTTTAGGAGCCATCTATATTTTACCAAAAGAATAGGCATTAGGATATTAAGGATATGCTACATTAAAAATGAAAGCTGGCATTGTCCTCTGAGGTTTAAAACATATGAACCAATTAAAAGTTGTAAGAAAAAAAGAAAGGAAATTAAAAGATTGGTCTTTTCTAAGAGGATGTCAACCAAGTGAAGATAAGGTCTCCTTTCAGCATTTTCTTTAATAAGCAAGAAGTAGGGTTGTCCTGTATTTACACCATTACTGCTAAAATGCTTCCTTTTCTTTAAAGGAGTAGAAAACAAAACATTATGTTCTTTTAATGAGTCTACTATCTGAGCTTCATCAAGATGTGCAAAGTACAATTACTAAATTGTTGCTTTGACAAGGCCTGTCATACCGATTCAATATTTAAATAATTATTTTCCTTTTCTTTTTCTTTCCTTTTTTTTTTTGAGACAGGGCCTCATTCTGTCACCCAGGCTGGTGTGCAGTGGCATGATCTCAACTCACTCCATCCTTCACCTCCTGGGCTCAAGCAATCTTCCCACCATAGCTTCCCAAGTAGCTGGGACTACAAGCACATGCCACCACACCCAGCTCACTTTTGTTTTATTTATTTACTTATTGTAGAGATGGGGTTTTGCCAAGTTGCCCAGGCTGGTCTCGAACTCCTAGGCTCAAGCAATCCGCCCGCTTCAGCCTCCCAAAGTGCCGGGGTTACAGGTGTGAGCCACCATACCTGGCTTAAATAACCTTAGAAAATATACTTAAAGGCTGGGTGTGGTGACTCACGCCTGTAATCTCAGCACCCTGGGAGGCCAAGGTTGGTGAATCACCTGAGGTCAGGAGTTCGAGATCAACCTGGCCAACATGGTGAAACCCCATCTCTACTAAAAATACAAAAATTCACTGGACACGGTGGTGCATGCCTGTAATCCCAGCTACTCAGGAGGCTGAGGCTGGAGAATAGCTTGAACCCAGGAGGCAGAGGTTGCAGTGAGCTGAGATTGCACCACTGCACTCCAGACCAGGTGACAGAGCTAGACTGTCTCAAAAAACAAAGAAAGAGAGAAAGAAAGAGAGAAAGAAAGAGGGAAAGAAAAAGAAAGAAAGAAAGAAAGAAAGAAAGAAAGAAAGAAAGAAAGAAAAGAAAGAAAGAAAGAAAGAAAGAAAGAAAGAAAGAAAGAAAGAAAGAAAGAAAGAAGAAAAAGAAAGAAAGGGAGAGAGAGAGGGAGGGAAAGAAGGAAGGAAGGAATGAAGGAAGGAAGGAAGGAAGGAAGGAAGGAAGGAAGGAAGGAAGGAAGGAAAATATAATTATAATAAACGTTTTTTAAAAGGAGAAATATATTCTACATTGTTGAAATACTGTCCTAGTAATCGATGATAAACTTTTTCTAACTTACATATTAATCAGTATATATGTGCTATATGAAGCCTTAAGTTAGAAGAAAGAACTTTCAAAGTAGTTCTGGCACAATGAAGCTTCAAAAATAGGTCTCTCTATGGTTTTATAAACCCAGACCATATCTCATAAAATTTCTGAAGCCAATGAGAAGGCCTATCCAAAGTCAATTACGCTTTGTTACTTAAATATTCTAAATTTTTTGGAACCCACCTTTGGAAACTCTCGGATATTACATTTGGAATCAAAGTAAAAGTAAGATTTTCCTAAAATTGTCAGACTGTTACCCCCTATGGTGTCCAAACATTTTGAAACAAAAATGAAAGTGAATGGTTTAATATGGTTTCAAAACGTAATACTAAAATTTGAACTGCCTTGAAAAATCTGGAACAAGTAGTTGTAGCTATGTAGCCTCCATCCATCCACCAGAAAAGTGCCTAGGAAGAAAATAATGTTTTTCTTTCTCTTGTACTTTAAACTACACTCACTTCTTTGATTTTTTTTTTAAAAACTTCCCACAATTAGCAAATAGGCTTGGTCAAAACTAAGCCTATTGCCTAATTACATTTTTGTAATCAACATAAAGTGCCACTTTCCAGTGCACATATATTCGGATCTAAATTAAGTAATTATCTCCAACACAAAGTTTTCTTGCAATACAATTAAAATGTTAAAACTATTCAGTATCAAATGGTATTTTGCTTGAATGTTGTCTGTCTGTGATCATTAACCAATTGAAAAATTCTTACTATTTTTAAATTGTTAAAATTTTTTGGCCATGCACAGTGGCTCATACCTGTAATCCCAGCACTTTGGGATGCTGAGGCAGGCGGATCACCTGAGGTCAGGAGTTCGGGACCAGCCTGGCCAACGTGGTGAAACCCCATCTCTACTAAAAACATAAAAATTAGCCAGGCGTGATGGCTCCCGCCTGTATCCCCAGCTACTGGAGAGGCTGAGGTGAGAGATTGCTTGAACCACAGAGGCGGAGGTTGCAGTGAGCCGATATCAGGCCACTGCACTTCAGCCTGGGTGACAGAATGAAACCCCGTCTCAAAAAGAAAAAAAAATTTTTTTTTTCATTAAAAATATGTCAAACTCCTAAGCAGGACATAGGACTTTAAAGTCAATGGAAGTCAGTACAACTAACTGCAATCAATGAAAACATGGTTTTCTTATATTTCTAGGAAAAGTTTCCAAAAATTTTTTCACAAAAATTTTTAATCCCAGCACTCTGCGAGACCGAGGTGGGTGGATCACAAGGTCAGGAGATCGAGACCATCCTGGCTAACACGGTGAAATCCTGTCTCTACTAAAAATATAAAAAATTAGCCAGGCATGGTGGCACGTGCCTGTAATCCCAGCTACTCGGGAGGCCGGCAGGAGAATCGCTTGAACCCGGGAGGCAGAGGTTGCAGTGAGCCAAGATCGCACCACTGCACTCCAGCCTGGGTGACAGAGCGAGACTCCAACTCAAAAAAAAAAAATCTAAAAGAATTAATAATTAATATTTGAGTTATCTGAAAGCTACCAGATAAGCAATAATTGACTAATTTTTAAATATAGAAACCAAGGCTGAGCACAGTGGCTCACACTGGTAATCCCAGCACTTTAGGAGGCCGAGGCGGGCAGATTATGAGGTCAGGAGATCAAGACCATCCTGGCCAACATGATGAAACCCTGTCTCTACTAAAAATACAAAAATTAGCTGGGTGTGGTGGCACGTACCTGTATGCCAGCTACTCGAGAGGCTGAGGCAGGAGAATCGCTTGAACCAGGGAGCTGGAAGTTATAGTGAGCCGAGATGGCACCACTGCACTTGAGCCTGGTGACAGAGTGAGACGCCATCTCGAAAAAAAAAATATATATATATATATATATAGAAATCAAATATATTATTCTCCAGTTGCAACGAATGTAGTTTATCCTTTTGTTCTTTTGTAGCTTAGAGGACAGAATGTATATCATGATTATCATTATGGGACCAATCATCAATACAGTAATATAGACGGGGAAAGTGTAGGAAACAGAGTTAAACATGCATTAAACATGTAAAATATACATTGTTCTTTTAAGTAAATCATTTGTTTACTTGGCTGAATGCCTGAATTTTAAGTTTAGAGGTTTTCTGAAGAACATCTCATGTCCTTTCTTTCCCACCAAAGTATACTGCAGGGGAAAATCCAATTATTTCACCTTTCTAATAGTTTGAATTCCTGATAAATTATAATTTCTTATAATTTGTAGAAACATCTAAAAATGCTGTGTGATTCATCATTAACACATAATCTAAGTTGGTATTAAAGGGCTGGGACTACTGTTGTTTTATTTTTTATTTTTTCTAGGAGAACATGAAACAAGGAGGGCCTTGTTTCATTCATATTTTTTATTGGGCCCTTATTTATTTTATTAAATAAAGGTTATTTGGCCTTTATTTTTATTGGGCCCTTTATTTATTTTATTAAATAAAGGTTAACACAAAATAGCATAAACCTTTATTTAATATGTCTATTTGTACTGTTTCCCTGTATTGAAAACTTTATCTGGTAGAAAAGAAAATAGATACTCCACATAGAAGAATTTTCTAGGTACTTGAAACTCATTCCTTTAAATCCACAAATTAGTTTTATTTTAACCATATCTATTTTTAGACTTTAAAAATATACCATACATTGCCCTGTTTTCTTAAACGGAGACTAACCAACAGAATGCAGTTGTTTCTCAATTATTACAGTCTTAATTTTACACATTCATTATGGTGCCATTTTTATATTCAACCATTTATGCATTCAACAAAGCCCTCAATGACTAGCGTAGTATGCTAAGGACTGTTTCCTTTTACACAGAGTGGCCCAGACTGAAATGTTCTTTAAGCGCTTGTGTTTGTAGTTTTTTGTCACAGCAGTGAGGTATAGTGAGAAAAACTAAGCTTTGGTGACAAACAGACCTGGATTCAAACTACAGGTCCACTGTTTACTAATTGTGCAATTTGAGGAAATGCATGTGACTTTTTAAAGCCTTAATTTCTTCATCTAAACAATGATGATGGTAACTTGCAGAATGGTTGTAAAGAGTAAACGAGATAATAACTGTAAAAAGTCCAGTGCTCCCCAATCTTCAGCCCCATCCCTGTTGTTCTGCTCTTCACAGTTCTTGCTCCTGCCAGTTCACGGTTCTCTCTTTTTTTTTTCTTTTTGAGACAGTATCTCACTCTGTCACCCAGGCTGGAGGGCAGTGGCACGATCTCGGCTCACTGCCTAACAGGTTCAAGCAATTCTCCTGCCTCAGCCTCCCGAGTAGCTGGGACTACAGGCATCACCATGCTGGCCAGGCTGGTCTCGAACTCCTGACCTCATGATCCACCCGCCTTGGCCTCCCAAAGTGCTGTGATTACAGGCATGAGCCACCATGCCTGGCCATGGTTCTCTTACTGTTCCCTGTTGCTTCTCGACCATGGAAACAGGAACCTCTGCTGCTCTGTTCATTGCTGTGTCCATGGCCCCTGCTGTTTGCCAGTAGTACCTGAAAGTGTGGACACCAGTAGAAAACTTGTGTTTGAATCCTGACGCTACTACTTTCTACTGTGTGATCTTGGCCAAATTAATCAACCTCTCTCCGCCTCAGTTTTCTCATTTGTAAAATGAGGAGAGTCATAATACTTACCTCAGAGGATAAAATCAGTTGCTTGTGGAATTATCCCTCGCACATAGTTAACACAAAATAGATGTTAGAATCTATAATGAGGCCGGGCGCGGTGGCTCACGCTTGTAATCCCAGCACTTTGGGAGGCCGAGGCGGGCGGATCACGAGGTCAGGAGATCGAGACCACGGTGAAACCCCGTCTCTACTAAAAATACAAAAAAAATTAGCCAGGCGTGGTGGCGGGCGCCTGTAGTCCCAGCTACTCGGAGAGGCTGAGGCAGGAGAATGGCGTGAACCCGGGAGGCGGAGCTTGCAGTGAGCCGAGATCGCGCCACTGCACTCCAGCCTGGGCGACAGAGCGAGACTCCGTCTCAATAAAAAAAAAAAATAAAAAAAATTAAAAAAAAAGAATCTATAACGAATGGAAAGTTTTTGTTGTTTCTAATCTTCTATGGCCCGAGGAGTGAAATAATCAGGTTTATTTTAATGAGTTTAAAACAGAATAAATTTTTCTATTAATCAAGTTTCTGAGCTTCAGTATATAGCTTTTTAAACCTTTTTTTTTTTTTTTTTAAAGCAGCTCAGAGGTTTTACTTTGACTTCTGGGTTAGTGAGTCCTATTTTGATTGCTGGATAAAGATCTCAAGGTAATTGGGATTTTTACCACATAGAACTGCGAGATGGCCTTTTTTTCTTTCTTTTTCTTTTTGTTTTGTTTTGTTTTGAGACAGTTTCCCTCTGCTGCCCAAGTGGGAGTGCAGTGGCATGATCATGGCTCACTGCAGCCTTGACCTCCCAGGCTCCAGCAATCCCCTCACCTCAGCCTCCAAACTAGCTGGGTCTAGGGGCATGTGCCACCACACTCAGTTAAATTTTTTTCCTTTTTTTTAGAGGCAGAGTCTCACCACATTGCCCAGGCTGATCTGGAACTCCTAGGCTCAAATAATCCTCCCACTTTGGCCTCCCAAAGTGCTGGGATTACAGGTGTGAGCCACCATGCCTGACTCTTTTTCTTTTTTTCTTACTATGTGATTGGACTCTATTTTTTTCTGTTCCACTTATAAAGATAGATTTGCAGTTTTATGCTAAGCCAACCAGTTTGCCTGTGTTCCCATGTACAAACGTTTGCCTTTTATTCACAGATAGCCAACCGTATCAATAGCCAAGTCCACAGTTCACCATGTTATCAGTAAAGCCGTGATATTTATAAATATTAACACCTAACTCATTTCATAATCTACTAAAACGTCAAATATTTACATTATGTATTCCATTTCCTTGTGTCAATTATCACCTATTTATCTTCAACTACTAGCCCAGTCTAATCCTCTAGCTGAATAATCTGTTGGAATTTGGCAATGGAGAGTAAAAGATGAGGGTAAATAGCTATTGTTGAGTAGTGAATAGCAACAACTTGTTTAGGATAGCAAAATTATCTCATAAACGTTACATATTCATGGTTCTAATTGAACAATGAAATCTAGTAATTGAATAAACTAATGTTTTAACTGAAGCTCAAATTACAAAAGGGCTTATTTTCTTACTTTGTATAAGTTTCACTGCTCTATACCTACAGAACAAGGTTTCTACGGTTCCTTTTTATGCTTATTTATCAAGACATAATATGACTATTGATTCCAACATTAGTAGAATTCTAATGGCAATTTTTTTTCTCTGTTGTGTCAAAAGTCATACATAAGCATATGTATCTATGCTGTCATTCTCTTCTGTTCCCTGGACATTTTTGGTTACCCAAACAATCTAAGGGACTGCTTGAACTACACATTTGTTAGGGTTGGTTGGCCAGGATTTAGGTGTAGCATGCTAGAGACTAGAAATTCTAAAACTTTCCCACACAATGGAAGACAGCTTGGGGGTGAGGGAATTCTTGGCAGTATCAGACTTTCCCAGAAGGCATTTGGCATTTGCTCAGTGATTGCAACACAGCAGACACTTTTCCAAGGGGAAAGGTAAGATGCAATAATGACTGCCAGCTAAACACCATTCCTAAATCTTAACATTACACACAATCACTAATCTGGCCCTTTGTTACCTCTCAAAGCTGTACATGGGGACCTGTCTTCAGAATAATTTGACATGTTCTGATTTTATTATTAAGTATCAACTAACAATGATCTGCAACCCCTAGCCAGTCTGATACTCCAGTTGAATAATCTATAGGAATTTGGAAATGGAGAGTAAAAGATGAGGGTAGATAGTTATCAGCTGAGAAATAAATAGCAACAAATTGCTCAAGATAGTAAAATAATGTCACAGGTGGTAATATATGATTGTAATAGAAGAATGAAATTTAGAAATTGAATAAACAAAATTTCAAGCTGAACCTGAATTTATGAAAGGGCTTAGTTTCTTATTTTATATCAATCCTACTACTTTTATGAACAAAACAAGTTTTTCACTGAATTCTGTTTTATTCTTATCAATCAGTAAAACTACTTCTGAATGACGGGGCTTTCTTGGATGTCTAGTCTTCTAAGAGAAAAAAAATTACTTCTCACAAATTTCCTAAATATTAAGTCTGGTCAGTGAGAAACTAAAATGTAGGTATATATCATAGTGATGATAATCTGATTAGCCAAGTTGCTTTCTTTAAAAAGACATACTGGTGGGCTTTTCAACACTTTTTCTCCCTCCATATGAAGGGACTTTTTAAACCGTCTTCATATAGTCTTTGAAATTCTTATATCCAGATAGAAACTGGTGAGTGCAAGCAAAATATCCAATAAACAAAGAATTGAGACCCAGGCTATGGCTTAGGGCATGCTGTTATAAGTTCTCAATGTAAGAGCATCTTAGGAGTGGGGATCATAGGAGAGCTTTATAGGAATTATGGTTTCAGGCTGGGAAGGCGACTGAAATCTGTCAGCATAGAGATGTATTGTGGTCAAGGATCCCAAGATAGTGGTAGGATAGCTCTATGACTTGACTCCAAGAAGTATCCTAGGTTGGGTATCTGAGCTAGGGGGAAATTTTAAGGGTGAGAGTGGAACAAAAGTCAGGTGACTTATTTTCTGTTGTCATCATCAAAGAGAATAGTAGTAGAGGTTAGAGGTTGGAAAAGGTAATTGTGATGCTAATATTTGGAGAATATGATCTTCATCTTATGCATTTCTTGTAGTATCCCTGATAACGTTCTTCAGTCCAGCTCTTGCTTAGTAAGTCAAATACAGAGCAAAAATATATGACTACAATTTATAAAGATCTTGGGGGGCATACAATCTATTTTCAAATGTAAATCACAGATAATTAGTTTTTTTAATACAAATTTGATGTTGATAAATTAATTCTTCAGATTCTTAATAAATTGTTCTCTAAGGTACACAACCAGGTTGAGACAATTTCCTTTACCCATATTCTGGAATCACTTGGTCTGTTCTTACTAGGCCTTCCCATGCATATACCTTCAATTCCAGGTCAGGACTATTTTCCCTTTCATTGGTGAGGCAACATCATTTCTGTTTGTGCCCCACCTCTACCTCTCAGCTCCCAGGTAAAACTGATTCTTGCAGTCACCTCACATCTGCATTAGGCATGTCTCTCCTTTTCCATTCATTGAAATACCTTAGAACTGCATCCTTTATCTTTATTGAGTATACAACTATCAATCTCCTCTTTTTTTCGAATCAGGTTTTTAGTTAAACACTTTTATAATTCTCTTTCTAGAACACATGTCATTCCTACCTCTATATACTTTTTTCTCACTTTGGCAGGAATCTTTGTTAGTAAAAATGTTAGCATATCTAAAACCCAATTTATTTACATTTTCTCCTCTCACAGTGAGTTATGGTTACCATTATATCCACACATATTTTGGGGCAGGATACCCCATCAAGCCCAAGTCTCCTGGAATATAGTCCCATCAAGTTTACTGAAGGTAGGAAGCTTACTCTTCTTTTTAGTTTCCAAATTTCAAGGCAATAGAAATAGACGATAACCTTGTTTCATGTCTATACATATGTGCCAATGCTTCTTGACTTACAATGGGGTTATGTTCTGATAAACCCATTGTAATTTGAAAATGTAAGTCAAAAATGCATTTAATACACCTAACGTACTAAATATCATAGCTTAGCCTAGCCTACCTTAATTGTGCCCCGAACACTTGCATTAGCCTACAGTGGGGCAAAATCATCTAACACAAAGCCTGTTTTGTAATAAGTGTTGACTATTTCATGTGATTTATTGAATACCATACTGAAAGTAAAAAACAGAATGGTTGTATGAGTACTCACCATTAACACACACAGCTGAAACAACACTGGGCCTCAAGAATGTTTGAAGTATTGAACTAAAATTAATTGCTGGATGATGAGGATGCTACATCAACAGGGTCATCAATTTCTCTCTCTTCTGATGAGGCTGGAGAATCATTGGTAGAAGGCACTGGAGCAGAGACACTTGTTGATATTAAATTCAAAGTATGGTCTCTACTGAATGTGTATAGCTTTCACACCACCATAATGTTAAAAAATCATGTGTTAAGCCATCATAAGTCAGGGACCATCTGTACATATGCTGATACACATATGTACAGTTGCTACTCATCATTAATGAATTCAGTATTCATGAATTTGCCTGATCGCTAAAAGGTATTCATAACCTCAAAATCAATACTGTTGTGGTCATTCATGGACACTCACAGAGTGGCCAAAAATTGAGTCACCTGATGCATATGTTCTCAGATGAGGTCGTGCTCTCTACCCACTTGTTTCAGCTCTCATACTGTAAATAAACATCTTTTTTGCAGTCTATATAGTGCCATGTTTTTTGCTTTTTGTTGGTGATTTCACTGTTTAAAATGACTCTCAAGCATAGTGATAAAGTGCTGCCTAGTGTCCCTAATCACAAAAAGGCTGCAATGTGCCTTATAGAGAAAATACATGTGTTAAATAAGCTCAACAGAATAAATATATTGTAGTAGTTATAGCAATGAAAAGAAACAAACTAATCCAACAACATTAATAAATCTCACAGATATTATAGTGAGAAGAAGCTGGATGTAAAAGAGTATAAAGTTGTGGAAGAATCACTAATCTAAGGTTAAACAAAATCAAAACACTGGTTGCCTCTGAAAGAATAAGAGACACGAGACAATCTTCTGGAGAGATGAAAATGTCCTGTGTTCATGATAGTATTGTGGGTTACATTAATATATTCATTTGTCAAAGTTGTACAACTAATACAAGTTACTTCAAAAAAACTGTTAAAAATAACAATCGAGGTGGGGAGTGGGTGAAGGTATAGGTGATGTAAGAGTGACAGACAATTGATCGTTGTTGAAGCTAGATATAGAGTACATACATTATTCTGTTTGCTTTACATATGTTTGAAACTTTCCATAATGCAAAGGTTTTTTAAAAAAAGAGAGATATAAGAGATACATCAACCAATGTCATGTATATTCCTTATTTGGATCTCAATTTTTAAAAACTGGATATTTGAGAGTATTGAGAAAATATTTGGGGTTTTTACTTTTAGGTGTGATAGTGTTATTGTGCTTATGCTTTTAAAAAAAGATATCCCCCTTTTTAGAATCACATACGGATATACAAAATAAATTTTAGGGCATCTGGGATTTGTATCAAAATAAACCAGTGGGTGTGGTGGAGGTAAAGATAAAACAAGATTGACAAAGAATTGAAACTATGGAAGTTGGATGATGGGTACATGGGGTTCATTAGACTATTCTTTCTCCTTCTGTTTGTTTTGAAAGTTTCTATAACAAGAATATTTTTAAATTGTGCATTAAAAAAAAATCTCCCATCAACTGAAAAACTCCAGGCTGGCTAGGTCTAGCCAAATGGATAGAACTGCACTTATGCTAATACTACATGATACTGATTTTATCTGAGAAGAGACAAGACGAAGGGCAGGAGCCTGAGCTGGTAACACTAGAAGTGGGCGTGGGGTGACTCAGGTCGGGAGGCTGGAGCCTGGGTGCTTTTTATGTTGACGAAGTGGGGTGGAGTTGTGAAGAAATATCCCTGAGAGGTAACTGTGGAGGCTGGAGGAGCAGGAGGAGACACAGGATGATTAAGGCAAAGTGTGAAACTGCTTGGGGGG